>NC_090446.1:1146386248-1146986248 GCF_031143425.1 Pleurodeles waltl | reverse complement strand
TCCTAGACGAGCGGTTGGAGCTGGATCCTTCCCTCTGCCTACTGAGGCTATACTCCAGACCCACCTCTAGGAAGGTTGGCAGCAGGTTCTTGGACCTAGCCCTGGTGCTGCTCAGGTGTCAGACTGCCATGGCCTGGAAATCACCTACGGGCCCGGACCTGGTGGACTGGAGACAAGATGTATCAGTCTGGGCACAGGCTGAGCTGCTTACGCTGTGGAGAGAGGAGGCTCAGGGAGTGCATGCAAGTCCTATTGCTCCCTTGTGGGCCGGGGTGCTGGAGGCATGGGAGACACAGAGACGGGGGTAGGTGGGGACCTGGAAGCCGAGGAGGTTGTGCCTCGCTAGAAGTGGGCTTCATCCCTAAATTGATGGAATATAGGGGAAGTGATGTAACCCATGTCATTAAGCAGAGATCACTTGGTGTGCATTACTGGAGGTAGATGGACAGGGGCCACAGCTTTGACATCACGATATCTATACTGCATCAACCAGTAAACCCTAGACAACATCTATAGCCAGTCGGGGGGAACTGTACTCCTCTACTGGGGAGAAAGAGGGGTCTCTGTAAGGATACTGATCTCCCAACTCAGATATCCCGGCTAGTCTTGAATACCTCATTTACACCACAGCATGGAACAGCCTCTCCAGCGCATTGTTGAATGTTGCCTTTTGTTGTGTTAATGGTGTGAATGGAAATATTAAGGATGATAGCGCATGACTACTAACTAAAGTGGGGTAGTTGTTGCAAGACTATGCGAATGAAGATCTATATACTGAATATACTGGATGCCATAAGTAAACCCAGAGGGGTCGCGATAGAACTGTAATAACATTGATCGGGACCAGCTGAAATGTCAGAACTTTCGCATTTACCATGCAACAGGAGATACTACTCCAATCCAAGAGTTGTACATAATTTGCAAAATACCAATAAACGAAGTTTGAAAAAAAAACTCATAGAATTATGTACTTCTGAACACCTGCATCAGAATTTCCAGCAGAAAACCTTCAGTATGATTTATCATGTACACCTTAAAAGTTTAATTCACAATACATGTTTCTAATACATTGTCCTTTTGTGTCCTAGCATTCTGTGCTCCATGGAAACTGTGGAAAAACTTGCAGTGGGCCACTGATTGGTAGGGGCGATGAGCAGGACATTGGAAACTGCATCCATATTAAATGAATGGTGTCTCACATGAAAATGTGGCATAAGTACACAACATTAATAATCACACTTCTAAGCAAAGTAATACAATCATTTTAAGTGCAGCATCATTAGTTCATCAGTTACAACCAGATATGTCATGAAAATCATTAATTTGCACAAATATGTTGCACCTGAAATTGCACATTAAAAATAAAACTTGTACCACCTCACTAGGAACACCAGTGCCCCCTTCATGGGACCTGAAATTTAAACTCACTCAGCTTATAAGAGCCCCATTTGAGACACTACACACTTGTCCACTATAGTTCCTCTCCTGGAAAGTGGAGTCCCCATTGTGATCACTTCCCTCCATAGTATATGTGAACTTTAAACTCTAAGAATTGAGGGGTCATTTATCCAAGTGCATAAAGACTGGCTTATCCTCATAACACACTGTTGTTTTCTGTCAAATTCTATCTCACCTAATCAAACCATTGATTAACTTTTTTTTTCCTACAATGGTCAGTTAAAGAACCAGCTTTACACACTTTCGTCGTTAAAAGAGCCCTTATGTAGTACATTGTTCTTTCCAAATCTATTTGGATACCAAAACGCTCTTTGCCCCTGTTCACCAACCTCAGTTTTGGAAAACCAGTTTCGAAGACCAGCCTTTTCATGTAGATTGTCGAATACATTCAGATATGTTAAGCCAGCACTCTTTGCCTAGGACAGAGACTGCTTGCAGGAAGGAAACCACACCGGCTTTCCTAAGCAACACATCGCTCTCAGCCATCTGTAAAGTTACAACATGATCTGCTTTTCGCACATTCAGTAAGAATTACAGTGGGGACATTCATGCCCGAAGGGTAGCCCAAATCGCACATAGTGTAACTTCTAATTTTGTTCTGAACATCTTTCATTACCTCTTTAGGGAAATGGGTACTATTTTTCAGCATGAGATATACAACCGCACATGCAGCAAACGAGAAACATTGCTTACCTGTAAAATCTGGTTTCCTGCTTGTGGAGTGATATAAAGTCGAAGACCAGGGAAATTCAAGTAAGACTTTATTCCAACTCCACTGCTCCAACTCAATAGTCCCTTCACAGGTCCTTCCTCACAAAGCCAACTGACCTCCCTCTCTCCCAACATTCCAATTGACCCAAAATCCTACACAGGGGGGAAGCACTAGGGAAGATACCATCCCATACAATGATTACCATAACGCTATATTAATGTGAATAGATTCCTTAACATTATGTAAGTTTATAACTATTATTATAACAACTATATCACAACACATCTTCCCCCTTAACGAATTTTGAGAACTAATACATTCACCTTATAATATGATGTTAATATGCCTAACCATATAAAATATAACAAATAACAGTGTGTAAATAATTATAAACAAGTTACAATATATATATTCAAATTACAATTAGATATCATATACTATTCCACAGATACAACTCAAGGATTGACTTCATCAATATGTTCATTTATGTTATATTTGTGGTCACTTCATAGTCCTTGTGCCATAGTGGAGGCTTGATGTGTCGAAATCCCAACCTCCTTTGGAACTCGCTTCTAGGAGAATTTCTTGCCAAACCCTTTACCGCAGCTTCTTCCACTACGCTCCCTTTTTCTATTTCATCATTCACCGACAATTTGACAAGTCTGTCCATGCTCCAGCATTGACCATTATCTAATATCACTACATTTTTCTTAACTTTACTAATGCGGAATGGGCCCATGAATTTCGTGTCTTTCATACCTGCCTGTACTCCACCATATGGTTTCTTTATATACACTTGATCATTGACATTCCAATACTGTTTTTTTACTCCTTGTGTGGTCTCATACCTGCTTTTATATTTGTCCTGATGTTCGGAGATTTTGATATTGCTAAGATGGGTGGAATAATTACTTATCCCCGCCTCCTAACCAGACAGGAAAAAATTTGGTACATGGTTTCCTGCCCTTCAACGCTGTAAATGGAGAAACGTTAGTGACAGAATTGGGGGTGGTGTGATATGCCCATAACATATCCCTGATAGCACTTTCTACATTCAAGTGATTGATACTTGCTAATTGAATGCAATCTTTGATCATACGATTTGTCCTTTCTGCTAGCCCATTAGCTCTTGGACAATATAGTGCTGTAGTAAGGTGTTTTACACCAATAGATTCAAGGAAGTTCTTCATTGCCCAGGATGTCAATTGAACTCCATTGTCTGTGATGAGAATTTCCGGAATACCCTCCACCGCAAAGGAGTCCTTGAAAAAATTAATGACTGCCTCAGTATTTATTTGATTGACTAATTTGGTGGTTATCCAATGTGACCGGTAATCGATCAGAATTAAGCCAAATCTTTTACTAACACCTGGAATATTGATAGGACCAATGATATCAAAGGCTACTTTAGTCCAGGGTTTATCTGGTATTTTGACCGGAGAAATCGGGATTTTGTGAACTATCTTACTTTTGTCACTAAGTGCACATATTGAGCAGGTTTTAACTTCTTGTTCCACCATAGCATCCATGTTAGGGAACCAGAACCTTTCCCTCAATCTAGCTTTGGTAAGGCTTCTACCTAAATGGCCTTCATGAGCTAACTTAATAATCTTGAGTTTCAGATCTGGTGGTGGAATGATTTTATCATTCCTAAATACTATATTGTCATGCTCATTAATTTCGTACCTCACTTCCCAGTAACTGCTGATGATTTCTTCAACGTTCTTCCTCAATGTTGGCCACCCATCCCTTGCCTTGGTTCTAAGCAAATTTAATGACTCGTCAAGTTCAGATGCTGACACCCATTCTTCCTTACTGATTGAAGGAACATTGATCATCATAACCGGAAATTCCTCGACTTCAAAGTCCTCTTTAAGGTCTAACGGAACTCTGGATAAGAAATCAGCAGCTGTATTTTTGTTGCCAGGGAGGTATTCCATTTTAAAGTAGAAATTTTCTAATCCTAAAATCCACCTAGCAATTCTAGGTGTACTGTTAAGAAATCCTTTGGACGAGAAAATATAAATCAACGGTTTGTGATCAGTCCTCAGGTCAAATTGAATGCCCCATAAGAAAAATTTAAAATGTTTGATAGCCCAATAACACGCTAAAGCCTCCCTCTCTATTACAGAGTAATTTGCTTCTGCCTTACTCAAGGCCCTAGATGTGAAAGCTACAATTCTTTCATTTCCATCCACAATCTGAGATAATGTTGCACCTAAACCACGTTTGCTAGCATCCGTGGTGAGGATTGTTTTCCTTTTATGGTCAAAACTGCATAGGTAGGGAGCATTAGATATAGCTAACTTAATCTCTTTGAATGCATTTTCATGATGTTCCGACCATTTGTATGGGACATGACTTTTGAGTAATTCCCTGAGGCCAAATGATATTGAGGAAACATTTTTTACGTACTTAGCCATAAATTCTGCCAGGCCTAAAAAGGATCTTAATTCATCTTTGTTCTTGGGAGCTTCTGCCTTCTTAATTGCATCCACCAGTGAGGATTTGGGTTTGAATCCGTCCTTGGAAATAATGTGCCCTAAATACTCTACAGAATTAACTCCTATACAACACTTGTCTTTTTTCAAAGTAAGACCTGCTATTTTTTACTTATTCAATACATTCGTCAAATTGTTATTATGCTCTTCTTCATTAGCTCCATAAATTAGAATGTCATCTTGGAAGCAAAGTGTGCACCTAGCATCACCTAAAATGTGTTGCATTATTTTTTGAAAAACTGCTGCTGCTGAGGCCAGCCCAAAAGGCATCCTATTAAACATAAAAGATCCGAAAGGAGTGGTAAAAGCAGTAAGAACTTTGGATTCGGGATGTAAAAGTACCTGGTGATATGCACTCGACAAATCGAGAACCGAAAAGTAACCTGCTTCGCCCATTGTGCTTAATAATTCATTAATCCTCGGAAGTGGATGCCTTTCCACCCAGATGTTCCTATTTAAGTCTCTAAGGTCCACACATATCCTAATGTCATTGCCATTGTTTTTCTTTGCAACAACTATGGGGGCTAACCACTCTGAACATTCAATAGGTTGTATAATGCCTTGAGATTCCAATCTTTCAAGTTCTTTTTTGACTGCATCTTTCAATAAATGTGGAATAGATCTGGTTTTGTGTATCACAGGTTTAGCACTAGGCTTCAATTTGATCTTATGCTGAAAAGTTTTAAGAAGGCCCAATTCCTCACAAAAAATTTCAGGAAATTTCTGAAAAATGTGTTCCTTATTACTAGAGTTGTCTACCATTAAAACTTGTTCGGGATCGTTAGGGTCTAACCTTATTCCAAGTTCTCTCTGATGTTGCCATCCCAGTAAACTAGACCCTTCCTCCACTACGTAAATTTTTCCAACTGTAGACCGGCCCTTAAAAGAAATGACCGCTTTGAACATGCCCTTGAGAAGGATTGGATCCTTATTGTAACCCTTAGGGCTGACATCAGGTTTATTTAACTCAATTTCATTGTCACTCTTCACATGCTTGAAATCATTCACATTTACTATGGTGAAAGGTGAGCATGAATCCGCAAAGACTCCTATGTTTTTGTTATTGATTGATATAGTGCATTCAGGATATTGCGACGGAGCAGTATCTCTATCTTTGACTTGAAGTACAATCTTCTTAACTGTTTGGGAGTTGTCTTCCCATTTCTTATTATCAGATTCTATTTTAGACTGATTCTTACATACCCTAGCAAAATGGCCTCTTTTGTTACATTTCCTACAAACTGCTGATTTTGCTTGGCAAAAGGAAGAATTAGCTAAATGATTATTACTCCCACAACGGAAACACAATAGCCCACTCTTGACACCAACTTGTTTATGTATAGGCTTATCACCAGTTTTCACCTTAAGAACATTCTCACTAGATGTGTTATCTGTTATCTCATTTACCAGTTCAACAGAAGAGGAGGATCTGATCTCTTGTAGACAAATGGCCGTGTGCTCAATAGATTTTGCTATCTCAATAGCTTCTTGTAAATCAGGTTGTCTTTGAAGTAATTTCTCCTGTATTTTAATGTTATTTGTGCAACGGACCAATTGATCTCGTATGAGGGAGTCATTTAATTCTCCAAAATCACACAATGAACATAAGCCTCTTAATGCAGCAATGTAACTAACTACATTTTCCTGTTTACCTTGGACGCGAGAGAAAAATTTGTGGCGTTCAAGAACAACATTAACTCTATCCCCAAACTGTTTTTCAAGTTTAACATAAGTAGTGACGTACTCATCCACTTGTCCATCAGGAATATGCGGTTCCGGTAGGGATTCATATATTTTCCTGCCATGGGTACCTAAATTATGTAACAGGATGTGCTGTTTCCTGATTGGGTTGAATTTATCCCCCCCAATAGCAATTAAATAAGACTCAAATATTTTTATCCATTCTTTCCATGGCACGTTTGGTTCCCCCATTTCGTTGAGAAAAGGTACTGGTTGAGACATGCCTGCAGCCGCCATTGTACTTGAATCAATTCTGGTACCAACAAACTTTACTCTAATATTAATTGTACTTAAGCTGTAAACCTGTACTTAACTGTACTTAACTTAACTTAACTTCTGTACTTAAGCTGTAAAGCTGTACCTTAAGCTGTAAAAGTATATTCGCGTTGTTATGATAATAATAATACCAAAGGAAAGAACTGCAAGGAAATCGCAAAGAAATACCCTAAGTGGAATCACAATTAACTACTTTTAACATACATCATGTATAATTGTGAAGAAAACAAGAAGTATATTTATGCTGATATTAAAATAAAAAAAATAATCATAAAGAAAGCTGTGCCTTTTATTTAAAGAATACTCAAGCTGTGCCAGTCAACGTTTTACCAGGACCAGCGTTTTGTTAGTTCCTTGGTGCAGAGAAAACTGTGCACAAGAATACCTAAGCTCTGCCTGTCAGCGTGTTAACAGGCTTATTCATTAACTAAAACGCCTAATGTCTTTAACCAATGTGCAATATGACAGAAATGTAGCTGTCAAGCCGCGTTGACTGAAGGATTCGAGCGTTCGACGGCGACCGCCTTCATTTAGTCAGTATGACAGAAATGTTTCCTCATAGCTGTAAAGCCGTGTTTATTGAAAAAGTCGAGCGTTCGATGGCGACCGCCTTCGTCTAATCAATCTTAGCTCACAGTACTTAGCGCGGAATGCTTTTCCTAGACACCACAGCTCGGCAGAAATGTTTCCTCAGATCAGGAAAGCCGCACTATCCTTATCCCCTTCGTCTAGTCAATTTCAACACGCCGTAATTAGAGCGGAATGCTCTTCCTTAGACGCCTGCCCTCTGACCCGTTACCTCAGGTCACAGAAAACTAATATACTTTGACAGACCCGCTAATTATAGTTATCAGTATACGAGCAGAATGCTGGTCCCTCGAAGCGCGCCGATGCTGAAATTTACCTCATGTTTGAAATTGAAATTAAAACGAACGCGTTTACTTGACAGACGAAATCCTTCAAGATCAACCAATGCAGGAATTAAAGCTGTTTAATCGGTACTCATGATGACAACCGTCGTCACCTAGCCGCTTGCCGTGCTTGAAAGCTTAATTGTAGTAAACTTACGAAGTCCTCAAATAACAGTTGGAGAACAATGACAGGAGGGGTGGAGCTGGCGATGTCCCCTCACACATCCCATCCTCGTCGCCAGTGATATAAAGTCGAAGACCAGGGAAATTCAAGTAAGACTTTATTCCAACTCCACTGCTCCAACTGCTTAGTCCCTTCACAGGTCCTTCCTCACAAAGCCAACTGACCTCCCTCTCTCCCAACATTCCAATTGACCCAAAATCCTACACAGGGGGGAAGCACTAGGGAAGATACCATCCCATACAATGATTACCATAACGCTATATTAATGTGAATAGATTCCTTAACATTATGTAAGTTTTTATAACTATTATTATAACAACTATATCACAACATGGAGCTCTAGGTTCATGTGCTCTCCCATATTCCTGGATGTAAGCTTTCAATAGGACTTTTGACTTTACAGCTTTGCATCTCTACGCTCACTTGTTCTCAGCAGCAGTATATAACAATCTATGACAGTATATGTTCTGGTGCATTGTGAGCTTCTAGGGAGGTGGTATGGGTCACCTTGAAACAGAAACCTCTTCTTCAAGGACAAACAACTTGCAACTTCCACACCAACAGTCCAAGGCAAGAGTGTGCTCAGCATGTTATCTACACCACTACAAGCTATTGTTACAGGTAAGTAGTATTTTCCATACATAGGTTTCTTTCCAAACCAAGTTTTTAGGAAAGATGTTGAATATTTTTCCACTGCAAGAAAGCTCAAATATCTACCTAGGAAATCACTGTTACATTGTGCTATGGGTTGGGAGGGATTTCCTACTGAGATTCATGTAACATTTTTATCAGTTAGATGAATTACGATAAATACGTTTTAGGGCCCATGCTGCCTGAATAGTTTTTAATCAACTCAAAATTGCCACCCTATATTTCAATGAACACAATTAACATATTTGCAAAGTTAACCTACTTTGTATGACCTGCTTCGTTCCGGTTGCCTTCTGAGATTTTCTTTAATACTTTGCAGTCTGACTCGATTGTTCATGCTTCAGCCATGGGAAATCAAAACGGGGTGTTCACTTGTTATAGGCCTTTTCAACTCTTGAGCAATAGACTGCAAGGGAAAGATGGAGAGAGCTCACAGGAAGACTAGGAGAGAGCAAGGGGAAGCAGATAAATGTGTCGGCCATACCTTTGCTTTATCCGTTCTGCTGAAACCGTCCGTTTTAAGATACCACCCGTTACCGAAGGGGAGACCACTATTTGAATGCTTTCTGCCAGATAATTCTCTTTAGTTTTGATTGATTGATCGATTAATTGAACTCTCGTTGGTAAAACGCCACCATTGAGAAATAAATTCACACCGGCCGGAGCTGCATTCCCATTGGGATGTCACTGTAGGAAAATAGGGTATTCAAAAGTGTTGGAAGCTTACAATGTAAATTGGATGAGGTCTGAGGTAGTCTGAAGTGCCAGAATCAAAAATGGCACCCCGCTACCTGGAGTGTTTTATAGGAGTTGCAAAAACACAGTATATTTTGAAAATACGCACCAGGCACCCTAGACAGTTTGAAAATGAACGTATGACTGCCAGGTCATTCAGCTGTCACACTTTCATATTCAGTCGGTGATTTACTGCTGTTTGTAATTTTTTTGTCAGGACTTTAAGAAGCAAAAAAAGTGAGCTAACGTTGCTGTACTATGATACAAAGTGTCTTTCGCATTTATTTTTCATATTTTTCACGTAGGTTTTCTTCTATTTTTCCATTTAACCATTTGCTATTTGTATTCATTAGGCTGCTCCAGTTACAACAGTTACGTCACCCAGTACAACCCCAGCAAAATCGGTTACTACATCGCCACCTATTGACCTTTTTGCAACGTCGTGCACAACAGGTGCAGCAAGGTGAGTTCTTGCATAGCATGAACTCCTTGAATTAGAACTAAAAACGTTAGTTTATTAGGGACTTTTATTGTGCTTTCTGTTTAAATTATGCAGTACTTACGTTTTAGCCCATGCGAACAGATAGGTGTACCTGTGTGCTGTTAATGGCTTATTGTGTGTTGTGCAAAATACACAATTCGGGCTTTGGTTAGCTGTATGCTCATGATTGGGCGACTTTCTTGTCTTTCCTACTTAACCAGTTCCTCATTTAATGAGTTTACTCCCTATTCTTGTTTGTCCCACCCAAGTAGCTTTTCAGTCTCAGTGTGTTCTAATTTGAAGGCACGTATCTTTCCACTGCTGATGTTACACTTTGCATTGCATATGAGTTTTCTCTCTCCCTCTCTGTCTATTCTCGTCTCTTTTCCCCAGCCTATTTTATTGAAATCCATCTCCTCCATTCCCCCGACATACTATCAGCACCAGCATGCGCCCCAGGCCAGGGCATGCTCTGAGGGCCGGCTGCTGCTGTATCGACAAGCGGCTATTATAAATCATTAACCATTCCAAGGTTGTTTCCCCTACATAGGCACGCATGCCAGGAGGGCATCTTTGAGGCTTTCTATACTTTAAGAATATTTGGATGCTAGTACGTCTGTTTCTAGGTCAACATACCAATTGGCTGAGGTAGGCCTTGCAAACTATGGCTGCATCTACTGGTCAATGAATTTGGCCCTGTTGATACTTTTTTTTAACCGACAATGAGTTTAGTAAGCTCCCATAAATGCTGCTTCATTGCTCCAGAATGCTTGCTCTGCTGTCTTTGATCAGTACATTAAGTTGTTCCTTTGCATTATGCTTTGTAGTGCAGTATTATCTTCATTTTTGCTTCAGTCTCACTTAGCGTACCTTAGCATACTACATTGTAATTTTTGCTATTAATCCTCCTCAATAATCCTTATAATTGTTTAAATATATATTGCTAAAGTGGTCAGGTACAGTGCTACACAGAAGACTGATATAGTTGGCCATATTCTAAATAACCCTTTCCATCCCCCTGGTAGCCCTACAGTGCCTGCTTGAACAGTAAGCATGTGCATTTGTCTGCACTTGAAGGGATTGGGGTGAGAGGGGCAAGATCTTAACTGGTACTCCTGCCTATACAAACAGAACCAATTTTATTCACGTGGACACCAGCAGGAACCAAAAGATCCTTATCACCAAGCTGAATTCCCTAGGATTGCTTCTTGTCCTTGGGGCTCTACTCTCTGATGACCACACTAAAATTGACCAATATGCTGACATGACACAAATATACTTGAAACATTTCACCAGTATAGACATAAAGAGGTCGATTATGACTTTGGCGGACGGAAAAGCCCGTGCACCGAAGTTCAGACGGGTAGGTTTCTGCCAGTGCAGCTGCCTCCCCGTCTGCCCCATTATGAGTTTTCCGCTGGGTCAGCGGGCAGAAACAGTGTTTTGGCCGCTGGCCCAGCAGGAAATGGCCTACAGCATTGTCGCTAGCTCCTAATAGAGCCAGTAGCAATGCTGTAGTGCGTAGGGTGCAGCAGCACCTGTTGCAAAGTTCACTGTCTTCAAGGAAAACAGTAAACTTTACGATGGGACTGGCCAGCGGGGCCCCTGCGCCACCCATGCTAAGTGTATGGGCAGTGCAGGGTCCCCCTGTACCCTGTCTCCACCAGCAGTTTCATGGTGGTGCTACAGCCATGAAACCACTGGCGGAAAGCTGCCCTGCTGGGTTAGGACCACTAGCACTTCCAGTCTGTCCTGTAGCAGTAAAGGGGAGGTGCTGTCAGCCGAACTGGGGCGCTACCGCTTCGGTCATAATGTGACGGTTGGACCGCTACATTGGCGACGGCCTGACCCCCGTTGTGACAGGTCGTAATGAGGGGCCACAATGTCATGCCTTCACCTCATTCAGCTTCCTGAAGCTTAACACCACCAAAATGGAATTCCTGTTATTTGCTAAGAACAGCAAGCAACAAGTATTTCAAACCTGGCTTAATGACCTTAACCTTAAAGGCTTCAAACCCCAATTTTCACTAATTAAGAAGGCACTTTTATTCGCCAAGGACACAAACTTTGCTTACAGGGAACATATTGATAAGAAAACAGAGTACTGTATCCAACTATTGCTACTAAATTAAGTGAAACCATTCGTCCTAGAAAGCAACTTCAGGACTGCTGTCCAAGCCCTCATTCTCTTGCATTTGTGTGGTGACAGTGCTATGCACCATGCGCCTTGGCCTCCCAGACTCCATATTGGAAAAAACACAGATCAGCAGGTTTTCTGCATCTATGCACCCAGGTTCTGGAACAACATCCATGTATCCATCAGGACCAACAATCCCTGCTCCAACCTAGAAAAGAGCTGAAAATTCACGTCCTTAAAGAACATTACATTATGATGCAGTAACTGTCCACTTCTGTACCCAGGACCCAATTACCTCTTTAATCCTCTGTTGACTGTATTTTTGCCTTTGGCCCTCTACAGCACTAAGTTGCCTTTTGGTCATATTACATATAAACATAAATACATACATATTCAGGAACTCTACATTTGGAAGGGTGTATCTGACAACAGCTCAACAGTACAGAATACAAAACCTTTCTAAGAGAAAAAACGAATGTATTGTGTCAGGTTTGTGCATGCACAGATACCTTACTAGTGTATTCTATGGACACTTCAATTTTGCTCACATAACTCTTTTTCGGTGCCAATGTTTACACATATTTTGCTACCACACTGCCCACTTGTTTTTTAAGGTATCGTTCTCTGGCGATGAATATGGGTACCCTTGAAGGAAACTGACTAAGCTAGTTGATAAAATTGGAACACATGAAATTTTTAGATATAGTTTGAATTCTGACAAGGGTGGGAAACTGATGGCACAGATTTGTGAGCAACACAGTCAAGGAGACTCCGTTCATTGCCTGGAAGGCGGGGCTTTATTCATATCAAGTCTTTTAGTATGCAGTATTCAAATTAAATGCCTTTTTAGGTTTTGGAGTGAGCATAAATATTGGTTCCTTAGCTGGCTATGCTATCGGACTCAATCTGCATTTCACGGATGAGGGCCAACAAGACCGCAAGGGCAGGGGTTGCTTGTGTTCCCATAGAAAGAGGGATTGTCGCATAGTAGGAATGGTTGAGTTGTGTCCTACTGGACCTAGACCAATTTCATAATGTTTGGTCCCTCTCTGTAGTGACACAATGAACAAGAAATTGAATGAAAAGGTCTACAGACTAAATACAAGTGACTGAGATTAATTCAGGAATTTATGAAGCAATTAATTGATATTATGCTTTATCCTTTCTACTTCTCCATTGACACTGGATCTGGTGAGGGTAAATGTCTAGGTTCTACAGATTGTTGTGGAATTCTCATGACTTGAAGGGTGAATCGTTGACAGTTTTGAATACCTTGTGGAAACACGTGTGCTCAACAGCTTTTCCAGTGTGTAGAGAACAACCGCTGATGCTGTTGAGTGAATTAGCTTAACCTCTAGATCCTGCGAGAATTAATTCATCGTGATCAAGAGACTGATTCCATTCGAGGTGTGTCAAAAGTCAGTTCTATAACCTTTTCCCATGGTTCTATGCTGTGTTCATCTGTGATGATCGTGCTAATTGGTTACAATAATTAGTTACCTGAGAAAGGAGACATGAGAAAATGTTATCCAGCTGGGCATGTACCCCGAGAACCAGACCTTTTTTAGATGTGACTTCTCTCAGGCAATATTCACAACTTGTAGGCAGTCATGCTGAGCAGGTGTCAAAAATACTGTCAGTCCTGAGTCCTTATACACATGGTGTCATCGTTCACTAGCCCCACATAATGCTTGTTCCTCCTTGTTACTTTGCTCAGTTGCTACTGCTGGTCTGTGGTAGTTGTACAGATAATCACCTAATTCTCAGCTTTCGACTGCTACTCAGCCATGACCCTGGTGCTGGTGCTTACCTTTTCAATTGATGGAGAACAATAGGGAAGAGATTCCTGGAGTAGTCAGTTATTGCCAAACGAGGATGTCTATTTACAAGCAGCTGAAAATAACACTCCCACAAATTTACTCTGACTTTTTTTATCAGTCTGCCAGTAGCCCTGATCATTGCATGTCAATGTTTTATTAATATCTGTAAACTTTCCTTTCTCAATATCCTGGAGGTTTGTAGACTGATGTAAAACAGAAGCTGTTTTGTCACTTGCTGAAAAATGCATAGTGTGATGTCTTACTTTTACTTGGTATATTTGAGTTCTTGTCCACCCTGTCCTGTATTTCAAATGTTGTGTAAAGGCTAGGACTGTCATTTCTGGGGTTTTGCAACATGTCTGCCTTCAATGTCAGGAACCTTAGCATGGATAGCCATGGAATTGTCTTTAGGTGAGACTCTAAGCTCACTCTTCACATTCAAATCTTCAGGAGTAGTTCAGACTTATTGAGAGATTACCCTAGTCGTCCTGGAGTGCCTCAGTGCCAACCAGACATGTGGGCTGTGTTTTCTTGGATGACCAGTTATGGCTATGCTGCCATCCTGGAGATGGAGACTTTTTAATGTTCACTTAATCTTTCTCCCATGGTAGTAATAAACATGCTCTAAATAGAGGAAGAGAAAGAATGGGTCATAGAGATCAGAATTAAAATGTGAAATATAATTTTATCAGCACACCACTTGAAAAATAAGTGCTAACATCTGTGGCTTTGCACACTTTTTAACATCACACATTCTAGCAACACTTTCCTGTTTGTAAACCACAGACACAGAGAAAAACAGATTACTCTTCCATTTAAATGAGGATGGACCATTACTTCTTACTCCAGAGGAGCACAAACCATATACTAAAAACAGGGAATGCAAGAATCTGACCCCCTCCTAGGTAAGTGGAGTGTGTAGAGGAGTGCTGGGGGTATGAGGAAAGCACAAAGGTAAGTACCACAACACCCACCAGTGACCCTTAAGGTAGGAGTAAATTACTAGAATTTCCCCAAAACACCCACTCCGAAGAAAAGAAGAGAATTGCAAAACCCAGAGGGGAACTCCTGAAGAGGAAGGCCTGTGGAAAGAGGGGACCAAGTCCAGAAGACACAGCCGAGTTCAGTGGGGGCAGGAGTTCCTACCCACCAGGCTGAGGAAGCAGAAGTTGGTCGACGGTGAGGAAGAAAAGTCAGCACTGCAGCCCTGGAGTTGAGGCGACTTCCTGGAGGATGCAAGTGATGTCCCACGCCTGAAGGAAGTTTGCAGTTGGGTGTGCATGTCCGGATTCCAACAACAAGCCTTTGTACAGGCAAAATGTGCGGTTGGCGGAAAGTGGTGCTGCTGGGGTCCAGCAAGGCCCAGGATGACTCAACCCAGGAGGTGGACCCAGAGGGGGCCCTCAGAAGTACCACAGGACGGGACACACAAGTTGCAAATGGAGCCCACGCAGCGCTACAAAAAGGGATCCCACGCCGCAGGAGAGCCAATCACTGAGCTGTGAATCACAGGAAGGAGTGCTGGGGACTGGACTACACGATGCCTGAAGACCCCTTGGAGGAAGTACCAACAAGCCTTGCCAGCTGCAAAAGATGCAGTGCACAGGGGTACTGTCCTGTGTGGGAAGGCAAGGGCTAACAGTAGGACAGGTGGTAGAGAGAACTGAAGGGACCACTTCTGACCACCACCCGTGATGTAGAATCCATGCAGTTCAGCAGGAGAGGGGATCCATGCAGCCGGTCGTCGTTGCTGTTGGCCCCTGCAGATGCGAGGGGTGGGTGTCTTAGTCATTCCAAGGGAGATTCCTTCTTCTTTCCTGTGCAGACTGAAGGCGGGCAGTCCTTCGAGGATGGACGACTGGGGAAATGTTGCAGAAGCTGGAAGGAGCAGTGTAAACAATGTTGCAAGCAAAGCCTTCGTCTTTGTTGCATATTGTCAGGTCCTGAAGAGTTCAAATGCAGTTTCATTGGTCAGGAGTTGAAGTGGAGGTTGCAGAGGAGTCCTGCTGGAATCTTGCAAGCCAAATCTGAGGAACCACCCAAAAGAGAGACCCTAAATAGGGAGATTGGTCACCCAGCTGGGTGGCCACCTATCAGGAGGGGGCTCTGACATCACCTGTCTAACCTGGCCACTCAGATGCTCCCAGAGTTCCCCACCAACCTAGGATTCAAGATGGTAAAACCAGCAGATATAGATAAATTGGAAAAAGAAATAGATAGTGTTTCTCAAAAAGATCTGATTAAAAAGAACTATGAGATCTTAGACAGAATAGTGGAGGATTACCAAATCTGTTTACGTGACAAGAAATTACGTAAAGTTTAGAGGTGACCTGGACTATAAATTAGGCAGGGTTTATACCTTTGCCTGTAAATACTGTATAATGTGAAGGTGCCAGACACAGGTGAGGATCTAAGTGATACTGATCTGTCCAATGGGAGTTCTGTAACTGCATTGAATAGTATGACATCAAATGAAACTGGTTAATCTAAATCTACTCTTCAGGGCACATCAAATCTTTTAGTGGAAATGAAAAGGTTATGGTAGGAACAAAACTGATCTGAAAAAAACAAAGACCAAAAGGGGTGAGAAGCGATGGAAACAAAGGACTAGAAAAACAGGGATCAGAACACGGTCCAAAAAAAACTAGTTTCCACAAAACCCCATGAAGTCATAAATGGGGGTGAGTTGGTTATTGTAAACCTGTCTGACTGCCCTCTTAACGTAGAATCTGATGTACTTAGTAAAGGTCTGGGGTTCTGTCCCACCCAAATGAATGGTCGGGTTAATGTCTTTGTAGATCTGTTCAAATTTACAAGTCCGCTTAAATTGAAAGATTATTTTAATTCCTCACAAGGAATGATTACTCCTAAGACAGTGCCAGATAAGATATTTACTGAGGATTCACAGGCATCTACACATCTTGTCTCAAATCTATATGATTTACAACTTATGATGTCTTTGCAGGATAAGGAAATGGACATTGAGGACCTAAGGGCACATCTAGGTATTAAGGAAAATTTGGACGTGAACAGTGGATTGAAATCATGCTCTAAATACATACCTGATAGAGCCCATCATAACATTGATCTCTTTACCAGTTAGGTCACAAAAGATTTATATAAATGTTTTGACAAAAGGGCAGTTAAGTGGCATAAAAGTGGTAATCTAACTGTATTGGAAAGAAAGGCCCTTGCGTCTCTAAGATCTGATCACACAATAGTGATCCGCGAAGTGGATAAAGGAGCAAACGTGGTCATAATGAAAAAAGGTGACTACATTGGGGAAATTGAAAGACAACTGGCTTATAACAGGAGTTCTCTTTTTGATCACAACGATCTTGGAGATCTAAGAAGATGTGTCACGGCTGACTCCAAGGGTATGAGGAAATACATAAAATAACAAGCCAGTCAGAAATTAGCCCTGAAGAAGTCCTATGTTGAAGGACGAAACGTGTTGGCTGTTGTCACCAGAATTTTATGTTATTGAGAAAAAGAGGAAGAAAATAAAGAGAAGATTTATCACACTTTTACTTCAAAGGAATTGGACTCTTCAATATAAAATTTGTTTATTTGAAAAAGTGGTGCACCACCATTATGTTTTTTGAATGTTTTTTCCTTTTTTCATAAAAAAGGTTACACTTTAGCAGCAGGTATTTGGTTGAGGTCCATACAGAGAACGATATAATATCTTGCCCAGGACCTAACTGGGGATATGTAGGGATAGGTGCGCATTTTATGAGTCTGCTGCGTTTGTTGGTTTGAGAGACTAAATAAAATAAAAAAATCCTGGTGTCTAGTGGCTTCTGCCCCTGGGGAGGCAGAAAAGGCCTAATAAAAAAAGAAAATTGTCCCCTGGGAAGCAACCCTTGCCAAAGGGGCCACGCCACTTATGCCAATGTGATTAAAAAAAAAAAAAAAAACAAGCATTTGCAATGCAGTGGGTCTCGCATCCGCTCGAGTTAGAGCTATTAGCGTTATAAACTCCTAACCCGACTTTTCTTGCCACATAAATTGAAAATTGAAATTTTAACACTTTCACATAAGGGAGCCGATTCACAGCGCCATGGCCTCCATGAGCATCAGCGTGAAGAGAAACACAAAAGGAAAAGAAGTCCACTTGCAGCTAAACTTATCGGCAAAAGAGCAATTAGCCACGTAACAGGGGCGATGGCCAAGGCGGTAACAAAACCTCCCCAAGGACGGACAAAGGTAAACCATTTACCAATGTAATCAAAGGATTTTTGAAGGGCAAGCCCACAAACGTGTAATAGTGATGGGCGTGAGGTGGGCGTTGTTAAAAGCCCAGATAAACACCAACACGTTGGAAAAGCAGCGCATGCGCGCTGCAATGCTCGACCTAAAAAAATCCCTGGTGTCTAGTAGCTTTTGCTCCCCACCCCCCAACTCCCCCCCCAGCCCCCGGGGGCAGATCGGCCTAATCAGTAAAGGCCGATCTGCCCCCCCCCAAAACAAAACAAAAAAAATAAATAGTAATCCCGGATGTCTAGTGGTTTCTGCCCACTGGGGGCAGATCGGCCTAATCCTAATAGTCCGATCTTCCCCGGGGGCAGAAAAAGCCTAATAATTATTAGCCCCCCCGTGGAGCACCCCTTGCCCAAGGGGACACTCCCCTTATTCACATATAGGGAAAAAAAAAAAAAATCCCTGTTGCCTAGTGGGTGATGCGATCGGGCTGCAGAAATGCTTACAGAGACAGGAAAGGAAAGTCCTTTCCTTTCATCCCTCTGCCTGTCCCCTCCTCCTGAGCGGAAGAGAAATACTAAGCACCATAGGGGTCCCAGGCACCATAGGGGTTAAGAAACAAAACATTTCTGGGAACAAGTCCTTAAGCATACTCTAGCGTGCATACCTGTGATTCAAACCGGGACAGGGAAGGTGGCGGAAGGAGGGACGAGGTGTCGGTGGAGGGATTTATTGAAAGATTCACACAATTTCTCAAATAAAAAAAATAAAAAACAACAAGCAAGGATTGGAGCAAGATATATTCACAGATGGGCTTCTAATGATATCAGGAAGAAGAGTGGTCACAAATATTGCACTCTTACGTCAGTTTAAAAATCTCCCCAGCCATTGTCCTGGTGTGACCCCTCCGTCTATGCTGAACAGCTAGGAAGACTAGGATCTCAGAGCAGTAGTGAAAAAGGTATTTAATATCAGATCCATTTTGTATTCCATAGTCTCACACCTCTCAAGACAAAATGATCTTTGAATGCAGAATGCACCCTTCTAAAATAAATGCCCTTAGCATGTCCACCATATTGAGGCCAAGTGGACAGAGTGCACTTTGGTAACTGTCTAATGGAATCTCATTCAATACTCTTGTGAATCATTGTTGAGCAGACCACATGACAATCTGCATGATCTCCTTCACACACTACAGAGAATCAGAGAAGTCTCTCTAAGCTGCCCAGGCAAGAAGTAAAGAAAGCAATCATCCATTCGGCAACCTATGAATGACCCCCTGGATGAAAAAGGTGCCACACACAGCTCTGCTAGTTTGCCAAGCATGTCTTATTCAAAAGCCTGAACTAATCAGAAGCTTATCAATGTCAGGGCTGTGTTGATATTTATGGGATTCTAGGCTAGTCAGAGGTTACTGTACTGCATCCTGTGTGAGGTTAATATTGTAATTTTCTGCTGGTGTCCGAGGGCCTCAATAATTGTGTAATTCTAAAACGGAAAGCAATGCTACTCTGCTTGAGTATTTGAAGCTTTATTGAGGAACTTTTAATATGCTGTATCTGATTTCCAAACCAATTTCCATCTCCTAGGGTTTACCCTAGAAGATAATTGGTTCGTAAATCAGATACAGCTTAATAAATAACATAAGAAGAGCCAGTTAGTGATGTTACTTTTAAAATTAACAGGTTTATAATTTAGAGGAAATCAAAAGTGGACAATTAAAATTTAGATACATAAATGAGGTGTGCAAGGAGAGGTTATGCGATGTCTCCAAGAAACCAACGATTTAATTTGATGGTTTGAAAAGCACGACAAACTTCAACAAGTGATTTCGTGATGCTGGAATACAAAACAAAAAATAGCAATATTTCATGGAATCATGATCAAGAGGTGAGGTGGTCTCCTAAGCAATGTAACTTAAGTCAAAAGTTGTTAATACCTTTCTAAAGAAAAGATGATTGCCGTTTTTCCTAATCTGCAAATGCAGATTGTTCATTATTCAGGACTGGAATGACCAGTCACCACAGCAATCACTTTTCATTTGAGCAGAATGAAAAAAAAACATCAGTGGCTAGCCAGCTCAGAGGCCTTATTCCAATATAAAGACCCCTGAGGAGCCAATGGAAATCTCTGTGTGCTTTGAGGAATTAGTCACATTGCATCATCCATCTTTCAAAGGCTTCTGTCTAAGTCTACTATTTTATGAGTGCATTCGACCTGTCCTAGTACTGATTATTGTCAATAAAAACCAACTGGCCTAAATTACTTAATAATAATTTGTAATAGGACAACAACTAAATCACTGGAACCTTATTGACAAGGAGCCATCAGGAAATCTTATGCTAGTACCTTGGGGGCCGAAATATGACCTAAATGCTCTTATAGCACTATATTCCATTTTAGTTATCCCTTGCAGACAATTCTAAAAGACGTTTTGCCTACAATGCATAGAATGGGACTTGGATCAGCTCTTTGCTCACTATTGGATAGCTTTCTTGTCTATTGTAGTTTCTTGCTCTTAATTCTGTGGCTTTCCTCCCTGTTTTGGCGTTTGTCCAGCCCCTGGAGCATAGGTGTTTTACCAAATTTGAAAGTACTCAACTCGTTTATGTGGTTTCCAATTCCATAAACACATGCAGATTTGCTCCTGTAGGAATATATATATATATATATATATATATATATGTATATACAGTATATATATATATGTGTGTGTGTATGAATGAACACTGGATGTTTAAATGGACATGCTTTTCATTGTTGACAACATATAAAAGGTTATAAGGACTCATTACTTATTTACTAATGAATTTCCACATTCTAGAAAAGGGTTATGTGTATATTTTACTCATTGCATTTACACCAAGATGTCTCTCTTAGAGTTCCTGGAAATCTCCTGGGACTCTTGATGAATTTCTAAAAAGTTATGAATCATATATATAGAAGTAAACATGAAGGGACATATTTTGGACTTTTGAAACATGGCTATATGTTAATCTAGATAACTGGGTACTTCCTTGATAAGTGATGCATTGCATGTCTCACCTTTTTCACCTAATAGTTCAACCATATGCCTCCATTTTGGCCTCTGCCACGCAAAGCCTGGATGTATGCTCGTTCCTTAAAATTAAATATAAAAACAGAATTTGTTCTCCCATTTGGGCAGACCCCCAAAAAATGTAGTCCTGTCTGTCAGGCATGTGTTCATCTTCTGTGCAAAATGATTCTGCTATTATTTAGCCTTTTGAATTGTGTGACCAACAAGGCACAATCATCATCTCACCAAGTTGCTTAATCAACAAGATCAAATTCTTCATCCACTCCAGTCTCTTTTGTTTTCTCACATTGATCATAGGAATGTACTGCCTCCGTCATCTATCCCTAAAAGCCTTGTACGGGCAATATCTTCATGCATTCATTAAAATCAAGACTTTGTGCCTCATTAAGAGTGTGGTGGTCTATAGACCGCCACACTCACTGTGGTGCTCTTGACTGCCACATTACAACCGAGCTTGGATCCTGGTGGTGGCGGAAATCCTTATCCACCAGGGCAGTGCTGCAAGCAGCACTGCCCTAGGGATTATGACCTTGTTCTGTGCCAGCGATTTCATGGCTGTAGCACTGCCATGCAAAGGCTGGCGGAGAACAGGTGCAAGGGGCCACGGGGGGGAATCCTGCACTGCCCTTGCACTTGACATAGGCAGTGCAGGCTCGCCCCTGGTCAGCACCATTGCAGTGCTTTGCAGACAGTGAACATTGCGAGGGTGCCTTGGCACCCTGCAGGCGACAGCATTACTGACGGCTCGATTAGTGTAACCTAAACTTAGGTTTCCGCCCACTGACCTAGCAGGAAACTCATAATAGCTCTGGCAGGGAGGTCACGGCATAGAGGGCGGCCACCCTGCCGGGAGTTTGATAACTAGCTTTTTCTTGAAATACTCCTAGACTCTGTAATGCTTTGCCTCTGCAACTAAGACTACCCTATCTCAAATTTAAAGCAAGTGTAAACATTCATACTGCAATTTCTTCTCACCACCTGGTATGGGGTCCTGCCAGCGCATATCTTCTTAATGCATTGTAATCTCCAGACCAGTATTGCTTGTCGAAAGATAGTATAGCTGAAAAACGAAGATCTGAGGAATGGAAGTATAAACATTTGGTAACTTTTGCAAATTTTCTTAAATGTACCGTATGTACTCTAGCTTAGTGCTATATCTGCTTAAAATATATAGTACTTTTACCCCCTTACCTCTCAGGTGGTGATACGCTATTACTTATTGAAAACCAAAGGAGTCTTAATGCCAGATTGTATGGGAGTTGGACCAAAAGACAGAGGACCGGATTTAGATTTAGGCAGAGGGATTACTCCGTCACAACAGTGACAGCTATCCCGTACTCTGACAACTAAATCCTATTGTTTCCTATGGAATTTAATTTCGGCATACAGAGCATCTGTGACTGTTGTGACAGAGTAATCCCTCCACCAAAATCTAAATCAGGCCCAGAATGAGGTGTTGGCACAGTTGTGGGTTGTGTACTTTAGTGAGTCTTTAAATCATCAATTGTTGGAGTATGCTGCTGTAAGTGCGAGAGTAAGAGGTGTAGTGAGTGCTATTCTGGTGAAGTGAATATAGCGTTGGTATGACTGGGTGGATGATGTGAGTGATTGCTTGGTCATTATTGGGATGCATGGGTGTGAGGGGTGACATGTCTGTTTTCTTACTATAATTAGTGGCTTTATTGGCGGTGTTAGAAGTGGTTTAAATGGTGAGTGACATATTAAGCAGACTTGGGTAAAACATGAGGTGTGTAATGAGCGATCAGAAAATTTAAAAGGTTGTAAGTAGATGATTGAAAAAGTATGATTGAGTGGGTGCTGTGTGTTGAGAAAATAGATGGCACCGCATGTGGCATTAATTCAGTGAGTTATTAATGATATGATTTCAGTAGAGCAGGTCTTCAAGTATTTATTTAAATCAAATGTATAGGCCTCAGTCTCTTTTTGACCCCAGGTCTGACTTGTCAACGTTGGCCTTTGTGCCTTTCTCTGGACTACTTAGTTTATCTTGCAAGTTTTCATGCATCAGCATGTCCCATTTCCTTTAAGGCCCAGCAACACAGGAGATGTGGCCTAATCGGTGAACCAGACTTGAGTCGCAGCCTCAGCTCAACATCCAGTGATTTTGGGCCAATCGCTTAATCTCACCTTGGCTAAAAAATAAAAGCCTGATGTAGTCTGGTGCTGATGTAAATCAATTATTGTCCTTGTGTCAAGTTTGTGCACTATAAAATTATGAAAAATAAAGAGATAAAATAAGGTACTGACCATGAATAAAAACATTTACACCTTTGAAGTCTCCCCTATTATCACCTTCCTATCCACACTTGCTAAATTTGTGTCTAGAAAATAAACTATTGCTATGCTTGATATTATGACAAATATCTGTATTTTGATAAATACTGTAATTGATTTTCCGAATGGTTCTCTTTCTAGCCAATATTATGCTGGGCAACACTCCATAGTACATGTGTAGACAACCGAAACCGCCAATATTTGGGACCAAATGCTGTGGGTTGTGAAATAAAATACTTAAGATACTAAAATTGCTGTAACAATGATGAAACTTTCGTCCAACATATTCACCACAAAGCATTGCCGTTTCAGTCACACCTTAGTACCTCTTTTGTAAAACTACTATGTTGCTAAACAATTTCACACCTTTTGCTAATATTATTAAGATAATTTAGGAAAATTATTCATGCTATTTTTAAAGGCCTAGTTACTTACTTGAGCACCCAAGACTAGCAAACTACATGAACAAACAAGAATACTACAATATATAACCTGGCAAATCACAACCTACAACAGTAGAGCATGAAAGAGTCTTTTTTGCTAACTACAATATTTGTGACACATTAGGAAATTAAATATGTGCCTGAAACTAGTAGTTAAGAGCCTCAGTTGAACTTAGTCATGAGGTAACGCCCACTGTGGCCGTAATGTAACTCAGTTATTTGACAGACCAGTAAACCTGTAAATAACTGCCCCTATGGCACCAAATGTGTGAATCCTGTGACTAAAATTAACAAATACCAAAAATAAGCATGCTTTTAAACTGTAATTAGATGATGTAGATTGTTTCTTGCCCAACTCCACGTAGCTCCAGACACCACCTCTTTTTTTTGCTTTTTCAATATTCTAAAATGTTATTGTGATTGGAAAGTTTCTAGTGAGCTAAAGCGGTAAGTAACCGGCTACTTTGTTTTATATGCACTTCGTAATTCTTTGTTTTCCATTTTAAGCAATGTAATAGTTGTTCCTCCTTTGCACTGGGGATCAAACAAGCCTTCTAATAGTACATCCGGAGTACCTGTCAGCTGTAGTACAAGTACCTCAGCAATACTAAACATGAGGTTATTCATGTTTTCTTAAGCAAAAGCTAACATCTTTTCACTTAATTAGGTTGCCATATCGCAACTCTGTCTATATAACACCTTTTTAAAAACAAATTGCTATTTTAATTCCACCTGAAGGAAATGCTCACATATTGTTTAAAACAGCAACTTGAACTAAAAAATAATGCTATTTTCTCTCTTATTTTTAGAACTTCAAACATGTATATGACCAAATTTCTATAGAATAGGCTCTTGTATCTAGTTGATCTTCCAAGTGAATTAAAATGATAACACAGTCATTTTCTCAAGATTTAATGGATTGCATGCCAAGCATAGCTTCTTTTCTCTTTTATGACAGATATGGTTGTTGGAGTAGTGTTGCATGCTTTGATTTTATTAGTACATTCTTCTTCACTTTGACCATGTAATGATGTCAGTTGTGGATGGGATACTCCTCATACGATTGTCTATGATTTCATGGCTGGCTATTTAACTTAATAAAGCTGCGTGTGGAGCTGCAAAACACACTTAAGTTGAGTTGTTTTTTCTAGAATATATGTATGTATAACCGTGTGTGTATCTATGTGTATAGATGTGTGTGTGTGTGTGTGTGTGTGTGTATATGTTGTAGCTGCTGATACACATGCTGTGCATAGGTCCTGCCATCTGGTGCTGGGCTCTGAGTGTTACAAGTTGTTTTTCTTCGAAGAAGTGTTTCGAATCAAGGGATCGAGTGACTCCTCCTCTTCGGCTCCATTGCGCATGGGCATCGACTCCATTTTAGATTGTTTCCTTTCCGCCATCGGGTTCGGATGTTTTTTTTTTCGCTCTGGTAGTTTGAGTCGGAAAAGTGCTACAAACTCTCTAATTCGTCGGTATTGTTTCAATTGCGTACCATCTGTCATCAACACTTCAATACCAGCAGATCCAGCTCCTTACTTGCCCTTCGGGGCACCTGCGCACAACTTGGGCCTAGTTGGGCTGACCAAAGCCTCGTCAAAGCCTCATGGACTGGACCCCGTTTCGTTTCTGCCCTCGGTGCCACACCAAGTTCCCTTATACAGACCAACATCTTGTCTGTAACCTGTGTCTATCTCCAGACCACCAAGAGGATACTTGCGAGGCCTGCTGACCCTTCCACTCGCAGAAGACTCTACAAGACCGAAGAGGTGAAGGTTGGAAATGGCGTTGAGAAGCACCGAACGCCTCGACATGGAAGAAGAGGAGATTATGCGCACTGCAGTCTCCATTCGGGGTCCAACTCCGAGCAAGAGACCGACAATGACAGACCAATCACGGCAGGACAGCACGTGAGTACACCTGCCCCTGTCCCATCCAAGCCCAAACACAAGGCCTCGGGGACGCCACTGTCAAAAGGCCATGGCACCACCCGTAAAAAGACTTCCGGTGACCAAGCAACAACTTCGGCACCGAAAAAGGCCACGCCACCGAAGCCTTCGCACTCGAGCTGAAGCACAGGCTCCGAAATAGGCAAACACCGACCCATTGAGTCAAAGCCTCGAAAATCCCTCTCTGAGCCGAGGCCAACATCTACTCCAGGCCTTTCGATCCCGAAGAAACGGGCTTTGGAGCCGAAAAGACCCATATACAAAGAAGAGCATGGACTTTCCAAACAACTTAAAGCAAGTCATAGATTTGCTGAGGAACTTATGCAAATGGAGGATTTTGCTGAAAGGCAGGCCAGGATTCAAATTCATAAAGACACTGGCAAGATCCTAACTGCACCTCTTCTAAAAAACAAAGAGGAAGCTGGCCTTTCAAGGACAATTGGACAATGATCAGCCACCAGCTAAAATGCCAAAACCCCCCCAAAAATCTCCACTTCCACAGTTCTCACCTCATTAGTATCCTCCTCATTCTCCTCACCCGACTGTCTCTCCACCTACTACCCCCGCTGCACAGTCTCCAGTACACTCTGCAGATTCGCACCAAGATAATGTCAACCCATGGGACCTTTACGATGATCCCATTTCTGATAACACGCCAGACTGCTATCTGTCAAAACCTTCCCCCCCAGAGGATCGGACCTCATACACTCAGGTTCTAGCTAGGGCAGCGTCATACCATAATGTAGCCATGCACACAGAACCTCTTGAGGATGATTTTCTCCTTAATACGTTATCCTCCACTCACACTACGTACCAGTCTCTACCCATGCTTCCTGGCATGTTAAAACATGCACATCAGATTTTTCAGGAACCAGTTAAGGCAAGAATCATCACTCCTAGGGTAGAAAAGAAATATAAGCTGCCTCCTTTTGACCCAGCTTTCATTACCTAGCAGCTACCTCCAGATTCCGTAGTGGTCAGCGCAGCAAGGAAAAGGGCTAACTCCCAGTCGCTAGGCTGATGCACTGCCACCAGATAAAGAAAGCAGGAAATTTTATGCTGCTGGTAAACGAGTAGCATCACAAGCAGCCAATTAATGGAGATTAGCCAACTCCCAAGCACTACTGGCTAGGTACGATAGGGCCCCCTGGGACGAGATGAGAGATATCATCCAGAATCTCCCCAAGGATCAACAAAAAAGAGCCCAGCAGGTAGTCGAGGAAGGGCAGGCTATTACAAATCAAATTAGGTCAGCTCTAGACTCTGCAGACACAGCGGCAAGAACAATCAATACTGTGGTCACCATTAGAAGACACGCATGGCTTCGGTCGTCTGGGTTTAAACCAGAAATCCAGCAGGCTGTCCTTAACATGCCATTTAAAGAAAAAAAGCTTTTTTTCACTCAGGTTGATACAGCCATTGAAAAAAAGAAAAAGGACTCTGACACTGCTAAAGCCATGGGTGCTCTTTATTCAACACAGTACAGAGACTTATTTCGCAAGCCTCAATACAGGGGAGGTTTTAGAGCCCAAACATCTAAGGCATCTACCTCACAATCAAAACTGTCCTACCAGCCTCAATACCAAAGAGGTGGGTTTCGAGGAACTTACAAGGGCCAATTCCCCAGAGGTAGGGGACAATATCAGCCATCAAAGCAAACCTCACACACAAAGCAGTGACTTGCTCCACATCTTTCCTCACCACACTTCCCCTGTGGGAGGAAGACTGCAAAAGTTCCACACACACTGGTTACCCATCACAACAGACAATTGGGTCTTATCCATTATCCACCATGGTTACTGCATAGAATTCGCGCAAATTCCTCCAGATATACCTCCAAAACCACACAAACTCTCCTCCCAACACATTTCAATGTTGCAAACAGAGGTACAGTCACTACTACTCAAACAAGCCATAGAGCTTGTACCACATCATCAAATAGGAACAGGTGAAGAACCAGAACCTTATGGGCCTGGCGGCGCAGGGTACGCCTGAAATCTCCTTGGATTCACCTGCCTCATCTAACAGAGACACGGGACACTCTGTCAGGCGTAAAAGATCAGATTTTATTAGCTGCAGCTAGTACAGTTGTCCAAGAAGTACACAAGGTATGTTCTCAGGAGACTGCCACTTTACTTTGTGGCGCACAATCTTATATACCGTATAAAAACCATTTATTAACTACATACACTCCCAGAACACATAGAAAGGAGCCAGTAAGAATAATGTAAAGATAGAACAGAGCCAATAGAAATGTCGGAAAACAAGACAGCACCAATAGAAGGAATTGGAAAACAAAGTATCAAGTGACTTAAGGTTGCCTCCCCTCCAGCTGTGTTTGTCACCCCTCCCTTGAACTAATTCATTAACTGATCCACAACGAAGTTGCATGTGGTGCGATAAGTTTGTGTGCGTTTGGAGGACAGTTGTGAAATGAGAGAATACTAGCAAAGGACAGCGAAGGCCAGACGATAAGATAAGATCGGCGGAGAATAGTGTGAGCCTACAGATAGTTGAAACAAGGATTAGAAAACCAGACAGGGATTAGTGTACTCGGTCAGACCTTAATACCAGCCTTGTAAAGATAGAGGCAGAAGGCTGTTTTGAACACCATGTTGCAGAATAAGCAGAAAAGGCAGAATGGACTTCGTTCGCTGTGCTGCCTGAGTGAAGGCAACATAAAATGGCGGCGGGCCACAAAATGGCGGGTCGATACGATCGTATTAAAAATCGAATTTCCTCAGACCCTCCTTTTGCCAGAACTCAGGCAAGATACACAAACTCATGTTAATCTGAGTCGATGTCTATGGCCATGAGGTCATCAAGCTGTTGCTGTACCATCATTTTGATATTCTCTGCTCTTTGTGACTTGGGTTTGGGAATACATGCAGTAGCACATAGGTTGCAGATGGCAGGACCGCAGTGCATACAAAGACAACAAGAGAATATAAAAGCTAAAATTACTCCAAAGAATGTCAATACCTTCCAACCCCATTTGGACAGTAATCCCCAAAACCACTCTGAAAAGGACCAATCTCCTTCGTCCTGATGAATCGACTCGGAGATTATGTGTAACTTAGAGATAGCTTGGTATACTGTCGGAGCGTCATTAGGTATGAAAATACAGCAACTTGATCCGATCAATTTGCATACTCCACCACGGTCCGCAAGAACAAAGTCTAAGGCAACACGGTTCTGCAAGGTCATAAGACGATCAGCCTGTAGTTCAGCTGTAATGTTACTTAAAGCTCCTACAGTGATGTCTATGGTGGTTTCTACGACACGAACCAATTGCCTTATATTTCTGCTGTTGGCCATTGGACCCCAGAAGGGAAGAAATCCTTTGAGGAAATCTCCTCCCTCTTGTCCTGCTGTGTCTTTCGAATCCACAATCCCTCTGCCATATCTATTTTTATGATGGTTCGCAGGAGCGGTGTATGTAGGGGGAAGAAGAAAGGCTATATAACAAGTACCAGAGAAATCAGCTGGCAACCATGTATAAGCCCTATCGTGGCAAACGAAGTATGTACCTTGAGATGGTACTAACGGCAGTGAATTCAGGGCTGAATAAACATATGTATGGGAACATAAACTTTCTCTTTGTCCGGTGTTTGGAGTTCTACCATTTATTTGCAGACAGAAATTTCCTTGTTGGGGTATGACCCGTATCGGAGGAGATTTTCCTTGCTTAACCTTATCATTGAGGCTGGAAATGTAATTAGTTATGTTCCAATTGGTATATGCTTTTCTTTCATCTATGGAAGCTTCACTTTTTTCCATGATTTTAGCCATAGCTACCATTCCCTTTATCAATAAACTATGACTGAAATTTGAACCAACACTATGTGAACTGACAGGTTGTTTAATTTTACTTTGATATGCATTATTGAAAATGACAAAATAAGCCCAAGCGGAACCTTCATAGGAGAATGGAAGAACTAAATATGGCATTCCTTTTTCTACCGTATGTGGTATGAGTCCACACACCCAACAGTCAGTTGTATTGATCACTAACTGATGTTGATGTAACAACTGGACGAAGGAATTGTTAAAGTATTCAGTTCTTCTGATGAGTTCATGCTGGGGAAGAGTGTGAAATAGGTGCGGAGAGATAGTAGAAGAAGATGTAGAGGTAGGAGAAGAGACAACTTTTTGCTGCAGAGTAATAATGATCCAGTTTACAGATGCCAAAAGAATACACGACAATATAATGACGCATAGAGCAATACTACAACGACTACATATTTCTTTACAATTATTCTTTACATTTTTACTTTCTCTTTTATCTAATGTAGCCTCCATCTTTCTAAGTGGATGCTCACGGCAATCTTCCTCAATCACTGTAGTCACGATTATCTACCTTCCTATGACACTGTGAGGTCCTGCAGGCCTATTGCCACTTACTCAGGTCGTAACTAAGACTCCTACCGTGACCCTGCAACCGGGATAGAGTACTACATAGGAGAGAAATTTACAAGTTCTTTGGTCTTGGTCTCAAATTATAGCGTTCCTGTCCAGAGGCAGTCTGGTTTTGAAACAATGTTCCTGGATTTGTCGTGTTCAAGCGACGATGCGATGGTATTGCTTCTTGAAGGATGTCGTCGTCCTCTTTCTCAGAAAGTGTTCCAATTAGACGCGCATCACTGAATGGTACAAATTGCGGAACTTTCTCACTTTCAGAGTCACTGATGCCTCTACGGACCCACTGATCGAAAGGCAAGGGCAAAGGCACTTTCTTGCAGTGCACGGCATGCACCCAGTTTTTCTTTCCTTCGACTTTAACTGCTGTTCTTGTGGTCAAAAGAACCAGGCGTGGCTCTCTCCATCTGGGCTCCAAATTTCTCTGTCGTTGGAAATTTTTCGTGCAGACCCAGTCACCTGGTCGGATGGAATGACCTGGGTCTGTTGAAGCCTCTGGTTGAGCACTCTGAACCTGTTGATGAAGAACACGCAATTTAGTTGTAAGGTCATGCAAGTAGTCAATCAACATCGGGTATGGCAAGTCTGAGTATTTCTTAGGGCGAGGAACTCCCCATACATTAGCTGGGCGACCAAATATCACTTCGTAAGGGCTAAGCCCCAAACGAGAGTGTACTGCTGTTCTGGTGGACAGAAGAGCCAATGGTAAAGCATCAGGCCAATTAAGTCCTGTGCTAGCTTGCACCTTAGCAATTTTAAGCTTCAAGGTTCCATTGTAGCATTCTACTAAACCAGCCGACTGTGGGTGATTCGCCGCGTGGAACTTCTGTTTTATGCCAAGACCTGCACAAACTTTTTGCATGACTTGACCCACAAATTCGCTCCCATTGTCACTCCAGACAATGCGCGGCAAACCAAACCTAGGGAAGAATTCTTTCAAAAGTATTTTGGCAGTTGATAAAGCAGTATTGTCCTTCAGAGGGTAGGCTTCTACCCATCTAGAAAAAGCACATACTACCACCAGAACATATTTGAGGTTGTTGCATCGTTCCATGTGAATATAATCGATCTGCAACACCTCAAATGGATATGTTGGAGGAGCAAAATGACCTGCTGGAGTTGGGGTTCCCTTTCCCGGATTGTACATCAAGCAAACAATACAATGTTTTACTACATTATTTGCACACTTTGGGATCCCCTCATTTTGCCACACTGGAGCCAGAAGTTTACATATTCCTTTTGCACTTAGGTGAGCTGGACCATGTGCCATAGTAACTACAGGTAGTACATAAGCATCTGGTAACAGCCAACGTTGATGTTCTGATAATTCAACCCAACATCCCATCTCATCTAACATTCCTGTACTTTCCTTCCACTTTCTCAACTCATTCTCCGTAGCCTCTCCTTGAATTGATTTCACACTCTCTACTGTATCTTCACACATTCCCTTTTCTCTTACGCAGTTTGCGGGACCTGCAACATACATTCGACTTGTGTTGTCTCTGGCTGTCTTTTTCGCTACCTCATCTGCAAATGCATTTCCTCGACCAACATCGTCCACAATCTTTTTGTGTGCACTACACTTCACGATCGCTATCTGAGTAGGCATTGTAAGTGACTCAAGAAGTTCAGTCACTAATTGACCATGTTGTATCTTAGTACCATGGGAAGTAAAGAATCCTCTTTCCTTCCATAAGCGCCCAAAGTTAAACGCTACACCAAAAGCGTATTGGCTATCAGTGTACACGTTTACTCTTTTTCCTTCGGATAACACACACGCTCTAGTTAAGGCTATCAATTCAGCTGCCTGAGCTGAATTATGTCTAATGCGTGCTGTCTCCACAATCGTATGCAAAGTAGTAATAGCGTAGGCTGAAACTGTATCTCCATTCGGGAGCTTGAAACAAGAACCATCTACCCATAGTGTTCCATCTGGATTCACTAATGGCGTGTCTTTTAGGTCAATTCTACCCTTAGTCTCTTCTTCAGTACGGAGAAAACAATCATGCTGTTCAGAGACATCTCTCTCTTCTGGAAGAGGCAACAAAGTAGCTGGATTCAGGGTATTACATCGTTTGATGTGTATGTGACTAGCCAAAAGCGTCAGCTCATATCCGGACAACCGAGCACTCGTAAGATGCTGCGTTTTTGTCCTATTTAGTAAAGTATCCACTGCATGTGGCACCATAACAATGAGAGTATTATCTAGCACTACTCCAGCAGACTGTCGAATAGAAATTGCTGCTGCCGCTGTTGCCTTAAGACAACTAGGCAATGCTTTAGCTACTGGATCTAACGTAGCTGAGAAATATGCGCATGGTCGCTGTTGATCTCCAAAACGCTGCGTTAAGACTGACAATGCACAACCCTCTCTTTCGTGGACATAGAGCGTAAAGGGCTTACTGTAATCAGGAGTACCCAATACAGGAGCAGAACACAAAGCAATACGCAAATCAGTAAAACTCTTCTGACACTCATCAGTCCACGGAAGAGGCTGAGGCGTATCTTTTAAAATTAGCGCGGTTTAGCCAATAAAGAGAAACTCGGAATCCTCTGTCTACAATAAGAAGTAATGCCCAAAAAGGCACGTACCTCTCTTTGTGTGGATGGCACTGACATTTGTGAAATTGCCTGAATTCGTTCGGGGGTCAATCGTCGTCCCTCCTTTGACAAGAGATGACCCAAATAAGTCACCTCGCGACAGACATATTGTAATTTAGAAGGAGAAACCTTGTGATTCAGATCAAACAAATGACGCAACAGTGCAACGGTCACGTTTTTGCAAATCTCCTCTGAATCAGCTGCAACTAATAAGTCATCCATGTACTGAATGAGAGCGGCACCGGACGGTAAGGAAAAGGCATCAAGATGACATTTTAGAGCTTGACTGTAAATAGAGGGACTTTCACAATAACCTTGAGGTGCGTGTTTAAACCGGAAGCTTCGGCCTCCGAGGGAAAAACCAAAAATATCTCTACTCTCTTCGGCGATGGGAATACTAAAGAAAGCATTCTTTAGATCAATAACTGAAAACCAAGTCGCTGTAGAAGGTATCATCGTCAACAGAGCAGTGATATCTGGGACTACAGGAAACTGCGGTACGACAATCTTGTTTACCTCCCGAAGATCAATTACAAAACGATAAACAGGAGGCTGAGAAGGATCAGTGCGTTTAAGAACCGGAAGAACAGGACTGTTACATGTATTTCCTCTCGTTTCCTCAACCACACCCTTCTGAATCAAATCATGGACAATTTCCAGAAGTGCTTTCTCACCTTCAGTAGAGATTCTGTATTGCGGAATACGTGGCATTTCAGCATTGGGCTTAAGAGTAACAACATAAGGTGGGATCTCAAGACAACCAACGTCATTCGGACCCGTAGCCCAAAGCGTTTCGGGAAGAGAAAGCAATTCAGGTGGGAATTGATCTTTTGATAAGTACATTGGACTAGTCATTTTCTGTCCTAGAGTGAGGTATACACCAGAAGGTGATCAATATATCGTAGCATGCATTCTTTTTAATAGATCTAAACCCAACAGATTTTCACCACAACCATTCGTCAGAAGAAGCGGAGCTTCTAAATCATAAGGGCCTATTGAAACAGGCAAAGGGCAAGAAACTGGATTGCGAACAGGGGCGCCAGAAAATCCTACAGATACATTCGTTAAGCCAGACAAAGGTGCGCCAGGGAGTTTAGAATGAATGATAGAGCTTCTCATGGCACCAGTATCTAAAAGAAATGGCTCTGAAACACCCATTGTAGTGACATTAACATAAGGTCCATTCTGATCCACTGGAATTGACGTAACCCCCTTACTTTGTCCATGGCTGTCCTATTCAAAATGAAGACTTTCATTCCCTCCTTCAATATACTGATCCTCACTGTAATACTGTGTAGACCTAACATTTTGCTGGTCAAAGTAATTTCCGGAATTTGGAGGAACAAAAGAACGCTGCTCTTGGGTTAACACACCTCGACCTCTACCTCTATTTGCTGACTGAGGACCACCACGACCTCGTGAAGCAGATGTTGCTCCATTACGCTGCAACAATGCCGGACAACTGTTCTTAAAATGACCTTCCTCCCTACAATAAGCACATTGATTGGGACCTAGCAAAGGTCTTGGAATGAATGGTTCAGGCTTTTGATACAACCTCTGAAACTGCGGAGGCTGTTGAAACTGAGGCTGAACATAACGAGGAGGATAAGCCTGTTGCAAGAGAACTTTAGTTTTTAATTCTTTCGTCTTTTTCTCTTGTTTTTCCCTTTCTTCTTTGTCTCTATTTTCATAATATTGTGCAGTAGCCAATATCTGGGCGGAAGAAGAAACTGCCCATGAACTCTCGGAGTCTTTTAGCTTGTGTGATAGTTCAGGAAGCAAGTTATATACGAACTTATCCACAAATAATCGCTGTCCCCCTTCTGTAGCCATATCTTGACCACTGTGATCAATGAATGTCTCCTCGAATCGGGTAAAGAAATCGGAAACACTTTCATCTTTCTTTTGTTTACATGCTGCTAGCTTATCCCAATTAACTCTCAAAGCAGGCATCATTGTTTTCATTAATGTAATAATCCTACCAGGGAGTTCTGAGATCAAAGCGTCGGGCTTTGCACCACCTACTTGACCTCTATCTGCGGCAATAATAGCGTTCCAATCGCCGCCTAATTCTTGAGCGTGATCCTCTCTACGAATTTTAGCCCATATTGTCTGTGGAACTACATTTCCCATCAACATGTCAATATCTGCTAGATTCATAGTACATGCATCAACTGTTTGCGACAACTCTTTATAGTAACCAGCAGGATTTTTGCGTGAATCTGGTAGTGACTGTTTAAGTGCTAAAACTTCAGATCTTTTCCAGGGGACATGTATCCATATGCGCTGAAAATGCACAGGAATAGCTGGATTAGCACCTGCTGCTGCAACTTCTTCCTTCCATATTGGAGAAACCTCTCTCATGGGATAGTTTTTCAGTGCTGTCCTAACTGAAGGATCAGAATCAGGAAAAGTCTGTGAGAACAATAGGGATCTGAAAGAAATAAGTGTTCTGACAGCGTTTTCAACCTTAGGACCCACAATAAGTCCTTTGTCAAAGTCAGCCTGAACATCTAACAGATCCTGTGGGACCGAACCCAAATTCATATCCTCCCATTCTTTAGCGAGAGTATCGCACATAACTTTAAAAACATATCTCTGCGTAGGTGCATTCCATTGCAGAAAGGTGGACATAATATCAGACGTACTATATTGGGGACCCTTCTTGATCCATCTACAAGCAAGTGAGTCCAATTTTTCTCGCTCTTCTGAGTCTGGGAATTGACTACGAGACTGTCTTCGAGAAAAAGCTGGAGACACATTTAAAGCTTCAAAGAAAGGTGATAAGAGACCAGAGACAGTATCTGCAAATCGCTTACGCATAGATGGAGAATTTGACATAAGGATAGGGGACAAGGTATTAGGTGAATTAACTAAAGGAGCATTAGGAATTGTCAAAGGAGCAGAAGGCAAAGGAGTTAAAGGCAAAGCTGGCATAGGCAATACTTGAGGAGGCAAATGTGGAAAAGCTGGAGCAGGCGGAAGCACAACTGGCGGCTGAACAGGCTGTAACATCGGGGGTGCATTAGCACCTTGTACATAGGGCGGAGGCAATTTCAATAAGTGGGACATTAAGGAATCTTCCTCAAAATCTTTTCTCTTATCAAGGGAAGAGATAGGCAACGTCGGATAGCATTTATCTATTGCCATTCGATGCTGTCTGTCTGAAATTTCCATTGCATTATCTATTTCATCATCTTTGAATTGCTGAGCAGCCTGTATAATCGTCATTCCCTGTGTTTTCCTATCTCGTTTCGCTTGTTTAATTTCTCTCTGTTTGGCTTCCTTACGCCAAAGGCGAAAAGAGTCAAACATTGCCGGCCGGGCTTTTCTTTTAAATAACGTTGCTTCTAAATTATCTAGCACATCAGTTTCGAAACTACCATTTTCTGGCCATTTTAAAACACCATCTTTCTTTGTATATCGGGTCCATGTCTTATTAAAGGCAATAGGACCAACACCATGTTTAGAATAGAGCTCATATGTGGGAGTTCCAACCGAAGGAATCGGACAGGAGTCCTCAAGCTGGGAGTCCCTATTACAACCAAAGCAACAAAGTTTTCCAAACTTAGTCAGACCAGACATCTCACGATTTTTACTGGCTGTTCACAAACATCAAGGGGGTAAAACTTTCAGTTTACACAGCACAAATGCACTTACCCCTCGGCTTTGGCCACTGCAATGGCCAAATCTAAGGACCTAAGGACAAAACAAAGACCAAAATTTGTGGGCGCGACCCACCAAATACTTAACTAAGGATGTCTTCTTACACCAACAGAGGCCCGTCTATCGTCTCGCTTTACCATACATCATCAAAGAAAGGGCCAAGGCAGGGCGGCAGTCAGGGCAGCAGTCGTCAGTAGCCGTCAGGAAGGAGTAACCGCGCTGAAAAAGACCTTCGGACCACTTCGACATACAGGGGTCGCTTGACGTGGCTCGCGATTCCTCCAGAATTTTCTTGCGGGGTTCCTCACGACCTTCAGGCAGAACCGGTACCGCTGAAGCCGCCCCACGTTGGGCGCCAGTTGAAGAACCAGAACCTTATGGGCCTGGCGGCGCAGGGTACGCCTGAAATCTCCTTGGATTCACCTGCCTCAACTAACAGAGACACGGGACACTCTGTCAGGCGTAAAAGATCAGATTTTATTAGCTGCAGCTAGTACAGTTGTCCAAGAAGTACACAAGGTATGTTCTCAGGAGACTGCCACTTTACTTTGTGGCGCACAATCTTATATACCGTATAAAAACCATTTATTAACTACATACACTCCCAGAACACATAGAAAGGAGCCAGTAAGAATAATGTAAAGATAGAACAGAGCCAATAGAAATGTCGGAAAACAAGACAGCACCAATAGAAGGAATTGGAAAACAAAGTATCAAGTGACTTAAGGTTGCCTCCCCTCCAGCTGTGTTTGTCACCCCTCCCTTGAACTAATTCATTAACTGATCCACAACGAAGTTGCATGTGGTGCGATAAGTTTGTGTGCGTTTGGAGGACAGTTGTGAAATGAGAGAATACTAGCAAAGGACAGCGAAGGCCAGACGATAAGATAAGATCGGCGGAGAATAGTGTGAGCCTACAGATAGTTGAAACAAGGATTAGAAAACCAGACAGGGATTAGTGTACTCGGTCAGACCTTAATACCAGCCTTGTAAAGATAGAGGCAGAAGGCTGTTTTGAACACCATGTTGCAGAATAAGCAGAAAAGGCAGAATGGACTTCGTTCGCTGTGCTGCCTGAGTGAAGGCAACATAAAATGGCGGCGGGCCACAAAATGGCGGGTCGATACGATCGTATTAAAAATCGAATTTCCTCACAGGGGTTTACTCCCTGTATTTCCTCATTCCCCAAAAAGAGGGAACATTGAGACCAATACTAGATCTCAGAACCCTCAATCTTTACATCTTATCAGAACACTTTCACTTGATAACACTACAGGATGTAGTCCCACTGTTACAACAACAAGATTTTATGGCAACATTGGATCTCAAAGATGCGTATTTTCACATACCCATCCATCCAGCGCACAGAAAATATCTCAGGTTTGTAATACAAGGAAAACATTACCAGTTCAAAGTGTTGCCTTTCGGGATAACAACAGCTCCCAGAGTATTTACAAAATGCCTTGCCGTAGTCGCAGCCTACATAAGAAGGCAACACATCCATGTCGTCCCATATCTCAACGACTGGCTAATAAAATCCAACAGCCAGACACAGTGTCAACACCATACACGTTATGTAATACAGACCCTACACACGCTAGGGTTCTCAATAAACTACCAAAAATCTCACTCCCAACCAGCGCAAGTTCAACAGTATTTAGGAGCCACATTAAATACCCAAACAGCACTTGCAAGCCCAAGTCCACAAAGGGTACAATCATTCCACAATATATTACCACAAATACAGCCAAACCAACAGTACACAGTCAAGTTTGTCATGAAACTGTTTGGCATGATGGCATCATGCATCGCCATTGTCCTGAATGCAAGACTAAACATGTGGCCCTTACAACAGTGCCTTGCAAAACAATGGTCACAGGCACATGGTCAACTTCAAGATCTAGTGTTGATGGACCGCCAAACACACATCTCGCTTCAGTGGTGGAATTCCACAAATTTAAACAAAGGGCGGCCATTTCAAGACCCTGTGCCTCAAGCCACACTTACAACAGATGCATCAATGATTGGGTGGGAGCACACCTCAACAATCACAACATTCAGGGACAAAGGGACAACAAACCCAAACAACTTCACATAAACCACTTAGAATTGCTAGCAGTATTTCTAGCACTCAAAGCCTTTCACCCTTTTCTCGTTCACAAACACATTCTCATCAAAACATACAACATGACTACAATGTACTACCTAAACAAACAAGGCGGGACCCACTCATCACAACTATGCCTTCTAGCACAAAAGATTTGGCATTGGGCAATACACAACAACATTCACCCTGTAACACAATACATTCCAGGGATACACAATCAATTAGCAAATGTTCTCAGCTAGGATCATCAACAAACACACAAGTGGGAAATTCACCCCCAAGTACTTCACAAATACTTTCACCAATGGGGAACACCAGACATAGATCTATTCGCCAGCAGCGAAAACGCAAAATGCCAAAACTTTGCATCCGGATTCTCACACCCTCTACCAAGGGCAATGCTCTATGGATCAACTGGTCAGGGATATTTGCTTACGCTTTTCCCCCTCTCCAGCTCATTCCATTTCTGGTCAACAAACTGCGTCAAAACAAACTCAAACTCATACTTATAGCGCCAACGTGGGCATGTCAACCATGGTACACAACATTGTTAGACCTATCACTAGTATCTCACATCAAGCTGCCAAACAGACCAGATCTGTTGACACAAAACAAACAACTAATCAGGCATCCAAATCCAGCAATACTCAATCTAGCAATTTGGCTCCTGAAGTCTTAGAGTCTGGATATCTACATCTTCCACCAGAATGTATGGAAGTAATTAAACAAGCAAGAAAACCCACTACCAGGCAGTGCTATGCAAATAAATGGAAAAGGTTTGTCTTTTACTGTCAATCCAAACAATTTACACCTCTTTCCCATCAATAAAAGATATTGTAGGTTACTTGTTTCATCTGCAAAAAGCAAATTTAGCTTTTTCATTCATTAAAATACATCTCACAGCTATTTCAGCATATTTACAAAGTATACCACACACATCTCTATTTAGAGTCCCTGTTATCAAAGCCTTCATGGAAGGGCTAAAACGTATCATACCACCAAGAACACCTCCGTGCCTTCATGGATTCTCAATATTGTACTCACACGGCTCATGGGTCCACCATTCGAACCCATGCATTTGTGTCAGATTCAATATCTAACGTGGAAAGTAGCATTCCTCGTTGCAATCAGTTCATTACGAAGAGTTAGTGAAATACAAGCATTCACTATTGAACAACCCTTTATACAAATACACAAACATAAAGTAGTACTTCGCACAAACCAAAATTCCTACCTAAAGTCATCTCACCGTTTCATATCATCAAACAGTGGAACTTCCAGTCTTCTTCCCACAGCCAGACTCAGTAGCAGAAAGAGCGCTGCATACATTAGACATTAAAAGAGCTTTAATGTTTTACATTGATAGAACAAAATCATTTAGGAAAACTAAACAGTTATTTGTGGCATTCCAAAAACCACATACTAGAAATCCAATCTCAAAAGAAGGACTAGCTAGATGGATAGTAAAATGTATCCAAACGTGTTGCCTAAAAGCCAAAAGATAGCTATTAGTAACACCAAAAGCACATTCCACAAGAAAAAAAGGTGCAGCAATGGCCTTTTTAGGAAATATACCAATGACAGAGATTTGTAAAGCAGCCACTTGGTCAACACCCCATACATTTACCAAGAACTACTGTGTAGATGTGTTAGCAGCACAACAAGCCACAGTAGTACAGGCTGTACTAAGAACACTATTTCAAATAACTTCAACTCCTACAGGCTGACCACTGCTTATTGGAGGAAAACTGCTTTGTAGTCTATGCACAGCATGTGTATCTGCAGCTACACATGCCACTGAACGGAAAATGTCACTTACCCAGTGAACATCTGTTCGTGGCTTGTTCCGCTGCAGATTCACATGCACCCACCCGCCTCCCCGGGAGCATGTAGCCATTTAAGTTACAACAAACATTTGTACATATGTATACATATATTTCACTTCCATTTGCATGGACATCTCTTTCCTTTATACTCTATCACTTCTACCTTACCTCTGCGGGAAAACAATCCAAGATGGAGTCAATGCTCATGCGCAGTGGAGCAGAAGAGGAGGAGTCACTCGATCCTGTGACTCAAACACTTCTTCGAAGAAAAACAACTTGTAACACTCCGAGCCCAACACTAGATGGCAGGACCTATGCACAGCATGTGAATCTGCAGCGGAACATGCCACAAACAGATGTACACTGGGTAACTGACATTTTCCATATATAATATTTATATAGGCACTAGTAGGCAACTTTTTTTTTTGTACATTGATATTTGAACTCTTCAATTTAATGATTTGACGAATATTTATCTTGCTTGATTTGACAGTGTTAATTTATTTGTGTTTTTTTGCGGACGATGATGAAAAACCATTTTGATATTTGCTGTTTACCAGATTGATTATGTAACTATTGTATCCATAGATTATCTTTCTTAACAGCTAAGAGTACATACCAGTAAGATAGCTGGTATAATGGCAGTGCAGTTGGTGTAGGACAAAATCTGACTATTCACCTTAAATTGTATTTATGTTGTCAATTACTGGGAATACGTTTGCCCAAATTAACATAAGTGATAGTCTGTATTTTAGTAGTTTTATAATATTTTCATAAATCAACATTCAGTACATATTCAGAAGTGGAGTATAATACCACAGACAACTGGGCAAGTGATGGGAAGCAATGAAAAAATATTCAGGTGGTGTTATGGATTGCGCTGTACAAATGAGGAAATGCCAGACCTTAAAATGTTATTACAAAAACACAGCCTATTGCCACTTTCCAGAGAAAATAGAGGGAGTAAGGAAAGCAAGGCTAATTCCTTCTAATGTGTTTTTTTTTCTGGTGCAAAGTTATTTGAAGTCATGAAAACATGCAAAGTGCTTGCAGTAAATTTATTTTATGATCAAATTCAAAATAAAGTGTTTTTGTGTGCAGTGCCAGTAGACCATCCAATGATCTTCTTGATCTGCAGCCAGATTTTACATCATCTGCACAGTCTGCTCCAGTTTCTTCTGCAGGGACAAGTTCATGGGGAGGTAAAAATTTGAGTAATATGTTGTGTGTTTTAGAGTGAATGATTTGAACATTATTTTACTCAATGTGTTTTTCATTTCGATCAAATGAATCTGTCTTCTCATTTGGTATTTATCTCTTCCAGTATATCTAAGGCTAGAATCTTTATCAATGCTATTGTGTATGTTATTTCTGCACAAATGCTCGCCTATTTTGTTATCTCGTCACGCGCTAAGAGGCTATTTGCTCTGCCTCTTCATCAGCATTTAAATATAATTGCTCCATAACGGACTGGTTTTAGGTGTGGCACGGGGTTGAACTTGTACAGTAATGTAGAAAAATATTTGGATACTCAATAAGTGACACTGAATGTCTTAGTCATTTTAATAATTGAGGCCACTGTCTACAATTTTGTGAAATGCCCTTCATGAAAGAGTCATATAAAGAGAGAGAGACAGAGCCTTAATTCTCCGAAGATTGACAACACACTTCAGCACCTCCTCGTTTGCAGTAGAAGGTCGGGGCAGTGCAGTGCACATTCATTTTCCCTGTGTCTTTTGGTGGATTTGGTTTATAAGAAGGACTTTTCAGTCCGTGGCAATCTTCAAGCTTTCTCTGGTCAGTTGGAAAAAGTTGGAAAATTGTCAGATAGGGTAAACAGAAAGAGGTGATGTGTAAAGATGAGGCCTACTAGCTGCACGAGAATTTGGTCATAGAGCATTGTAGCATTCAGTCTGATTAAGTATATAGTAGCAATCAAGATCTTGTGCCCTGGTCACCAAACAAATATGGCACTCTTTGCAAGAGAACTGCTCTCCTTCATGTGATAATTTGAATGCATTTGAATAATTGTTTATTCCACTACTTAAAATGTTTCAATATTAACAGTAATACAACACAGTTTTCCATTAATCTGCCTAAAATATTATTAAAAACCGATTTATCAGATCTTGTCCCATTAGGAAAAAAACTAGTTTGAGGTATTTCCTCCATGGTTCAGGAAATTCAGAACATCGTACAAAGTAGACAAATGTTTGATTCTCTCCTCATCTAGGTCTCAGAGCTAGTGTTCGTTTCTTGTCTGATTAACATCATGCACCCTCAGATTGCAATAGTGGAATATTAAGTAACTTAAGCCTAAAAATGTTTTTTTCCCTTTCTGAATTAATGTGGGATTCCATTAAGATTGTTTTTTCACAGCATATGTGCTTTGCAGATATTTTGTGTTCTTTTAATTAGGTGATTGTTCCAGATGAACCAAGAAATGTTTTGTTTTATTTGTTTTCTTTATTAATACTTTGCTATATTAATAACTTGCTTTTGTAACACAGACATAAAGGTGTAGGATATGCAGGACAGATTCTGACAGTGCCTGTGTAGTATTCTGGATGGAGAGTATCAGACAAATAATTCCTACGTAGTTAAGGTTGTGAGACATTCACTAACTTTTCATAGAATGGTGGTGCATACAACTGAGAACGATATGTAGCGTTCCAAAACCTAAATGAATGAGACTGTTTACATGGGTATATGGTTGTCGATCCTCTTGAAAATCCGACAATAATCAAAGACAGTGGAAATGTGGTATGGCTAAACTCAAAAAGCAACCTGAACAACAATACCTAGAGGGAATATGCTTTAGGAATTGTTGTCCCCCCATGTAGTAAACTGGGCTGTTCAAAAGATCCACTCACAGGAAGTGTTGTAGATGTTCATTACAAGACCTGTCAAAGCGCAAATATGTAAAAATGGCTGCAGTCCCCCAGCAGGATGTTTTTGGGGACAGGCACTGTTGTAAATGGCAGACCCTCCCTTAAGTTATCAAGAACCTTCATTATGGTTCAATGGGGAGTTACCATGCATAGGAGAGCTAGTTAGAATGGGTCTATCAAGACTTCTGGGATCCACATGGGCAGCGTTAATGGAATAAACACCACACTCAAGCATAAACATTTTAATGCACATCAAATATGAGGTATTGCTGAAACTAGTGAATGTATATAGACAACCCAGACCGTATGTATTACAGGTGGCAAGGACCAAGATTGGGGCTCTAGTAGTCAGGCGTGGACCTCCTATACAGGCTAAAAATCCAAAGCAGTAACAGGCAAAGTGCCCACAAAACGTGACAAAGTACCATTTTGTATTGTTCATGGAACTAATTAGTTAGAGGTTGGCTTTTATCATTCAGTGCCAATAAAACAATCATAGAATATTGATTGCACCTTCCCCAGGGAATAGTACTACTTATTGAAGAAAGAGGTACATTGTATGAAGCTGGCTCTCTTTATAGTGCACTTAAATGAAGTACACTGTGCAGAGAGTCCAGTGGATACCCAGTTGGTATTGCAAAGACAGAAGTAGATATGATTAATGCTCTATTTTGTGGTAGCGTCGGTGAGCGTTTATTAGAGGGTAGTGCTAAGCATTTGTTGTAGTCACAGAGGTAATAAATGAGACACATACTCAATGAATAAATCCAAGACAAATTTAGAAAAATAATTCTTTTTTTATATATGTTTTGAACCCAAGAACTTCGTAATCAAGTAAGTAGACTTATCAGCATAAATAATTTGCAGTTTAAAAAATATACACAGCACAATTTTCAGAGTTCTCCCAATGTTATCCTATGGAGGAAAAACAATATTCAGCAAGCACATGGTTAACAACGACTTACAAAGCCAATCTCAGGCAGTTAAAGAACGTACTAGGCACTGATCAGAACCACACTAATGGGTCACACAGGGCGTCACTAGGGCAGCCGCATGCAGAGGTGCAGTGTAGGATTGGATGCCCAAAGGTTTCCTATGGGAGTTTCACCCCATGACAAACAGGTAGCAGGCTCTGGCTGGGAAGCCAGTAGGGGACAACAAGCAGGTAGGTAATGGACTTGGGGTGCTCAGGGACGCAGGTGCACATCTGGCCCTCTTCTCCTGTGCCCAGGGGTGACAGATGCATGTGGTATCTTTATGCATTGAGTTTTTATGTCCAGGAGCACTCACCTTCAGGGGGTCCTGTGTGTTGAGGCTACAGGCATCGCTGTGGAGTCCAGCAGGGATGGACCCAGGGTTTACTTAAGCTCTTAGGAGCAAGGGGACATCATTGGCCCCCATAACACACCTCAACTGGGGTCAGAGGTCACAGGTGCAATGATTGCTGGAGCTGCCGGATTTTCTTTCTCCACAAGCATGTGGGAGAGGGGGCCTGCGTTCAGAGACTGCAGGCGTCTCAGGAGAGTCAAAGATGGGTGAGACCACACTGGACTTGTTCTCTTGGCAGCTGGGGACTGGTGTTAGCACTGTCAGTTAGCTTCACCTCAGGTCGTGGACGTTGGATGCAGTGGTCACTTCTGGTATCGGGTTTCTGGGGTCCACCAGCTGCAGAGTCTTTTTTTTGTTGTTGTTTTTTTTGGGAGTTTCTTGTTGCTGGGCAAGTCCAGTTCCCACTGGAGGCTTGAGTCAAGTTGGCTTCTAGTGCAGGATCCTTCAAGGTCAGCAGGCAGGCTGGAGTGGCTTGTTCCAGGACAGCTGCTTTTTCTTTTCCTCTTCTGTGGGTGCAACCCTTCTTTGTCTGGGTCTTCTTAGGCTGTCGAAATCTGAATTCTAGTGTTCAGGGGTGCCACCTAAATACTCAATTTAGGGGCATTACTGGGGAGTGCCAGGCAGTAGCCAATGGGCTAACCACCTTTAGGCTGACTACACACTTCTTATGACCACTTCCTCTGGGAAGTGGCATAACCCTAGTCGCCTAACTCCTTCCAAACAAGGTAGAGTAATTTAAAAAGTAGTTTCCACATCAGCTCGTCCACCTCAGGGGTTCGACTGGTATGAAGTTGGCACTCCTCCTAATTTAACTAATTTCCTATCTGTGCTGCTGCCAAACTTGGGGTGAGGATTGGGGGCTGGTCATCTGACCCATCTGGAGAGACCTGGGTTGCATTACAAAGGCGGAAAGGCCTTTAAAGCTCCCCTCCCTGGGGAAATCGTTTTGGACATACTAGGCTAGTAGACATGGGTTACCAACCTACTTCGTGTTTTTGCCTGGCCAAGATGCCCAGCTAGGGGGATATCGTGGGTCAAAGTGAGGAGAAACTCTCTAAACTGCTGAGGCACTATCACCCTCCTAGTGGCACCAGGTGTGGGTCTCTGGCCTCAGTGAATAGGAGTAGGTTCTGTGGGAGCCACTGATATCTCCCTTTTCCTGACAAGCAGCTTGCGCTCTCAGGCCTTCAAGAGTGGGACAGGTCCTCTGTCCCTGACGCAGATCCTCCCTAAAGCGTCCCCCTGGTCCTAGGAGCTCTGCCACGCAAGTCCCGAGCTGAGGTTCAATTCATTTGGGGCTGTCAGGTCTTATCCCTGAGAAGAGGGGACTTGTTCTGGTGTCTGGTTGGAAGCTGCCGTCCCAGACTTTTTGTCTTTCCTTTTAGTAGGCTGGACCATCATTCCAGACTCCAACTCTACTTTTTCACCCTCAGCCTTGCTTTGTGATCTTGTTTTTACTCAGATCCGTTCAGGGATACTCAGCATAGCTGCATGGGTTTTTATTTCTACCTCAGCCCAGATCATTTCCTAGCAGACAGTGCACATGTATAGCGGGAGATATCACCATCTTATTCCGGCCAGTAACCCCTTCTCATTCCAAGGATACCATTGCCGTAGGATGTACCTTAGCCTGATTATCAGCATTAAGGACTTTGTATGTCTTACCAGTCAGATACTGTTCAGTGGACACAAGTTGCTCAGTCACAATGGTGACACTGGCACCAGTGTCTCTCGGTGCTTCAACTTGGTTGATATGAGGCTGTTGTCTGAATCTCTATAGATTCTTGGGCCAGACAGCCACGGCAGCTACATCCATCCCACCCTCTGAGACTAAGATTGCCTCAGTAGGCTCATTGACATGGCCAGGGCCAACTTGGAATCCCATCTGGAGACTTAACACTGCAATTACTGCAGGTGCACTACAAGCATTATTTTTGTTTGAACAGTTAAGATCTCCAATTTGGTGTTCATTGGTTTGGCAGGTATGACACCAAGCCTTTCTATGATCCCAGTTATTACCCTTGTACCTGCCTTTGGGCTGGGTAAAGACTTGTGACCCACCCTCCTGTGTAGGTTTTTGGGGGCCTTCAGAAGACTCCTTTTTTTGGTTACCCTCTTTTCCTCGTGGGAACTGTTTGGCCTTCTTTTTGTGGTATTCCCCCACCAGTGGAAGTTTTGGTCACCCTTGGTTTGACCCAGTGGTCTACCTTCTTGCCCAATTCTTGAAGAGAAAGTGAACCTAGGCCTACCAGGTACTGATTTAGCTTTTCCTGCACACAATTACTCAACAGATGTTCAGTCATCAATACATTGTAAAGCCCCTCATAATCATGCACATTGTTACCTTCTAACCAGCCACCTAGTGTCTGTACTGAAAAGACTACAGGGCTGACTGAGTTTTTTAGAGTTTACCTGAAGTTAGTTCTGTACTCTTCAGGAGTAAGCCCAAAGCCCTCAAGCGGGGTGTTCTTCTGAGGTCATAGGACTGAACATCTGCCTCATTCAGTGTCAAGAGTCTATCCCTGCATTTTTCTGAGAACATTTCCCAAAGGAGAGAGCCCCAGTGTTTGCTAAGCTTTTAGGAAACACTGGCCCTGTCAAAGGCTGTGAAACACTTGGTGATATCCTCATCATCCTCATATTTGGGGACAATCCCTTTGGGTATTTTAGGGTTAGAGTGCCCAACACACTGTCCCTAGTTATAACATTGCTGCCATTCTTCATGGATGTTAAACCCATTTCTGCTCTTTACCTTTTTTATGGCGGTATCCTGTCTTCCAGGGCAATTCTTCAAGCCAATCTCTTCTAAATAATCTCATCCTCGGAGAGTTCTTCTCTGGGCCTTGAGCCGTCCTCACTAGAGGGATGTGCTCTAGGCATCTGAGGTTATATGTGGGGTGCAGGATCCTCTCAAGTATGGAGGGTCCAACTTACTCAATCTGCTGTGATCCTTAGGGTCATTGGCCCCATCAGATGGGTCTGATCATACTGTGCCAACAGGTCCTGGAGCTTTACTGTGGTAAGGTTTGAGCCTGTTTTAATTTTGTGCCCTTTGCAGAGGGTTTTTAACTGCTTATGGGAAAGCTGGAAGTAAACCTCAAAAGTAAAGGGTAAAGATGAGCTACTTATGCACACCCTCTGAGGTACTCATTATAGTTCTGTATTTGGGAACTTTTTGAGCTATGCCATAATCCGAACACAAATTTTACAGTCCTAACTAAAGTAAGTCTTTTAAGATTTTTAACTGTTATGCTGCTGTTAACTATCCAGGACCCTAACAGTTACGTTTAGGAATTTGGAAAAAAAATACCCAATTCAAAAAAATTATCTAAAGGCAATGTTTGGATTTAATCATGTAGTCACTTATTGAACACGTGGTATCAGCAGATGCTAAGTGGTAGACCACATCGCAGTTCCACCAATGCAGGAAGCTGGCTCTCTATATGGTGCACTAAGAAGTACACCCTGCAGAGAGGCCAGTGGATCCCCAATTAGTTTGCTGAAGAAAAAGTAGATAGGACTAATGCTCTATTTTGTAGTAGTGTGGGTGAGCAGTTAGGCTTATCAGAGGGTAGTGCTAAGCATTTGTTGCGATCAAAGAGCCACTAAATGAGACACAAACTGAAAGAATAAATCTGAGACCAATTTACAAAATAACACTTCTTTTTATATATACTTTAAACCCCAATACTTCGTTATAAGGTAAGTACATTTTTAAGCATAAATACTTTTCACTTGCAAAAATCGACACAGTGCAATTTCACTAGCTCTTCAATGTTAGCCTATTAAAGGAAAACACATTCAGCAAACAAGCACTTTACAACTACTCACAGGACCAATCGTGTAGACTTAAAGTGAGTACTGGGCAAGGTTCCGGACCACACCAACAGGTCACTCCAGGCAGCACTAGGGCAGCCGAGTGTAGAGGTGTAGTATGGCGTCGAGTGACCAATGTATTTCAATGGGGATTGATCCCCTGGGATTTAGGCTGCAGGCTCTGACTGGGGTGCCAGTCGGGGCCAACCAACAGGTAGGTGGCAAACATGACGTGCTTAGGGACATAGGTGCATCTTTGGTCCTCTTTTGCTAGGGCTCAGGGTGTGATGGATGCAGGGGTGTTGTTTGGCGTCTGGTTTCCTTGACCAGGACGAATCACGGTTGGGAGGGTTCTGTGTTCTGATGCTGCAGGCTTCGTCATGAAGTACAGGAGAGGTGAAGCCACAGTGAACGTCAGCTCAGAATAGCTGGAGGATGTTGTTCACACCAGGGGTCCACTTCAACTCGGGCCAGCGGCGACGGATGCAGTTGTTTCTTTTGAGATCAGGTGTCTCATCTCAGAGGCTGATGGAGAGGGGGCCTGGTTGCTGAGGCTACATTCAACTTCAGGAAGTCTAGGAGGGGTGAAACCATGATGGTTTCAGGCCCTGGGCAGCTGGGGAACCTTGCTGGCACCAGAAGTCCACTCCCCCTAGGGTCGGTGACTTTGCGTGCAGTGGTGTCTTCAGGTGTCCGGTCTTTGAGGTTCTGGGTGCTGCAGAGTCCTTTCCTTAGAGATGGTTGGAGAGCAGGTCCGCTGGTCACAGAAGACTTGTCTTCTTCAAAGGCAAGCAGTCCTCCCAGGTTTCTGATGGTTCAGCTACTGGACGGGCATCTTCTGGTGCCTAGTCCGTCGAAGAGAGGCCGGCAGTGTTGGTACCAGGTCAGCTGCTTCTTGTTCTCCTCTTCTCCGGGTGTATTTCTTCTTAGTTCTTTACTTAGGTCATCAGGTTATGAGTTCTGGGGTTCAGATGTGCCACCTAAAGGCTCAATTTAGGGGTGTTACAGGGAGTGCCAATGGGTTGCCCATCATTAGGGTGACTGCACCCTTTCTATTACCACTTCTGTTGGGAAGTTGGCATAACCCTGACCCCAGTGGTCTAATCCCTTCCAAACCATGATTGAGGAATTTAAAAACTGGTGCCCACTTCAGCTCACATACTTGGGTGGGGGTGACTGCCATAAAGTGGGCACACCCCCTAATCTCCCTAATTTTCCTGCCTTTCTGCCAAAAGCGGGGTCAGGACAAAAAGGGGGGGGGGTTGGTCATCACCACCACTTGGAGAGACCTGGGTTGCATTACAAAGGCGGCTAGGCCTTTGAAGCTTCATGACCTGAAATGTCCATCCTGCCTGGAGAAGGTGTCCACGCCCCGCCCAGTGCAGGCTTTTGTTTGTGGAACCCAAGAGCCCTTAAGGGGTCAGAAACGTGGCTAAGGTGGGTAAACTGGTCACGACCAGTCAGTTAAAAAGCTAGTAGCTGGTAGATTTTTGGGAGGCACCTCTAAGGTGCCGTCTGGGTGCATGTATTAGTGAATCAAGCACTTGCATCAGTGTGGGTTCACTGATACCAAACATCCCTATCTTCATTGAAGCCATCATGTGGCTGTGGAACTCATAGTGACCAGTGTCCAGCACGTTTTTAAAATGGCTTCCTGGTCACTTACTATGTCTGATAGTCGACAGATATGTAGCAGGGGCATGTGTGCTTGTGCAGATATGCCTTCATATGTAATATAATGCACCTTGCTTTAGGGCTGTAAGGCCTGCAAGAGGGGTGACTTACATATATTACGTGCAGTTTTAGGGTATATGAGACACACACACTGAGCTCCATGTTGCAGTTTCACTTTTGTCTGCACCAAGACACGCAGCCTGCAATGGCAGCCTGCCACGTGCTTTTATGAAGGGTCCCTTAGGGTGGCACAATTCATGCTGCAGCCCTTAGGGACCCTCTTTAGTACCCCAGGCCCTAGGTACCAGAAGTACCATTTATTAGGGACTTACAGAGGAATCTAAAGGTTTTGCCATTTGGGGAAATGCAGTTTTAGGTGAAAGAGATCTGGCTTTGGGGACCTGGTTAGCAGGAATCCAGTGCAGTTTCAGTCAAAATTACATCAGAAGCTAGGCAAAAAGCGGGAACTAACCATGCTAAAAGGGTTGCTTTCCTACAACCACAATTAACACAAGTACACCTACTATTAGAGAGAAAGAATGACTTATACGGTTGGAGGTGTCAAAGAGCAAATAAACAGAAGCTCAATATAGGGGGGGCTCCCAAGAGACACGTAAAGCAAATCTCTTCAACTTTGGAAAACTACCTTGAAGACAATGGACGGCCGAATATGACAGCAAACTATAGGTCATTTGCCTTAAGGAGAAAGCACATTAATTTCATGTGGATAGGTTGAGTGGATATGTGCATATATACTTTCAGGTGGATCAGGGGCCTGGGATCTAGGAAATAAACCATTTTGAAGGGATGATATACAAAGTATATACAAGGTATTTGTTGACATCGCTTAGGTCCAAAATCGTTAGATGTCTTCTGTATCAAAAACAGGATGAAGTACATTCCCTTTCCCCATTTATCTTGATGAATTGCCATCACTCCACTTTCTGCTACATCATCTTGTTCCCTAATAATACCTCCACCTCTTTGCTCCCTGAGCAGTACCTACAAATCTTCACCTCCCTGCATATCCATTTTCAAGGTGGCTGTTTCTTAAAGAAAAAAAAATAACTCCAACAGAGCTTCCGGTGCTGGCCAGATGGGAATTGATGCTTGTTATTGGGGCAGAAAACGCATCAAGAAAATAACCCAATATTTTCCATGGTGTGCCGCAGCATATCAGACAGCTGCTGGTCCTGGATTATTTTTTATTTTTTTTACATTTCTGGGTCTGGACCATCTTTCCCTGAAGACTCTGAAAAACTGTGTACCTTCTCCTCTTCATCACAAGAGTTTGGCTTTTTAAAGAATTTCACACTGTTCTGTTATTAGAGGCATTGTCCACCCTGTGAGAATTTACTACAACGTGGTGAAGCAAGACTGAATTGTTCCCAGTGTGAGAGGAAGGGTTTGTTGCACAAAACTGGGTTATTGCTTTCTGTGTATCTGTGTGTGAGTTAAAAAAAAAAAAAAAAAAAAAAAAACAAATATATATATATATATATATATATATATATATATATATATGTTCGATGGCATGTGTAGCAGCAGATACACATGCTGTTCACATTCCGCCATCTAGTGTTGGGCTCGGAGTGTTACAAGTTGTTTTTCTTCGAAGAAGTCTTTTTGAGTCACAAGATCGAGGGACTCCTCCTCTTTCGGCTCCATTGCGCATGGGCATCGACTCCATCTTAGATTGTTTTCTTTCCGCCATCGGGTTCGGACGTGTTCCTTTTCGCTCTGCGTTTTGGTTCGGAAAGATAGTTAGAATCTCGGAAAATTCTACGGTATTGTTTGCGTTCGGTATCGGGTTAGTTACAACAGATCGACACCGAATTTTGAAGAACTCCGGTGGCCCTTCGGGGATTTTGATCCCCCGGCGGGGCCTGGTCGTCCTGACCACGTGCATCTTCAAGGCTAATGGAACGGAATCCATTCTGCTTCTGCCCCGAATGTCACAACAAGTATCCTTACACAGATCAGCATCTGGTCTGTAATTTGTGTTTGTCTCCCGAACACAAAGAGGATACCTGTGAGGCCTGTTGAGCGTTTCGGTCGAGGAAGACATTAAGAGACCTAAGGGCGAGAAGACTACAAATGGCGTCGGCGCCGACAGGACAAAGACACTTGGAGGAGGAAGAAGAAACCTTCTCCATCGAGGATTCGGACTCGGACAAGGTCGATCCCGAAAAGACGCCAAAAACCGTGAGTAAGACGTCGACACACAAAACACACGGAAAGTCCAATAAAGCCCAGGGGACGCCACCGCCAGCAGGCCATGGCTTAACCCGAAAAGTAGGTGACCGACCATCGGCACCGGAAAAGGGCACGCATGTGTCGAAGGCATCCGACTCCGGTCGAGATACAGGCACAGAGCAGACTCGACCCCGAGAAAGCGGGTCAGAGCAATTTCTGCACCGAGAGGGCGGCACCGAAGCAAGTCGGCATCGAGAGATCGGAACGCCGAAAACTAAAAAAAAGTGGCGTCGGAGCCGAAAAAGACTGCCGAAAAAGTTTCCATACCGAAACATCCGGCCTCGGAACCGAAATCAAGTTCCTACACAGAGGAACAGGGACTGTCCTCACAAATGCAAGGACATAGGTTCGGACAAGAACTAGAGTCAATGGAGCCAGATTACACTCAAAGAAGGCTCCACATCCAAAAAGACACAGGGAAGATAAGTACTCTTCCCCCAATTTGGATGAAAAGAAGACTTGCCTTCCAAGAGAAAGACAAGCAGCCACAGACAAAGGTGGCAAGACAAGTAACCCCGCCACCATCTCCACCACGTTCAACACAACCATCACCGATAGACACTCCACCACTGATGCAGTCTCCAACTCATGCTGGAATGAGTCAGGATGATCCCGACGCATGGGATCTTTATGATGCGCCAGTATCAGATAACAGCGCAGACTGTTATCCAGTGAGACCGTCGCCACCTGAGGACAGTACAGCCTACACACAGGTGGTGTCAAGAGCTGCGGCGTTTCATAATGTCACCCTGCATGCAGAGCCTATTGAGGATGACTTTTTATTTAACACACTATCGTCCACACATAGCCAGTACCAGAGTCTCCCTATGCTACCTGGAATGATAAAACACTCCAAACAGGTGTTTCAGGAGCCTGTGAAGGGCAGGGCCATAACTCCAAGGGTGGAGAAGAAATACAAGCCGCCACCAACAGACCCTGTATACATCACGCAGCAATTAACACCAGACTCTGTGGTAGTAGGTGCAGCTCGCAAAAGAGCGAACTCGCACACCTCAGGAGACGCACCACCTCCAGACAAGGAGAGTCGCAAATTCGACGCTGCGGGTAAAAGGGTTGCAGCACAAGCAGCCAACCAATGGCGCATTGCCAACTCACAGGCTTTGCTGGCGAGATATGATAGGGCTCATTGGGATGAAATGCAACATTTCATTGAGCACTTGCCCAAAGAGTTCCAAAAAAGGGCCCAACAAGTGGTAGAGGAAGGACAGAGCATCTTGAATAATCAAATACGCTCTGCAATGGATGCAGCGGATACAGCTGCTAGGACAGTAAATACAGCAGTGACCATAAGGAGACACGCATGGCTGCGTACATCAGGATTCAAGCCGGAAATACAACAAGCTGTGCTGAATATGCCATTTAACGGACAGCAGTTGTTTGGGCCGGAGGTGGACACTGCCATAGAAAAACTTAAAAAAGACACAGATACGGCCAAAGCCATGGGCGCACTCTACTCCCCACAGAGTAGAGGCACATTTCGAAAATCACAGTTTCGAGGGGGGTTTCGAGGACAAAGCACGGAACCCACAACCTCACAAACAAGGCCCACTTATCAGAGCCAATATCAGCGGGGAAGTTTTCGGGGGCACTATAGAGGGTGACAGTTCCCAAAAAGTAGAGGGAAGTTCCAAAGTCCCAAAACTCCACAGAACAAGCAGTGACTTCGACGTCACAAATCCCCAACACATAACACCAGTGGGGGGGAGACTAACCAAGTTCTACAAACAATGGGAGGAGATAACAACAGACACTTGGGTCCTAGCAATTATCCAGCATGGTTATTGCATAGAATTTCTAAAATTCCCTTCAAATGTCCCACCGAAAACACACAATATGACAAAACAACACCTGGATCTTCTCCAACTGGAGGTCCAAGCGTTGTTCCAAAAACATGCAATAGAACTGGTACCAATTCATCAGAGAGGAACAGGAGTTTACTCGCTGTACATTCTCATACTCAAAAAAGACAAAACTCTGAGACCTATATTAGATCTCAGAACATTAAATATCTACATCAAATCAGATCACTTTCACATGGTGACACTGCAGGACGTAATCCCATTGCTCAAACAACACGACTACATGACAACACTAGACCTAAAGGATGCATACTTCCATATACCGACACATCCTTCACACAGAAAGTACTTAAGGTTTGTATTCCAAGGAGTACATTACCAATTCAAAGTGTTGCCATTCGGGATAACAACTGCGCCAAGAGTTTTTACAAAATGCCTGGCAGTAGTGGCTGCTCATATCAGAAGGCAGCAAATACATGTGTTCCCGTACCTAGACGATTGGTTAATCAAAAACAACACGCAGGAACGGTGTTCACAACACACAAAGTATGTCATGGAAACCCTCCACAAACTAGGTTTCTCACTCAACTACAACAAGTCACACCTTCAGCCGTGTCAAACACAGCAATACTTAGGGGCGACAATCAACACAACAAAAGGGATTGCCACTCCAAGTCCACAAAGGGTACAAGCATTTCAAAATGTAATACAGGCCATGTACCCAAAACAAAAGATACAAGTGAAGATGGTGATGAAACTACTAGGCATGATGTCCTCATGCATAGCCATTGTCCCAAACGCAAGATTGCACATGCGGCCCTTACAACAGTGCCTAGCATCACAATGGTCACAGGCACAGGGTCAACTGCAAGATCTAGTGTTGATAGACCGCCAAACATACACCTCGCTTCAATGGTGGAACAATATAAATTTAAACCAAGGGCGGCCTTTCAAGACCCAGTGCCTCAATACGTAATAACGACAGATGCCTCCATGATAGGGTGGGAAGCACACCTCAACCAATACAACATCCAAGGACAATGGGACACTCAGCAGAGAGAGTTTCACATAAATCACTTAGAACTACTGGCAGTATTTCTAGCGTTGAAAGCATTTCAACCTATAAGCCACAAACACATTCTTGTCAAAACAGACAACATGACAACGATGTATTATCTGAACAAACAGGGAGGAACACAATCGACACAGTTGTGTCTCCTGGCACAAAGAATATGGATTTGGGCAATTCACAACCACATTCGTCTAATAGCGCAGTTTATACCAGGGATTCAGAATCAGTTAGCAGACAATCTCTCTCGGGATCACCAACAGATCCACGAATGGGAGATTCACCCCCAAATACTAAACACTTAGTTCCAAAAATGGGGAACACCACAAATAGACCTATTTGCAACAAAAGACAACGCAAAATGCCAAAACTTCGCATCCAGATACCCACAGGATCAGTCTCAAGGCAATGCGTTATGGATGAGTTGGTCAGAGATATTTGCATACGCTTTTCTCCCTCTCCCACTCCTTCCATATCTGGTAAACAAATTGACTCAAAACAAACTCAAACTCATACTAATAGCACCAACTTGGGCAAGTCAACCTTGGTACACAACACTTTCAGACCTATCAGTAGTACCTCATGTCAAACTACCAAACAGGCCAGATCTGTTAACTCAACACAAACAACAGATCAGACACCCAAATCCAGCATCGCTGAATCTAGCAATCTGGCTCCTGAAGTCTTAGAATATGGACATCTAGACTTCACACAAGAATGTATGGAGGTCATAAAACAAGCAAGGAAACCAACCACAAGACATTGCTATACAAATAAGTGGAAAAGATTTGTTCATTACTGCCATGATAAACAAATACAACCCTTACACGCATCTGCTAAAGACATTGGGCCTCATTCTGACCGCGGCGGGCGGTGGTCGCCGCCCGCAATGCGGTCACCTCCAAATGGCCGCTCCGTACCATTCTGGCTTTCACGCTGGGCCGGCGGGCGCCCGCCAAGGGACCGCCCGCCGGCCCAGCGGGAAAGACCCTGCAACACAGAAGCCGGCTCCGAATGGAGCCGGTGGTGTTGCAGGGGTGCGACGGGTGCAGTTGCACCCGTCGCGATTTTCACTGTCTGCTAAGCTGACAGTGAAAATCTTTCTGGGGCCCTGTTAGGGGGCCCCACGACACCCGTTCCCGCCATCCTGTTCCTGGCCGTAAAAACCGCCAGGAACAGGATGGCGGGAAGGGTGTCGGAATTGGAGATTCAGCCCATGCAGGGGAAATCCGGCGGGAAACCGCCGGATTCCCTTTTCTGACCGCGGCTTTAACGCCGCGGTCAGAATGGGCAGGGAAGCACCGCCAGCCTGTTGGCGGTGCTTCCATGGTCCCCGGCCCTGGCAGGGTCGGAATGACCCCCATTGTCAGCTACCTACTGCAATTACAAAAGTCAAAGTTAGCCTTTTCATCCATTAAAATACATCTCACCGCAATTTCAGCTTATCTGCAAATTACGCACTCAACATCACTTTTTAGGATCCCAGTCATAAAGGCTTTTATGGAGGGTCTGAAAAGAATTATCCCACCAAGGACGCCACCAGTTCCTTAGTGGAACCTTAATATTGTCTTAACACGACTCATGGGTCCACCGTTTGAACCCATGCACTCATGTGAGATACAATACTTAACATGGAAAGTAGCATTTCTAATTGCCATCACATCTCTAAGAAGAGTAAGTGAGATCCAAGCATTTACTATACAAGAACCCTTTATTCAGATACACAAGCATAAAGTAGTTTTAAGAACAAATCCAAAGTTCTTACCAAAAGTCATATCACCGTTCCACTTGAATCAAACAGTAGAACTACCAGTGTTCTTTCCAGAACCAGATTCTGTAGCTGAAAGAGCGCTACATACATTAGACATCAAAAGAGTGTTAATGTACTACATTGACAGAACAAAACAAATTCGAAAGACAAAACAATTGTTCGTTGCTTTCCAAAGACCTCATACAGGGAATCCAATATCCAAACAAGGCATTGCCAGATGGATAGTTAAATGCATTCAAGCCTGTTCTCTCAAAGCAAAAAGAGAACTGCCTATAACACCAAAGGCACACTCAACTAGAAAGAAAGGTGCTACCATGGCCTTTCTAGGAAACATTCCAATGACTGAAATATGTAAGGCAGCCAAATGGTCTACGCCTCATATGTTTACCAAGCACTACCGCGTGGATGTGTTAACAAGCCACAGTAGGACAAGCAGTACTACAAACTTTGTTTCAAACAACTTCAACTCCTACAGGCTGAACCACCGCTTTTGGGGAGATTACTGCTTACTAGTCTATGCACAGCATGTGTATCTGCAGCTACACATGCCATCGAACGGAAACTGTCATTTACCCAGTGTACATCTGTTCGTGGCATGAGACGTTGCAGATTCATATGCGCCCACCCGCCTCCCCGGGAGCCTGTAGCCGTTTGAAGTTGATCTTAAACATTTGTAAATTTTTAAATATATCGATTTAAACCACATTATGTACATACATATTTACTCCATTGCATGGGCACTATTACTATAATACACAACTCCTGCCTCACCCTCTGAGGGGAAAACAATCTAAGATGGAGTCGACGCCCATGCGCAATGGAGCCGAAAGGGGAGGAGTCCCTCGATCTCGTGACTCGAAAAGACTTCTTCGAAGAAAAACAACTTGTAACACTACGAGCCCAACACTAGATGGCGGGATGTGCACAGCATGTGAATCTGCAGCGTCTCATGCCACGAACAGATGTACACTGGGTAAGTTACATTTTCCATATATATATATATATATATATATATATATATATATATATATATATGTATGTACATATATATATATATATATATATATATATATATATATGTACATATATATATATGTTCGATGGCATGTGTAGCTGCAGATACACATGCTATGCATAACTTTTCTGACATCTAGTGTTGGGCTCGGAGTGTTACAAGTTGTTTTTCTTCTAAGAAGTCTTTTCGGAGTCACGGGTTCGAGTGACTCCTCCTCTTGGTTACAGTGCGCATGGGCATCGACTCCATAGTTAGATTGTTTTCTTTTCGCTGTCGGCATCGGACATGTTTCCTCTTGAATCGAGATTTCGAATGGGAAAACTTTAGAAAACCTAGTTATTCGTTGGTATTGTTTCGATCGCGTTTCCCATCTAGCATTGAATCTGTAGTACCGCCGGAATCTAAATTTCGCCCTTTGGGTTGCGTGCACCCGACTTAGGCCTGTTTGGGCCTACCACGTGGAAAGCCTGATGGATCGGACTCCATTTCGATTCTGCCCTCTGTGCAAGGCAAAGTACCCATATACAGACCAACACCTGGTTTGTAATTTGTGCCTTTCTCCGGAAGATTGAGAGGAAGACTGTGAAGCCGGTCGATCATTTCAATCGAAGAAGACCTTAAGAAATCGCAGGGCCCGAAGATTAGAAATGGCATCCAAGAGCACCGAACATCTCAACGTCCTGGAGGAAGAGCAGACACAGACAGCAGTCTCCATCCGAGACACCGACTCCGAACAAGAATCGGAAGATGATAGATCATCACAGCTGGCCAGCATGTGAGTACGTCTGCCCCTTCTGGATCGGCCCCAAAAAAGGCCACTCTTCCGTCCACTTCAGAGTCGAGCAAGTTGGTTAAAACTTTCACCTCGGACTCCAGCAAACGTCCTCACTCTTTGGAGTCGAAAATTTGACACCCTGCTTCAGAGCCGAAACAACCGACTTATTTTGTGGGACCGAAAAAGATCCAAACTTCTGAGCCGAAAAAATCTTCATATACAGAGGAACAAGGACTTTCAAGACAACCAAAGCAAATCTCAAAGCCCGTTCAAGAATCTCACAAAGCTTCAGAAGAAGAGACTGAAATTGAGCCAATATTGGAGGTTATGGATGAAAGACAATCAAGAATCCATATACATAAGGAGACTGGTCGAATCCTCACTGCACCTCCTTTAAAGACTAAAAGAAAGCTGGCCTTTCAAGAGGAGTTACATTCTGCTCAACCACCAGCAAAAGTGCAGAAACAAAAGGAGAAACCAGCACCTCTCCCTACTTCTCCTCCTCACTCTCCACAACGTTTTTTCACCTCACAATAGTCCACCACCACTGCCTTCTCCGACACACTCATTATACTCACATGGAGATATAGTGGATCCATGGGATCTCTATGACCCTGATCCCATTCCAGATAATGATCCTGAACTCTACCCCTCAAAACCTTCACCACCAGAAGACACTACTGCCTACACTCAGGTAGTCTCTAGGGCAGCGGCTTATCATGGGGTGCGCATGCATTCTGAACCCCTGGAAGATTTTCTATTCAACACTTTGTCTTCCACTCAATCCAGATACCGGTGTCTCCCAATGTTGCCTGGAATGGTTTAACATGCTTGTTGCACTTTTTTGCCTATGCAGGGTCATCCTCAATCTTTTTGCCTCCTGCCTCCTGTTTTTTCTGACCTGTTGCTGTTGGCTTTTGAACTCTGAGCTCTTTACCACTGCTAACCATTGTAAAGTGCATATGCTCTCTCTGTAAAATGTGTATGTGATTGGTTTATCCGTGATTGGCATATTTGATTTACTACTAAGTCCCTAGTAAAGTGCACTATAGGTGCCAGGGCCTGTAAATCGAATGCTACTAGTGGGCCTGCAGCACTGGTTGTGCCACCCACATAAGTAGCTCTGGAATCATGTCTCAGACCTGCCACTGTAGTGTCTGTGTGTGTATTTGTACACTATAAATTAGACTTGGCAAGTGTACCCACTTGCCAGGCCTAAACCTTCCCTTTTCTTACATGTAAGGCACCCCTAAGGTAGGCCCTAGGACATAATGTAATGTGGTTTATATGTCCTGACAGTGAACTACTGCCAGCTTCGTTTTTCACTGTTGCAAGGCCTGTCTCTCTCATAGGATAACATGGGGGCTACCTTTAAATATGATTAAAGTGTAGATTCCCCTAGAGAGTAGATGGACATGTGGAGTTTGGGGTCCCTGAACTCACAATTTAAAAATACATCTTTTAGTAAAGTTGATTTTAAGATTGTGCGTTTGAAAATGCCACTTTTAGAAAGTGAGCATTTTCTTGCTTAAACCTTTCTGTGACTCTGCCGTGTTTGTGGATTCCCTGTCTGGGTCAGTTTGACAGTTGGGTTGTTTTTCACCTCACACTAGACAGTGACACAAAGGGAGCTGGGGTGTAACCTGCATTTCCTGATTAGCCATCTCTGCTAGGAGGGAGGGGTGGAGTGGTCACTCTCATCTGAAAGGACTGTGCCTGCCTCTGACAATGCAGACTCCAACCCCCTGGTGTGTGTCTGGGGCCTTGCCTGGGCAAGGCAGGATTTCACAAGTAGGTGTGAGTCCCCTTTGAAGAAACGTGACTTCAAAGACTAAAATGGGTATAAGAAGGGCACCCAAATCTACAGACTTTAGAAACACTTCTGGAACCAAGAGGAACCTCTGCCTGGAGAAGAGCTGATAGCTGAGGAAGAAGTGCTGCCCTGCGTGTGACTGTGCTTTGTGGAGCTTTCCTGCAGTGCTGCTTCTGTCAGAGTAAGAGGGCAAAGACTGGACTTTGTGTGCCTTCCATCTTGTGGAGAAATCTCCAAGGGCTTGATTTAGAACTTGCCTCCTGTTGTTTGAAGTCTCAGGGACAGCAAAGACTTCTCTCTGCCAGCACCTGGAGTCTCTGGAGAGACTCCTGCTCTGACAAGTGGTGCCCTATCCAGTCCCTGGGCCCTTGAAAGGAAAGCTGGTGGAAATCCAAGGAAATCGACTTCCGGCGACTCCGGACCGACGCCGCTGCCGAATCCGGTAACGCCGCCTGCACCCGACGCCGTGACCTTCGCTGGAACTGGACGCTCTTCGCAGGCCCGACGCGCTGCAGCCTCGCTGAAGTCCGCGGCTCCGTGGAAGTCGCCGCACCTCCTCATGACTGACGCCGCTTGAAACGCGTGGATTCAACGTTTCGCACAGACGCCGCGATCCCCGACTTCGCGTCTCGGCTTGTTTTCACTCTTCACCAAAGGTACTGTACTTGGGGGTCTACACGACTCCGTGTCCGGCGCCGCTGGTGTCGGCTTGTTTGGAACGACTCTATCACGACGCCGTGTTAACATCTCATCGAAGCATTTTTGTTTCTAAACGCTATTTTTGAGTTTAATCTCTAAAAATTCATAACTTGACTTGTGTATGTCGGATTTTTTTCGTTTTGGTCTTGTTTTGTTTAGATAAATATTTCCTATTTTTCTAAACTGGTGTTGTCATTTTGTAGTGTTTTCATTGAGTTACTGTGTGTGTTGGTACAAATACTTTACACCTAGCGCTCTGAAGTTAAGCCTACTGCTCTGCCAAGCTACCAAGGGGGTAAACAGGGGTTAGCTGAGGGTGATTCTCTTTTACCCTGACTAGAGTGAGGGTCCTTGCTTGAACAGGGGGTAACCTGACTGTCAACCAAAGACCCCATTTCTAACAATGCTGAAGACATTTAGTGAACCTGTCAAAGCTAGAGTCATTACCCCTAGAATTGACAAAAAATGTAAACCTGCCCCTACGGACCCAGACTATATAACACACCAGGTTCCTCCGGACTCAGTGGTAGTTAGCACAGCCAGAAAAAGAGCTAACAGCCAGTCATCAGGAGACACTTCTCCACCTGATAAGGAAAGCAGAAAATGTGATGCTGTTGCAAAAGAATAGCCACACAAGCAACTAACCAATGGAGAATTGCCAATTCTCAGGCACTGCTGGCTAGATATGATAGAACCCATTGGGATGAGATGCAATAAATTATACAGCACCTCCCAAAAGAGCATCAGAAAGGGTTGCAACAAGTTGTAGAAGAGGGACCGGCTATAAGTAATAACCAAATAAGGTCTGCCCTCAATGCTGCTGATACAGCTGCAAGAAGCGTCAACACTGCCATTACAATTAGAAGGCATGCATTGCTGCACTGCCTTCTAATTACCAGAACCACAACAGGCAGTAAATAACATGCCTTCTGATAGGAAACATCTATTTGGCCCTGAAGTAGACACCACTATAGAGAAACTGAGAAAAGACTCGGACACTGCTAAGGCAATGGTAGCATTATTTACCACACCATATAGAGGCTCCTTTCGCACACCACAGTTTAGAGGAGGATTTAAGCCACAATCCTCTGACGCGTCTACCTCCCAGACCAAGCAGGGAGAATGAACTCAATATCAAAGAGGGGGATTTAGAGGGTCATACAGAGGACAATATTTCAGGAACAGAGGCAAGTTCCAAGCCTCAAAACAAAGCACTACACCATTTAAGCAGTGACTTCCTTCTCACCCTTCCACTCGACACATCTCTTGTGGGGAGAAGACTACAGCAATTCCACTCTCCTTGGCAAAATAACAGACAATTGGGTATTATCAATTATCCGCAATGGCTGTTGCCTATAATTAATCTCCACCCCTCCAAACATACCACCACGTCACCACAAATTGTCGCCAGAACACAACGTTCTGCTGCAAGAAGACGTACAATCTCTACTAATGAAACAATCAATAGAATTGGTTCCACATTCTCAACAGGGAACAAGAGTATATTCACTATACTTCCTCATTCCCCAAAAAGATGGCACCCTCAGGCCCATCTAGGACCTTAGGCCTCTTAATCTATACATCCTGTCCGAACATTTTCACATGTTAACTCTGCAGGATGTAATTCCACCACTGCAAAAACAAGATTACATGACTGCTTTAGACCTCAAAGATGCGTATTTCCACATACCCATCCATCCAGCTCACAGAAAATACCTCAGATTCGTCATAGCAGGAAAGCATTACCAATTCAAAGTTCTGCCGTTCGGCATAACAATAGCTCCAAGGGTGTTCACAAAGTGTCTAGCAGTAGTAGCAGCTTACTTAAGAAGACAGCACTTTCACGTCTTTCCATATCTAGACGATTGGCTAATAAAATCAAGCAATTTTACACAATGCCAAAAACACACTCAATATATGATACAAACCCTACATACACCATGGTTCGCTCTCAATTACCTAAAATCACAACTTCAACCAGCACAAATACATCCTTACCTAGGTGCATTTCTAAATACTCAGAAAGCCCTAGCATATCCTAATACACAAAGGATACAGGCTTTCCAAAATCTCATACTACAAATACATCCAAATCAACAATATACTTTAAGATTCATCATGAAATTTCTAGGGATGATGGCATCTTGCATAGCTATAGTTCCACATGCAAGACGTAACATGAGGCCCTTACAACAGTGCCTCTCACAACAATGGTGTAAGGCACACAGTCAACTTCAAGATCTAGTGTTGGTAGACCGGCAAACACATATGTCCCTTCAGTGGTGGAACCTCAGCAATCTAATGAAGGGGTGGTCATTTCAAGACCCTGTGCCTCAGTCCATAATCACAACAGACGCATCCATAATAGTTTGGGGAGCTCATCTCAACAATCATACCATTCAAGGGGAATGGGCTGCCAAACAAACAGTTTCACATAAACCATCTAGAATTATTAGCTGTATTTCTTGCCCTAAAAGTGTTTCAACCTCTTCTCAAACAGAAGACTGTTCTAATAAAAAGAGTCAACATGACAACCATGTATTACCTCAACAAACAGGGTGGGACACATTTATCTCAACTGTCCCTACTAGCCCAAACAATATGGAAATGGGCAGTTCACAATCACATTCATCTGTTAGCACAATACATTCTAGAGATAGACAATCAGCTGGCAGATCTCCTAAGCAGGAATCACCAACAACTCACAAATGGGAGATTTACCCGCAAGTACTTCAAAAGTGGGGGACACCAGAAATAGACCTATTTGCAACAAGCGAAAAGGCAAAATGCCAAAACTTTGCATCCAGATACCCACATCCCCTATCCAAGGGCAATGTTCTACGGCTCAATTGGTCAGGGATATTCGCTCACGCTTTTCCCCCTCTCCCACTCCTTCCCTTTCTGGTCAGCAAACTACGTCAAACGTCACTCACCATGATACTCACAGCCCCAATGTGGGCACATCAGCATTGGTACACAAGACTCCTAGATGTGTCCGAGGTACCTCATTCCAAACTCACATACAGACCAGACTTGTTAATACAGAAATAGAACAAAGGTCAAATAAGGCACCCAAACCCCAATGCTCTGTCTGGCGATTTGGCTCCTGAAGTCTTAGAATTTGGTTACCTAAAGCTTCCTTCAGAATGTATGGAAGTAATTAAACAAGCATGTAAACCTACTACTAGGCAATGTTACACAAACAAGTGGAAAAGATTTGTCTACTACTGTCAATCTAAAAACACTGAACCGCTTACAACACCTTTACAAGATATTCTATGTTATTTATTTCATTTGCAGAAATCAAATTTAGCTTTCTCGTCCATGAAAGTCCACCTTACTGCAATATCTGCTTATTTACAAAATATTCAACACACACTTCTCTGTTCAGAGTTCCTGTTATTAAAGCCTTCATGGAAGGATTAAAACACCTTATTCCACCCAGAACACCACCTGTTCCTTCCTGGAATTTAAATATCATACTTACCAGACTTATGGGCTCACCTTTTGAACCCATGCACTCTTGTCAAAGTCAATTTTTAACATGGAAAATTGCCATCCTTGTAGCTATCACTTCTTTACGAAGAGTTAGTGAAATACAGGCGTTCACCCTTAAAGAACCTTTCTTCCAAGTACACAAACATAAAGTTGTACTTAGGACAAATCCAAAATTTCTAATCAAAAGTAGTATCTCCTTTTCACATCAACCAAACAGTGGAATTGCCAGTCTTGTTTCCACAGCCAGACTCTGTAGCAGAAAGAGCTCTCTATACCTTAGATCTCAAAAGAGCTCTTATGTACCACATTGACAGAATTAAAGGTTTTAGAAAAACAAAACAACTTTTCGTTGCTTTTCAACATTCACATAAAGGTAATCCTATATCTAAACAAGGCTTAGCAAGATGGATTGTTAGATGCATCCAAACATGCTACATCAAAGCAAAGAGAAAGCTTTTAGTCACTCCTAGAGCACATTCTATGAGAAAGAAAGGTGCATCAATGGCATTTTTAGGAAACATACCAATGGCTGATGTATGTAAAGCTGCCACATGGTCATCTCCTCATACATTTACACAACACTATTGTGTTGATGTTTTCTCACACCAACAGGCTACTGTAGGCCAGGCTGTATTCAGAACACTGTTTCAAACAACTTCAACTCCTACAGGCTAGCCACCGCTATTTTATGGGAGGACTAACTGCTTTGTAGTCTATGCATAGCATGTGTATCTCTGCAGCTACACATGCCATGGAACGGAAAATGTCACTTACCCAGTGGACATCTGTTCGCGGCATGTAGTGCTGCAGATTCACATGCACCCTCCCTCCTCCCCGGAAGCCTGTAGTCGTTTAAGTTTAACATTTATACATATGTATATACATTTACATTTGCATGGGCATCTCTTTATATTCTTATACTCTATCACTCCTTCCTTTGCCCTTCGTGGGAAAACAATCTAACTTTGGAGTCGATGCCCATGCGCACTGTAACCGAGAGGAGGAGTCACTTGTTCCCGTGATTCCAAAAAGACTTCTTCGCAAAAAAACAACTTGTAACACTCCAAGCCCAACACTAGATGTCGGAAGAGATATGCATAGCATGTGAATCTGCAGCACTACATGCCACGAACAGATGTACACTTGGTAGGTGACATTTTCCATATATATATATATATTTATATATATGTATATATACATACACACTTTATACACACACAAACCGTAGAAATGCAAGTAGTTATTTCAAGTAACTATAACTCATGTCCATGTAGTTTTCAGATCAATAATTTGCTGCAATTATATTATCAATTATGTCATAGACATATTACTGATGTAATATGTGGGATAATAAGCAGTGAGTGGCAACAAGGGTACCAGTTATGTACATTAGGGCACAAGTTAGTCACTTGAAATAACTCTAACTATAATAGCTGAATTCCTGTGGTGGTGTGCATGTAAATACTAACCCTAACTAGAACGTCCCTGTAACCTTCGGTTGTTTTAGTTAATTTCCAAGCGTTTGTAAATGATAATTCCTAACTACAACAACCTCTGTAACGGTTGTTTTTTTGTTTTGTTTTTTAAGTGAATTTCTATGTGTTTTTCTTTTTTTTTATTACGTAGCAGGGGGGTTGGCTGAAGGGTCTGGCCTGTGGCCAACCGCCAACATGCATCCATCCTTCAGCCCCTCACTACGCACAACCAAATGGTTGGCCGCAGTCAACCCCTGCATGCATCCAACCCCACACCACAACAGAAAAGCAAGGAGAAGGCACTCAAAAATGGAGAAAGCAGTGAAGGCTATGGAAAAGCAAGGAGAAGGCACGCATTAAACGAGGAAAAAAGCAAGGAGAAAGTAGTGAAAACGAGTGAAAAGCAAGCGCACATCACACAAAAAACAGGGGAAAAAGCAAGGAGAAAGCATAGAAAACAAGGGAAAAAAGAGGCAAAGGCACACAAAAAAACTGCGGAAACAGCAAGGAAAAACAGTGAAAATGAAGGAAAAGCCAGGAGAAGACACTCAAGATCTTACTGGACCAAGGTCTAGCTTTCCGCTGGATTTGGTGTCATTCCATTCAGCCGTTCAGGCTGAAGTTGTCGAAAATCTCTATGGGAAATAACAAGGGAAACGCACATGAACTATCACCCCAAAACTTTCCATGCGGAACAAGACAAAATAGTGCACTTTTTTTTAGGAAGCTTTTCAGAAGATTCAGCAAACAGCACCAAAGCTAAAAGCCAATAACATTTTTTTTCTTATGTAGACTGGATCCTAGATATAAGTACCTACTAGCAACCGCCGGTTGGTTGAGAGAGAGCGAGAGAAAATATATAGACAGCCTTTCTCTCACTCACACTGTCGCACACTCTCACACACTATCACTCACCCCTGTCATGGATGGAGATTGTACAAAGTAGGACTCCTCTGTGAGCTTGGCTACATTTAGGCCAAAGGGAGAGGGCAGATATGGAATAAAAATGAATTTGTGGCATCACATAGCTTTTCCTCCTTTCTTGCCTTTTGGTTTGAGTAGAGATTGTCTGCCTCTGGTATAAGGACTCATTCTAGAATGCAGTGACTGTAAAAAAGAAGACATGATAATAAGCCGTGACCAATCTAGTTACAGACCCTTAAAACTGACCTATTGCCGGGATGTATGGTAGTGCAGAATTTAGGGGTTCATACATATTTGGCTCTCTTCTAGCCCACATTTCTGACCACAGACTTGGGTCTAAACTCAGTGCTTTGAGTGTCAAGTACCAGGAAAGATGTGATTCCATTTATGATCCCAGTTCCATACATTCGTCATTAAAACAATCCAAAACAATTTTAAAAGACATGTAGGAATTGGTTTAAAACTAATAATTGCTTTCTTTTTTATTTATTTATTTATTTATTAAAGATGTTTTTTATTGAGTCAAATACAAGAACAATAACTTAGCATTGCCAGGACGGAGATATGCAGTTGTGAATATATATGCATAAAGAATATTGTACTTATAAATGCATATTAAACATGTAAATGAATTAGGCATATACAGCAATATAGTATCAAAGACTCCAAGTTTGAATAAAGAAAGAGAAAGGGAGAGGGAGAAGAGCTATAGGGATAGAAAAGGGAATCAAGTGATAGCCATGTGGAGACAGAGGTAATAGACATTAGTTACAGCGAATGTAAGATGAAATAAGTATACATAAGAATAAAAACAGGAAATATATTGGCAATTTTTTAAAAGGAGGAGAAAAATCTATTTCCTTCGCAGTGCGTGAGAGATAGTTACTTTATGGGAACCATAGCTGATGACGTTTGAAGAAAGTTCCTGTTGAATTAAGCTTGTAGCTGTCAAGTCTATGATGATTGATGATAACAAACAGAATTCCACCACTGTCTGAGAGTAATGTTCTCCGAAGATTTCCAGTTAGAAGTAATAGAGATTGCAATAGAAAGCAAAAGGTCCACCAATTTTCCAAGAATGAATGAGCTCCAGATATTGTGTATGCCACCCAAAAACAGTAATTCATATGACATTGGTAAGGAGATCTGATCTACTGGTGAAATGCAAGACCATATTGAGGACCAAAAAGTAGATGGGGATGGACAAGAAAAAAACATATGAAAGTCAATAACCTGCTGAGTGTGGCAGTGCCAACAATTGTCATTTTGTGCAAGTTTGAGTTTGTAAAGGCGTACAGGAGTGTAGAAAAGTCCATTATAAAAAAAATAATAGGGTCTGCGTGAGGCTTCAAGTGTGTGTAGTGGAATGTATCTTATACCATATTCTATCCCATAAAAAAGTTGGCCAAACAACACAAAGATCTGATTCCCACAATGTCTCAATAGGTGATTTGAGTCTAGGTGAAACAGACTCTTTAAATTATTTTTTATAAATTCCAGCTGCCCTAGGATAATTAGAAGTTACGATCGGGTGTGGAGATGATGCAAGAGAAGAATGATTATGATGCATAAGTTTATTGAGGGCCTCTTGGACCAGAATAGAAAGAATGATATATTGGGATTTCATGCGAATAGGGAGATTATAAATTGCTCAGAGAGTAGTAAAAGGGATGAGAGAGTCTTTATGATAAAATTGGGAAATGAGAAGAATACCTTTAGTCATCCAAGCCTTCCAACACAAGGTTTTACCTTGTTTCCTAAGAGAACTATTGTGCCAAATAAGACTGTTAAAGAATTGATTAATGGGGGTAAGATGCGAAATGAAAAAAGGTTTCAGTAATTTGACTGCATGAGAGATAGTGCTGGGCAACCAGAATTTTGGGGGGTTGGACATGAATATAATGGGTTTATGGGAAAAGGGAGAAATAAATGTTTCTTCCAAAGAGAACCATAGCTTTTGAGGGGCACCATTGAGTGTAGTTTACTAGGGATGTATTTGCTTAATGCCAAAAGATTTGTGATAAGTTAAAAAGTCAGGAAAATTAACTCCACCTTGTACTTTAGGAAGTTTTAATTTCGAGAGAGAGATTCAGGATTGTTTACCGTTCTACAGAAACTTGGATAGAATTTTATCAATTGAACTAAAAAATAGTTTAGGTATCTTAATAGGAAGCATCATAAGGAAGAAGTTCATGATAGAGAGAAGCATAATCTTAATGTGTCCAAGCGGCCCCACCTCGTGAGATATAACGGAGACCTTTTCTGTGTGAGATCTACAAGCTTTGCAGATAAGATTTCAAAATTAGTCTTTAATGTATCCTTGAGAGTAGTGCAGTACCATACCCCCAGGCATTTATTCTTAGAAGAATTCCAAGATAATCCTGCATCAAGGAATACAGAGCCAGTGCAATGAGCATTACGTGGTAAGACCACTGTTTTGTCTATATTAAGTTTATAGCCAGATACATCAGAATATAGGTTGAGCTCATGCAGGAATGCAGAAAGAGAAGTGTCAGGGTGAGACATGAACTAAAGAATATCATCAGCATATGCCATAAATTTGATGTGTGCATTATTAATCTGAAACCCGGTAAATTGTTCAGTCGTTTTTAATTGGTATAGAAAAGGTTCGAGAGCCAAAATAAATAGTAAAGGAGTTAATGGGCATCCCTGACGAGTACCCCTTTTAAGAGGGGAAAAAAGGAGATCGGATACCATTTGAAATAACCGAGGAACATGGTAAGGAATATAAAATGTCGGAATTTAGTACCTAGTCCATGCCATTTCAATGCCTTCAACATGAAACCCTAGTAGACCCTATTGAAGGCCTTTTCCGCATCCAATGATAAAGCTGCCAGAGGAATATGCCTTGTAAATAATATTTCAAAAAGTACGGGAATTATCTGCTACATTTCTATTAGGGATAAAACCAGGTTGATGAGAATCACTAAGGTCAGGTATATATGGGAGTAAACGGAGAGAGCAAAAACTTTGGCATAGAGTTTACAATCAGTACTAAATAAAGATATGGGTCTATAATTTTAACAGTCAGTCGCATCCCGATCTTTTCTGGGAATAAGACAAATCATGGCCTCCGTAAATGAGCCAGATGCAGAACCTGACATTATAAAGTGATTAAGTAATTAAAAGAGTTTGGGGAGGAGAGACTTAGCAAACTGAATAAAGAATTCTACTGTGAAGCCATCTGGACCTGGAGCCTTACCCTTGGGGAGAGATTGTAGAGCTGTATATAGTTCGGTAAATTGTAGAGGTTGGTCTAAAGATGAGATGTCAATCTGCAGTGGGTCTCTTGGTTTGAGATTAGAGAAATATTGGTTGAGAGATTCAACTGTTGACATGTGTTCTGGAGTGTATAGTAAGAAGCGAAACACAATGCTATATCTTTATCTCTAAAGTGTTTAACACCATTGTTATCTGTGATAGATTTAATAGTTGTTTTTTCTTTTCTTTGTTTCAAATATCGAGCTAGAAGAGAACCAGCTTTATTGTTACCACCATAATATCTGGCATTTATTTTCAGGAGGGTGCTGCATGCTTGCTCAGTGGTATACTGGTTAAACTCCATTTTAGCTGAGACTAGTGCTTCAAGATGTGATTTACTAGTTTTTGAGTATAGTATTCATGTTCTAGGGACTTTATATTTTCAAGGATGGAAGTCGATTATTGTTGAGCAGACTTTTGTTTTTGAGTGAGCGTAACTTATGATGAAACCCCTAGAGGCTGCTTTGAATGTATCCCACACAGAATGACATGATAGTTGATCACTATCGTTGATGTGGAAGTATTCTTCTATAAACTTACTGTAGGAAGCGATAAAAGTAGCATCTAAAAGTAGAGAGTTATTAAACCTCCATGAAGATGTTTCAGAACCATTAAGAAAAAGATCAAGGTCCATAATCACAGGTGCGTGATCTGAGATCAAAATAGCACCGATTTCAGAGTTGACCATATGTTGCAATAAACCTTTACTCAGAAAGATATAATCAAGCCTAGAATGGAAATGGTGGGTAGGAGAATAAAGAGTATTCCAAGAGGTCGGGATTTCATATTCTCCAGGAATCAGAGAGAGAATGCTGTAAAATAAAGTTTTTAAACCTTTGTGGGAGGCATGTGGAATTAAATGTGACGTGGAACGTCTGTCCAAAAATGGATTGAGAATTTGGTTGCCGTCACCACCTATTAGTAAATTGTTTGAGGAATGTTCAGAGACAATATGTGAAAGATTCTTCCAAAAATGTGGATCTGGATGTGTGGGGCCTTATATATTTAGGATAGTAAGAGAAAAATTGTCAATTGTAAATGTAACAAGTACCCAGCGACCTTCTGTATCTTGATGCTGTGAAATTATGGTAGGTTTGAGAGATTTATGACAGAGTATAATTACCCCATTTTTGTTTGTGGTAGAAGTGGAGTAGAAAATCTCCCCCACCCATTGTTTTTTAAGCTTAATTGCCTCAGAGTCGTTGAGGTGAGTCTCTTGCAACAAAGCAATGTGGCATTTCAAACGAGCTAGGTGAGATAAGACACGCTGACTTTTAATGGGGTGTTTAAGCCCCTTAACATTCCAAGTTGCATAACAAGAAGTATTAATAAACAACTGCTGTAACAAGGAAAAAACTAGGCAAAACTAGGCATATAAATTTTGCATTTTTGGGAAAGAAACAAGATAGTAAAGAAAAAGAAAAGGAGGAAGATGTCCTCCAGAAGTTGTATATACATTGATGCAGCAATACAGGGACAAAGTCCACAAAAGCTAAAGAAGGCAAGATAGAAAGTGAATACCCCGAAAGGTAGAGGGACAGCTTAGAACCTGAAAAGACAGGCAAGAGTGGCTTCAGCACAAGAAAAGTGATATTAAAACATATGAAGGCGAGTTTCATGGAAGAAAAAAAAAACATACAAACGAAAAATTTAGCATTCAGGAGACCAAAAAACGTAATAACTACAGTAAAGAAGTGTGACATGAAGAACAATAAAAATCAAACCTTACCAGTGGAACGTGTAGAACAATTTGGATGGTGAGAAAGGGATGCGGTTGGGAAAGGAACATGAGGATTGCACAAAGAACACTATCTAAAAAAAAAAAAAATAGGAAGATGCAGAGAAGGAAAACCATGGATATAAATACTAAACATAACCATTACTATTAAACTGTCCAGAAAAAAAAAAAGAAAGGACATTAAAGACAAATTAAATTATATCTTCAAGTAATTGCAGATGCTCCTAGTTCCATTGCTTCTGTTTTGTGTTGGTTAATAAAAGTTTGTACTGCTGAAGGTTCCTCAAACCAGTAAGATTTGTCCTTGAATGTAATTTTGAAAAGGCATGGGTGAAGAAGACCCTATTGAATATTCAAGGTTTTGAGTTGTGGACGTAAGTCCAAAAACTGTTTGCGACGTGCAGCTGTAGCAGGAGAGAAGTGTTCGTGTTGGGACCATTGCTCCTCAATAAGTTGCAAAGAGGCATTAGTGTCCATCATAGAGGGCTTTAACGCACGCAATTCCTCCATGTCATCATCTAGAGTAAGATGTGTAGGTGATTTGGAGGGAGAATCAAGGTCTTTTTTTGGGGCACTTGACAGAGGAGGTGTTAGGTGTTGTGTTTTTCGCAATTGCGCCAGCAGCATGAGATGAAGAGGCACTATCCTTTAAAAAGTCTGTAGCACTATCCATTGTTAAAGCTGATGGTAGAGAAGATTTAGTTATATGTGTGCACACCACTCGAAGAGGATTATTAGACCTGGAGTAAGAGGATGACTAGCTGCTCTGAGAATTATGTGTTCTCCCCTTAAAAGCCAGCAGCAATTTGGTAATAGGAAGCCTGCAATGTGAGGTGATGAAGAAATTATATTACGATGAGAAGCTGCTGCAAGAAGTTTCCAACAACAGAGCAAAATATAATGAAAAATATTTAAATAGAAAATCCTAAATTATTCTCTTATAACAGGCATGACAGAATACCACAAGAGCAAAGCACTTTACTGCACATAGTCAAACAATTGGTGAATAGTTTTAAGGGAACCTTCTGAAAAGGATAAATCCCCTCTGTCAAAGGAAAGCATTTACCATGTTATGAAGAGCAAATTTGAGAGAGCTCCTTGACAACAAGAGCTGGCAGTGAATACTGAAAGTTGAAAACCTCCCTAAATGTGTTTGAAGAGAGAGGTCAAAAGTTCAGCTGGCTGTCAGAAATGACTTCAAAACTCGATGTCTCTGTAAGATAAAGGCATATTTATGCAGCGGCAGAGCTCCAGTTCTAAAAAATGCTGAAGAAATGAATCATTTTGATGTGAAAACATCTTCCTTCCTTCCTGGAAATGCTGAAGCCTCACAGAGCTCTAAAAAGCAGCGGCCATCTTGCGTGACCTCTGGCCATGCCCCCCATAATTGCTTTATTTAAAACACTTTTTTTCAGATAGTGGCAGACCTGCGATTTCTAGTCAATCACAAAACATGCCTCCAGTTGGAATGTTGCGTGACTGCTCATTAATAAGACCGACACTATCTTGTGTTATCATCCACATCTAGAAGCAGTATTTGCTGTACTCTGCCCAGGATATACCCAGTGCAGTTCAGATTTGGAAGTGAGGCTTGAATTGCCCCGTCTCAACGGATTACCTTGTTAAATTGCAGAGGCTCACTCCTTCAGTTGCTATTCAGTGTTTAGAGTTTAAAATCACCCCCCACCCAGGAACCTGGAATACGAAGGCCTAAAAAATCATTTGTCCACAATGCTAGATTTTATTTTTATATATATAAGAACGTGTAAATATATAATTTTCTTCTTTATTGAAATCAAAGAAACTTCTGTTGTTTGATGTCCAACCTGGTGGTGATACACTGCACACTGTCCAAAAATTAGTCTTTCGTGGGACTACAGATGATATAAAATTGTGAACACATGATTAAAGCCGATTTTTCAAATTGTTTATTGTACAACTTTCCTACTTGTGTAAATAAAATCTAATACGAAGAATAGAAGGTTATTTAACTTTTGTTTATTTACATTGCTTACCTAATGCACACTACCGCAGATCTTTTGGGGGAAGGTGAGTGATGTTTTAAGTTGTCACTGTTCGTTTTTTTGTATGTGTAATGATTTTGTTGTTTGTCCATTTACGTTGCATCTTAAGTTTATAGTTCAAGCCTAGTGTTTTCACTCGACCCTCTCTCAATACCCTCTGGTCTTCATCTCTGGTTGCACACAGACACCCTTTCTGCACCTTCTGCTACTGTTCTTTCTGAGGCCCAGCTCTCTGATCCGTTTTCACCAGAGCCAGTCTCAAGTGCCACCTCCAGTGAGACATCTGCGCCCTATGGCACTTCTGCTACTCTAGCTGCTGTCACTACTGAAGTTGATCTTTTCGGAGGTTAGTTTGGTTGCTTTTTCTGTAAAGTTACTTTTACTCCTATCATCTGGGAAACTTACGAATTTAATCGTTTTCTTTCATTGCTGTCTACGATACTTTTGTAGTTGTGATGATTTAGTAATATGGGTAAAACTTTGTTTGCCAAAGTATACTGAAATATGTTTTACGTTCTTCGTATTTTGAAGGTTTATGCTTGTTCCTTTTATGTTACTTTTTTTTAAAGAATGTATTGTGATGCATAGGAACTGGGCGCTTAGGTGTCTGCGATTTACGTTCTATGCTTTAGAGATAAAATAAAAGTGTTGACCTTTAAACATTTTTGAAAAACAGGCATGGGCTAGTTGTAAAATGGCAGCTGAAATGAATAATTGGTCTTTCTTCTTCTAACTTTATTTTCCGTATGCTCACAAGACTTTTTGGGTTGACTCTTTAGTCCTTGGATGATCCTTCAATGAAATATACTTTTTTACCTTACACATTTTGAAGCCAATAAACTACTTTGTTTAAAGATAATTTAATTAACCAACTGTTTTCTAGCAAACAATCAGTAAGTTAACACACATTTCACAGAATGCGCATCTTCTGAGAGTGGATGCACACACCAAGACATATTTATGAGATCTTTGCTTATGATTGCACCATGCATCGTGATACATGCGTAATGCAAACCTCTAAGTAGGATTTTAAGCCACATAATGCCACTTTGAGTGACTGTGAATGGCTTTAAAAATCTGGAGTAATGCAACTGTTGGAAAGTGGATTATTAGTAGTGGTAAGTATGAGCCTACCACTTGTAATAAGGCCACTAATCAAATATAGGTTCATTAAAGGTCCCAGTAAAATAGCCCCCTGCACAACCCTTGGTTGCTGTAACTGAGCAGGCAGGCCTAACTTATGAGAAAAGAGTGTAAAGCATTCAAAAACACCAATACAGCAAATATGTGGAACACAACACACAATAAAAATCCTACACCACTTAATAAAAAATAGGTCCTATTTTTATGAGTAAATAGACATTAAAACGACAAAAATCGAATGTAGGGAACCAGAGAGATGATTTTTTTTTTTTAAAGAATAAACACTTTCTGGTGCTTAAGAACACTAAGCGCCAACTTTACCAAATTTCTCTAGACTTCAGGAGGTGTTTCCTCAAGTCTTCCTTGCAGGTACAAAGGGCCCAAATACAAATCCAATGGTCTGGAATCTCCAGGATGGTCCTTGGAACCAGAGTTATTATTTTTTAAAGAATAAGCACCTCCCAGAAACACAAAGTGCCAACTTTACCAACAATCTTCAAACTTCTGCAAACTTCAGGAGTTGTTTCCTGAAGCCCTTCTTGAAGGTGCAAAGGGTCCAAAACACAAATCCAAGGGTCTGGAATCTTGTACAATGATTCCACAATGCACCTGGCCAAATCTGTAAAAGTCCACTGGATGCACTCCAGGCTAGGGACTCTGGCTGGGGATGATACAGGTGAAGCTCTGTTAACCGGTAGCTGCAGGGAGTCCACTCCTGAGTTTCTCTTGAAGCAGGGCACCATGCCCAGGGATGCAGAACCAGATTGTGCAGTAGGCATAGTTCACTCAGAAGTGCAGGCCAAGGGTACAGTTCCACATTCCAACAGGGCAGTCCTTCTTCCTTTTGTAGTTTCAGGCAGCAGGTCTGAGAGGCTATGCACCTCTCACATATTTATTCCCAGCTCCTAGGCATCTGGAAAGGGGCATCCTGACCAATAGAATGCAGAGTGACACCCAGATGCATGACCACTTCCTCCAAAGTGTGGCATATTCCTGTCACAAAAAGCACCATTCTTCTAAAAACCATGATGGCTGAAATTTCAGCAGAGCAGTAAGAGTTGACTGAACCATCTCTCAATGTGGCTCATTTCCATAGCTCTCCTAACATCTGCAAATTCCTTCTTTAAACCTGGTATCTGGCTCAGGGGTCCAGAAGGTGGGGGTTAGGCAATCTGGTATTCCCTCCTGCCCTGCTGTCCTTTGAGGCTGTATATTTTATTACCCCTCCCCCTGCTCCAGCATTCAAATCAAATCAAATCAAATCAAATCATTAGCATTTATAAAGCGCGCTACTCACCTGTGCGGGTCTCAAGGCGCTAGGGACAAAGGGGGTGGTTATCGCTGCTCGAACAGCCAGGTCTTTAGGAGTCTCCGGAAAGCAGAGTGGTCCTGGGTGGTCCTGAGGCTGGTGGGGAGGGAGTTCCAGGTCTTGGCCGCCAGGAAGGAGAAATATCTCCCACCCGCCGTGGAGCGTCGGATGCGAGGGAAGGCGGCGAGTGCGAGGCCAGAGGAGCGGAGGGGGCGGGTGGGGACGTAGAAGTTGAGGCGTCTGTAGAGGTATTCCGGTCCCTTGTCGTGGAGGGCTTTGTGTGCGTGGGTGAGAAGTCGGAAGGTGATCCTTTTGCTGACTGGGAGCCAATGCAGGTGTCTCAGGTGTGCGGAGATGTGGCTGTTGCGGGGTACGTCGAGGATGAGGCGGGCTGAGGCGTTTTGAATGCGTTGCAGGCGATTTTGGAGTTTGGCGGTGGTCCCAGCGTAGAGGGTGTTGCCGTAGTCCAGGCGGCTCGTGACGAGGGCGTGGGTCACGGTTTTTCTGGTGTCGGCGGGGATCCAGCAGAAGATCTTGTGGAGCATGCGGAGGGTGAGGAAGCAGGCGGAGGACACGGCGTTGACTTGCTTGGTCATGGTGAGAAGGGGGTCCAAGATGAAGCCGAGGTTGCGGGCGTGGTCTGCGGGGGTCGGTGCGGTGCCGAGGGCCGTGGGCCACCAGGAGTCGTCCCAGGCGGACGGGGTGTTGCCGAGGATGAGGACTTCAGTTTTTTCAGAGTTCAGCTTTAGGCGGCTGAGCCTCATCCAATCTGCGACGTCCTTCATACCCTCTTGTAGGTTGGTCTTGGCGCTGGCGGGGTCCTTGGTGAGGGAGAGTATAAGTTGGGTGTCGTCGGCGTAGGAGGTGATGATGATGTCGTGCTTGCGTACGATGTTAGCGAGGGGGCTCATGTAGACATTGAAGAGTGTCAGGCTGAGTGATGAGCCTTGAGGTACACCGCAGATGATCTCAGTGGGTTCTGAGCGAAACGGAGGGAGGTAGACTCTTTGGGAGCGGTTTACGAGGAAGGAGGCGATCCAGTCCAGGGCCTGGTCTTGGATCCCGGTGGAGCGGAGGCGGGTGATTAGGGTGCGGTGACAGACGGTGTCAAAGGCAGCCGAGAGGTCGAGAAGAATGAGGGCGACTGTTTCACCGTTGTCCATCAGGGTTCTGATGTCGTCTGTGACTGAGATGAGGGCGGTTTCAGTGCTGTGGTTGGTTCGGAATTCGGTCTGTGAGGGGTCGAGCAGGTTGTTGTCTTCCAGGAAGGTGGTCAGCTGTTTGTTGACGGTCTTCTCTATTACTTTGGCTGGGAAAGGCAGAAGGGAGATGGTGCGGAAGTTTTTCAGGTCGCTCGGGTCAGCCGTAGGTTTCTTTAGTAGGGCGTTGACTTCGGCGTGTTTCCAGCATTCGGGGAAGGTAGCAGAAGAAAAAGAAGAGTTGATGACGGTCTGGAGGTGCGGGGCGATGATGTTGTCGGCTTTGTTAAAGATGAAGTGCGGGCAGGGGTCCGAAGGGGCGCCGGAGTGGATAGAGTTCATGATGGATTTGGTTTCTTCCATGCTGATGTGGGTCCAGTTGTTGAGGGTGATGGTCGGGGATGTGGGTTCGTTGGTGTTAGGTTGGGTCTGGTGTCCGAAGCTGTCGTGGAGGTCGCTGATCTTGCGATGGAAGAAAGTGGCGAGGGATTCGCATAGATCCTGTGAGGGCGTGACGGCGTTGGCGTTGGCGCTGGGGTTGGAGAACTCCTTGACGATGCTGAAGAGTTCTCTGCTGTTGTGGCTGTTTTTGTCCAGTCTGTCGGTGAAAAAATTCCTTTTGGCAGTGCGGATCAGGTGGTGGTGTTTGCGGGTAGCGTTCTTGAGGGCGGTCATGTTGTCAGCGGTGCGGTCCTTACGCCAGGCTTTCTCAAGTGCGCGACAAGTTTTCTTTGATTCTTTGAGGGTGTCAGAGAACCAGAGGGGTTTCTTGGTGTTGTTCTGTCGCTGCAAGCGTTTGAGGGGAGCAAGGTTGTCTGCGCAGTTGGAGATCCAGTTTGTGAGGTTGAGGGCTGCGACGTTGGGGTCGGTGGTGAGGGTGGGTTGGTTGGCGGCGAGTGCGGCGAAGAGTTGCTCTTCAGGGATCTTGTTCCACTGTCGGCGAGGGATGGGTTGAGTGCGGAGGTGGCGGGTCTCGCGTCGGAATGTGAAGTGGACGCAGCTGTGGTCGGCCCAATGAAGGGTGGAGGCGTGGCTGAAGAAGACGTGTTTGCTGGCGGAGAAGATAGGGTCGAGTGTGTGTCCGGCGATGTGGGTGGCAGTGTTCACCAGTTGTTTGAGGCCGAGGTTGGCGAGGTTGTCGAGCAGGGTGGTGGTGTTGGGGTCGTTGTTTTGTTCCAGATGGAAGTTGAGGTCGCCTAGGAGGATGTAGTCCGGTGAGGCGAGGGCGTGCGGGGAGATGAAGTCGGCGATGGTGTCGCTGAAAGGGGCGCGAGGTCCGGGAGGACGGTAGACGAGGGATCCTCTGAGGGTGGTCCTCGGGTCGGTGCGAATCTGAAAATGCAGGTGTTCAGCGGCAAGAGGGGAGTCTTCAGTGGAGGTGGTGACGCTGATGGAGTCTTTGAAGACGATGGCGATACCTCCTCCTACTTGGTTGGTGCGGTCTTTCCTGGAGATCTTGTAGCCTTCGGGGATGGCGGTGGCGATGTCTGGAGCAGAGGAGGCGTTCATCCAGGTCTCCGTGATGAAGGCGACATCCGGTGCTGTGGAGTCTAGGAGGTCCCAGAGTTCAACGGCGTGTTTGTGAACGGAGCGAGCGTTGACTAGGATGCACTTGAGGTGGTTGATGGCGCGTGGGCTTGTGGTCGTAGTTGTTGCGTGGTGGAAGATGCGTTTGCAGGAGTTGCAGGCGAAGGGTCCATGGGTGCGTTTGGGGTGAGCTTGGAAGCAGGTGTTGGAGCGTCCTGGGTTGAGGGCATGGAGGGTGGTGGGGTCATAGCGGATCATCGGGGCTTGGGAGCGCTGGGGACCAGGGGTCATGCCGCTGGGCGCGGGCCAGGCGCAGACGGGCTTGCCTCTGGCGCGCCTCCGGCGCGCCAGGGGCGCAGGCGCGCAGCGGCCGCCATATGAGGTAGGAGGGGGGGGAGGGGTCAGCTGGGGGCGAATGGGAGCTGGGGGGCGGGGGCGTGCAGGAGGTCGCGGCGGGAAGGCGCGAGGGAGGGGGGGGACAGGTAGAGTGAGAAGAGCTGGGGGAGGGGGGTTTAAGGGTGGAGGGGGGAGAGTGTTAGGAGGTTTAGGAGATTAGGGAGAAAGATAGGTGTAGGGTTGTGAAGATAGGGGAGGGGGGGTTGTAGAGGTGGGTGAGGGTGAGAGGTAGAGTGAGGGGATAGGAAGATAGGTAATGGAGGGGCTGGCGGGAGGGGGGGAGAGACAGAGAAATAGGTAGAGAGAAAAGGTAGATAGAGAAATCGATAGATAGGGAAAAAGATAGAGAGATAGGAAGATAGGAGGAGGTGGAGAGTGAGGGAGTTGGATAGTGGGATAGAGAGATGGAGAGATAGGAGGAGTGAGGGAGGTAGAAAGTGAACGGGTTAGATAGGGGAGATAGAGGGGGGGATGCGAGTGGGGGAGGGGGATGAGGCAGGAGCAGGAGGGCATGCGCGGGGAGAAGAGGACGGAGGAGGCAGAAGAGCCGAAGGCAGAAGACAAGAAGAAAAGAAGAACAGAAGAAAAGAAGAACAGAAGAGCAGAAGACCGGAGGGACTGAAGACCGGAAGGACTGAAGACCGGAAGGACTGAAGACCGGAAGGACTGAAGACCGGAAGAGCAGAAGACCGGAAGAGCAGAAGACCGGAAGAGCAGAAGACACACAGAAGAACACAGAAGAACACAGAAGAACAGAGAGGAAGACAGAAGAAGACAGAAGAAGACAGAGGAAGACAGAAGAAGACAGAGGAAGACAGAAGAAGACAGAGGAAGACAGAAGAACACAGAAGAACAGAGAGGAAGACAGAAGAAGACAGAGGAAGACAGAAGAAGACAGAGGAAGACAGAAGAAGACAGAGGAAGACAGAAGAAGAGAGAAGAATACAGAAGAAGACAGAGGAAGACAGAAGAAGAGAGAAGAAGAGAGAAGAATACAGAAGAACACAGAGGGAGACAGAAGAACACCGAGGAAGACAGAGGAAGACAGAGGAAGACAGAGGAAGACAGAGGAAGACAGAGGAAGACAGAGGAAGACAGAGGAACACAGAGGAACACAGAGGAACACAGAAGAACACAGAAGAACACGGAGGGAGATACAAAAAACGAAGAAACAGAGTGCAGAATACCACAGCAGAAGATGAGGAAGAAGAGAAGAGGAGAGAAGACTGGGAGAAGAGGAGTACAGAAGAAGAATACAGACGAGGAGCGAGGAGGAAGAACAGAGAAGAAGGAAAGAGGAAAAGAAGCAGGAGCAGGAGAGAGGGTGAGTAGCGCGGGGCAGAACGAGGGGCTGGGAGGTGGGGGGTACTTACTGTGGGGTGGGTCTCAGGAACTCAGGAACCTGGAGGAGCTGCAGCGGCAGGGGGAGCGACCTACCCTTGGGTCAAGGGTCGCTACCACTGTCGCGCAGCGGCTGCCATATGAGGTAGGAGGGGTCAGCTGGGGGCGAATGGGAGCTGGGGGGCGGGGGCGTGCAGGAGGTCGCGGCGGGAAAGCGCGAGGGAGGGGGGGGACAGGTAGAGTGAGAAGAGCTAGGGGAGGGGGGTTTAAGGGTGGAGGGGGGAGAGTGTTAGGAGGTTTAGGAGATTAGGGAGAAAGATAGGTGTAGGGTTGTGAAGATAGGGGAGGGGGGGTTGTAGAGGTGGGTGAGGGTGAGAGGTAGAGTGAGGGGATAGGAAGATAGGTAATAGAGGGGGTGGCGGGAGGGGGGGAGAGATAGAGAAATAGGTAGAGAGAAAAGGTAGATAGAGAAATCGATAGATAGGGAAAAAGATAGAGAGATAGGAAGATAGGAGGAGGTGGAGAGTGAGGGAGTTGGATAGTGGGATAGAGAGATGGAGAGATAGGTAGATAGGAGGAGTGAGGGAGGTAGAAAGTGAACGGGTTAGATAGGGGAGATAGAGGGGGGGATGCGAGTGGGGGAGGGGGATGAGGCAGGAGCAGGAGGGCAGGCGCGGGGAGAAGAGGACGGAGGAGGCAGAAGAGCCGAAGGCAGAAGACAAGAAGACAAGAAGACAAGAAGAAAAGAAGAACAGAAGAAAAGAAGAATAGAAGAGCAGAAGACCAGAAGGACTGAAGACCGGAAGGACTGAAGACCGGAAGAGCAGAAGACCGGAAGAGCAGAAGACCGGAAGAGCAGAAGATACACAGAAGACACACAGAAGAACACAGAAGAACAGAGAGGAGTACAGAAGAACAGAGAAGAATACAGAAGAAGAAAGAGGAAGACAGAAGAAGAAAGAGGAAGACAGAAGAAGAAAGAGGAAGACAGAGGAAGACAGAGGAAGACAGAGGAAGACAGAGGAAGACAGAGGAAGACAGAGGAAGACAGAGGAAGACAGAGGAAGACAGAGGAAGACAGAGGAAGACAGAAGAAGACAGAGGAAGACAGAAGAACACAGAAGAACACGGAGGGAGATACAAAAAACGAAGAAACAGAGTGCAGAATACCACAGCAGAAGATGAGGAAGAAGAGAAGAGGAGAGAAGACGGGGAGAAGAGGAGTACCGAAGAAGAATACAGGCGAGGAGGAAGAACAGAGAAGAAGGAAAGAGGAAAAGAAGCAGGAGCAGGAGAGAGGGTGAGTAGCGCGGGGCAGAACGAGGGGCTGGGAGGTGGGGGGTACTTACTGTGGGGTGGGTCTCAGGAACTCAGGAACCTGGAGGAGCTGCAGCGGCAGGGGGAGCGACCTACCCTTGGGTCCTATGTAGCCCCAGAGCTGCCCTTCACCAGATAGACTCTCACCTGGACAGCCACTTATCACTTAACCAGGCAGCTCTGCTAATCCTTTTAGCACTGACCTTCAGAAGGACAAATTTTGGTTTACCCAAAGAAAAGCCTTATAACTTATTTTCTGTACAAATTGTGATAAATTCACCAATGTGAAATTGCTGGGATTATCAAAACAAATCTTAAGTCCTTGAATGACTTTTCTATGCTTTTCCTTACTATAATGAAAATAAAATACAATATTGCTATGATAGCCTTTTAAGGCCAGTATCTACAATGGGGGAAACATGAAATGATCAGTTTTTCCCTCACCAGGGTTTATAAAACATTTTATATGTCCCCTACTTATAGTTACATGATCCTCCCTCCCCCGGTACACCTAGAGGGGACCATGTGGGTATCTAATGTGAAAATATAGAAGATCATTACATTTAAAGTGCCTATAACACCAAAGTCAAATTAGGACATCATTTCCATTTAAATGCAGTCTACAGAGTGAGGCTGCATGTAAAAACAGAAATCCTCCAGCTGTGCCCACATGCAAAGGGCAGCAATTCTGCTGGGCCCCTACTCCCATGCCCTCTTATAAACTAGGGTCTTGTATGTAGTTGGTGACCCCTTGCCATGCTAATTACTAGGGACTCATGGGGGCTGTCATGCAAATTGTATTAAGTTAACTTTTAAAGACAGGCTGCAAAGCAGGCCTGCATTTAGAAGGACAGAAAGAAAACAGCAGTGCACACATGCAAGTGTAGACCTTCTGTGGGCATCTAATCTCCATGCCCTATTATATAGCATGGGCTAATAGGCAGATTGTACCCCCTTGCCCTATAATATACTAGAGGCTTACAGGGTCTGTCAAGCCAATTGGAAGAGTACCCTAATACATAGTGTAATACATGAGTGTTTTTTAACATAGCACTCGCCTGGGTTTGGATAACAGAGCCCAGGGCACAGTCAGTCATTTACCATCAGCATCAGTCAGCAACAAAACATGGGTATGAACAGGGCAAAAATATGACTTTGCAACAGCAATGCAGCGCAAATTGCTGTGTTGCATTACTCTATGCAAGGGAGGCGTCCCATGGGTGTCAAAATGTAAGTCATATAGTTTTTTAGGCATTCCCAGATTTACCAAATCTGGTGAACCTAGAAATGAGCCACAAAGATATGCTTCCCCAGGAGAGGTGTAACGAGGAGAAATATCTTTTTCTCCTCGTTACTTCCTCTTTCTATGTGTGCTATAGCACACATAGAGGAATATGCCTCTAAGGATTGTTTTTGTGCAGGAAGGGGCCCCTTCCTTCACAAAAACAATCCTGCATGCAACATAGGCACCCTTGCACCATGGTGAAAGGGTGTCTGCGGTGGCACCAAACAGTCCATTGTGCACCAGTGCCTTCAAAAAGGACAGAAATGCACTGTATGCCCAAATACATCGCATTCCTGCCCTTTCCAAGTGATGCAGTGCAGCGCAGCAAGGTGTCTTGCTACACTGCGCCTTTGCCATAAATATGGTTCACCGGTTTTTCTTGCTATTTCATAAACTGTGGGGGCATATTTATGAAATTGTCACGCAGCGCAGCGTGGTAAAGACGCAACGCAAACCGGGCCCTTTGTTTCCAGGAGGCAGGGATACTTTTATTATATGTGATGGTGCTGCAATGCAGTTTTTCCTGCTTCAACACCCTCCGCATGCTCCGAAAGATCTACAAATGGATCCCCACCGAAACCAGAAGAACAGTCACCCAAGCCCTCGTAAGCAGCAAACTGGACTATGGCAATGTCCTCTACGCAGGAACCACGGCCAAACTCCAGAAGAGGTGGCAACGCATCCAGAACACCTCTGCATACCTCATCCTGGACATCCCCCGCCAGCGCCACATCACAGGCCATCTGAGAGACCTGCACTGGCTCCCAGTCAACAAGAGAATCATCTCCAAACTCCTCACCCACGCTCACAAAGCACTGCACAACACAGGACCGGAATACCTCAACAGATGGCTCTCCTTTCTACACCCCGACCCAGCATCTCCGCTGCCCTGGCAACCGTCCCACGGGTCCGCAGAACTACAAATGCCGACAGATCATTCTTGCACCTTGCCGCCCAGACGTGGAACACTCTTCCCACCCACCTGCGTCAGCCCAAAGACCTCCTCACCTTCAGGAAACTTCTCAAGACCTGGCTGTTCGAGCACTAGCAGCATCCTCCCCCTGCCCCACCTCAGCGCCTTGAGACTCTCACGGGTGAGTTGTGCGCTTTACAAATTCCTGATTGATTTTATGGCCATTAGCAGTTCCACTGCCTGATAACTCAGTCTTTGAATAACTAAGCTATAGTCAGAATCTGCGGTTTCCCATACTTTGTGTACTTCTGCCACCTAGTGGGCGAATCTTAAAAAATAATATATATATATATATATATATATATATATATATATATATATATACTTGCATGCTATAAAATAAGATAAGATGCGGCAGTTGAAGGTAACAGACGGTATTGAAAATGAGCCCCATAATCTTGCTGTTATGCACTAGTCCTTCATCTGCCTTTTCTTAGACGTTGCTGTCCTGAATTTGCCAAAACGTTGAAGACCTGTCTGTGTTAAGAAGACGGTTCGTGGATTCTATTTTCTCATGTTCACTATGAGGTACCTACTCAGATGCTTCCAACCTAATCCGTTAGAAGATACCAGCGTGAGGGCAGAGTCTGAACACGGTGCTGTGAGTACTGTTTGCCCTCTGGTACCACTGGGAGAGGCTAGAAAAGCCGTGACATGGCTCGAGCCAAATGACTGCCGTGGCCCCCTCTCGTCGGTATGTTCCATGTGCATGACTCCCTGCAGCCGAGCCAGGGCACCGCTTGTGCTGAAACATAAAGACGTAGCGTCATGCTAGATGAAGGACAGCTGCACCCACTTCGGTTATGAAACAAAACCGAAAGATATGTTTTCTCTTTCCTTTGAAATTGCAATCTAGTGAGAAATGTGTGTAGAGTGCCGCCTTGTTGCATGTCACGGAACTGCCGCATTAATCCTGAATCCCGCAACCGAGCGTAACGATAACCTCTTTCTCCTGCCCATCGTTTTATTGCCTCTTTTGATGCTGTGACATGGGAATCAATGTGTTTTGATTGTTTGTTCCATGCTGAAGTTCTGCATAGCGATTCACTTAGGCGCTCTTGACCATTTGCTGTTGATTCGCATCCGTTTTGCCTGCCAAGTTTTCTCGAAAGTTTTATCACATAGCCTCGTCTGGATTTATCATATGGGGTGCACAAGATGCAGGTTGGTCTGGAAATAGATTTGCTGTATAAATCGTTGTCCTTCCCTGTAAAACTAGAGACAGGAATAAATGGTTATTGTGGCTACATTGCGTTTAGTGTACCTGGTAAACCTGAGCACGAGTCCTGCTTCCCCAATAGGAAAAAAACTCGGTGATCCCAGGCTAAGCATTTCTTTCACCGTGTCTGATTTCCTTTAAATGCTAGCTTTTGAAGTATCTAAAGGCGATTAAGTTCAATGTGCAGTGCCCCAGAAAAAAAAGATCATAGAGATTTAATAAAAGTTAATGTTGCTCCATCAACTGTTATTTATCATTTTTGTAGCGTCCAATAAAAATATCAGTGTCTCTTGGTTCACTCACGGCAGTATCATTAAGACAATGTATTTTTCTAAGTTTATTTAGCACTTAACACATTTTGTAAGTGTAATTGTATGCAGTTATTTGATCTAATATGTTAAATTAAAACACACATTTTAAAAAAACGGTATAAATGCATAGCCTCTTTCCATACATGAACATGCCATCTGCTGCGCATTCTCATGATAGAACTTTAATGGCTCAGTTTGTACTTTTGCACTTTGGGACAAATCAGTGTCTTAACCTTGACCTTGCTCCGTGTTTAATGGCTCACCCACCTTTCCTCGTGTCATGATACCATAGTTGGCTATCACAACAGGAAAATCTTGGATGTAATGCTGAGGACTAGGCAGAAGAATAGACAGAGTATTATAAAGGCTGACCAGGCCCCTATTGTGGCATATTCCTCTAATGAACATACAATAAGAAAATTCCTGCTTAACAACTCTAGGCACTGTTTCCATTTTTGCCGAAGTCCAGCTAGGAGAGTGTACTAGGAATATCAGACAGTGCGTAAAACTCTGTTAATGGCTTTATCACGCAATGGCTCTTTGAATCGCTGAGTACCTGAGGACCTTGCCCTACCCGAATGCACTGATCTACGCTGTAGTTCTTCAAATGTTTCATGCACAAAATACTTGGGTGCTTCTTCTATTCAGGAACGTAGATTAATTTCTTGGTCTATTGATTGCTAAAAGAGAGACAATTCTAACAGATCTTTTATTTTATTTTATTTATTTTTACTTTTTTTTTAGGAGAGATGATGTCCTTACCCCAAACACCTCGTCTCCTCTACTCACTCATTGTCAGGCATTACATTGTTGTTTCTAGGCTTTTGGTCACCAGATTATCAAACGCTTTTGACAAACTTATTGGCATGATGCCATTTGTTATAAACTTACATCAGGAAAACATAGTTGCCTCTGTCTTGCCAATGGATAAGAGAAAAACGTGGATTCCTCCATTTTATTGAGGCTTTGCCTTGAGTCAATTTTGTCGTTTTTTTTTTTTTTGGCAACTTTAATGGTTCTAGAATATTTAACTAGACCAATCTTACTAACGGACACAGTATGCTGATGAGAGCCCTCAGTGCTTTCTCGATCTCTGGCCATTCTTTGATTTTTGATTTCTGTCCCCACTGCACCAGCACACCCCTTTTTGATCTGCTGTTGCCAAACCATGTGACTTCGTGTTATTTTAGGAAGAGCAGCAGGCGGTGTGTGCATTGTTAGGGTGAAGGTAGGCCTGAACTAAAAAACAAAGCTGTGTTTTGCTTCATTGCCGGGCTACCACGCTGGCCTTCTCCCTTTTCCCTGCTTTTTAGGGTCGAGCCTGCGTCGCATGCGCTCGTGCATGCGTATCGCTAGCGAGATGCTTTAGGTATTAGAAAAGGGCTCGGAGCCCCGTCGACGTCACGTCAGTGTCTTTCACTGGCAAGTTGGCTTGCCTGTTAGAATCCGCTTCTTTTGATTAGTGGAAGGCACACATATGTCATGGCTTTTCCGGTGGTTAGCCCTCCTCGAGCACAGCGACCAAGTACAGAAAACATGCGAGGCTCGCTGAGTTTGTGGACTACTTTTTCTCTATGTTCACAGCGCGATCTCACTGGGCAGAAGTCGGGCGCTTCGCATACTATCGACCTTGTTACATAGTTAATTGCACTTTTGCCGGTTATGTTCATAATTGCACTTTTGCCGATAGGTATTATTATGTGTAAACTGTAGCTGCACAATCGTGCAGTTTTTTTCTTTTAATGCAATAAAAATCCAGTTGGGAGTTTACAAATGTGAACAGCTGTAACTCCGACAAATGCGAGACCCTAGTGCATTGCAAATGCTTGTTTTCTAGTGGTGGAACAACTGTCGCGCTTGTTTTCTTGCATGGTCAGATCTAGCTTTCACGGTTATTTTTGTGAGGAGGGCCCTAACCCCAGCTACACTTCTGTGATTTTCTATTTTTTGCAGGATATGGCATTGAAAAATCTGCATAGCTTCACTAACAGTGCTTTTGTGTTTCATGGTCCTTGTTTAGTCCACCTGAAAAAAAATCCCCCTCGATATCACCACAGTGGACAAGGAGTATTTGAAGTTCCCAAGTCCTTATGTAAAGGTTTTACTGGATTTCAAAACTACAGATTCTGTTTTGAACACTACAACTATTTCCACAGGATATAGTGCTAAGATGGCAAAATTGTACAAACATTGTAGCAAAGTTCAGGAGCTTAAGAACAGGGGACAGATTTTCTGCACACAATTCTGTGCCACTGTGTTAAGAAATGTAGCAAGTTTCCAGGCAAAGGCATTCCAGCTGCATTCTGTTTTTATTCCTGCCACCATAGTCAGACGTTTAGCCTCTTTGAGTACTTGAGTACCCTTAATAAGGTTTTGAGTAGTGTACATGAAGTTATTGAATTAGAGTGGACTGTCCGAGTTTGCATGAGAATGCACCAATAGAAATTTACACAGAAAACTCCACAAAATAGATATATCCATCCCGTTTATGAAATGTTTGAAACAGGAATATCTTTATGGCAATGCAGTATTACGTTGAACTGTGGAAAGGCAAATACTTATGATGTTTTAGCTTTTCTGCGTAAACCTTTTGAAAGTCTGTCTTGTAAAATGCTTTTATAAGGTCAAAGCATACGATTTACGTTATTGAACAAAAAGAAGTATGATTCTTAGCTCGGGACTTCAGTGGCTATTGCAGTATTCCTTTTAAAAAGCATTCAATTTTTCTGTTGGTGAATTCCTTTTATTAAAATGAGTATTTTGTTTGAATTTGGAAGGCATATATTTTCAAGGATTGTCGAAGATGGCCCTTTCTGCAGGGCCATCCCCAAACGTTTGTGTTCACCCTCCTAGTTTCTGAATCTGTTTTTGTTGGCTTTTAGAACTCTGCACTCTTTACTACTGCTAACAAGTGTTAAAGTGCTTGTGCTTTCTCCCTAAAACATGGTAGAAATGGGTTATACCCAATTGTCATATCTTGTGTACTTGTAGGACCCTAGTAAACTGACACTACCTATGGCCAGGACTTGTAAATTAAACGCTGGTAGTGGGCCTGTAGCACAGATTGTGCTGCACACTTAAGTAGCACTTACAACCTGTCTCAGGCCTTCAATTGCAGCCTGTGTGTTTGCACGTTTTTAAAATGCCAATACAACCTGGCAAGTAAGCCTTTTGCCAGTCCCAAACCTTCCTTTTTAATACATATGTAACAATTAGGGAAGGTGCTGGACAGCCCAGAAGGCAGTGTTATATATTTAAAAAGTAGGACATGTACTTTTAAGTGTTACATGTCTTGGTAGTGAAAAATTTGAAATGTGTTTCTCACTACTGCAAGGCCTACCTCTCCAATAGGATAACATTGGAGTTACCTTATTATTTTTTATACGTGCAATTCCCAAATGGGGCTAGGTAAGCAGTTCATGTCTGGTGTCTCAGGAATTGTAATGAAAACCCTAATGTATGGTGAAGTCAGATTTTAAATTGTAATTTTGAAAATGCTTCTTTTCCTGTCTAAGCCATTTGGTGGTTGCAGCTTGCAGGGTTACATGACTGAGCATGGGAGAAAGTTGGACTTTGTATATTCCTCCTAGACATCCACACAGAATGGGAACCATAGGTGTACCTGGATGGGCCATCACTGGGAGGATGGGAGGGAGGAGCTTGACCAGCCCCACTTGACTGTGTTTTGTCTCCACACAAAGGGCCAGGTCAGGGGGAAGGCAGGGTATCTGTGCACTTCATAGGTCTACCTCTAGAAGCTTCTCGCCGCTTCAGAGGCACAGATGGGTATGTATATACAGGACCTCAGACACCACCACTTCAGTATACCTTTGGACTTGGATACTCTGCCAGGAAGAAACTGCTGTGCTGCTGAAATAACTGCCACTCTGCTGGACTGCTGCTCTGGAGAACTGCTATACAGCTGTGCTGACATGCTTATCTGCTGCTGTCTTGCCTGGGTGAGAAGGACTGGACCTACTTCTCTTATACGCAGAGTGACTGCAAGGGCTAGTTGGCTGGTCTCCTGATCTGAAGGCTCAGATACACAACAGGTTCCAACAACCTTGGACCTGGACTTTGCCATTTGTGAGTCTACCCTGACAACTGGTGCCACCCCACCACAGTCCTGGCCCCTCGGAAGCGGGCTTAGGTTTCTCTGCCAGCCTCTGGATCCAGCAGAACTGACACATCTCCTCTGTTGCATGGTGAAAACCTAAGCAGAACGGATGCATTGCTGCTGCTGTGTGGATTGGACTTGTCACAAAGATCTGCATCTCAGCCTTGCAGCTCCTCAGAACCAGCGAATCACCCTGACTTCATGTTGCATCCTCAATGCCAGACTTCACATCACAAGCCCTATTAATGGAATCCTCAATGATGGCGCAGGAATTTGCATCGCAGCCCCGCTTCATCTCAGAACTGACACATCACGTCTGCTGCGTGACACAACTGCAACTTGGATCCTCACGATGCTCTGCAAACCAGCATTTAAGGTACTCTGTTCGGCAGGCCTTACTGGATCTCTCAGGCTGTCCATGCTTCATCACAGTCAACCTTAACTTGTGACTTTGTCCCGGTCTGGTGCAACCTGCTATCCACAGTTAGAGCTTTTTGCTTTTTAACACTATTTTTACTAAAATCTTTAAAATGTTATGTCTCCCTTTTAAGCTTTTGTAGGTTTGGTCTTGTTTTATTTATTAAAGGATGTTCTATTTTTCTTACTAGGTGTAGGACCCTTTTGCGTGGTGTTTTCACTTTATTACTGTTTGAAGTGTTGCACAAATACTTTACACATTGCCTGTAAGTTAAGCTTGACTGCTCGGTGCCAAGCTAATAGAGGGTTGAGCACAATCTAATTTAGGATTGGCTTGTGCCTCACCCTGACAAGGATTGTGATTGCTGCTTGACCAGTGCTCACACCCCAATCACCAACAACCCAATTTCTCACAAGAGTGTAGTAGTCTCAACTAATTTGAAAACTGAAAAAGGCAAATTTACTCAGGTTCTCAGCATATTTCTGGAAGAGGACAAATTGGAAAATGTGTAACGACTAACTGTAAAGGAATGCTGTAATTTCATCACGTAACATCACATAGATCTCACTGCTCTGCAGCATTTTAAATTGAGCAATTTGTTCCATCAACAACAAAATGGAAAATATTTTCTTGCAGTCTCAAACACTCTACTTTCTAGAGAATGTATATTCTTTTAATGGTGCCAGATTTCAAAATCAATAGATCCTGAGAGAAATGGTATTGTTCTTGAGGGGGGTGAATTGTCTTCTTAAGCAACGGCCACAATTCTTGTCGGGGTGAACCACAAAAGTCACTAAATTAACCTGTGCTTAACCTTCTGGAAGCTTGGCACAAAAGCAGTCAGGCTTAACTCAGAGGCAATTAGTAAAGTATTTATGCAGCACCTCAAACGGTAACAAAGTAGGGGGGGTTGTGGACAAGCAACATGGCCGGTGGGACACACTCCTAGTGAGCTACCACTTTCCGGTGGAATCCTGCAATTATCCTGGGGTGCCTGAGGCAAATGGTGCCGTCCCCCTGCATTGGGACGGTGCACTGAGATATCCGGTGCATCACAGTCCACCTTTTTTGGGAGGTCGCAGAGGCAGGCGCTGAGGCCGTGTCTGTGGGTCTCTCCTGAGCTGTGCATGAGGGGGCTGCTGGGCCCCGAGGGCTCGCGTGGAGGCAGTGAGCTGGCGACTTGGCTGTGCTGCCGACTTGGGGGGCCTGCTGGTCGCGCGGCCCCCTTTCTGCAAAGGAGGTCTTCGGGCCATGAAGTGGACGGCGGCTTCCTGAGAGGGCGCTGGTAGGATCGGCTGGGCTCTGGGCTACTGAGGCCTGACGTGTGCTGAGGCCGTGTCTGTGGGCCACTCCTGGGCTGCAGGTGAGGTGAGGTGGCTGCTGGGCCCCATGGGCTAGTGTGGTGACAGTGATCAGTTGGCGTGGGCCGCACTGCTGATTTGGTAGGCCTGCTGGCCATGCGGCCCCTGCTTTACAGTGGAGGTCTCCGGGGCCTTGAAACGGGCGGAGGTGTCCTGATAGGGCGTCGGTGGGATCGGCTGGGCTCTGGAGAGCTGTGCAGGGGCCTGACTGGCTGAAGCTGTTGGTCAGCGCACACTGGAGCAGGTGTGCACGCGTCAGCCCTTGTTCCCAGATTTTCTAACTTTCTGAACCCTTTGGCTCTTAGCTCTGAACTCATCGAGAGGAGTCCTCTCTTATTGGTGGTATCTACTACCACTGCCTTGAACACACTGTGGAATAGCAGTGTACAGTAGTGCCCTACAGAGGGAGGAGCAGTGGATCCTGTCCTTGCAGTACCTTGTGCTCCAGACACTCTTGCTGTTTCCCTGCAGCAGCTGAGACTGGGTCATATCTCAGATCCGGGTACGGAGTGAGATGGTGCGGCATAGGTGGTCAGATGCATTACAGGGTAACACCATGGAGCAATATATACGACCCCGGTGCCCTTGCCGCAACATCTGGCCAGATGGGAGGGGAGCGGAGATGACTTTAGCGTACTGGCGAATCTTAAGGAGTCTTCACATGCGGAGCTTCTTGCGGCCATCCGGGGCTCTTGGGTGGCTCTGGAGGGTAAGATTGAAACCGTGGCAGTGGAAGTTAACCTACTCCGGGTGGACCTTAGGTAGGTGTCTGATAAGGTCAAAGTGGCAAAGGGCTCTATTGTGGAGCTGCAAACAGAGGTGGGAGTCCTTTGGAAACAAATGGCGCAAGCCAATTCTGGGGTCCTGGAGTACCCAGAGGAGGGGTCCTGGCGGAATAATGTCAGACTGCTGGTTTTCCCAGAGCATGAGGAGGGGTCCCCAGCAGAAACCTTTGTGGGGAAGTGGATCAGAGATGTACTGCAGCTGACCAGGCTCTCCAGGGTATTTGTAGTGGAACATGCTCATAGGGCACTTGTTGCACCTCCCTGGCCAGGCGTGCCCCCAAGAGCTCATTGCCCGTCTTCTGAACTATAAAGACCAAGACTGCATGTTGCACGTTGCCCGGGACTCCGACAGGGCAATATATGAGAACTGCAAAATATCCATCTATCCTGATTATACGAACAAGGTGCAGGTTCTCAAAAGGGATTGATGGAGGTCAAGGCGAAGCTTTGTGCTATGAACATCAGATATATGCTCCTGTATCCCGCGCGGTTAAAGGTGCTTTCAGGTGGGAGGTCTCATTTCTTCGAACGCCCGGAGGAGGTATGGAGATGGCTGGAAATGTGGGATAAGGTGACCCTGGGAATACCGGAAAGGACTGGAGGGGTCTCTCCTTGGGCCTCTGGAGCGGAAGGTCCGTAATGGAGCTCACGTGATGATGGTCAGCTGGAGGACACTGGTGCTTGCGGGTCGGCTGCAGACTCTACTTGTAGATTTGAGATACAACAGGATGGGACAATGGCAGTGGTGTCTGCTGGTTTGGCTGGGGGTTTGAATGTGGAGCTGGAGAGGGGAGCTGAGGGTCTGCACACAGGTCTGACTATGTCCTTAATGATCCAGGATGGCTGTTGCGCCCTTGCTTGCCGGGCTTCTGTGTTAACGTGAGAGTGCCTCTCTGGAGGAGAGATGAGACTAGAATATGAATAAGGTCCTGAGGGGGCCTCACCTAAGAGTCGGAATATATTGGACATCGGGGGTTGGGGCTTATGACAATAGTGAGCTAGGTTGGGGTGGTATTCAGGCAATTTGCAGATCGATGCCAGGGTAGGAGGTGGTCACTCCACAGCTGTGGTAGGACTTTAGACCTGGATAGTTGGTGTTTAGGCTGTTGTCCTGGCAGCATCTGTAGCATGGATTTACAGTATGGTTTGTTATGGTTGTTTTATTGTATATCCGGGGTGGGGGTTGGGGTTGGGGTTTTGAGGGGGTTGGCACAGTTTGTCAATATTTGAAGTTGTTCCAACAGTGCAGGTATAATGGAGCGATGTGAAATGTGTACCTTCCTTGTCTTCCCATGGTGGGTTGGGGTACGAGGGGTGGCGCTCAAATGGGAGGGATGGAAGTTCTGTACCAATATGGGTCATCTGATTAATATGTTGACGTGGAATGTCAGGGGGTTGAAGAGATGCACCAAGTGCTATAGGGTACACTCCTTCTTAAAAAGGCATAAGGTTCATATTGCTTGTCTTCAGGAAACACACATGACTGAGGAGGAAGCACAAAAACTGTCCAAGAAATGGCGGATCAAATGTTCTCATCCTCCTTCTCCTCTTATGCGTGGGGTGTGTCTAGGGGTTCCATTCACCCACATAGACAGTGAAGTTGGTGTCGAGGGTAGATATGGTCTGGTTGAAGGTATGTTGGATGGATCACCTATCATTATCCTCAACACTTATGCGCCTAATACTGATGATCACTCCTTTTATACCAAAATACCAGAGATCTTGGGGGATAGTGTGGATAGGCCTATTGTTTGGGCGGGGGACTACAACTGTATATTGAACGGGGAACTGGATTGCCTCCCACCGAAGCTGGGGACTAAGCCTTTGATGGTGAAATCTCTTGCGAAAGTGATGACTCATTTAGGGTTTTGGGACATTTGGAGGGAGCTGCACCCCGAGAGCAGGGAATACACTTGTCATTCCAGAACACATACTACACATAACCGATTGGATAGGTTTCTGCTGGGCGGTCTTAATAGCTCGCAGGTGCTGGATGTTACACAAATAGGTAGGTTCTTATCTGATCATGTACCAGTGCTGATGCAATTATAGTGGGAGGCAGCTACCGCCTGTTTAGCGCGTAGTTGGTGTTTGCCTGCGGACTTCCTCACTGATGTGGGGTGTCTGGAAAGGGTGGCTGAGGCCATCAAAGGGTACATGGATTTGAATTGGAACACAACACTGTCTAGGGGCCTGGAGTGGGAGGCTATGAAGGCAGTAGCATGGGGGGGGGGTGTATAGGTGCAGCGTACGCAGACAAATGAAGCAGGAACTTACAGATCTGGAGGAGAAATTAGGGAACTTGCAGCAGCGGTTACCGGACATGAGAATGGCTGAAAGGGAGGAACTTAGGTTATACAAGAGGTTAAAAATTGTTGGGATACCCTGAGTTGGGTCTCTCTTATAGGATACAGGCAGTGACTGCACCGGGAGAGGGATAAATCTGGCAAACTTTTGGCATGGATTCTGAAGCAGGATGTGGTGGCTCCTCCCATTTTGCACATTAGGAATACTAGAGGCGAATGCTCAAGAAGCGCACTGACATTTTACAGGTTTTGGTTGAGCATTTGCAAGGGGTGTCGAGGGCTAATGCTGCACCTCCAGAGGATGGTATGGGAGGATTTCTGAAGCAGATGTGGCTTCCGCGCTTGGAATTAGAGAGTAGGGATGGTCTGGAGACTGCGATTACTGTGGAGGAGGTGAGTGAGGCACTTGCTGCAATGACCAAGTCTAAGTCCCCGGGTGGTGATGGTTTTCCTGTTGAGTTGTATCAAACGTTTTCCTTGTCTCTGAGGGAGAAGCTCCTAGAGGTGTTTGAGGAAGCCCGAGTGCGTGGCATGTTGCTAGAAACTATGCGTCAAGGCATTGTGTGCTTGATACTCAAGCCGGGAGGGGATCCTGGTGACCCCTCCTCGTATCGCCCGCTTACCATGTTCTATAGCGATGTTAAGATACTTTGTAAGATTTTGGCCCCTCAGCTCCGCGGGGTGATTCAGGGTTTGGTGCACAAGGATTATTGTGGGTTTATCCTGGTCGTAGCATGTCCTATAACTTGCGCCTTTTGACACATGTTCTGCACAAGACTGAAGGTGAGGAAACTGAATTGGTGCTAGTGTCCTTGGATCTAGAGAAAGCCTTTGATACAGTCGACTGGGGCTATCTCTTAGATGTTTTGCAGGGCATGGGGTTTGGCCCCGGTTTCTGCGCTTGGGTGCGGTTACTGTACACCCCCGCACAAGTACGGGTGGTGGGAGAGCTATCGGACTCCTAGGAGATCAGTAGGGTCACGAGACAGGGATGCCTACTTTTGCCTCTCCTTTTTGCTCTGGTGGTGGAGCCACTAGTGATCTGGCTTCGAGAGGAGCTAGGACTGAGGGGTATCCAAGTGGAGCGGACCAAACGTGGTTTCTCTGTACGCAGATGATGCACTGGTTTATCTTCGAGAACCTCATGTCTCGGTGCCTATGCTGCTCCAGAGGTTGGATGTTTTTGGGGTCGTCTCTGGTCTCAAAGTAAATAGGAAAAAATCACTCCTGTTCTCCGTGGCGTTCCGCATGCTGATTTACCTAGGGCAGGACTCAGATGGGAAGTTGAGTTTCAGGTATCTGGGCATATGTTTTACTCAATCTATGGCTGCGCATTATAAGCATAATGTCGAGTGAGTAGTTGCCGACCTGGAAAGTTCGATATTATTCTGGAACAGATTACCTCTTTCCATAATGGGCAGGGCCGCTGTGGCAAAGATAGTGTTCTTGCCGCGGTGTCTATACCTGGTCCAGAACTCTATATCCGTTGGCTGCCTGGCTCTTCCATTGCCTGGATAGTCTGCTGATCTCTTTGATGTGGGTTGGGTGGCGAAGTAGGGTGCCTCTACCAGTGTTGCAGAGGGATCTTGAGGGGGAGGGCTGGTGATTCCTAATATCAGACACTATTATTACACAGCACGCTTGCAATATGCTGCCAAGTAGATGACGGATACTGATCTCTGTGAGAAAAGGTTGTTTACAGGAATGTTGGATGGGTGGACCTTTGTGCATATATTGATGTCGGGGACAGATCTGACCCCTCTGCTCCCTACTTGGTCAAGACCACTGCTGGAATCTGAGAGCAGGCAGTTAAACATGTACTCCAATGAGCCCCCTTTGACAGAGAGCTGAAAATGTGGGATTTGGCACCCTTTCGGGACATGGAAAAGTTGATGTTTGTGGAGGCTTGGAGACTGGGAGGATGTGAGGTGGCTGGGGATTTTTATCTCTTTCACTGAAGCGAAGGATTTTTTTGGCCTGGGCCCTGGTCAATTCTTGCAGTACGCAAAAATGGAAAGTGTGGCACATGAGATATGGAGTGGTTTTCCGGTAGCCCCTAAGACCTCTGTGGTGTTGAACAGCTTGATTAACTGGGGGGTGCAAACACACTTGATTACCCGGTTTTATAAAGCCCTTGTAAGGATCAACCAGGTGTGATAAGTGTGGGGCGTGGGAGTATGACCTGGGGGAACACATAGCGGATGCAGATTTGGATTTGGCTTTGTCTCTGGTACGTATGGTGTCATGTAATATTAGGTTTAAGTTGTTACATTTTAACTGTGTACACAGAACGTATCTCACACCAAGTCGACTAAACAAGATTGACCTGAGCCACAGAGCGGGATGCCCTAGTTGTGGTACATTTGGTGCTTCCTTCCTACATCTGGCCTGGACTTGCAGGACAGTATATGACTTCTGGCAGGAAGTGGCAGTGAAAGTTGAGGAGGTTACGGGACTGGGGTTGGAGGAAATGCTGATGACCTGTTTCTTGGGAGTGGTGCAGAAACAACGTGGCAGGAGCATTCCATATAAACTGGCACAGTTAGCGCTGGTGTTGGCTAGGCGCAGGATAGCAATTGGTTGGATGAGCACCCAGAATCCATTGATCTCCAGTTGGATATGGGATTTAATTGAATGGGGTGCAGCCGAGGAACAGCATATGCCCCTGACACCGGGGGGATGAGAGGGCACTCACTGATGTAGTGGCTTGGGAAACCTTACTGGAATGGTTTACTGGTGTGGAGGACTTAAGCTCTGTAGGTAGTACGGAGGATGAGGGGGTGAGGATACAGATTGAACCTTCTGTGCAGGTGACGACCAACTATTGTTTCCACATGTTTCTGTTTTCTACAAGCTACGTGATGTCTAGTCTCATGATGATTTGGGCTGGGATGGCAGGGTGGAGGGCAATATTAGTACAGTGGTTTTAACTGTCTCATTGCTTGGACTTTGTTGAATAATACCCTTTGCTACTGTGATATAATGATTATGTTATGTCTTGCTATAACCTGCACTGCATTGTATGTTATTGTTGGTTATAGTTTGTAACTAAAAAAAAAAAAAAAAGAGTTAAAAAAAAAAAGTAACAAAGTGAAAACACAACGCAAACCTCCCACACAAATTTAGAAAAATAGAGTAAAATTGAATAAATTGACATCAAAAGAAATAAAATCCAATCAGAACTGGAGATGCGCACTTTCAAAGATTTAAGATAAGTATAGCACCTCAAAGCACCACTTCAACTTATCTTATGTGAGACCGGTTGAAAGACACAAGTTCAGGCCGACCATGATGAAGTGTGGGCCAGATACAAGAAACCGGTTAGTCCTGCCAAAAAGGTTATCTTCCACAATCCAGAGCAAAGAATTAGATACACGGAGGAGGCTGTAAGGAGCAGGGATAGTGTTGCGAATAGTCATCACTGCAGCATGAAGAGCTGGACAAGTGTAGCATAAGGCCATCGCTGTAGCAAGACAATTCATCGCTGATGGTCAATGTTTGAGCTTGGTGTTGGTGGTCACTGTGTGCTGTCAATGCTGTAGTTCTAAGTGCAGATCTCATTTTGCCGGTCGTCACTGGTGGTTGCTGTAATGTGGAAAGTTAGACTCATCAGAGCATCGCATTGGCAGGCGGCATAATCTTTGTGTGAATTGGCCTATTCTCTGTTGTGAAGAGCCCAAACTTAAGAATTTCTCCTTTTCTTCTCAGAGAAGCTCAACTTATACAGCACCAAAGGTCCAGGACCTGGAAGGCACTTCTTTGGGGGTCAAGGAATGTACCCCAGCAGAGGGAAGCCGAGCTCAGGCAGATCCAGTTGCAGATCCACAGCATCAGGCCAACTGGAAAGATGCAGGGAGACCTCTGGAACTTGTTGTGTCTGTGAGAAACTGGCACCTTGTTGTAGTATTTCCCCCCCCCCCACACACACACCTTTTGTGCCTTGTTTCTAAATGCACTAGGACTGGAGTGTACTGGGATCCTGCTAACCAGGTTCCCAGTGCCAGTGTTATTTCCCTAAAACAATGTAAAAGTAATTGGATACACCTTTAGCTACCACTACAAGTCCCTAGTGAAAGTTACGTAAGTACCCAGGGCATGGGGTATTATGGGTAAGTCCCTGAGGGCAGCAGCACTGATTGTGCCACACTCTAGGGCCATGCATCCAGATGCACCCAGCCCTGCCATAGCAGGCTGAGTGTTCTGGTGCAAACCTAACACACAAAAGTCGACTTGCACACTAACTGTGTGCCCTGTCCCCCATACACTACACTTACTATGGGTAAGACACTCCTCCAGCAGGCCTTACAGCCCTAAGGTAGGGTGCTCCATATTATATGTGAGTGCATAGCTTCATGAGCAATATGCCCCCACGTATCCATGCCAAACCTGGGGCATAGTGAGTGAACAGTGTAGCCATTTTAATGTATGTGCTGAACACCGGTCAACATGAGTTTCCCAGCTACATAATGGCTACTCTGAACCCTGAGTTGTTGGTATCCAGCATCTCAGAATGATCAATCTAAACTGGTACCAGTATTGGATTTATGATAAAATGTACCCAGGGGTCACCTTAGAGGTGCCCCCTGCAAATGCTAACTATCTTGGCATGGTTGCTGACTGGTTTCATCCAACCTACCACTTCCTGACAGCCACTATACAAACCTGGGGGAGAGCCCTGTCTCTCTGGTTTGTAAGTCAATGCCCTTCCTGGCTGGATGAGCTAACACCCCCTCCCACAGGAATGTGCACAGCCCTGGCAGTGAGCTTCAAAGGGCTACCGCCACTGAAACATGATCCGTAGGCCTGCTGCTAGCAGCAGAATGGCTCCACCTTTGCAAACCCCCACTCTTGGAGGTAGCAAAGGTGGAAAACCACACAAAGGGTAGTAGTGGCGGCCTCACCTAGCATGCACTACCCCTAAGATGTTGCCTGCGAAGTGGACCCTCAAATTAAGTTTCCTCCATCTTGAAATAGAGGAACATAGCCAATCAGGTTTAGGGAAGTGACTCTTCCCACAGGAAGTGGTCACTAAATTAGGTAGAGCCACCCATAGATAAGTATCCCATTGGACATTGCCAGATTCCCCCTAATATGCCCACTAAATTCAGTATTTATTGGGCATCCCTAGACCAAGAAATCAGATTTAAAAGGATAAAGAAGATCAGCACCAAAGAAGATCCAAAGCAAGAGAACTGTGGACCTACTGCAGACGAAAAGGTGCCAAACCTTACCTGCTGTACCCAGAACCAGAAAATCAATGCTGCAGAGGACCTGGACACAGGAGTGACCCTAGGAAACCCATGGGACCACCAGGCTTCAAGAATCATCCCAGATCTCCCTTCTGAGTGGAGGCACCGCTCACCAACCAACCAAGAACCAAAAAGCCTGTAAGAGTCCCTTCACTGACCGGCCGATGTCTCTGCAACCGGAAATTGCAGCCGGTCCAGGCGACACACAGACCTCCCTGATGCAACCTACACGTGTGCCAAGTTTGGTGGCACTGCGTCCTCCAGTGGCCGAGTTACGCCAATACCCTGGGTACTGGTCCGCTGACATCGGACAACCAGAAGACCAGCTCCCTCTGAGCTAAAAAAAAAAAAAAAAAAAAAAAGATCGGGAGGACGCCCCAGTTGAGGGAATTCCAGAACACCCCAGACATTCTGCCTGAGTGACCCCGTTGTCCTGTAAGTAGCCCTCAGAAACTCACCTCCAGCTCCAAAGGACTCCCCTGCGCATAGCTCCTAGATCTCCAACTTGCCCTGCATCCGGCCGCCTTGTGTCCTGCAATGAGGAACCAGCTGTGCTCCACGGGTCCCCGACACCTTGCGACCTTGAAAGCCCAAGGGGACCCCAGGGCACCACCTTTAAGTTTGCAAATCATCTAATTTTCCAGGTGGCCCCTCCAAGTGGCCCTTTGCCTATGCCAAGAGACTTTCCAGCTCTGCTCCCGCCGGAACCGGGATGCGCCCGAGGCCCTCCAGCTGGGACTAGATGCCCACCGACTGTATCGACCATCATGCAAAAGACTGGTAACTCAGCTGTACGATGTTTGAATGCATTTTTAAAAATGACTGCCTATTGATTCCTATGGTGCGTAATTATGCAAAAAAAAAAAATGAACTTTATTAAACTTTGAAAAATCATAACTCAAAAAGTACTAAACTTATCTTAACCATTTTGGTCTTAAACATTATATAAAAGTCTGAAGCATTTTTATAAAGTCTCGTCTCAAGTTATTCATTGAGTGTGTGTGCTGCATGATTGATTTTGTGAGTACAACAAATGCTTAGCACATCTGGATTAGCCCAACTGCTCGACCTGCTACCTTAAAAATTGGAGCATTAGGTAGTCTAATTTTTAACCTCGGAAACCAACGTGTGATTGTCTTGACTCCCTGCACAGTGCACCTAGTTTTACACAGTGCATAGAGGGCCAGCCTCTTACAGTGTCCCTGTATCTCATAATAAGAGGCCAGCTAACATGCACCTGGAGTCATTCAAACAGCCTGGGATGAAGGGAGCAGGTCCAGGCTTCCTTTTCAGTCAGAAGGGCAGACCTCAAGCACACAGTGGAGGCCTAGGGCAGCTGGGAAGTCCTTCTTCTGTAGTGTCCATACAGCCGTGAGTGTACTGAAGAGTGGTCCTGAGTGTCCAATGTTCATACCTTTTGCTAATTTTGAAATGGGAGAAGCTTCTGGAGTTTTCCCTCCCGTAAAGGTGTTAAGAATTTCCTGGTCCTAGTCTGTCAGCAGTTGAAATAAGCTAGTGAGAATGTTTTTGTCTGATAGCTGAGGCAGTGTATTTAAAGTGCAAGTTGTCTGTGCATAGCTTTGCACCCCACCCTGCCATGGATGGCCTATCCTGGCAATGCCCAAGCCCTCTATTGTCTCTACTGTCTGGGAGGAATGTGCAAAGGTTTACTGCCAATTACACCTAGGTATGCAACCCAGGAAGCAGGCTGCAGGCAACAAATGGTTAGGGCAAGAAAATGCTGGCTTTTTGAAAAGTTGAATTTTCAGAATCATGACTTAAAATCCTACTTTATCCTTAAAGAGGGATTTAAATCACAGTTCTCCAGATAGTAAACATGACATTCCTGCCTGCCCCAAGCAAAAGCTATTAAATGTAATAAGGCAACCCAGTTTGATCGTATGGGAGAGGTAGGCCTCACAGTAGTGAAAAAACGAATTTGTGAGTTTTTCACTAACAGGACATGTAAAACTTGAAAATACATGTCCAACTTTTTAAATACAATGCACACTACCCTATGGGCTATTTAGGGCCGACCCTAGTCGGTGACATTTGTGTATTCAGAATTGTCTTTTATGTTGGAAAAATGTTGATTTGGCCAAGTTGAAATGGCAGTTTGAAACTGCACTCCGGCCTGAGACATGTTTTAAAGGGCTACTTAAGTAGGTGGCACAGTAAGTTCTGTAGGTCCACTAGTAGTATTTAATTTCTAGGGCCTGGGTACCTACACTCCCACTTTATGAGTGGCGTGTATGTACATTAAATGTGCCAATTGGATGTAAGCCAATTTTACCATGTTTAAAGGAGAGAGCACACAGGCACTTCAGCACTGGTTACCAGTGATAAAAAGCAGAGAGCCCTAAAAGACGAAAAAAATGGGTTGAGAAAACAGAAGGCGTGAAGTCAAAACGTTTGGTGGTGACCCTGCGGAAAGGACCAGGACCAACAGACCCTTTAAGTGTCAACACCTGCTCTCCCCACATACTCTTATTTTTGATTTTTGGTTTGTTGTATAATCCTTTTAAACCAAAATAAAAATAAGTTTAGATAGCTAAAGGGTGTGTTCCCCGCTGTGTGTTATTTGTAAACAATCACTTTGAAATCCATTGTTAAAATTCAGCGACAAACACTTCTGAGTAATTTGTCTCATTGTTTCCTAATATTTAAAATGTGATCCAAGTTAGATTTGATTTGCAGATATTACTTTGACTGGTGTAGGCCGATACTTATGAAACAAGCAATTCTTTCTGGAATTTGTCTCCGATCTCTTAAATTAAAGTTTCCTGGCAATAGATCATCAGTGAATGATAGCCAAGCTTTTATCCTGTTCCTGGAATAAGGCGATTCCAAAGGAGTTTACTGTTGAAATGCCTACATTCTTCTCTCCTACCTACTTATGCATTTTCTGTTTTTACATTGGATATAGTCCAGAATGTCTTCCTTATGCATATGTCGTGTTCCCTCCTTTTGGAAATGTATGCTATTTACAGCACTCTATCTGTTGTACAAATGGAAATTAATATATTCTGCACTTGTCTTTAGTTTATTATTCCTGGGTTTTGGCTATTGATATAATTCTGGATCCTCCAACTTCATTTCGGGATACTCCAATTTCCCATTTGAACTTACCTTTCTAAACTTTGTGTTGGCTACACTGATTTTGCAGCTGACCCAGTAATCTTTTCTAGAGACTTGCCACTAATGCTCTGTTGATATTGATTGATACAAGCCTCAAGCTAGTGTGGCCGACAGACTCACTCCTACATTGTTGTTTTGGCATCTTTGCTGGGTTAAGCATGGTTTACTGATTTAGGAGTGTTAGCGTAGCAGCCAAAACGTGATTCAGACACACAGTTCATTTCCTGTCTGTAAATGGGTATGTGGGACTGGGTAGATACTATCTAAAGAGGTATCCACTGCCCAAGCAGTTCAACCTTAAAATATACATAGATGTAGCTGCAACAAATACATATTGTTTGTGATTTTGTGCTTCAGTTAATACTTGAGTGCGTTCATGTTATTGTAGTATTGTTTTACTTGAGGTTTAAACCGATTGGAATAAAACACATGATAACAAAAATAGTCCAGTAAGAGAAAGTTGTGTTCCAGAGACATGGAGCTAACTGGTCTGTCAGCTTTAGCCACTTTTAGTCAAAATGTCCATAGCTGCAGTAACTGTCAATGAACCTTTACTCATAAACGCCTTTTACGAACAGACAATTTTATTTTTTTAAGCACAATTGCTTTGAACACAAATGAGCATGGGTATTATTCGTTTATAGTTTTGCCCCATCCAGTTGGTTTTAGTTAAAAACATGTTTATTGCACTGAGGTGTGGTATTGATTCTCAAGAAGATGTAAGATACAGCACTTGTTCACAAACCGCTTCTTTGACCTGAGCTGGCAATTACTTCACACTACATGGCTGGGCCCCTCCTGGAAAGTTTTGTACACTTTTGTGAACAGCTGTCCCTCAGGTCATCTATTATCCAAATGTTGCTTTGAATTTTGTAAACATTTTTCCAAATAAGACCAGTGCCCTTGTCATTTACTCTTCTGCAGGACTTCAGTGGAAATTTACCGTAGAGGAATTGCAGTGCCTTTACCTTGAGGAAGTTTGTGTGTTTAATTTGTGTGATGCTGAAGTTCAATTTCTTTTTTCAGGGCAACTGTCCTAAGCTGAATCAATAGACTTGCACTTTTTGCTCTTTATTATTTACGTATAACATCACACATGCAGCCCTATGTCTGTATGACATCACAGTTGCATGTAAGTTAGTGGCAATTAAATCATACCTTATTTTTGTATGGAACTCATCAAATTTTAAAGTTGTTCAAGAGTGCTATATCAAATTTGTCTCATGCTTAGTAGTGAGCAGGATGATTTTTATGAAGAGGAGGGGTATTTAGCGCAACAGGGAAATATTTTAAATCAGCTGCAGAATACTCCGGAGACAGAATCTGGAGTTAATTATGTCATTGATGGATTATGTCTTTACATATAATTGTCTGCCATCGGCATACTAGTGTACTGTGTCTCAAGAATCAAGTACAGTTTGGTTTTAGTTGGCAATTAAAAACAAATGGTGCTAAAATAGTCTTGGGGGAGACTGTATTAGAGGCAGTATGGTTCTCAATTTTTACTGCTTATTGGTGAACCAATGAATGATGTGGTTGCAGAAGCCCATTATGGATTCAAACAGACTCAACAGTTTATGATGATGTACAGTGTTGCATTACGCAGTTGGTGTCATGGAAACATTTAAAGTAGCTCCCTCTGTCCTGACCCCAGCTCTGGATTTGTATTTAGTTAGTAGCAAGGTGGTGATCTGGTCAGCTATTAAGGAATTAAGGAAAATACCTTGCAAGTACTGGTCCCAAGATGTTAGGATTATTAAAAAAGGTGCAAGTTCAACTCGATGATATGCACTACAAAAGTGCACTGAAGTAATTTTTTATTTTAGGCTGCTTTATCGTATTTGATAAAAATTGAATAAGTGTACCAACCACTGCAATAGGTTAACTCAAATACCTAAATTGTTTCTAAGTAGGGAGTTTAGACTAGTCAAAATAATACATTTGAACTTAGTTTCCATCTGTCCTGTGAGATTGTGTGCTTTTTATCTATCAATTTGTAAGATAAAATAAGTTACTTTGAACCATTGATCATTCTTAGCACATGAGATAAGAAAGACAGCATTGTGCAAAATCACTGCGGTTCATACAGTTTGTTTGACTAATATTGAACTTTTAGAATTTGATTGACATCTGGTGTGTAAAATGTTGTTAGTTCCATACAGTTTATTTGTAGTACCACATAAACATGCTTCTCTGACCTTATACAATGAGAACACGTACCTTTGTACATTGATGTAGTTCCTTTTCACAAATTAAATCAATGTAAAACTAATATACAATGAGGAATATGAAAAGTGGAATTTATTTTCTTCAATGAACACGTCAAAAGGTAACTCATGTTGTATAAGGAAGATCAACTTGTTTTGATACCTTTTCTATATTTTCGCTCTTTTTTCATCTTTTAATTTCTGTTATTTTAAAAACTGCACTCTAGATGCCTTTGCAGCTTCTCCTGGTGAAACCCCTGCAGCACCTGAAGGGGCAGCAGCACCAGCTACCCCTGTCCCTGTTGCAGCAGCTCTTGATGCATGTTCAGGAAATGGTGGGTTTTATGTTGGGAAGTTTTTTTTTCTCTTTGTTAGAGTCTTAGGTAGACACCTTTTAATTGATAATCACAGTTGTGAGTAGTTGTACAATGTCTGCCACTTGTATGCCCCTCATTTTGTTTACTTGATGTTGAATAGCTAAAAAATGATAAGGGTGGCTAATATGGCAGGACTTGAATTTTGTTTTTCTTTCACAGTCAGTCTGTCTCTTTCAAATTCGTTATTGAGAAGTTACAAGATTGGTGTGAGGTGTATAAATTAATGAGAAAATATTTGTGCATAATTGGAAAAGAGACATAGGGGGTCATTCTACCGCCAGGGCCAACGACTGCGGGAGCACCGCCAACAGGCTGGCGGTGCTCCCATGGGCATTCTGACCGCGGCGGTACAGCCGCGGTCAGATACGGGAAACCGGCGGTGTCCTGCCAGTTTCCCGCTGCCCAGGGGAATCCTCCATGGCGGCGTCTGCACTACATTGATTGAAAAGGCAATTGGGGAATCGATATCACTGATCTCACTATTATTAAATGTTGACTTGTTTTTAGCTTCCTTTACTTTTAGTGTGTTGGTTGCAGCATTGTGATACACATTTTTATAAATAATATATCATCAAAGCAAAATATTTATATTCACATTCATTTTCATCCCAATTTGTGTTTATTCTAGTCGATGCATTTGCAGCCCCCACTCCTGTACCCACAGCTTCTCCTGCAAAAGTGGACTCTTCTGCTGTGATAGATTTATTTGGTGGTGGGTATGATTCCTTCATTGCTGCATACAATTGCTGTATCTCGTCTAATCAGTATGCATAAAACATGTGAATTCACACTACTGTACTATTTTTACTTGTGCGATTAACTATTTCCTAATATTTGGATTTTGTAAAGTGTTGTACATAACTGTGGCGTTGCCTCAGTGCTCATCAAGAGGGAACAAGCAGTGAATGGGAGCTAGCGGTTTGTGCGAAAACAGAAGCATCCACTGCAATGTCCACTAATGCCCCCTTGGCAGTTGAGGGTGTGAAGTCTTAGTAGTGGGTCAGCAGTCAGTTAAATGAAGCTCCTACAGTGCCCACAAGGTCAAAAGTCAAAATTCATCTGACAAACGCTGGGTAGGAAGGACCTTTTTATCGCAGCCAGCTAATAATTTTATAATGACCAAGAACTCTGAAAACCATGATTGCAAATCTATTCATTGCATACCCTGATTACACTTTCAATGTATTACAGTAAACTACAAAAGCAGAATGCCAATGTACACCATGTTATGTACAGTTCGTCACATAACCAGCCACCATGTGTTATCTTTTATTTCTTATTGGATTATGAGTGAATGGATACAAACATTAGCACTTTGCATTTTGAAACATCCCTAATCGCTGGTGTGAGAGCTAGAAAAAGTCAGGTGGAACATTTAGTTTGTAGATAGGTGATGATGTCAAACATCTGAAAAGGATCCTTATTAGCTAGAGGAATTGGGTGTTGTAGATAATCTGTTCCAAAGTCGAAGTCTCCTGAATGGACACAATTGTGTTGCATTAGTTATACATCTGTTTATATGAACCTTCACCGATTATCTTTCTTGATGATCCAGAAATCGTAGGAAAGTAGAAGAAAAAGAGAAGGCCTTTACATTAGTGTAAGAAAAAAGTGAAAACTGGACCAGTTGTGGAATCTTTGCAGGGTTGCTGCTATATTTCCAAACTGGGCCCAAGTCTAAGTAGCCTTTCCTCTGAGGCCTCAACAGAGATGGAGTGCTTTCCTGCATGCTGGACTGGGTCGGCCAGGAAAAGCTGACTTGAATGCAGGAAGATCTGCACACATTCCAGCTTACTGAAAGTTCTGTTGGAAGGATGTGTCTACAGACTGAGGTCACCTGGGAGCAAAATATTTGTATAGACCAACTAGCCAGCAGATGTAAGAACATAGGCCCTAATTCTGAGTCTGACGGGCGGCGGAGGCCGCCCGCCAGACTTCCCCCCTCCGAAATACCGCTCCGCGGTCGAAAGACCGCGGAGGGTATTCTGAGTTTTCCCCTGGGCTGGCGGGCGGTCTTCGCAAGACCGCCCGCCAGCCCAGGGGAAAACTCCCTTCCCACGATGACGCCGGCTCGTAATAGAGCCGGCGGAGTGGGAAGGTGCGACGGGTGCAGTTGCACCCGTCGCGTATTTCAGTGTCTGCTTTGCAGACACTGAAATACTTTTAGGGGCCCTCTTACGGGGGCCCCTGCCGTGCCCATGCCATAGGCATGGGCACGGCAGGGGCCCCCAGGGGCCCCGCGACTCCCCCTCCCGCCATCCGGTTCCCGGCGGGAGAACCGCCAGGAACTGGATGGCGGGAGGGGGAGTCGGAATCCTCCATGGCTGCGGAGCGCGCTCCGCAGCCATGGAGGATTCCTACGAGCGGCGGAAAGTCAGCGGGAGACCGCTGGCTTTCCGCGTCTGACCGCGGCTAAACCGCCGCGGTCAGAATGCTCGTAGGAGCACCGCCAGCCTGTTGGCGGTGCTCCCGTGGTCGGTGGCCCTGGCGGCCACCGACCGCCAGGGTCGGAATGACCCGCATAATTACAATTCACTATCTTGAGGGTGAGCCTAAACCATCCTGAGCCATCAGGTTACCATAAGGTGCCCACTTCCCCATCTCCTTGCCATCGCTGTAGTCTACTATCATACTTTGATTTTTCTCGTTATATAAGATGAGAACTTCAATGGGACTGTTTCAAATGAAAAAAATGATAATTTAAATACATATGCAGTAATCTGTTTGTTATCCTCCTGGCTAAATGTACTGAATTGTTTCTTTATTGCAGATATGTTATGCTTTTTCATATTTCCCCAATAAGAAGAGTGTTACGCTCAAAATCCATTAGAGAAGGTATCAAACAATAAAAATAAAGTTTGGTTATTGTTAGAAATGGGTTTTTTGATTGACTAGGGTATGCACCGAAGTCAGGTAGAACCCACCACTCTAGTCAGGGGAAGTAAGTTACACACCAAAGCTAACCTGTGCTCACCCCCAGTAGCTTGGCACAGAGCACTCGGGCTTATCACCAGAGGCAATGTCTAAAGCGTTTATGCATCACATTAGCACAGAAACACAATAAACATACCACAAAAGAGATTTCACGTCGGATTATATAAAAGATATCAAATATATTATGCATGAAACAAAACCAAAACAATAGGAATCATAATTAGAAGGCATTGCATGTAAGTACTACAATAGGATTCAGCATTCTGCTAATGTAAGGCAAGAAAATCAGTCTATATGAGTGAGCATTTTTGCACGCGATGCAGGAATAAATTGTCACCATAGATGCAGCAGAAAAAGCACAGAAATGGCACTTTACATTCCTGGGATTGATAGCTTCCACAGGAATGTAATATCTTGCTAGACATAAAGACCAATTTGCAGGGAAAGCACAACGATTACTCCCTATTATAACACGTAGGGTACAGCATACTGATGCTTCTACTAAGCTTTACATAGTATTTGAGGTTCTATACATAAGTCAGAGGGTCCCCTGCACACCTATTACCTGCATTACAGTAATCTCCAACTCTCAAAAATAAAGCATGTTTCTAGCGGCAATGTCTTACCACTCTCGCTGACCTCATCGAGGTTTCTTCCTGTAAGGCTATGATGGAATCAGTTCCCCCCAGGTCGGACCACAATGAGGGGGGGCACACACAATGTGAATGATGGAGGGGAGGCCGCACTTGGTCCCCCCGCGTTACGAAATGGTGAAAGGAAGCTGTCCGCAATGCAACAGAGTGAAGCACAGGAGCTGTGGCCTCGCTCATGGGGCCTGCGTTGGTCGAAGGGAGAGGCTCAGAAAGGTAGTGGAAGTGTCCTCCTTACAAAAGGGCTATCCTCAGTGGCACTTCAGCAGTGTAGTGTACCTGGCACGTGGGTGTGAGGAATCTTCTGTCGGCTTGGCCGAAGTCCTTGGGAAGAGGGTGCATGACAGCCATTAGTGTAAGCTTTGTTTTTGCTGAGGCAACCTGCTGCATTCGTGCTGGTTGGGGTATTCCCTTGAGGTTGCACATGTGCTGTAATCCTGATGTTCCTTTTGGTTAAGCACTGACATGTGCTGGGGATCAGAAACGTATACAGTGCTTCACATGCACTGGAGAGCAATGAGGCTGGTCCCACACACTATGCTTAAATGCATGGGGGCAGTCTGTCACGGGCCCCATAGGACACACAAACAGCGCTCCCCATGTGCTAGAGAAGGGAGAATGCAGAGCGCTCACCATGCACTAGTGGCATAAGTATAGTATTGATATAAATCACTTACCATGCTATATAATTGCAGGGGCAGGAACCAGGGCTCGCCAAACACTTGGGACCTGGGAGAACATTTGGTAGGGGGGACACAAGGCAGGCAGCAGTAGGCAGGTAGACCAGCACAACCAGTCCAACAGTCCTGATGGCTATCTCTCCTGGTACCTCCTGTAGGGTCCTTGTAGAACAGAGCCAGGGAGCAGCTGGCAACAGGGCAACAATAGAAAAGCAATCCAGCAAGTCCTTTAGGCCACCCAGCCAGTAGCAGGGCAACAGCAGAAGAGCATTTCAGATGAGTCCTTGAGCAGTGCAACAGTCCTCCTGACAGAGGCTTAGTCCCACTTCCAAAAGTGCTCTGAAAAACATGGGGTAAGGGCCACTGTACTTATACTCAAAAATGTCTTTGACGTAAGGGGTCACTTAAAAGAAACGCTTTCAAGTGTACACAGACCTCTTTGAACCCAGCCCTGGCTCCAGACATCAGTAGGGGGTAAATCGACCCTTGGTGTGATGGCTGGGTGCAGCCTATTGATATGTAAAGTGTGAAAAACCTCTCATTTTCCCAGCCCAAGAAGACTGTCAGTATGCAGATGGATGGAGATGCCTCTCCTGTCGCATCCAGCACTTCCTGTGTGGTGGCTGTCTGGAAAGTATGGATAAAGAGTAACTGTCACTCTGCCGTAGACATGGATTGGTGTCAGGCTGCAAGCACCTAGAGTTTTAAACTCTTTCTAAAAGTGGCATTTCTAAAATAGTAATGCAAAATCCAACTATACCAGTAAACCGGATTTTTCACTACCCTGCCACGCATGCCAACACTACTCCTTTCAGATAATAAATTACCACTTAAAATTAAATAAGGGAATTCTCAATGCTAACCTATGAGAGGAGTAGCCCTCACAGTAGTGAAAAACTAAACAGGCCGTTTGTCACTACGAGGGCATATAAAACATAAAAGCACATGTCCTACCTTTTATCTCCACAGCACCCTGACCTTAGGGCTGTCGAAGGCCTTCCTTTGGGGTGACTTGGGTGTAGTTAAAGGTGAGTTAAGGCCTTGGCAAGTAGTTTGAAATACTAAGTTAAGGTGACAGTAAACTGCGCACACAGGCACTGCAGTGGAGGGCTCGAGATGGGTTTGAAAGGCTACTTCTGTGGGTTGTGTAATTGTGTAATCTATGCCTGTACCTGTAATAGCCAGGGCTAATTTACAGGCCCTGGGTAATGCTATACCACTTTAGAAGGGACTAACAGATACTTTAAATATGCCAAACAGGTGTAAGCCAACCAAGCCATGTTTTAGGGGAGAGAGCACATACACTTTAGCACTGATTAACAGTGGTAAAGTGCCAAGACTCTCAAAGCCAACAAAAAGGTGGTCTGAAAACTAGGAGGAGGAGGGCAAAACGTTAGGGATAACCCTGCAGAAAGGGCCATTTTCAACATTTATCAATAAAATAATTACATGGAAATGAAAATTATGGGGATTCAACAAAAGAAATATGTATTCAAATATATTAAATTTGAACAAATTAGGAAAAGCCTATGTTAGTGTCAAGACTGGTGCCTGGTCTAGATACCCAGGAAGAAGGTTGAAATTATTTATTTGTGACTCATTTAGGACCATGTGTGTTTATATGCACACCACAAACTAAATTTAAAGTAATTCACACATTCAGTGGTCCTAAAACTGGGTGTGCTGGCTAGAATAAAGAGATCTGTTCAATTCAAAGGGCAGGCAAAGATCAGCCTGCCTAATTTGTAGTCCAGCGAGGTGGAGCACCTCACCCAGCTGATGACAGAAATGCTGTGGAAACCTGTACTGGTGGAGTACTTGCCTCTGGGTACAGCCAGGCACCAGTCTAAACAATACATTTGCTGGGAATATGAAAGAAAGGCTGGGGAGGAAGAAGGATTCATTTTCAATTATAGATGATCAGGACACTATTTGAAGGCAGTCCACTGCTCATCTGAATTAGACATCCCTTGCTGGAGCAGAGAAACTGGCAAATATAGGCCAGCAGAAGAAAATAAAACATGTAACACCTCATATTTGGGTGCAGGATGCCAAGATGGGTTTGAGTATTAGCAACACTTAGCCATATCAGTAAAATCTCAGATTGTGAGGCTTGGCTGTCCTTTTTAACATATTTACTCCACAAGGTAGCAGATATTAGCAGGTTGCCCATACAACACCATTGCTGTCTTTTGGTATTATAAAGTAACCTAAACACCAAATTAGTGTCATGTAGACTTACACTACAATGTTTGAAAGTAAATTGTAAAATATATGCATGAGAAGAAACTTCTTTTTGTAAGAAACTACTGTATGAAAATGAGCTCTATTTTGAGGCAAACCTTGCTAGCAAGTTGTAACAGTTTCAATAATTGGGTAAATTGCCTGCAAGTAACCCATTACTGCTTGGGCAGCATTTGGTCACAAACTAAAGTTCCTTTATCATGTTATTTAACAACCTACTAACAAATTGGATTCTGTTTTGGAAGCATGCCAGGTGAGTAGTCCTTACAGAGGATTCAAGAAGGCAAGAGTGGCTACATAACACTATTAACAGCCTCATGACTTCAAGTGCAGCCCAGAATGGAAACATTAGAATCCTTGCTCTACCAATCCCCCTCAAGTTGTCCCAAGACAATTGTGAGCACTGCTTATGACCTCACATATTACATAATTTGTGACCGGTTAAATTATATTAATTATGACATCACTGATGAGATTTCAAATGGCGTCATTGATGAGTGTAACTCCAATACTCCAAGTGCGTTTCTCTGGGTCAAAGACTTACCTTCTGACTTAGCCTTTTTATGTAGCTCAGAGCCCTCCAGCAGAATAAATTTGAAGCAGTATCCGGTGTAGCTGCATCAAAAGTGGACACTTCTTCTGCAAGGTCCACCAGACAGTTCCTGAGGAAGTAAAAAATCTTCCCAACTCTCATGATTCCTGGACCAGATCATTAGGGTTATTTCTATGGCTCTCAGGATCTCAAGGGCAGCACTTGAGGGCCAGGACTCACTAGCGCGAGGACATCAGCAATGTAATTTCCAAGTACAGTTGGTACTGGTTAAGGGATCACTTCAGAAAAAAAGATAACTTGCAGAAAAGAATTGCTGCTAACTGACTCTTGGAGTCCACTTCTTTGTCCTGGGCACACGAGGGAGCAAGTGTAGTCCTTCAGGCTGCTGTCAGGTCACAGGCAGCAGGTCCAGTCCTCTTCTGATCTTCCACTTGACCAGAAAGTGTTTTGAAGAGGGTACCACAGGATACCACATTTATGGTTGGCACTAACTAATCGGTGTAAGGGATTCCTGGCTCCTACCTTACCAGTGAGGTAAAGGTTAACACTTTTTCAGCAGTTCCCGTTTGCCCTACTGCCAACAATCCCACAGGATTCCCTCACTTATAAAATCCAAGATGGGCAACCCCTTCCCCCCGTCTGCAGAGTTCTAGTGTCCACCTAGAGGTATGGCTAGGGATTTGAGCAGTCCAATGTGTCCTCTCCAAACCAGTTAGAGGGGTAGCTTCCTTTCAACTGGATTCAGATCCAGCCTGGCTAATTTTGACCTTGAGGACAAGAGCTTTCCTTTCTTAAAGTCTCTCCTTGCATTAGGTTATGAATGGGCAGTTCTCACCTCTTTCTCTTTCAAGTTAATGAAATTCCTGGGGCCACCCCAGGTGTCCTTCCTGGGCTGATAGCGGTCAAATGCCCAGCACCCAGCCAGCCTGTCACCAGGCCCAAGCCATTCATTTGTCTGGGAGCAGTTTTCACACTTCCTTAAGGGGAAGTACATTTTGGGAATCTGCTAGAGGCTAATGCAAACTAGCCTCTGGGAACTTCAGGCAGAAAAAGGGTAACTTTCTAAAAGTTACTTTTTTTTTAATAAACATTGATATATTGATAGTAAAATATTTTTGAATAACTATTTTAGTTATTTCCAATCAAGGGTTATAGATTCATGTTTATAGCGTATACTGGCATTTTCTAGCATCCATTTACAGTCCTGCCATTGGAAATACATTTTGGGGGCTAGTCATTGGAGGAACATGCCAGATTTAATTTTGCACAAGCCCTACTTTGAAATATTAGGCACCCTACCTTGTGGGCGACAGGTTGTTCTCAGGGGATACTAATTAATATTTAAAAGCAGAGTACCCACCTGTCAAAAGGGTTATTTTGACAAGCTTGACAGCAGGTTTTTGGCTGCTGCAGCCTGACTACACAGGATATGAGTAAAACCCCATTTGATATGGCCATTCGTGGATGGCACAACAGGTGCTGTGGTTTACAGGTGGCATTTAACTTTATAGCACACAGTATAACTTCCATACCATAGACTAGGGTCTAGCAGGCAAGTTAAACATGCCAATCAGGGATAATCCAATGTAACTATGTTTAAAAGGGAAGCAAGGGTACTTTCCTGGTGATTAGCAGGACTAAAAGTTTGCAGAGTTATAAAACCAGCAAAAATAAGGTTTAGAAAAAGACAGTAAAATCCAAATAGCCCATACAGAAAATACAGATTTGCTACAGGCCCATATCAAACCCAACCCCTGCTGCCTCTCTCAAACTTAAGTATACAGAAAAGATGTATGGAATACTTGAATTAATCTCTGCTACTGGTATTACTCTGAGCTGCATCCCAGCCCATCATTACTTTGTATTCCATGCCACACTGTTTTGACCCAGGCCATATGCATGGATAGAATGTGTTAGTTCAACCCAGTGGACTGAAAAGCCTAATAAGGTGAAACCTGTCTTGGATTGCTTGTGTTCAGATTCAAGGAGGACCTGGCAGTCTGGGCTGGCCTGGTCCTAATGTTGCAGGGTCGAGACTGATTCGCATATGACTGGGTCCAAACGGAGGTGGCATGGTGTGCAAAATAATGGACAGGGTGTGGCTTCCAGTCAAAACCATTGGCTAGAGAGATCGGAAATTGATTCTCAACTCATGGTTCATCCTATATTCTTCCCAGTCGACCGCAAAGGAGCACATTAACAAACTTCTTTCATACCTGTCCTGAAGTTATTTCTCAAAATTCTCATTGCCATCAAGGTCAATCCTGACAACACTTTTTCAGCCTCCAGTCAACTGTGAAAAACAAAATAATTAACTTCTTAGATAGTATTTTGATTCTGGCTAATATTCACTTATCTTGTTTTTGTAACAAACTAAAGACTTAACTTGTATTTTCAGAAAGCAAATCATACGGATATTCATCACTGTTACACTTATATTCCTAGAATGTGTTAACCATAGATACCCGGCTTAATAACAATTTAGGAAGCGGGATAGAAAGGTACAGCGCATTTGACTCTTTTGATGGACCTTCAGTCCCCTCTGTGTTGGAAAATGATGAATAAACATGGACAGCTTAATTATTGTCGCTCATATATAGTTTTTCTTTGGGATACTGAATTATTAGTCTTTGGTTGAACGATTTTGGTGACTGTTGATTACCTTTTATTTGAATAAGTAAAGTATCACAACTATAAATGAATCTCAAGCCTTTTTTTAATTTTTGCGATCTGTTTAACTGTTAAAAGAACTTAGTTCAGTGAGGAGGGGTATGTGCCTAGGTATACATTATTTAATGATTGGGGTGTGTTTGAATATATCCTTTGATAAACTCTTTTTTGTACCTTAAACACCTGATTGAATAACATTGAAAGTTTTGAACACCCTAGGCAGAAAATAAAATACAGAAATGGTGGCTTTATATAGTGGGGTGCTAACATCATAGGACAGGTTGTTACCACTATATGTAATCATTCAAACGTAGGCCCAGTAAGCCAGGTCCTGACTATAAATTTGGAGAACTACACAAAATGTCAGGTAACTACTGCTAATTTGAGTGCTTCACAGTAGGCCAGGGGGCTAACAAAGTATTTGGGGGCAGCATTGGTGACCCCTTTATGATGCCATTAAATTAATTATTGTGCATAGAGGAACAGTCTGTCACGTCATTGCAAGTTCCCACAAATGTGTATGGGCTGCACAAGAGCATCCATAGCTGGACTGAAATTTAGGCTAGCATGATTTTCATAAGATTGTCTTCACAGATGCTAAGGAGAGGAAATCGGTCACATTTAACCAGGACTATCTCATACTTCACCAAAGAATATTATGAAACTAAAGCAGTAACAAGAATAATAGCTTATAATTGACTTGTGTGTCAGTAACTTGATTAATCACTGGATCACCATTTAAGCCAGTAATGCATTGAGTTGTACATACCTCCACCCTTAATCTCAAACATTTATGAGAGAATTACAAAATAAACATTTTATTCATATAAACATATAAATGCCCAATCACAAAAGCTAGTTCTCAAAAAGTGGTCACATGGTGGGCAAGTGACAAAGTAAGAAGAGATTATATAGAGGTAAAAATCAGCTGACTCAGGACTCCTAAAATAATGAGACTAGTCAATAACAAAAAAAAATCAAGTAGAAGATTGTGTGACCCAAGGAAGTAACTGTATGAGATTCAGCAGCATTTCGACTGCATCAGGGGTTAAAAGGTCATCAGGAATGAGAAGGATGAGAGCACCAACCGTTGCAAGCCTATGCCCTATAGAAGGTCACTCAGTTAAGGTATTAGGTATGAGAAGAAGCCACTGGAGAGAATTTTCAGCAATGGTACTTGAAGTAGGCCCAGAACATGACTTCAGGCGTAGGTACATTTAATAAGTGATACATTTGGTGCCAAGCTAATGAGGGTCCAGACTGTATAATCCTTGGCACAGTGGAAGGTAATTAATAACATGATGCAGAAGTTGCTGTCACAGTGCACAGACGGGGCAAGTCCCATGTCATAACTCTTGGCCCTAAATAATAATACTACATGGCCAGCCATCACCAGACTTGATTTATGTGCGGCTCCAGGTCATAATTCCATTGTACTCTGTGTTGCCATTTGTGGAATAACCTTGCACTTACTGCAGTGTTTTCATCACCATTCATGCTAAATTTCGGAATACTCTGCAGATGCCTTTGGAGAATGCACTACAGAACCACAATCCACAGCGCAAGCAGTATCTAGGTCATCAGCTTCTGCAGACCTCCTTGTTGGTAATAAACATATTTTCTAGCTTTTTCAGAAATGCCTTGCCTTTACCAAGGTCGTGCATTGCTATTGTACTTGCCTCTTGTTACTAAGATGCTGACTTACTTTAAGTTTGTGCAAAATTGTTATTACATGTCATGTATTATCATATGCCGTGTGCATGTATGCCAGTAAATATTGTAACATATAGCTAAAATATGATTCTTTTTTATTTATGTGATCAGTGTAGTGGTTATGATTTATGTATCTTGATTTATGCCAGTTTATTTTCATATGTTGGTTATATAATTGCAAGAATTGTAGGAACGGATGACATTTGCAAGTGTTTTTACTCTATATACATGTTGTGGTCCTAATTACATAATACCATCTGCCATTGGTTGTGATATTCATAACCCACTGGGCAGTGAAGACTGGATATAAATGGATTACATAAAGTAATTGATCGCCCTTCTGCCTAGTCAGATAAAAAACGGCTAAACACTTGTCTTGCCATTTTTATTGCAGAAATGTCTTTGCTTTCATGAGGAACAATCATGGTTTCTCCACCCTCTTCCCCCACTGGGAGTGGGTCTTGGTGGCTCCCTCCCCTAGACTTGATAAGGTCCCTGCGATCGACTTCGCTGTTTTTGCCAGGTTGGGATTGAATTTATGCGACGTGATGCTCATGAGCCTTTACCGCTTAAACAGAGGTCCACATAGTCATATCTCTCCACCATTTGCAGATTAATCCTATACAGTGTGAATTGTTTTTTTTTTTTTCAATATATTGCCTGCTCGCTCTGATACATTGTGTGAAAATCATTGGTTTCTTATTGTCTATGGCCACAATATTATTGAAAGGCATCTGGAAGCTGGTGATAATTTATTCTAGAAAAACAGTACTGTATCATTTGGATATAATAAACTTTTACTTGATTACTGTTGCCCATTGGGCACTCTAACACAATTCTCAACATTATTTAGGAGTATATTGTAGTGGGTAGGCGCCAGTTTACAGCTCTGCATGAGTCTTTTGCACCCTCTCTATCTGGAATGTTCATCTTTTTTTGTGTAGAGAATAAACATGGCATTGGCCTTGTTTGCTTCAACAGCATGTTTTTCTACACACTTCTCAGCACCACCTTATCAGTATTAAGGGCCATATTTATACTTTTTGACGCAAAACTGCGCTAACGCAGTTTTGCGCCAAAAAAATTAGCGCCGGCTAACGCCATTCTGAAGCGCCATGCGGGCGCCGTATTTATTGAATGACGTTAGCCGGCGTTAGTCGACCGGCGCTGCCTGGTGTGTGTGAAAAACAACCACGTACACCAGGCAGCGCCGGCGTAGGGAAAAATGGCGTTTGGGCGTCCCAAAATGGGGCAAGTCAGGCTGAGGCAAAAAAATCGTCTTAACCCGATTTGCGCCATTTTTTTTTGGCGCCCAGACGCCATTAACATGACTCCTGTCTTAGCAAAGACAGGAGTCATGCCCCCTTGCCCAATGGCCATGCCCAGGGGACTTCTGTCCCCTGGGCATGGTCATTGGGCATAGTGGCATGTAGGGGGGCACAAATCAGGCTCCCCTATGCCACAACATTTTTTTTTTTTTAAACTTACCACAACTTACCTTTTCTTCCCTGGGATGGGTCCCTCCAGCCTTGGGTGTCCTCCTGGGGTGGGCAAGGGTGGCAGGGGGTGTCCCTGGGGGCTTGGGAGGGCACCTCTGGGCTCATTCTGAGCCCACAGGTCCCTTAACGCCTGCCCTGACCCAGGCGCTAAAATCCGGCGCAAATGCGGGTTTTTTAGTCCTGCCCACTCCCGGGCGTCATTTTTGCCCGGGAGTATAAATCCGACGCAATAGCATCGGAGTAATTTTTTAAGACGGGAACGCCTACCTTGCATATCATTAACGCAAGGAAGGTGTTCACGGAAAAAAATGACGCTAACTCCATGAACTTTGGCGCTAGTATAAGTATAAATATGGAGTTAGTTTTGCGTCGAATTTGCGTTGAAAAAAACGACGCAAATTCGGCGCAAACGGAGTATAAATATGCCCCTAAGTCTTTTTTCTGGGTCCAAGATGGGTCAAAAAGCCTCTTTTTCTCCAACATATCTCACCATAAGCATGAAGAGTGAGAATCTTTGCTCCAACAACCTACTATTTTTAAGGAACTGGGGATGCATTGTCTACATTGCTGTGTAGCCATTTTAGTTATACCTTCACACACATTATTTTAACATACTAGGCCTGCCGCTGTGCACTTTAACCTAGATATATTTTATTCAGCTTTGCTTTATTATTGTTATGATAGCAACTTTTACGGTCTTTTTATTTCTCTCTATCTAACTGTTTTTTCCTAGGCCAGCATTCTGTTCTCAAACAAGACATTCTTCCTTACTCTGTGCTTCTTCCAAGGCTGCAGCAAGATAGGTTGGCGGTGAAAGTGGAATAAGTTTAGTCTGTGACATTCATAGAAAATACACATCCTTACATAGCGACATTTTCTACAGAACATCAGCTGTTTTATTATAAAAACACTTCACTGTCCCTTACACGTTAGAGGGAGATTCCAGCCAGAGAACCACGACTGTATGCTGATTGCTTCGCTACAGCTGTCTTTACAGACTTCAGGCCTTTGCTCAGGTATGGGGAATGATGTCTTCCCATGGGAACCTGAAGGGCAGAATTAGAGCTTAACACGCTGTGCTCTCATAGCTTAGGTAGGAATTAGTCTGTTAACTCTTGTGACAATATGGTAGCATTATTTATGTTTTACTCTCCTTGTCACAATTTTAATCTTGTCATGCTGTATCATCCTGGTTATTGCAGTCCACGCTTTGCTATCTAAGATGCAGTCGCTTTATTAAAGCATTATTGAAACATACTGCCTCTGTTTGTCATTGTGTATGTGACACTAATGTAACTGAGAGAAACGGGTGAGACCTGAGTGACCACGGCTTCCTTGAGAAACCAGTTATGTCATGCTTTCTGCTGCCCTGGGGTAGAGATGACACTGCTAGTTTGCCGGAGCAGAACCCGGATTGGAGTGATAGGTGTCACCTGTAGGGGGTCATACTCAGTCTCCCACACCGCAGGCGATTCTGCCACTCGAAATCCAGTATTCTCATTAAGATAATAAGAGCCTATGCGGCAACATAAACATTAACATGAAAGTAACAAAAACATTAGTCACGCTGCAGAATCCCAATTTGAGCCCCAGGTCTGTTTCCTTACTGTATCTGAGGAATAAACTTCTTCCCAGTTAATTTACAGGTTCTCTCCAGAGATCTTGTGGTGAGTAATAATTTTTATGCAACATCAGTATGTCCTTGCTAACAATATTTTGCAGACTTAAACGTCCTTACTCTCGTTATTAAGTTCTGATGAGGCAAAGTAGGTGTTTTTTTCACCTAAGCGAGTAACCGCAGATGCCACCTCCACATTCACTTTTATAACAATCATAAGCTGTGCACTATACCCATGTTTGTCAAATGCCTCTGTCAATAATAATTTATGAAGAAATAGGACATAGCCTTGTTGATCATTGTTGTATCCCAGGTTGGTTGCTAGACCTACAAAGCTTATCCTCCTATTCAAGCTGCTATTGCCATGAAGAGGATTCAATTCTCCAAGGGGTGAACTTGTGCAGGGAGAATTAACATCAAGCTCTGGTCATTTGATGGAATTAAACCCCCTTCCATGATCCCTAGAGCTTCTGGTATACTACTTTTATGTAGATTGGTAGTGCTTGTTTGGATCTGATATTGTGGTACAGCTTTTCAGTACACTGGGTGTTATCTATTGGGCTTATTCTGTTTTCATTTGGTTGGGGTGCAGACATCTCCAGGGATGGATCTGCATTTGGTGATTGTGTGAGTCTCCTCATCTGTATCACAGATAGTGCTACATGTAATACTCAGTACAATATAGCAAACCTAGAGATGTATGCATGTGCATTTTGTTGGCTTGTGTTGGTGTGCACTTGCCTTCTCTGCAGCTGTGAAGCACTGGGGTACCCTACCTGTCTTTTTCTAAATGAACCATGAACCTTGATGACCTGGATGACTTTAAAATGAATTGAACTTACAATCTTTCCTGTGAAATATTTATTTTGAAAGACAAACAAAATCATCACTCTGCTTACATTACACAAGGAATCATGTCAGTAACTCACCCACTAGAGGGAAATTTGACAATGTGCCAAGAAGTGAACATAAATTCCAATTCCAATTACATGTTTTCTTCATAAGCAGTAAAAATATAAACTGAACAGTCTGATGTATCTATGCTAGCATCATTGGTTTGAAGGCTAATTAAGGCTTTAACTCCGGGAGAGAGGATAAGGTCAATTGGTGCTGTCTCTCTACTACTAAATAGCTACAATGATTTACTGAAACGTATTCTGGAGTAAGGACATATTTTCACAGTGTTTGTGGGTAGTACATTGCTTCTCATACTGGACTTCATATTACAACTTTCCAAAATGTCAACCACAATTCTAAGGAAACTGATTGTATAGGGGGCCTGTTACGCTTTCTGATCTGTAGTTTGACATCCCCTAGTAAATAAAAAAGTCAGAACACTTGACTACTGACATGCAGTTTACTTGGCTGACTTTAAAACCGAAGACAACCATCACATGCATCACCTGTCGCCTACATAGTTTATTGGTCCCAGATTCTGAGAAATCTGTCTACACTCTTTCAGTATGACAAGCCTTCTTCAATCTGAGACTGATGTCTGAAACTAGTGGTGCTTTCCAGTTTCTTGATTATTAGCTGTCTCAGCCTTAGGGCAGTCTCCCCCAATCTTTTTGACCTACAGCTCCATTTTTGCTGATGTTGTTTTTGTTGGCCTTAAGACTGTGCACTTTACCACTGCTAAGCCATGATAAAGTACATGTGCTATCTCCTTTAAAACTGGTGAAATTGGCTTGTACCCAATTGACACATTTACTTTACTTATAAGTCCCTAGGAAAGGTGTGCTGCATGTACCCAGAGCCTGCAAATCAAATGCTACTAGTGAGATGCAGCACGGATTGTGCAACCCACTTAAGTAGCCATTTACACCTGTCTCAGGCCTGTCATTGTAGCCTATGTGTGCAGTTTTAAACTGCCATTTCGACATGGCAAAATACATCTTTTACCAGGTCTAAGCCTTCTGTTTTTTTTTTTTTTAATGCATGTCACTCCTACGGTAGGTCCCAAATAGCCCATAGGGCAGGGTGCAGTGTATTTCAAAAGTTGGGTATGCACGCTTAGCTTTTACATGCCCTGGTAGTGAAAAACTCTTAAATTGGTTTTCACTACTGCAAAGCCTACCTCTCCCATAGGAATACATTGGGTTGGCTTACTACATTTAACATTAAATTCAGAGCCAGTAGGAATGTTGAGTTTAGTGTCCAAAGAATTGTAATTTAAAACTCTATTGGTAAGTCACAATTCTGAAACTTCCACTCTTAGAAAGTTGGTATTGTCTTGTCCCAATATTAGGGTCTCTAGTTGGCAAGTGAATGCACCCTCTCCATGTAAGGACCACCACTCTAGTCAGGGTAAGTCAGTTATGCACTGTAATTTAACCTGTGCTCACCCTGTGGTAGCTTGGCACTGAGCAGTCAGACTTAACGAAGGAGTGTAGGAGGCTGGCCTGGCTTATAGTGGGTACCTGCTAGTACTTACACCTTGTGCCAGGTCCAGTTATCCCTTATTAGTAGATTAGTAGTGTTCTAGCAGCTTAGGCTGATAGAGGTAGCTATAGCAGAGTAGCTTAGGCTGAACTAGGAGTCATGAAAAGCTCCTACTAAACTACTTATATCATATAGTACTATATCATAAGAATCACAATACTCAGATACTAAAAATAAAGATACTTTATTTTAGTGACAATGTGCCAAAAATATTTCAGAGGATATACTCCCTTAGGAGGTAAGTAAAATACACAAAATATACACACAAACCAAAATCAGGTAAGTAAACAGTTAGAGAAGTAGTACAAACACTGTAGAATACAATAGGATGCAATAGGCCTTGGGGCAACACAAACCATATACTCTAAAAGTGGAATGTGAACCACAAAGGGACCCCAGGCCTAGTGTAGTGTGTAGAGGGTCGCTGGGAGTGTGAGAAAACACTAAGGATGTCCAAGATACCCCACCCCAAGACCCTGAAAAGTAGGAGTAAAGTTACCCTACTTCCCAGAAACACACAAGTCGTGATAAGAGATCCTGCAAAGAGAACAACTGACTACAAAGCACTGAAGACGGATTGCTGGACCTGAGGACCTGTAAAGGAAGGGGATCAAGTCCAAGAGTCACGAAAGTGTCCGGGGGGGGGGGCAGAAGCCCATTAACCCCCCGATGAAGGTGCAAAAGGGTTTGCCTCCGGGTGGAAGAAGCTGAATATTCTGCAACAACGGCGTGCTGGAGGACGCTGAGTTGTTTCCACGCAGAAAGACCGCAAACAAGCCTTGCTTGCTGCAAGAGTCACGGTTGAGGAAAATGGGTGCTGCCCTGGCCCAGGAAGGACCAGGAGAGGTCGCCCCTTGGAGGAGGAGACAGAGGGGGTGCTCAGCAGCACAGAGAGCCCACGCAGAAGCAGGCAGCACCCGCAGAAACACTTGAACAGGCGTTCAAGAAATCTGAGCACGGGGTCGTCTCAACACTACAAAAGAGGGTCCCACAAAGCCGATGGTCAACTCAGTGAGTTGAGCAATGCAGGACGGAGTGCTGGGGACCTGGGCTATGCTGTGCACGAAGGATTCCTCGCAAAAGTGCACAGAAGCCCGAGCAGCTGCAGACCACGCAGTACAAAGGATTACTGTCTGGCGTGGGAAGGCAAGGACTTATCTCCACCAAAATTGGACAGAAGGACCACTGGACTGTTGAGGTCACTTGGATCCAGCTCCTGTGTTCCAGGGACCACGCTCGTCAAGATGAGAGGGGACCCAGAGGACTGGTGATGCAGAAGTTTGGTGCCTGCGTTAGCAGGAGGAAGATTCTGTCAACCCACAGGAGATTTCTTCTTGGCTTCCAGTGCAAGGTGAAAGCAGACAGCCCTCAGAGCATGCACCACCAGGAAACAGTTGAGAAAGTCAGCAGGATTAGGTGCTACAATGTTGCTGGTAGTCGTCTTGCTACTTTGTTGTGGTTTTGCAGGCGTCCTGGAGCAGTCAGCGGTCGATCCTTGGCAGAAGTCGAAGAGGGAGATGCGCAGGAACTCTGGTGAGCTCTTGCATTCTTTATCTGACAAGAAACCCACAGGAGAGACCATAAATAGCCCTCAGAGGAGGATTGGGTACCTAATCCAGGTAAGCACCTATCAGGAGGGGTCTCTGATGTCACCTGCTGGCACTGGCCACTCAGAGGCCTCCATTGTGCCCTCACACCTCTGCATTCAAGATGGTAGAGGTCTGGGACACACTGGAGGAGCTCTGGGCACCACCCCTGGGGTGGTGATGGACAGGGTAGTGGGCACTCCCCTTTCCTTTGTCCAGTTTCACACCAGAACAGGGGCTGGGGATCCCTGAACCGGTGTAGACTGGCTTATGCAAGGAGGGCACCATCTGTGCCCTTCAAAGCATTTTCAGAGGCTGGGGGGAGGCTACTCCTCCCCAGCCCTTAACACCTACTTCCAAAGGGAGAGGGTGTAATACCCTCTCTCAGAGGAAATCCTTTGTTCTGCCTTCCTGGGACTGGGCTGCCCAGACCCCTGGAGGGCAGAAGCCTGTCTGTGGGTTTGCAGCAGTGGTAGCTGCAGTGAAAACCCCAGAGAGCTAGTTTGGCAGTACCCGGGGTCCATGCTGGAGCCCCGGGGATGCATGGGATTTACACCCCAATACCAGATTTGGATTGGGGGGGACAATTCTATGATCTTAGACATGTTACATGGCTGTATTCAGAGTTACCATTGTGAAGCTACATATAGGTATTGACCTATATGTAGTGCACGCATGTAATGGTGTCCGCGCACTCACAAAGTTCGGGGAAATTGCCCTGAACAATGTGGGGGCACTTTGGCTAGTGCCAGGTTAACTCACACTTAGTAACTTTGCACCTAACCTTCACTAAGTGAGAGTTAGACATATAGGTGACTTATACGTTACTTAAGCGCAGTGTAAAATGGCTGTGAAATAACGTGGACGTGTAATATTGGTTGAGCTCCCTATGGGTGGCAAAAGAAATGCTGCAGCCCATAGGGATCTCCTGGTACCCCAATACCCTGGGTACCTAGGAACCATATACTAGGGAATTATAAGGGTGTTTCAGTGTGCCAATCAGAATTGCAAAAATGGTCACTAGCCCACAGTGACAATTGTAAAGACAGAGAGAGCATAAACACTGATGTTTTGGTTAGCAGAGCCTCAGTGACACAGGCACCACACATGGAACACATTTAGGCCACAAACTATGAGCACTGGGGTCCTGGCTAGCAGGATCCCAGTGAGACAGTAAAAACACCCTGACATATACTCACAAACAGGCCAAAAGTGGGGGTAGAAAGGCTAGAAAGAGGCTACCTTCCTACAAGGAGGCAATGTGTAATGTATTTGTACAATACCTGGTTACAGCAACGCAGTGAAAGACATCACAAGACTCCACACCAGTTTAGAAAGATGTGTAATATTTGTCTTAGTAAAGTGCAAAACAACAAAAATGTTAACGTTTTAACAAGGTATGCAATTGTAGTGGTGAAAACATACTAGCGACAATCCGATCCTTTATGGTGATGCCTGGGGAAGGAGACAGGGATTTTCTCAATGTAAACGCGTGCATACCATCCTTCACAAGTATTATGGCAAGAATGCAAGAACATGGTGATTTAGTTGAACTGGGTGGGTTTTGGGCCACCTATGTGAACGCAGATCGGCGTGCACAGTACTTTTCCTTCGCATCCGCAATGCAAAGGCAAGTCACACTGGAGTCCGATGCAGCTGACTTAAGACAGTGAGGGCAGCCTCCCTTCATCTGGACTCTCGGGGGTGGAGAGGGGATCAGTGTCGCGTAGTGAGTGGTCCTCCCCCATCTGATGGATGTTGGCCGCATGGGGCCACGCTGGGTTACTTTTGCAGTGCAGGTTTGGGGAAACCAGGCACCTGTAACAGTCTGTGATCAGCAGTGCAGACAATGAGTTTTCAGTTGGCGCACAGTGTGTGTACATGCAGGCTTTTGCAAAACGGCAGCAGGCACACCAAAAGATGCCCAAGGCTGATCGTGGGCAAATCCAGGAGGGTCGGACTCAGAAGTAGCTAACAGCAGTTGTGCGGAGGAAGTCTTTGACAGCCTTGAGACTTCCCTGAAAAGGGGGCAAGCCAACAGACCCTTGGAGATTCTTTGGTGCAAGGATGTAGAGAACAGGTCCAGTCCTTTCTCACTCTAGCGTAGGCAGCAGGCCAACACAGCAAACCAGGTTGCAAAGTCTCAGTCCCTCCTACAGCACAGCAAGCAGTCTGACAGCACAGGAATGCAGTTGCAGCGTGGCAGTCCCTCCTGGTACACAGCAGTCCTTCTTCCTAGCAGAATGTTCTTGGTTCCAGTAGGATTCTGATTTGATGAGGTTTAGGGTCCAATACTTATACCCCAATGTGCCTTTGAAGTAGTGGAATGTTCAAAGAGGCCTTTGAAGATGACAATGTCCCTTCCCTTCCTTCCCTGGCTCAGGCACTCTGCAGGTGGTTATTTTGCCCTATTCAGATGTCAGCTCACCCCCCCATCTAACTCAGGAAGACCCATCAGTCTGCAGATGTTACACCCATTTTCCTTTTGTGTGGGACATTCTAGAGGAAATGCACAAAGCCCAGCCGTCATCTATCCCAGACGTGTATTCAGAGACAGGCAGAGGCACAGAATGGTTAAAGTAAGAACATGCCAATCTTTTAAAAGTGGTATATTCAGACTTAAAATTTAACTTCAACTTCACCATAAGTTGTAATTTTAAACTGAGAGTCCATCGACACCAAACTCCACATATCTGTCTTTTCCCAATTGAAAGTTACAGTTATAGGATGCTTTAAGGTAACCCCATTTTTAAACATTGGGAAGGATAAGCCTTGCAGTAGTAAAAAAATAAAATAAAAAAATTATAGCAATTATTTTGCTACCTGGACATGTTAAACTTAAAAGTACATGTCCAACTTTTTACGTACACTACACCCTGACCTAGGGGCTAACCAGGAGTGACTTATGTGTAATAAAAAGGAAGGTTTAGGTCTGGCAAGCGGGTGCACTGTCATTTTGCAGTGGCAGTTTAAAACTGCGCACTCAGCCTCTGCAGTGTCGAGACGGGGCCACTCACCTGAAAAGCAGGATGTCTGCAGGGGCGATGGTATGCACCCCAACCTCCTGGAACACCTCTCGGCACTTCCTGGTAGACACAGAAACCCTGGCAGGTGTCCCAAAAAGAAAGGGGGAGTGGAAGAGAAAGAGAAAGACAAACCACTGCCACGTCTTGCAGGTCCAGCCAGGCACCCTGTAACTTCGGGGGCAGGTCATTGTTGACAGAGTGATAGTAGAGTTAGTGCACTCAACTTCCTTTAAACTGAATCTCTCTTACTGATATGGGCACGGGAGCGGTAGAAGAACACCGGGATGCTCAGCTCTTTTGTTGGATAATAATAACTGTTAGCACAATCACTAACACTGCATTACTAAAAACCCAAACTGAGTACCATAACAATAAGTACTACGACACTAGGGCTGGCTTCACAGAGATTCACTGTTGCACACTACAATTAGAACTGTGGTTGCACTTATCATGCACAAGAAAGACAAACAAGTGCATTAATTATATCACGTACAACTTTCCTGCATGCATAGGATTAAACTAAAAGAAACAAAAACAATCCAAGAAATACAAATGTTCACTCTGGGTTTAAACAGTTAGGGTGGCACAATTTGATTTGGTTTCACTGTGTGAGAAAAACCCTTCAAAAGCAAATTCCTTAAACCTGAAACTCAGGCATGAATGACACAATTTAAATCCAAGAGTTATGCTATTAGAGAAAGAAAAGTCATGTAAATGCTCTTTTAAAATTGCACAGTCACTTTTTGTAATATTTGAGCTCAAGCAGATTTCCTGAAGCACATTTAGTCAAGTAACTATAATAATAATGTAGAATGTTCAGAAATGCATTTGTCTCTTCAAGATAAGCACTCTGGCAAAATACGAGGTCTGAAATACACCAGCTGTTCTTGGAAAGCACAGCGCTAAAAGAACAAACTCCCTGGAGAATACTAGTCACTTAGCTGCGGTCTTTTCCGGAGTGTTGGAGGAATGCCTGGTGTCAGCTGGTACAGGAACAAAGAAAATAATTGCCTCAAAAGTCCTGAATAAGAGGATGACATCAGGGGCTGGACTTCCAAATCAGATGCTGAGATCAGGAAGCAAAACAAAGCCAAGCAGGGAGGCATGCTTCACTCTTCTATTTATAGCCAATCTGCAAAGAAGTTGAGTTTTCACATGTGGATGAGTCACCACACCCAATTAGAAGCACGTCTACACCACAACCAATTAGAAGCATATGTCTACACTTGCTCACATTAGCAAACAAACATTGGTAAAACAAGCATTGATAAAAACCAATTGTGTAACACAGCACATCATGTTTACTTAGAAACATGAAGGTTTAACCAAGAACAGATATATCATTTAACCCTAATCCCTGGGGATGCTGACACACAACCCAGGAGGCACCTTGGGGATTCCTGACATGCAGTGGCAGGCCTGAGATATGTTTGAAAAGCTGCTATAGTGGGTGGCACAATCAGTGATACAGGCCCACTAGTAGCATTTAATTTTACAGGCCCTGGACACATAAAATATGCTTTACTAGGGACTTACAAGTAAATTAAATATGCCAATTGTGAAGAAGCCAGTGTCCCCATGTTTAGATTACAGAGCATCTGCACTTTAGCACTGTTCAGCAGTGGTGAAGTCCTCAGAATCCTAACGCCAGCGAAAATGAAGTCAGAAAAACAGGACATCAGAGGGCAAAATGTTACGGGAAATAACTCAAGGATGTCCGGTCTAACACCTACCATTTGGTGCCTGCAGCCTGTTTTCCTGGTCACGTGACTAGGAGTAGCTGGCTGTTGGTCTTTGTGTAATGCTCCCAAACAGTGAGACAAGGGAACATAGGTGTTATCAGAGCCTCATGGACAGAAAAGGCTCCATCCATCTTGAACCCAGCGCCTGGACTCTACTTGCTGCAAGTCTTGTCCTCCAGTGGTGCAACCCCAGTCCCGGATGCTTAGAAGTGCGCCTGAATGAGCTTTGACAGGTCCTTTGTGGTCCTGTGAGCAGAACCAATGTAGTGCAATGCATGGTCTTGCTGCCACTTCGGAACCGCAGCTGCCTGACAAAGCATCAACGCAGGCCTTTCCATTCCAAACCCCTCGTTAACGATGCAGGACTTCACATCTTTGTAACTTCTCTGGAACTGCGGGTATGCGATGCATCTTCAACGCAGAACTTAACACCCTAAGTCCCTCATCAACAGCATCCTTGACAGTGATGCAGGACTCCACATTGCATCCCTACAGCTCATTTGAACCGCTGCTGCGCAACCCATGCTTGACAAAGGATCTTGCAACACTCCACAAAACAGGATTCAAGGTACTTTTGTACAGCCGGCGTAACTTGGTCCCTGTATCCCGCCTGCACTCCATCACGATTGCCTAACTTGGCCCCAGTCAGGCACTACAGTTGTCGCTTTGCACTTTTAGGCACTGTTTTACCTTAAATCTTTAACATTGTATATTTCTAATTCTACTGGTTGGATTATTGTCCTGTCGTTGTCAAATAATTTAGTAAATTGTGTTCTATTTTGTAATCTGGTGTAGTATTTTTCTTATGTTGTGTTTTCACTTTATTACTGTTTGAAGTGCTGCATAAATATCTTACACCTTGTCTTTAAGTTAAGCCTGATTGCTTTTGTGATAACTTACCAGAGGGTTAAGTACACGCTGATTGGAGGTTTGATTGTGTTTCACCCTGACAGAGATTATGGTTCCACCTCCCTCAACTTGTAAACCAGTTTCCAACCCTGATCATCTCTTCCACTTTAGGCATCTTATGCTCAGGCCCTTAGCTTTTGCGCGACCACTGCAGATAGCAGAATAACTTTATCTTTTTGTGGAGCACCTTCATGTCTCCTTTGAACATGTGTATAAAATGGTTAGTTGCCATAGATTCCAGTCTTCTACCATTCCTCTCCTAGGTCTCTGCTGTAAAGTGGGTTCCGCCCATGTAATCTTCCTGGATCTTTTTGCTTGTAAATACCTGAGTCTTTGACTTTTACTCTGAGTGATCCTCACTACCAGAGTCTCACTCATGGTAAATTCATGGTAAATTGACAGAGTGCCAACCACCAGTGTCTGCCTTTTAAGATGAGGCTGGTGTAGGGTAGAGACCCTGAACTGGTTACAAGTGAGTATGTGACGCATTGGCGCACTGCTTGTGTCAGACTACTGTTTTGGTCAGCCCAGTAGCTGTGCACAGGTAGTTTGTTATAAAAGGGACAGTTCAGGGATTTATACTGACTTAGGATAGGCCTTATCATGTGAGTGGGTGTAAAACCTGACAAGCTGAGGAAGTGGATCCCCAAACTGTTTTTTTTTTTAAGGAGGTTTTGCTGGTTCTCTTTGAATGGCCTTTAGGCCCTGAGCACTAACCCACTGAAAAAGTATGTGAATGTGCGCACACTCATACTACATACACTAGGAAGTGGTGCTACCCAATATGTGCACACTGGCACATTGGTGTTTTCACATATATTGAACCTGTCACAGCAAACCTGTATGGGCGCACTTGCACCTTTTTGGTGATCCTTAACTTGAGTCCAATCTGCCACTCCAGGCATGTGCATGCACTAGGGCACATGTAACCAGGAAGCACACAATACCCATGTGTGTTCTCAGAGCTGCTATGTCCATAGGGGAAAGATTATAATTAATCCCTGCTGCAATAGTGGATTGCAGTGGAGCGGCCTCATGATGTTAACTATCATTGGATTCACAATGATAAATGGCTTCTCATGGTTTAAAGGTGGTTTCATCAATGACACCATAGAAATGCCACTTCTAGAAAGTGGGCATTTCTATGTTCTAAAATCTCTTTGTGTGTGTTGTAATTTAGCTTCATTGCACTGTAAGCAGGGGAAAAGCACATCTGTGCATTCTCTGGTAACAGCTATAAAACGTACGCAACTGAAACGACAGACCTCTGCCATTTGAGGGCCTAGCTACATAGATTGGAGGAAAAGGTTCTGACACTTGGCCTCTCGGAGCCAGAGCATGGCATCACTAAAGATAAAGATCTGCATTCCACAGCCCCATGGCAGACAGGTCCGAAATTTTGGGAAGACATGTCCCAACTTCAAAGGCACACTTGAGTATAACTATGAGTACCACACTTAAGCAACTCAAAGATACACTAGCAGGGACGTGGGACCAGTACGGCTGGACCCCGTGGTGCACACTGCCAGACGAATGTGTTATGCACAGGAGCATTTAGTGTCCTTGAAAGGGATGCGGGCACCCTTCCTTCATCCTGGCTGGCCTGGGCAGATTACCTGATGCTGTGTGGCTCTTTGAAGTGTGATCTCCAGGGGCTTGTTGGTTTACCCCCTGTTCTGCCTGGAGGTCTCAGGGACATCAAAGACCTCCTGTGAGGGACCTACCCCATCTACAGGTGACATCTGGAGAGCGGTGCCCTCCTCCATGCCTACATCGTCTGCTGCACTCCACTTGATACCAACAGTGTGAAAGGAGAATAAGTATTGCGCCTTAAGTCCAGAATTGCCTGGTACAGAGTTTTCAAGGTACAGGCCACACTTAGAGTGGGGCTCTTCATTGTGGGTCCATTGCAAGCCTGTGGGGGTCATTATGACCTCGGCAGTGAGTGTTAATGTGGCAGTAGCACTGCCAACAGGCTTACGGGACATACCGCCACATTATGAGAATGTCGGGTTGGCTGCAGCCAACCCAACACTTCTCCACTAATACCGCCATGGTGGTATCAGCCGCTGAGCCAGAGATGTCAATCTCCAGCCGGTGGCCGGCACAGTACCGCCGGCAGCATTATGAGCCTGCCTACCACCATGGTTTCCCTGTCACCAGTAGGTGGCTTCCACACCCCCAACACACACCAGATGCCCCCACCCCCTCAATCCAAAGGCCCCCCAACCCCCATACACACACTAACCCCCACCCCAACATACAAATACATCCCCCCACCCCAATCCAAACACCCCCCCACCCCTTCCTATTCTCTCACTGACACCCCCACCCCCCATACACCCACACACACGCACCACGCATACACCCAATCACTCACACTGGCATGCAGGCATACTTCCAGACATGCTCACACACATTCTTACACACAATCACACTGACATGCAGACATGCACTCACTACACCATTCTTACATGCATTCACTCATACATACAAACACACAAACACAATACACACAGACGCATTCACACACTCACTCACACATTCATGCACACACTCAGACACACACAAACAACCCCCTCACCTCCCCTCCCTCCACCCCACCTCCCCAGTCGGAAGCCCTACTTACCTTGGTCGAGGAGGTATTCCGGCAGGGAACGGGAAGGGGCGCTGCTACCGCCAGCAGCACCCCAGCAGCAGAACACCGACAGGCTGTATTACTTGTCATAATACATCTGGTGTTGTTCTACTGGCGTAGCGGTGCTGGTGGTAGCAGCGCTACCTTACCACCGTCTGCCACCATGAACACTGCCGGATTTCCGCCCTTCTTGTACAGGAAGTCCGGCAGTGCTCATAATATGGTGGACAGATGGTAACCGCAGTGGAGGTATTTTGATGGCTGTCACCGCAGTGGTAGACGGTTTTTACCGCCAATATCAAAATGACCACCTATATGTCTTGTTTGTTGTGAGCAGGTTCACCCCGCGTGGCCCTCTTTTGTCGAGTGCATCACATTTTTCTCACGTGACACCCGACTGCATGCTTATTGTGGGCATTGCCCCACTCATAGGTTGCGACCCTCGAATGTGGTGATGCATCCGGAGCAGTGCCACATTCTACCTCGTGTGGCACCACTTAACTTGCATCTTTGTGTGTGACCGGGTTGTCTGGTGCACCTTAAGTCATCCCACACCAGATTTTGCACCTCATTCCAGAGAGGTACTGAAGTGGAGGTCTTAGAGTGTGAAAGGATTATCTGGTGCAACTCAAGTTATTGCGCACCAGGCATTGTGGCTCTTTACAGGGATGTACGGCATTAGAGTTCTTTGCATGATCATCCAAAATTGTCTGGTGTGACTCAAGTCATTGGACACTAGACTAGTGCCTCATTCCAGGAAGATACTGCATTTATTTTGTGTGTGATCGAATTGTCTGGGGGGACTCAAGTCACCAGGCCCAAGACGTTGTGCCTTATTCCTGGAAGGCATGGCATTGAGCTCGTTTAGTGTGGGATTGGAATGGTCTGGTGTGACTCATGTCATGGCACACCAGATATTGTGCCTCCTTCCCACACACACACCCCCACCCCCTCCGATCCTCTCACCCCCCCCCCCATGGACCTGTTAACTTTTTGTATACAACCGGAATTCAGGGCAGCTTGAGTCATTACGCCCAGACATGTGCCTCCTTCCCACGATGTGTGGAATTGGTAACTATTGGGGTTTTGAAGTGCCTGGCTGGGTGCCGCTGTGACTAGCGTGTGGCCCCAGCAGCCCGCCCCCAAACCTTTGCAGGTCTTGGAGTGAAGCTCCCGATTGCTGCCCAAACCTCCAGTGTTAACTTTTGCTGATCAGCCGTTATCTCTTTCCTCCCCCACCTTATCCCTGGGATCCTGACAGTGTGATTTCGATCACATGCGACCTAGTATCCGGGGAAAAGGTTGGTTTCATCTTCAACTTGTGAGGGTGGGGTAGCAGGAACTGATTGGCAGGTGGAGCGCAGTTTGGGGACTCTGGTGTCTGCGCACACAGTGACATTAACCAGGCGGATATCAGTGCACCACATTAGGGTGCAAGACGCGAGAGCGTGCAAATGAGCCGTCTGATATCTGTGGCAACGCATAGTGGTGCTTAGTGAACGTCAGGGAGTGTATGCGGGTGATTGTTTAAACAACACAGTGGTGTTGCCTGACACGTTATTTATTGCAAGAGGACTCTTACAGGTGCCTTTGAGCTTCACTTGTGCGGCTCAGGCTGCAGAGCTAACTTAAAATGCTGCAAGTCTTTGTATGTACATAGCTGCTAAATTTGTGTACCAAGGTGCACCCGGCAACAGTGTGTTATTCAATTGGGGTAATCTCTGTCGTGCTGACAACGTTTGGAATAGCATGAGGGTGTTCGGAGGAAAGTGTTATTTTTTTCATGTGTACATACTTGTTATTGTGTTTGGCAGTATGGCAAATTATATTTTTTATGTGATTTATGCCCATATTGACATGATGATTATGCTGTGTTAATAATGTATGTTGAATACAACTTTTGTTTGCATCCACCTCGTGTGATGTCTCTTTTGTGACACTCATTGTACTTGTTCTGTTAAACTCCTGTGCCATTGCTTTACACATTTCCTCTGTGTTGAGCCTGAATGCTCTGTGCCAAGCTACCCAAGGATGAGGGCAGGTTATACAGTAAGTCTGTAATCACTCACCCCCTGACGGGAGTGACAGGTTCTGCCTAGCTAGGGCTTCACCTCAGCCAACCAGGATGTGCCACCTCCAACAGTAGGCATTCATAGAGTAGGTCGATAGTGCTCACTGAAGCCTGTGGTGCTTAAACTGTATTACACATTCAAGGAAAAATCTGCACTAAAGTACAGTTTCCCCCCATTTAGGCCTACAGGGTTCGTCTAGAGGTAAATGTGTATGCTGACAAAGGTATATACTCCCTTTTATCATATTAACACTCCTTATGGCACTTTTGGATTTGCCATATTTCCCTGCTCAGGTCCTTTTCCGATTCCAGTCTTATCTCCCCAGTTGGCCAACTTGATTACTTGTTAATTACTCTTCTGTCCAGTAGATTATAATCTTCCCACACAATATAGCCATTAACTGTGCTTGACCCGCTTCCTGAGAGAGAAAAGGGTGGAATACGCTGCATCTGTTGATTAGCTTGTCAGTTTGCAACAGGGCTGGGAGAGCCCAAGCCCACAGAAACAAGGGAGAATGGTCAGACAAGCACAGGGGGTTTTCACCTTTGAAGTTTGGGTGGGACAGGATCAGGCAGCTATGTCAGCTAGTGTTGAGCTGAGGCTGTCATTGAAGCTCTTTCCACAGGCAACTTGTAGTCACTTTGGAATGTCCCAGAATGCTGTGCAGGAGGGTTTGAACAGGAGTGGAGTGACATGGCACCCTAGGATTTGCCAGGGCTGCCTGGATTCTAGAAATTTCCACCCTCATTTAAATTCCCCTGCACAAGGAGGGACAGATGAGAAGGACATGGACCTGGGAGCTACAATAGTGGAAGAACGCCACGCTGGAAGAAGCCACCTTCTGCCAGAAGCCACCTTCTGCCAGGGCAAAGATGGACTGAATGACTTTAACTCCAGTTGACCCACCCAGGACTAGGATGGATATCATCAGGGCCAGTGGCACTATTCTCCTTTTGCCCCTTAAAAAGTTGGGTGAATGGACCTGCTGGGTGACGATTACTACTGACTCTGCTGACACACAGGTGTCTTGAAGGTAGCCAAAGCCATGGAGCCTGGGGAATGGGGCAGGGACGGTGTTCTACTTGTTCCCTGTGGAAGGGCCGGGCGAGACCCCCCCACAAGCAGGAGCGATCCCCATGAGCCAGACAGAAAATAGGTCAGGTACAGGGAGCAACCAAGCTGTTGTCTCCACAAAAACAGTCCATTTATAGGCCAGGAGACCTGCCTAAAATGCTCCTGATGGCTATGGTTGGCCACCAGGAGCAGTGTGAGCCCATTCACAGCAAAGTCTGCCTTATGGAGGCCGATGCTGGTTACCCCAGGGGGCCTCGTCCAGGGAGCAAAGGATGCTTCATAGTATATCCTAAAAATCTCCCAGGGGGGCAGAGCAATGGGGGATCAGCACAGCTGTTATTTCATTAATCCCTAGGGGGGGGGGATGCCCCCAGGAACACCTCTGATCCAACATTGGGCTTGAGGACCCCATCCCCAAGATCCCAATGGAAGATAAGAAATTCCAGAGGACCCCATCTTCTCAGGATATGGAAATTAAGATCACCTTCTTGCCTGTACCTGTATCAGGGGCTGGGGCAAGAACCACAGACTGCATCCCACAAATGCTACATATGGGAAGGGGAATTAGCATGCATGCTCCTATGCCAGCACTTTCATGAGGGGAAAAAAAAGGCACACGTATTAGAAATAGAAAATACATGCGGCACCAGGCCACGTAGTTATTGAAGCCCACCTGCCCCACAGTGGGAAGCTGCTCTTTAGGTATTCAGGACTCAAGGTTTTGGAACACCTGATAATCCCTTGGTCAAAGCTTAAAATGTACATAATTGTTTGTGTGGTGCTGATAGGGAATATACCTTCTTATCCCCGGTCCATAGTACCCAATCCCAACTGGACTATTTTCTTATCTCACATAGATATGTGGCACACACACGGGACTCTCACATACTGGGTGGGGGCTTGTCGGACCACTACCCGATTCTTTTAATTATACTGTTGGGCCTGGTGTCCCCGGGCCGCAAGCCATGGTGATTCGCTGTCCACTGCTACCGAACTCCTCAAGGGAAGGCGCAACTCTAGGCACACGCATCCACCTACGTCTGGGACAACCTCGACCAGTGGCATTCAGGAGGGTTACCTGGGCTGCGGCTAAGGCAACAATACGGGGCCACATGATGCATGATGCCGTGCTGGTGAATAAGGACAGGGCGGTGTGGCAAGATGCCTTAGAAATTGACATTGAACGCTTGACGCAACAATATACGTCTGCCCCTCCCTTTCGACTCGTAGGGAGCTGGAGAGAGTCTGTATGGCTTTGAACAAACTCTTTACTTCTCAGGCTGAATATGCGCTGCAGCGCCTGCAACGGTGGCATTACGAACAAGGGGGAGAAGGCTGGCCGCTTGCTGGTCGCACAACTTTGCCAGAGAGCGGTGATCCTATCTATACCGGCCATTAAAGCCCAAACGGGGGAGATTCTCACGCATCAGCAAGAGATAGTGGGTGAATATGCAACCTTTTACTGCCGGCTTTACGCCCCAGAATCGTAGTCCTCTCCTGCCCAGATAGAGGCAGTCCTCAATGTTACTTTGCCCTCGCTTTCCAATGAGGGCCGAGAATTGCTGGGTGGAGACATTACCCGTCAAGAAATCCTGCAGGTTGTCTCCGGTCTCCCATATCACAAGTCTTCTGGAGAAGATGGATTCCCAGCGGAATTTTACAAGTGGGCGGGGGAGGAACGCTAGATGTCCCACACGGGGTGCTGGACAAAGAGTGTCAGACAAACTCTCTGGGTGTTATCTCCAACGCCGCCATAATTGCTTCAATACCAAAGCTGGGTCAGGATCCTCTGCGTTGCGGCAGTTACCGACCCATATCCCGACCCATATCTGTAGGAGGCTGGACTGGCTTGTAGTGAGTACCAAGGGGTACTTACACCTTGCACCAGGCCCAGGTATCCCTTATTAGTGTATAGGGTGTCTAGCAGCTTAGGCTGATAGATGATGGTAGCTTAGCAGAGCAGCTTAGGCTGAACTAGGAGACGAGTGAAGCTCCTACAGTACCACTAGTGTCACTTGCACAATATCATAAGAAAACACAATACACAGATATACTAAAAATAAAGGTACTTTATTTTTATGACAATATGCCAAAGTATCTCAGTGAGTACCCTCAGTATGAGGATAGCAAATATAAACAAGATATATGTACACAATACCAAAAATATGCAGTATAGTCTTAGAAAACAGTGCAAACAATGTATAGTTACAATAGGATGCAATGGGGACACATAGGGATAGGGGCAACACAAACCATATACTCCAAAAGTGGAATGTGAACCACAAATGGACCCCAAACCTATGTGACCTTGTAGAGGGTCGCTGGGACTGTAAGAAAACAGTTGGGGTTAGAAAAATAGCCCACCCAAAGACCCTGAAAAGTGAGTGCAAAGTGCACTAAAGTTCCCCAAAGAGCACAGAAGTCGTGATAGGGGAATTCTGCAGGAAAGACACAAACCAGCAATGCAACAACGATGGATTTCCAGTCGAGGGTACCTGTGGGACAAGGGGACCAAGTCCAAAAGTCACAAGCAAGTCGGAGATGGGCAGATGCCCAGGAAATGCCAACTGTGGGCGCAAAGAAGCTGCTACTAGGCAGTAGAAGCTGAGGATTCTGCAAGAACGACAAGGGCTAGAAACTTCCCCTTTGGAGGATGGATGTCCCACGTCGTGAAGAGTCGAGCAAAAGTGTTTTCCTGAAGAAAGACCACAAACAAGCCTTGCTAGCTGCAAATCATGCGGTAAGGGTTTTTGGATACTGCTGTGGCCCAGGAGGGACCAGGATGTCGCCAATTGCGTCTGGGGACAGAGGGGGTGTCGAGCAAGACAGAGCCCTCTCAGAAGCAGGCAGCACCCGCAAAAGTGCCAGAACAGGCACTACGAAGAGGAGTGAAATGGTGCTCACCCGAAGTTGCACAAAGGAGTCCTACGCCGCCGGAGGACAACTTAGAAAGTCGTACAATGCAGGTTAGAGTGCAGTGGACCCAGGCTTGGCTGTGCACAAAGGATTTCTGCCGGAAGTGCACAGAGGCCGGAGTAGCTGCAAAAGACGTGGTTCCCAGCAATGCAGTCTGGCGTGGGGAGGCAAGGACTTATCTCCACCAAACTTGGACTGAAGAGTCACTGGACTGTGGGAGTCACTTGGACAGAGTTGCTGGAATCAAGGGACCTCGCTCGTCGTGATGAGAGGAGACCCAGAGTACTGGTAATGCAGTTCTTTGGTGCCTGCGGTTGCAGGGGGAAGATTCCGTCGACCCATGGGAGATTTCTTCAGAGCTTCTAGTGCAGAGAGGAGGCAGACTACCCCCACAGCATGCACCACCAGGAAAACAGTCGAGAAGGCGGCAGGATCAGCGTTACAGAGTTGCAGTAGTCATCTTTGCTACTTTGTTGCAGTTTTGCAGGCTTCCAGCGCGGTCAGCAGTCGATTCCTTGGCAGAAGGTGAAGAGAGAGATGCAGAGGAACTCTGATGAGCTCTTGCATTCGTTATCTAAGAAATTCCCCAAAGCAGAGACCCTAAATAGCCAGAAAAGAGGGTTTGGCTACTTAGGAGAGAGGATGGGCTAGCAACACCTGAAGAAGCCTATCAGAAGGAGTCTCTGACGTCACCTGCTGGCCCTGGCCACTCAGAGCAGTCCAGTGTGCCAGCAGCACCTCTGTTTCCAAGATGGCAGAGATCTGGAGCACACTGGAGGAGCTCTGGGCACCTCCCAGGGGAGGTGCAGGTCAGGGGAGTGGTCACTCCCCTTTCCTTTGTCCAGTTTCGCGCCAAAGCAGGGCTCAGGGGTCCCTGAACCAGTGTAGACTGGCTTATGCAGAAATGGGCACCATCTGTGCCCATGAAAGCATTTCCAGAGGCTGGGGGAGGCTGCTCCTCCCCTGCCTTCACACCTTTTTCCAAAGGGAGAGGGTGTAACACCCTCTCTCTGAGGAAGTCCTTTGTTCTGCCTTTCTGGGCCAAGCCTGGCTGGACCCCAGGAGGGCAGAAACCTGTCTGAGGGGTTGGCAGCAGCAGCAGCTGCAGTGAAACCCCTGAAAAGGCAGTTTGGCAGTACCCGGGTCTGAGCTACAGACCTTGGGATCCTGGGATTGTGCCAACAATGCCAGGATGGCATAGAGGGGGCAATTCCATGATCTTAGACATGTTACATGGCCATATTCGGAGTTACCATTCTGAAGCTACACATAGGTAGTGACCTATGTGTAGTGCACGCGTGTAATGGTGTCCCTGCACTCACAAAGTCCGGGGGAATTTGCCCTGAACGATGTGGGAGCACTCTGGCTAGTGCCAGGGTACCCACACACTAAGTAACTTAGCACCCAACCTTTACTAAGTAGAGGTTAGACATATAGGTGACTTATAAGTTACTTAAGTGCAGTGAAAATGGCTGTGAAATAATGTGTGCATTATTTCACTCAGGCTGCAGTGGCAGGCCTGTGTAAGAATTGTCAGAGCTCCCTATGGGTGGCAAAAGAAATGCTGCAGCCCATAGGGATCTCCTGGAACCCCAATACCCTGGGTACCTCAGTACCATATACTAGGAAATTATAAGGGTGTTCCAGTATGCCAATGTGAATTGGTGAAATTGGTCACTAGCCTGTTAGTGACAATTTTGAAAGAAAGGAGAGAGCATAACCACTGAGGTTCTGGATAGCAGAGCCTCAGTGAGACAGTTAGTCATAACACAGGTAACACAGTCAGGCACACTTATGAGCACTGGGGCCCTGGCTGGCAGGGTCCCAGTGACACATACAACTAAAACAACATATATACAGTGAAAAATGGGGGTAACATGCCAGGCAAGATGGTACTTTCTTACACAACCCCTCCCCCCCCCCCCCAAACGAAGGACAATAAGACTAGTCATTACCAGATGTGTCTTCATTGTCTAAGTGGAAATATCTGGAGAGTCCATCTGCATTGGAGTGGGTACTCCCAGGTCTATGTTCCACTGTATAGTCCATTCCCTGTAGGGATATGGACCACCTCAACAATTTAGGATTTTCACCTTTCATTTGTTTTAGCCAAAGTAGAGGTTTGTGGTCTCTCTGAACAATGAAGTGAATGCCAAACAGGTATGGCCTCAACTTCTTCAGTGCCCAGACCACAGCAAATGCCTCCCTCTCAATGGCAGACCAACGCTTTTCTCTAGGGGTCAACCTCCTGCTGATAAAAGCAACAGGTTGATCCTGGCCCTCAGAATTAAGTTGTGATAGGACTGCCCCTACTCCTAATTCAGATGCATCAGTCTGGACATAGAATTTTTTATAGTAACGGGCTTTTCAGGACAGGTGCAGAGCACATGGCCTGCTTCAGCTCCTCAAAAGCTTTCTGACATTTTGCTGTCCATAATACCTTTTTAGGCATTTTCTTGGATGTGAGGTCATTAAGAGGGGCTACAATGGAGCCATAGTTCTTTATGAACCTTCTGTAATACCCAGTGAGGACTAAAAAGGCTCTCACCTGAGTCTGAGTAGTAGGGGGAATCCAATCTAAAATAGTTTGGATTTTCCCCTGAAGTGGTGCAATCTGTTCTCCACCAACCAGGTGTCCCAGATAAACCACCTTCCCCTGCCCTATCTGGCACTTTGAAGCCTTGATAGTGAAGCCTGCCTTTTGCAGGGCCTCCAAAACTTTCCATAGGTGGACCAGGTGATCATCCCAACTGGAGCTAAAGACAGCTATATCGTCCAAATATGCTGCACTAAAAGCTTCCAGCCCTTGCAGGACTGTATTCACCAACCTTTGAAAAGTGGCAGGTGCATGTTTCAATCCAAAAGGCATTACTGTGAATTGGTAATGGCCTCCAATGGTTGAAAATGCAGTTTTAGCTTTAGCATCTTCTGATAACTTGATCTGCCAATACCCTGCAGTCAAATCAAAAGTGCTTAGATACTTGGCAGATGCCAGTGTATCTATTAGCTCATCTGCACTGGGTATAGGGTGAGCATCAGTTTTGGTTACCTGGTTGAGACCTCTGTAGTCAACACAAAACCGCATTTCCTTCTTTCCATCTTTGGAATGAGGTTTTGGTACAAGTACCACAGGAGAGGCCCATGGACTTTCAGAGTACTCAACCACTCCCAGTTCTAGCATTTTCTGCACCTCTTGCTTTATGCAGTCTCTGACATGGTCAGGCTGCCTATAGATTTTACTTTTGACAGGCAAGCTGTCTCCAGTATCTATAGTGTGCTCACACCAAGAAGTGGTACCTGGCACAGTAGAGAAGAGTTCCGAAAACTGACCCAGGAGATTTATGCAGTGGTCTTTCTGCTCAACAGTAAGACAATCTGCCAGTACAACACCTTCCACTAGAGCATCTTGTTCTGTGGAAGAGAAGAGATCAGGGAGAGGGTCACTCTCTTCTTCCTGACCCTCATCAGTTGCCATGAGCAGGGTGAGATCAGCCCTGTCATAGTAGGGTTTCAGGCGATTGACATGGAGCACTCTAAGGGGACTCCTGGCAGTGCCTAAGTCAACTAAGTAGGTGACTTCACCCTTTTTCTCAACAATTGTGTGGAGTCCACTCCATTTATCTTGAAGTGCTCTTGGGGCCACAGGCTCCAAGACCCACACTTTCTGCCCTGGTTGGTACTGAACCAAAACAGCCTTCTGGTCATGCCATTGCTTCTGGAGCTCTTGGCTGGCCTGAAGGTTTTTACTGGCCTTTTTCATGTACTCAGCCATCCTTGATCTGAGGCCAAGTACATAATCCACTATGTCTTGCTTCGGAGCTTTTAAAGGTTGTTCCCAACCCTCCTTAACAAGTGTTAGTGGACCTCTCACAGGGTGTCCAAAGAGCAGTTCAAAGGGGCTGAAGCCCACTCCTTTTTGGGGTACCTCCCTGTAAGCAAAAAAGAGGCATGGTAAAAGGATATCCCATCTCCTGCGGAGTTTTTCAGGGAGTCCCATAATCATGCCTTTGAGAGTTTTGTTAAATCTCCCCACCAGTCCATTTGTTTGTGGATGATAGGGTGTAGTGAACTTGTATGTCACACCACACTCCTTCAACATGGCCTTCAAGTAAGCAGACATGAAATAGCTTCCTCTGTCTGATACCACCTCTTTTGGGAAGCCCACCCTGGAAAAGATTCCCAGGAGGGCCTTTGCCACTGCAGGAGCTGTAGTGGTCCTAAGAGGAATTGCTTCAGGATCTCTGGTGGCATGGTCCACTACCACCAAGATAAACCTATTGCCTGAAGCAGTAGGATGGTCAAGGGGGCCAACTATGTCAACCCCTACCCTTTCAAAGGGAACCCCAACCACAGGCAGTGGAATAAGGGGTGCTTTTGGAGTGCCACCTGTCTTGCCACTGGCTTTACAGGTTTCACAGGACTTGCAAAATTCTTTTGTGTCCTCTGACATTCTAGGCCAATGAAACAGGGGAACAAGCCTGTCCCAAGTTTTCATCTGCCCCAAATGTCCAGCTAAGGGAATGTCGTGAGCAAGAGTTAGGAGGAACTTTCTGTACTCCTGAGGAATCACCAATCTCCTGGCAGCTCCAGGTTTTGGATCCCTTGCTTCAGTGTACAAGAGGTTGTCCTCCCAGTAAACTCTGTGAGAGTCACTGACATCCCCATTTGCTTGTTTGACAGCTTGCTGTCTTAGACCCTCTAGTGTGGGACAGGTCTGCTGTGCCACACTCAGCTCCTCCCTGGCAGGCCCCCCTTCACCCAAAAGCTCAGCAGTGTCTGCTTCCAGCTCCTCTGGTGTAGGTTCTGCACAGGGTGGGAATTCTTCTTCCTCAGAAGTTGAATCCACTGTAGAGGGAGGGATAGTAGGTACTGATTTACCTTTGCTACCCCTAGCTTTAGGGAGCACTTGGTCCATTCTTCCAGGATCCAAGTCACCCTGTCCTTTTTGCTTTTTGGCCTGAGCCCTGGTCAAAGCAAAAATATGCCCTGGAATGCCAAGCATTGCTGCATGAGCCTCCAACTCCACTTCTGCCCAAGCTGATGTCTCTAAATCATTCCCTAATAGACAGTCTACAGGTAAGTCTGAGGTAACCACAACTTTCTTTGGGCCAGTAACCCCCCCCAGTTGAGATTCACAACAGCCATGGGGTGGCTAAGGGTGTTGTTATGAGCATCGGTTACTTGTTACTGGTGACCAAGTAGGTGTTGTTCAGGGTGGACCAGTTTCTCTATTACCATTGTAACACTGGCACCTGTGTCCCTGTAGGCCTGAACCTCAACACCATTTATTAGGGGTAGTTGCTTGTACTTATCCATGTTAAGGGGACAAGCAACCAAGGTGGCTAAATCAATAGCCCCCTCAGAGACTAACACAGCCTCTGTGGTCTCCCTAATCAGACCAACCCCAACTAAGTTACCAATAGTGAGCCCAGCTACTCCCTTGGATTGGCTATTAGTAGGTTTGCTCCCACCACCACTGCTATTAGTAGGGACACTAGGTGTAGCAGTAGGGGTTGTAGTGGTAGGAGGCTTGGTGCTTTCCTTTGGACAACTGGGATCTGTTGTCCAATGGCCTTTTATTTTACATAAATAGCACCATGGTTTCTTTTCTTTGTTTTGATTGGAAGAGGATTTGGGCCCACCACCCCCACCAGAGTGTTTTTGTGGGCCTGATGAAGACTCATTTTTAGATTTGTCCCCACCCTTGTCAGAAGACTTACCATCCTTTTTCTTATTGCCATCTTTGTCACACCCTGTATGAACTTTTCTGTTCACCCTTGTTCTGACCCATTTGTCTGCCTTCTTTCCCAATTCTTGGGGAGAGGTCAGATCAGAGTCCACCAGGTACTGGTGCAACAAATCAGACACACAATTATTAAGAATATGCTCTCTCAGGATTAAGTTATACAGGCTTTCATAATCAGTAACTTTACTGCCATGTAACCACCCCTCCAAGGCCTTCACTGAATGGTCAACAAAGTCTACCCAGTCTTGTGAAGACTCCTTTTTGGTCTCTCTGAACTTCATCCTGTACTGTTCAGTGGTTAAGCCATAACCATCCAGGAGTGCATTCTTAAGAACAGTGAAATTATTGGCATCACTTTCTTTCACAGTAAAGAGCCTATCCCTACCCTTTCCACTAAATGATAGCCATAGGATAGCAGCCCACTGCCTTTGAGGGACATCCTGTACAACACAGGCCCTCTCAAGTGCAGCAAACCACTTGTTAATGTCATCCCCCTCCTTATAAGGGGGAACTATCTTATGCAGATTCCTGGAATCATGCTCTCTTGCAGGATGACTATGGGGAATACTGCTGCTGCCACCATGGGTTTCAAACCCAATTTTCTGTCTTTCTCTCTCTATCTCTAAGGACTGCCTATCTAAATCCAGCTGTTGCTTCTTGAGCTTCAGCCTGGATTGTTCCATACTCAATCTATTGAGCTCCCTTTCTAACATTCTGTCATAGGGGTGGGTGGGAGAGGCATGTTTAGAAACAGAGGTATGCTGAGATTGAACAGAAGGAGACCTGGCCCTAAAAGATGGCACCTTAACCTGGCTAACAGAAACAGCACTTCTACTATGGTGAGAATGAATACTCTTACTGTGATGTGAGACCACACTATCAGTATGATGTGACTCAACATCAGTGCCAGCTATGCTAGGTTGTCTGCTAAGGGACATGCTAGGAAGTTTCCTTTCTTAATTTTTAGCTAGGGGTGCCCCAGGGTCAGATTGGGAACCATCAGCTAACTTTTCAACAGGAGTGCCAGCTCTGGCCTTATCCTGTTCAACAAGCATATTCACTAACAGTTCTCTAGAGGGATTCTTCCTTACACTTAAACCTCTATCTATGCAGAGACTCCTTGCTTCTTTCCAGCTAAGGTTATCATAAGCAAGTTTGGACAGATCAACAGTTTGGCCTGTGCCAGACATTTTAGACAGTGTTTAAGTGATAGAAAAAGTGAAGAAAAAGTTTTTCAGAACTTTTGGAAAGACAGAAAAAAACCTTTTTAAACTTTTTAGAAACTTTTAGAAAGTTTAGAGGTACTTTTCAGCACTTAGAAAAGAAGTGAAAAGAGGAAATGCAAAACGTTTTGGTTAGGTGTACACACACTGAACTTGTTTTGTATATTTTTCTCTTATGAAAAGTACAGTGACAAAAGTGGTAAGTAGTTGCAAAGTACTTATCCCACCGCTGCACAACCAATGTAGGAGGCTGGACTGGCTTGTAGTGAGTACCAAGGGGTACTTACACCTTGCACCAGGCCCAGGTATCCCTTATTAGTGTATAGGGTGTCTAGCAGCTTAGGCTGATAGATAATGGTAGCTTAGCAGAGCAGCTTAGGCTGAACTAGGAGACGAGTGAAGCTCCTACAGTACCACTAGTGTCACTTGCACAATATCATAAGAAAACACAATACACAGATATACTAAAAATAAAGGTACTTTATTTTTATGACAATATGCCAAAGTATCTCAGTGAGTACCCTCAGTATGAGGATAGCAAATATACACAAGATATATGTACACAATACCAAAAATATGCAGTATAGTCTTAGAAAACAGTGCAAACAATGTATAGTTACAATAGGATGCAATGGGGACACATAGGGATAGGGGCAACACAAACCATTTACTCCAAAAGTGGAATGCGAACCACCAATGGACCCCAAACCTATGTGACCTTGTAGAGGGTCGCTGGAACTGTAAGAAAACAGTTAGGGTTAGAAAAATAGCCCACCCCAAGACCCTGAAAAGTGAGTGCAAAGTGCACTAAAGTTCCCCAAAGAGCACAGATGTCGTGATAGGGGAATTCTGCAGGAAAGATACAAACCAGCAATACAACAACGATGGATTTCCAGTCGAGGGTACCTGTGGGACAAGGGGACCAAGTCCAAAAGTCACAAGCAAGTCAGAGATGGGCAGATGCCCAGGAAATGCCAGCTGTGGGTGCAAAGAAGCTGCTACTAGGCAGTAAAAGCTGAGGATTCTGCAAGAACAAGGGCTAGAAACTTCCGCTTTCTAGGATGGATGTCCCACGTCGTGAGGAGTCGTGCAAAAGTGTTTTCCTGAAGAAAGACCGCAAACAAGTCTTGCTAGCTGCAAATTGTGTGGTAAGGGTTTTTGGATGCTGCTGTGGCCCAGGAGGGACCAGGATGTTGCCAATTGCGTCTGGGGACAGAGGGGGCGTCGAGCAAGACAAGGTGCCCTCTCAGAAGCAGGCAGCACCCGCAGAAGTGCCAGAACAGGCACTACGAAGAGGAGTGAAACGGTGCTCACCCGAAGTTGCACAAAGGAGTCCCACGCCGCCGGAGGACAACTTAGAAAGTCGTGCAATGCAGGTTAGAGTGCCGTGGACCCAGGCTTGGCTGTGCACAAAGGATTTCCGCCGGAAGTGCACAGAGGCCGGAGTAGCTGCAAAAGACGTGGTTCTCAGCAATGCAGTCTGGCGTGGGGAGGCAAGGACTTACCTCCACCAAACTTGGACTGAAGAGTCACTGGACTGTTGGAGTCACTTGGACAGAGTTGCTGGAATCAAGGGACCTCGCTCGTCGTGCTGAGAGGAGACCCAGAGTACCGGTACTGCAGTTCTTTGGTGCCTGCGGTTGCAGGGGGAAGATTCCGTCGACCCACGGGAGATTTCTTCGGAGCTTCTAGTGCAGAGAGGAGGCAGACTACCCCCACAGCATGCACCACCAGGAAAACAGTCGAGAAGGCGGCAGGATCAGCGTTACAGAGTTGCAGTAGTCGTCTTTGCTACTTTGTTGCAGTTTTGCAGGCTTCCAGCGCGGTCAGCAGTCGATTCCTTGGCAGAAGGTGAAGAGAGAGATGCAGAGGAACTCTGATGAGCTCTTGCATTCGTTATCTAAGGAATTCCCCAAAGCAGAGACCCTAAATAGCCAGAAAAGAGGGTTTGGCTACTTAGGAGAGAGGATAGGCTAGCAACACCTGAAGGAGCCTATCAGAAGGAGTCTCTGACGTCACCTGCTGGCCCTGGCCACTCAGAGCAGTCCAGTGTGCCAGCAGCACCTCTGTTTCTAAGATGGCAGAGGTCTGGAGCACACTGGAGGAGCTCTGGGCACCTCCCAGGGGAGGTGCAGGTCAGGGGAGTGGTCACTCCCCTTTGCTTTGTCCAGTTTCGCGCCAGAGCAGGGCTAAGGGGTCCCTGAACCGGTGTAGACTGGCTTATGCAGAAATGGGCACCATCTGTGCCCATGAACGCATTTCCAGAGGCTGGGGGAGGCTACTCCTCCCCTGCCTTCACACCTTTTTCCAAAGGGAGAGGGTGTAACACCCTCTCTCTGAGGAAGTCCTTTGTTCTGCCTTCCTGGGCCAAGCCTGGCTGGACCCCAGGAGGGCAGAAAGCTGTCTGAGGGGTTGGCAGCAGCTGCAGTGAATCCCCTGAAAAGGCAGTTTGGCAGTACCCGGGTCTGAGCTACAGACCCGTAGGATCATGGGATTGTGCCAACAATGCCAGGATGGCAAAGGGGGGCAATTCCATGATCTTAGACATGTTACATGGCCATATTCGGAGTTACCATTGTGAAGCTACACATAAGTAGTGACCGTGTAGTGCACACGTGTAATGGTGTCCCCGCACTCACAAAGTCCGGGGAATTTGCCCTGAACGATGTGGGAGCACTCTGGCTAGTGCCAGGGTGCCCACACACTAAATAACTTAGCACCCAATCTTTACTAAGTAGAGGTTAGACATATAGGTGACTTATAAGTTACTTAAGTGCAGTGAAAATGGCTGTGAAATAATGTGTGCATTATTTCACTCAGGCTGCAGTGGCAGGCCTGTGTAAGAATTGTCAGAGCCCCCAATGGGTGGCAAAAGAAATGCTGCAGCCCATAGGGATCTCCTGGAACCCCAATACCCTGGGTACCTCAGTACCATATACTAGGGAATTATAAGGGTGTTCCAGTATGCCAATGTGAATTGGTGAAAGTGGTCACTAGCCTGTTAGTGACAATTTTGAAAGAAATGAGAGAGCATAACCACTGAGGTTCTGGATAGCAGAGCCTCAGTGAGACAGTTAGTCATAACACAGGTAACACAGTCAGGCACACTTATGAGCACTGGGGTCCTGGCTGGCAGGGTCCCAGTGACACATACAACTAAAACAACATATATACAGTGAAATATGGGGGTAACATGCCAGGCAAGATGGTACTTTCTTACAATATCCCTTCTGAAGATATTGGCCAGTGTCCTGGCGAATCGCCTGCGCAAGGTCATATCGTCTCTCATACACCAGTCGCAGGTTGATTTCGTGCGGGCCGCAGCTCAAGGAATCTTCTCTGTACCTTATGTCATGCCCTTTGGGGGGCTCTGGCCATCCCGGAGGCCGCCCTAGCACTATCCCTTGATGCTGAAAAAGCGTTTGACCCTATAGAATGGCCATACCTCTTTGCAACACTGGCAAAGTACGGACTGGGTGACCAATTTATTTCCAAAGTCCGCTTGCTATACGATCATCCTACGGCACGGGTCTACTGTGGGGGCTTCCTTTCGTATCCTTTTCCTATCTGTAGAGGAACACAGCAGGGGTGCCCTCTTTCCCCCCTTTTGTTCCTGCTGGTGTTGGAACCGCTGGCGGCTGCCATCAGCGCCATCCCGGGATAGCGGGCCTTCCTCTGCAAGGTGGTACCACCTCTAAACTTTACTTGTACGCTGACGATGTCCTGCTCACCCTAACCGACCTTGACCTGAGATTATGGACGGCTTTGCTCCTCTCTCTGGCTATCAGGTAAACTGGGACAAGAGCGTGGCCCTACCCCTGTCACGCGGGATGATGAAATCAGCGCTTCTGGGCTTCTCATTCCGCTGGACCCCGCAGCACCTTAAATATCTGGGGGTCCTCGTTAACCGCGGCCTGGAACGAATGACAGCGGACAACCTAGATCCCCCTCATTGCACATATGAGACTTGAGTTTGACAAATGGGCCCAACTAGGCCTTTCCATGTGGGGCAGGCGGTGCGGATGGTCACAGTACCGCGCTTCACATACATACTGGGCCTTCTCCCCCTCCAGATACCCCTCTCCACATTGAGACTGGTGGACGCTGCAATTAGGTCTTTTGTGTGGGGGTCTATGCATCGGCCAAATTAATAGCACGTAGGTCACACGGCGGAATGGGACTCCCCTTGGTGGAACATTACGCTCTAGCCCTCCACCTGTCATCGTTGGCTGCTGCACTGTCTGACTCCACAGAATCGCCGCAATGGATATCAGTGGAGAGAGAGTTGCTCTCCCACTGGGGAGGCCTTAACGGGCTTCACCGCACGACTTCCGCTCCCTCTGGTGACCCGAATCCGATTCTGAAGGCTTGGCAGAGGACCCACCGTCTTCTGGGGGTCCACCCCTTTCTCCACGCCCAGGCTCTCTTTTGGCACAATGATAGCATACGCATAGGGGGAACGGCTCTTAACTAGCGGCAATGGAGGGACGCTGGTATTAATCGTCTAGACCAGGTACTGGAGACCGGCAGGCTCAAACCTTTTGCCAGCCTGAGGGAGGAATTCCACCTCCATCCTGCAGAGGAGTGGAAATACTTGCAACTCCAGCATTGCATGCGTCAAAACCCCAATATTGTCCATCGGGGACTTCAGCCCTCACCTATAATAGCTTGCCTGGCGACAAGGGAGAAGCACAAGGGTGTTATGGGCTGGCCTGTACAAAGTCCTTATAAGTCATCTATTCTCACGACCGATCCTGGATAAGCTGCGTCAGCAATGGCAAACCACCCTCCAGCAGAACTTTGACTTTGACGAGGAGGACTGGGTAGACACAGTGGAAGCATTAGACAGAGGTAAGCGTGAGGCTCGCCTAAAGTTCTGCCTCTTCAAGCTACTCCACGATTGGTACTGGACCCCTGTGAAACTACATAGGACTGGCCTTCTTCCGCATGCATCATGTTGGCGCTGCACAGCGCTGTGATTTGCTACACGTACTCAGTAGCTGTCCTTCCGTACAGCCTCTATGGAGAGTGGTTGAACAGGTCCTGGCGGAATCCATTTTGCTTCCAACTCCCTTACCCCCTTCATTGCTCATGTTGCACAATACGGCCTCCCTCCCGGCCTTATCGCGACCGCAAAAAAGGCTTCTGCATACAGCCCTGGCATATGTATCCTACGGCACTGGAGATCCACAACTACCCTCCCGCGCCTGAGGAATGGATTGTGGCGATGACTAACATAGCTACACATGAGAGAGTAATTTATAACCTACAGGACCAGGCTGCCATTTTTGCTCAGGTGTGGGCTCTCTTCCTCACTGGCATCTTGACTGTGCCATTGTCGCCACTCCCGCCCCCCAGCTAACCCCATGCACCTTTAATTTTCTCTTTCTCCCTTCCCTCTCCCTCCACCCCACCCCCCTATCCTTCTCCCTCTTCACTCTCCCTCTCTTTGCTACCCTTGCCCTCGGACCACTGCACTCGTCCGTCTGGTATCACTCTCTTCCTTCACCCCCACCCCTCCCCTTCCACCTATATATATTTTAAATGTTATGTTCTCCCTCTTTTCTCTTTCTTTTTTGACACCAGTTCATTCCCCTCCCTCCCTTCTGTCTCCCCCCCACTTCCTGTTTCTCTCTGTCGCCCCTGTCTTCCTTCCCTCCCTCCCCTTTCCCCTTCCCCTGCTCTTCTCTCCTTCCCATTCATCTCCCGATTAATGCTGCAAGACCTGGACATCTTACCTTTCCCCCATACATATCTCCATAACTCTTGCTTTTCGAATTGCCCAACTGCCACGGCGCTGCTCCCCTTGGCCCCGCATATACCCTGTCCAATAGCTTCTGCTATAGGACGGATCCTGTTTGCGGTAGTTGCACTGCATTTTGCCCACATCAATCCTGGATGAAGGAGGAGATGATACACAGAGCTCCAGGGACCATGGGAGACGGCTACACCTCTGAATGCTGCCCAATTATGTTGGCTGACCCCCTCTTTTGCCAGCAGACTTCTGCAAGGCCTGCATCCCCCACTTACCCCCCTTTGTCCCCCTTCCCTTTGGTATTGATCGTTCCTTGTCGTTGGTCGCCCCCATCCCTGTTATTTTCTCCTGGTATTCTCTTCTTTCTCTCTCCTTGACACCGTTTAATTATATTGATGATTAAGCATATTTTATGTCTTTGTAGTTTCCTCTCAGGCGATATTTTTGCGTTCTTTAGACCCTACTATGCAAGGACTGTTGTCTGTTAGCCTTGTTCTTATGGCTTATTTACCTGCCTCTTGATGCTGTGTTACAATGTATCTTAATTACTATTCTCAATAATAAAAAAATTACAACACAAATAAATATTTTGCCTAACTTAACAGGTGACCAATGCAACATTCTGGAATAGACTAACCATCCTTGATTCTTTCATGTATGGAATTCTTCCTCTCATTATAGTAAATGGACTGAATCCAGTAACTTTTGGTGTAGTGCAATATATCCAGACCTTTCTCCTTATACTCACCCTCCAAAATGACTGCCTACTTTTTGGAATTGGAATGAACCTTTTATCACCCTATTGAACCAACCTCTTAACTTCTCCATTCCTACTAGGAGGATAACAGAATGTTAAATTGTGTTCCAATAAATTAGTAGAAAACCATAAAACCTCTGGGGATACCACAGTATACAACTAGGTCATAGCCAGGGCTGCAGCTTATCATGGGGTAACAATGCACTCTGAACCATTGGGAGAAGATTCGTTATTTAATACATTATCTTCAACACATTCTAGGTACCAGTGCCTCCCAGTGTTACTGGGCATGGTAAAACACGCAGACCAAATTTTTTGTGAGCCTGTGAAATCAAGAATCATCACACCTAGAATAGAAAGAAATATAAGCCTGCACCCTCTGACTCAGATTATGGGGGTTATAACAACTTTGGAGGAGGTGTTAATCCGTTCCTAAAGTGACGGATATACCACCAGCCGTATTACGAGTTCCATAGGATATAATGGACTCTTAATACGGCTGGTGGTATATCCGTTGCAGGTGTGCGGCGGGTGCAGTTGCACCCGTCCTGATTTTCACTGTCTGCTATGCAGACAGTGAAAATCATGCTGGGGCCCTGTTAGGGGGCCCCTGCACTGCCCATGCCAGTGGCATGGGCAGTGCAGGGGCCCCCAGGGGTCCCACGACACCCGTTCCCGCCATCCTGTTCCAGGCGGTAAAAACCTCCAGAAACAGGCTGGCGGGAAGGGGGTCGGAATCCCCAGGTTTAGCCCAGCCAGGGGAAATCTGGCGGGAAACCGCTGGGTCCCCTTTTCTGACCGCGGCGGTAAGAATGGGCTATGAAGCACCGCCAGCCTGTTGGCGGTGCTTCAGTCGTTCGTGGCCCTGGAGGTCTTTGACTGCCAAGGTCAGAAAGACCCCCCTAGTGTTGATGGTGCGCCAAGCACATATGTCCCTTCAATGGTGGAATCGCAGCAGTTTAATGAAGGGGTGGTCGTTTCAAGACCCTGTGCCTCAAACCATAATTACAACAGATGCATCAATGATTGGTTGGGGATCTCACCTAAACAATCACACCATTCAAGGGCAATGGGATGTCAAACAGACACAGCTACACATAAACCACTTAGAATTATTGGCTGTATTCCTTGCCCTAAAAGCATTTCAACCTCTTCTCAAACAGAAGAATGTTCTCATAAAGACAGACAACATGACAACCGTGTATTATCTCAACAAACAGGGAGGGACACATTCATCTCAACTGTCCCTTCTAGCCTAATAGCATAGTACATTCCAGGAATAGACAATTAGTTGGCAGATGTCCTCAGCAGAAATCACCAATAAACACACGAATGGGAGATTCACCCCCAAGTATTTCAAAAGTACTTTCAAAAGTGGGGAACACCAAACATAGATCTATTCGCAACAAGCGAAAACACAAAATGCCAAACTTTGCATCCAGGCAACCACATCCCCTGTCTAGGGGCAATGCTCTATGGATCAGTTGGTCAGGGATATTTGCTTACGCTATTCCCCCTCTCCCACTCCTTCCATTTCTGGTCAACAAGTTGCGTCTAACGTCACTCAACATGATACTCATAGAACCAACATGGGCATGTCAGCCTTGGTACACAACACTACTAGACCTGTCTGTAGCACCTCACTCCAAACTCCCAAACAGACCAGATTTGTTAACACAAAACAAAGTTCAAATCAGGCATCCAAACCCCAATGGATTGTTAGATGTATACAAACTTGTTATATCAAAGCAAAAAGACAACTTTTAATCACTCCTAAAGTACATTCTACAGGAAAAAAAGGTGCAACAATGGCTCTTTTTTAGGAAACATACCTATGGCTGATATTTGTGAAGCAGCTACATGGTCAACCCGTCATACATTTACTAAACACTGCTGTGTTGATGTTTTCTCACAACAAAAAGCCACTGTAGGACAAGCTGTCTTAAGAACATTATTTCAATCAACTTCAACTCCTACAGTCTAGCCACCGCTTTTTCGGGGAGAACTAACTGCTTTGTAGTCTATGCATAGCATGTATATCTGCAGCTACACGTCATTGAACAGAAAATGTCACTTACCCAGAGTACATCTGTTCGAGGCATGTAGTGCTGCAGATTCACATGCACCCTCCCTCCTCCCCGGAAGCCTGTAGTCGTTTAAGTTACTAACATTTGTACATATGTATATACATTTACATTTGCATGGTTATCTTTTTTCTCTTATACACTCACTCCTTTCTTCACCCTCTGCGGGAAAACAATCTAACAATGGATTTGATGCCCATGCGCAATGGAACCGAAGGGAGGAGTCACTCGATCCTATGACTCCGAAAAGACTTCTTCGAAGAAAAATAACTTGTAACACTCCGAGCCCAACACTAGATGTCGATATAGATATGCATAGCATGTGAATCTGTAGCACTACATGCCACGAACAGATGTACACTGAGTAAGTGACATTTTCCATGTATACCTTCTAGTGTTGCACAATATAAACAGCGCATGCAGCTGCACTCTGGGGATCATATTATTTGAATGGAGTGCTGTATGAAAACAATTGGTGGCATGTAACATTGTGCAATGACAAATTTTAACGCGTATGAGGTCTGGATGTTTAATGTGATGGCAATCACGCCAGTGCTCGAGACGGTGACGTCACACGCAGATCAGCAGTACTTCCACATGCTGAGCAGTGTCCCTAATGGCTACAACTAAACTGTGCCGCAGTCTAGATGTTTAACTTGATGGCGATCACATAAGTGCTCAAGACTGGATCGTCATGCACAGATCAGCAGCACTTCCACATGCTGAGCAGTGTGTAGTGTGGGTTAACAAGCATAAAAGCGGTGACACGTCACAAAGGGTTTCAGTAAAGGTGAAGATTTATTTCTGTTTGAGAAATAACCATAAAGAGCCACGGCGTCTCTGATGTCCAGACAAGACGGCAGTTGCATCGTTTTCCTCCAGGCAACAAGAGACACAATTTCTAAGATACACAATTGAACTGGCTTACATCATGATATTCCAAATCGGCACAATGCAAACCATGTTACTAAGAAATAACAGGCAACAACTGAAACTTACAACTAAACAACACTACACAATGTCCCCTGAGGATATAAGGGCTGAAGACTTGTTGCCTATTTGTAGTAAATTACTTCGTAGAAGGTAAGGCTTGACATCCGACTTAAAAAAAAATTAAAAAAAATGGAAGTATACAAGGCCCACACTTTACACAATTGCCCCCAGTGAGCAACTGGCATTCCTGGAATGCAGAAGCTCACAAGAGTAATACATATGAGATTTCTATACTACGTAATACAATTCCAAACCTAGATCGATAAAACAATCAAGTACAAACACAACATGGACACTTTTTGGAAGTTGCAAGTACTGTACTGGTTAATTGTTTCACTAATTAGCATTTGTCTTTTTATTATTGAATACATTTGTTTATGTAAATGTCTTGTTTGAAGCACACATCTACTGCCACAACTACCATTAATTGTTTGCAATGAATTTGGCAGTATGTTCTGCTATGAAAATTAAATCTATAATCATGTCACTGCTGCCTTTAAAAATCCTTTGTGTCCAATTTTTTTTTTTTTTTTTTTTTTAAATGATGCCCTCCCTGATGCTTCATAAATATACAGTTCCTTTATTTTTCAACGTTGTGGTGTGTTCATTTCCAAGAAAAGACTACACCAGCTTCTTGTAATACCGAATGGATACCATTAAGAAATTCCAGACTGGAGCTCCCTTACTCAACAAAGGAGATGTAGTGTTCTCTTTCCTGAGATATGTAATATTTGCCTTCCTTTACTAGCCCTAATCAGTTAAAAAAAAAAAAAATACAATATGCTTCCTCTTTAACCACCTATAGGGTAATATGCCCCTCTGATCAATCGCCTTTCGCTACATTAGGTAGGCGGAGAATCTAGGTGCTCTTTTTTTATACATAAATCATCTCTCTACTCTCATGAAATAGAAAAACGTGTAAGAGTGCAGAAAATGATTTTTGATGTGAACAAAATGATGCACAATTAGATGTTTCCTTGTGAGTAGTACCAGTAATGCCACATTAGAATTAGAGGATCCTAGCTGGGACACATCTGTACTATATCACATCACAGATCTATAAAACTTCTGAGAAGTTTCCAGAACCACCTTTTGAAAATGTATCAGTCCTTCTGAGAACTGGTGGGCAAGATTATTTCATCAAACATTGTGGAACAGAGAGCCTCAACTAATGATTGAAGGTACAGCGTGTAGTGCATAATGCGTAAGAATAGGAAACTATAAATTAAATGTAACAATTTTGATTTCAGTCACATTTAAGTCATATTGGAATCCAGGACTTAACGTTCTTGATTATGTACGCGTCTGAATAATAGTAACATTTATGTGAATGTAGTTCAATGAGTTTATCTAATGTGAAGATGAAACATACTTTCTCTTTTTCAGGGTTTGGAGGTTCTTTCATGGCTCCTTCTGCAGCTCCAATAACTCCAGCTCAGAATAATGTATTGCAGACTAACTTTTATGCAGCTTTTGGAGCTACCCCTGCAACTGGTGGGAGCTCATTTGATCCATCAGGTAAGGAAGAGATTTCCACATAAAGAATATTTACAACCGAAAACAAATCTGTGTGTTTGCAGTGAAGTTATTGTCATCACTATCCAGAGAATATGACTTGTTTTCATTACTATAAACCAGACTCCACTTGTTTTATTCTTCTTCTGTAGTTCCAATTGCAAGTTTATTTCCTATCACTTTACTTTCCAATTACTTTATTTAGATATTTGAAATGTATTTCTTTGCCCTTAAGCACTGTCATCACTTAAACTTCTTGTCCACCCATCCATTCTGAACTCTGTTTTATTATGTTCAGTCTTCTGCCTCTGTCTGCTTTCCAACGCGCTCTACTGAGTCTTTCTTCATATGTAATGTCTTTTCACGTTTTGCGCTTCATGCTTATAATAGATGTCTCCAAGATGTTGTCACTTCATTTTCTACAAATTTACATTGTAAAGAAAATATCTAAAATCCCCTGCTTTATGTTTCCGTCCAGGACTCTTCCTGTAGGACCCTAACCACCAATAATGTCATTGCTTGCATGACTGGTACATTGCAATGTTACATAGAAAAAAGAGAAATGTCAAGAGTTAGGATGTTCAGCTTGCATTGTCAGTTTATGTTTTACGGTGTCACTGAGCATTGGATCCTGGATTTTCTTGTGATGTTTCTCTAAAATTTCCCATTTTTCCTTTTGAATAAGCTCACATTTGAATTTGCATCAGCACTGCAAAGGTATTAAATCTGAGTACTTGCATGGTAATCTTTCCAGCTTAATAACTCCAGTGTTTTAAAGCACTATTTGCAGAGAGAGGTTTTTTTCTTCATAACTTTTGTAGTGGCACGTATTCATCCTCCCAGGACACTTGAGCATGACAGTTTTGCCATTATTGTTCCAAAGTCCAGGGCATCAGAGGATTTCATCAGAGGTCTGCTGATAATCGGTGCTCATATGAGAACTTTCCTAACAATTCCGTCTGTGTCCAGACTCAGGATGTGGAATCTTTGGCATTCAGTTCTACTTCTTCTTTACAGCCCTCCTGATGGAATCAAGTATTTTAAACAGCAGGAAAGGGCTTGGAAAACTCTGACCTCAACAGGATGTCTTCATTCAGTAACCATCTCCTCTCTACCAGCACAACTTTTAGCGCTTATCGATGATTACACTCTTATAAGGCATAGGAGTAAGTACCATGCATCTATATATCCTGCCTTGGAAGGATGTCCTGATAATGTGTCTTATCAAGCTCCTTGTTAACTTGCCTCAAGAAAAGAGAATTGGTGTGGTCACAAAGACTTGGTTTATTGACTTTTCCATACCCTTCCTGTGGTAGCTTCATTCCATTGTCAGCCCTAGAGCTCAGAACATCCTCACAAAGCAGCCATTCATGGGAAACATAATGTGTCCCACTGTTGATGCACATTAAATCACTTATATGGCTTGTAACCTCATATGGAATGTGTATTAAATGTCTTTGGAATAATACAACCTACAGTTTTGCAGCATGAATCTTTTATGGATTCACATGCTGTGCATTATTCTGCCATCTAGTGATTGTGTTTGGAATTCTCCATTGATTTAGTCCTTTTGATTTTTTTGTTTGCTGGTGGGCGTCACTGAAACCACCATTTGGTGTCCCCTTGTAATGTTGTCCTACTTCCTCCAGATGTTACCTCCCTTGGTCGCCATATTCAGATTCTTTTTTTTTTTCCTGTTGGGTCTGGATGCTAGCAGAGAGGTCTCCAACACGAGGAAATAGTTTGGAAGGAGTCAGAAGTTTTTTTGAAGCGAAGTTTGTAGAATCTGGAAAAATTGTCGTCAGGAAGTGGACAAAAAAGGAAAGCCAGAGGAAGATAAGTTTTGTTCATTCAACAGAGCAGTGAGAATGCTCATTCAGGGGGTCCCCTGTTCGGAGTAACGGAGAAAACGCTGTTCCAGTTTTGCAAAAATTGTCACCACAAGTACGCCCAAAAGGACAAAAATATGGTGTGTAATCTCTGCCTACCACGGGAACACTGGAGTGAAGATTACATCACCTGCGCAGTGTTTGCACTGAAGACTTTGAAGGTAAGAGTGAGACAGAGAATGACCGACCATGCATTACAGTGCCAGAAGTCCACACCGTCTCTCAGAGACATTTGGCTGTTGAGCGACAATGATGAGAAAATCGGACAGGGAGCCGAAGGCGTGACATCAGAAGGTTATCGGAAAATCATCGACGTGGAGGAACAAGCATCTACGAAGAACCAAAACGTGGGGGTAAGAGACACTGGGCACTCTGCTCAAGACTTCTGAGTCAAAAAAATCGGACTCGAACACACAAGGGACCTTCAGGGTCAAACATCTTACTGCCCACAACCATCACCCAAGGAAAGGATTCTCACGGAGCCCTCAAGGGGAATTCTGCTGGTAGCAGAACTCCGAAAAAACTTATAACGTCAAAGGATGGATGGGAAAAAGATGCTTCAACATCGAAAGCACAACAGTCGAGAGCAGGTCACCAAAGCGCTATGTCAGAGTCCACGTCGAAAGAGGGTTTGATGTCAAAGACAAAGATCCCAAATGGGCCATCAACACTGAAAAGAAAGGGAGGTGGCACGAGACCGGAATGTCCGCATTATTACATCGGAGAAAGGAATTCGACAATAGTCGTAAAGAATGTAGAATTCATCAAAAAGCTTTGACGCTGAAACACACTCATCTGTGATGGAAGTCGAAGAAATATAGCCTCCACTCACACCAGATCCTTAGACAGAAGAACAAGAGTTTTTCTATGAGGAGGATAAAGAGCAGACTGGAAGGTGTCAGGCCTCAGAGGGGAGTTAACACATGGAACAACAATGAGAGGACTTAGAGACAGACTCGTCTGAAGAATCATACCCATCAAAGCCCTCACCTCCCAGATGACATGGGAATGTACAATTTGGCCATCAAAAATGCAGTAAACAGGTTTAATGTACAACTCGAGACGGATAAACCACAATCATGCTTCCTACTAGAAACATTGCTTCAAACTTGGGCAAGAAGCCAAGAATCTTCAACCAGGGGTGAAAAGCCTTTAAGGAGCCAGTCACATGTAGAGCAGTGATGCCAAGGGCTGAAAAGACATATGTTTTCCTCGAAGGACCCGGCATACATAAAAGACACCATTCCGGCAGGCTCCATAATCACAGCTACAGCCAGGACAAGGGCCAACATCTCCTCAACCTCAGTCCCCCTCCAGAAAAAGAGGACAAAAGGATGGAACTCGTGGGACTCAGATTCAAATGTAGTGCTGCAAAACTAGTGGCACATTGCAAACTCAAATGCGCAGCTCAGTAGGCATGCTTATCAGCATTAGGAGGTGATGGTAGAGCTGTTAAAACACCTCCCTGAACAGTATAGGAGAAGGGCAGCACATTTTACTGAAACTCAATAAAACATTACAAAAATAAGTTTAAAATCGGCGTTAGATGCAGCAGACCCATCAAGGTGACAGATGGTGATGGGAATCGCAATAAGACGTCACTCATGGCTGAGAATATTGGGGTTTAAACCACATATGCAGGGGAATATTATAACCACCCCCTTCAATGGGCAACAACTGCTCAGAAACACAGTGGATGAAAGTCTCAACCAACTAAAGAACAACAACAAAACAGCAAAGTCCATGGGCGCACTGCAGTTTCGAGGATGATTATGAAAGAGAATATTTACTACAAGATGACCAGCCTCAAGGGAAAACTTCCAGACAGGAAGCTCACATGAAGGCTTCCAGAGCAGGACACAAACCACCTCAACTGATCAAAGTTGGCAGCATCTGCATCAGGGGCGAGGTTCCTTTCGAGGAAGATTCAGAGGGAGAAGACAAACAACCAGAGGAGGTGCAGCTCCTGCAAATAAGTGAATGTTCAGAGAAGGCCAAACTATCAAAAATGACAAGGAAAAAAAAACATTACATTCAAATTCAAACACAGCACACCAGTCGGTGGAAGGTTTAAGGACTTCCTCCTGGAGTGGAGGAAAATAACTTAAGGCAGGTGGATTTTAAATAACAATCCAATTTGAATATTGCATAGAACTAAGCAAATTCCCCCCAGGAAGGGGACCAAAGAGGAAAATACACTCAAAAGAGGAGATAGCTCATCTCAAAGAGGTCGAAGAGTTGTTGGACACGAGGGCAATAGAACTAATCACAAAACAGGAAATCAACAAGGGCAAGTAAACTACATATTTCCTAATTCCAAAGGTAGATGGATCCTTATGCTCAATTCTAGTCCTCAGATTCATAAACAAGATTATAAAGATTCAAAATGACAGCCTTACAGGAAGTCATAAGACAACTTCAAGAATGGGATTACATGGCAACCATAGACTTGAAGGACGCTTACCTGCACATCCCTATGAATGCAAGACACAAGGAATACCTAAGGTTTGTGGTCAACGGGACATACAGTGCTGGCATTTGGAATAATATCTGCACCAAGTGCTTACAAAATGCCTTGCAGCTGTAGCTGTGCATCTCAGATGAAGAGTAATACATGTATATCTGTAGCTTGACGACTGGTTAGTAAGAGCAAACTCTGCAAGCAGTATATTCACTGGGTAATGCAGACACTGTACACACTAGGTTTCTCATTGAACATAGCGAAGTCTTCTCCAGAGTTAGAACAGGAAAAGGTTTTTCTGGGTTCAAGATTGAATTCAATTCAAGGGAAAGCATACCCTAACTCGAAGAGGACTCAATCCCTTCTGGAAGAGATTTACCATTACCGCAGGGGGAAAGGTCTGACAGCGAGGACGGTGGGGAAAATACTAGGGAAGATGGAATCTTGCTTTCCATTGATCCCATATGCGAGACTTCACATGAGACAGATCCAGGAGTGGCTTCAAAGTCAGTGGTCACAGGCAACGGGGAGTTGGCAAGAGCTAGTGGTTGTCACATAAAAAGTACAGGAGGATCAATCAAATAATAAAATCTTTAATTTGGGCAGTTAAGGCCATAAACGACTAAGCCAATACCAAATAAGTAATTAAAAAGCAATAAATACATAACTTTCATAATTATAAAAGACAGAATCATTAACACCATACAATTCCGAATTTCCATAACTCGTCATTGTATAATTTTGTCAGACGCTGCAAAGCCAAAATAAGTATCAACAGGTAAAATAAAACAAGCAATAGTAGTTACCCTCCATAGTTCTTGTTTGTACTGCGGACCTTAAGAATTAACATACACTAAAACAGATGTCTGGTGTAATCAATAATTGCAAAAAGTGCAAGGCCTCACTACACCTGCGATAACCTGATGATTTTAACACAGGTTTGAGAAAAAGGTGGCATATATGACTGTAGTGCTTGAAAAAAAGCATGTAATGTAAGAATAACTGCCTAGAGGTCCCTACGGAGCTACAAGCTAACGGAGAGGCTCCCAGGAAGTCTGATTGTCACCCATTACTCAGGAGCCTCCAGACTGTGCCAGCTCTGAGATGAAACAAAAGTGACCGCTCCCAATCAGTTAAATTCAGGGAAAGATACAGAACATGCTTCACGTCAAGAAAGATCTATAAACCGTCAGCATGGTACTTTTGTCAGCTCAGATTTTAGCCTCCTCTCCTCGTAAGCTTCCCCAAATAGGCACCTTACCCTGTTCTTATCAACGTTGTTGATTTCCTGGTCCACAAGCCATAATCTGTGATTGCCATGGTTTGTTGCAAGATCTAGACTGCTCATGAACTCGACAAAATGAGTCACCAACGTTCGCAGGGTATTGGGGGTCCGCGCTAACAGAACCACATCATCGGCGACTCTTGGGACATCTACATGGCATGCGATTAAATCAGGGCAAACATCATCAATATGAAAAAATAAATACTAACGAAGCTGGTGCAGGAGGAAATGCCGTGATGGAACAGAGAAAACATTACACAAGGAAGGCCTTTTATACAACCAAATCCATCTGTGACAGTATCCACAGATGCCTCTCACGTTGAATGGGGGGCACACATGAGGTCCCTCAAAGTAAGAGGGATATGGAGGGATCAGGATGCAGTACGACACATCAACCTCCTAGAACTGAAAATGGATTTCCTTACCCTCAAAGCATTCCAGAACCAGCTTTGGGGGAAGACAATATAACAGCAATGTTTTACATCGACAAGCAGGAGGAGACTGAATCCCCACTCCTATCAAGGTTGGCTTAACTGCTCTGGAAATGGGCAATACAGAGGAACATGGACATTCAGGCAATATACTTACTGGGAAAGGACAATGTTGAGGCAGACAGAGTGAGCAAACAAGTCTCATGCTCCCACGAATGGGAGCTCAAACAAACAGTAATAGAAAGGATCTTTCAAAGGTGGGGCACAACATCAGTGGTTCTATTTGCAGCACTACAGAAAGCAAAATGCCAGAACTTTGCCTCCAGTCACCCGCACCGTCCATCACTGGGGAATGCCTTTTCGATAAACTGGTCAGGGACATTGACATACGACTTTCTCCCAAACCCGTTGTTGCACACAGTAGTCAACAAATGCAAGAGGAGTCACATGACATTAATCCTGATCGCACCGCAATGGCCAATACAAACACGGTACTCCGAGATATTGCAATTAGCACAATGGAGAGGCCAAAGGCTACCAAGACAACAGGATCTATTGTCCATGAAAGAAGGAAGGGTATTTCGCCCAGAACCGGAATCCTTGAACCTAACGTCATGGCTCCTGAAGAGTTAGAATTTGGTCATTTAAAGTTACCAAAAAAAGACAATGGCAGTATTGAGGGAGGCAAGAAAACAGACAACAAGAGAGTATTCCACAGAAAAATAGAAGAGTTTCACTGTGGTGTGTAACAAAGGGGTTACACAAGAAAAGCACCCATGAAAAGACAGTTCTAAGGTAGCTGACAGATCTCCTACAAGAAGATCTTACATATGCATCCTTGAAGGTTGATCTAGTGGCAGTAGTGGCTTACACAAGGGGATATATGGGAAGACGTTTTTCACGCACCAGTAGTAAAGAGATTCCTAAAAGGAGCAACAAGAGGCACTACCCCAAAGAGGATGCCAGCACCCGCATGGAACCTAAATGTGGTATTAACTCAAATCATGAAAAAAAAAATTGAGCCATTACTTAAGGCTACTTTGCAGATGCTAACTCCAAAAGTGGCCTTCTTAGTAGCCATTACATCACTACCCAGAGTGACAGAGTTACAAGCACTCACTTGGACAGAATTAGAGACGCACAATTCCTACCAATGATAGGGTCGCAATTTCATATCAAGCAAATTATACAAATACCAAGTTTCTTTCAGAGCCTGAAGACCCTTGCAGAAAGAACTTTGCATACATTGGACGCAAGATGGTCAATCGTACTACACTCAAAAAAAAAAATCTTTGCGGAAGACTCAACGGCTACTTTTGTCATTTGGTAAAGGTTATCTGGGCATATCGGTAACTAAGAACACTGTAGCAAGAAGGATTAAACAAAAAATTAAGTTGTGCCAGACAAATGCATGAGAAAGGTTGCTAAAGGTAACAGGAGCGCACACTACACAGTAAAAAGGGGCAAAATTGCCTTTTTAGCAAGTACTCTGCTGCAGGAAATTTGCATGGCAGCAACATGGGCATCAGTATATTTGTTCAGAAGACATTACTGTATTGAAATACACAGGAACAAGGAAGCACAAGTAGGTCAAAAGGTGACACAACATCGGTTTACAAATCAATACCCAGCCACCACAAGAGTAAAACCTCTTTGAAATCAATACACAGGGTGTGAATCCAGAAAAGATTCACTCTGCAAAACCTAAAGTTTCTTACCCGTAGGTGTAGTTTTTCACCTTGAAGAATTTTCTGGATTCACAAGCGACCCACCCACTTCCACCAAGCAGATGGGAGTAAGGAAAAAAAAGGATTTGAAGATGGCGACCAAGGGTGGGAACATCTGGAGGAAGTTGGACGACGTCACAAGGGTACACCAAATGGTGTCTTCGTCAGTGCCTACCAACAAACAAAAAAAATCAAGAGAAGGACTAAAAATCAATGGAGTTCTGAATCCAACCATTATTTGGCAGAATAAAGCACAACATATGAACCCAGAAAATTGTTCAAGCAGCAAAACTACAGATAAGAAACTTTACATTTTCATTCACTTTTAGACAGCCACAATGGATTGAACATACTGAGTGCAGGCTGTTTAAGGTTCTTGAGTGCTCAGATTGCCTGCTTTAAAAAAAAAAAAAAAAAAAATCTCTCACAAAATGATCATGCATCGCTAGGCCCATTGTACAGCTAGTGTTCTGTATATGATCTCATGTTTTCCGTTCAGTGCTTCTGGTTACTGTGACAGCAACAGCTTTCTATATTGAGATCTGGTCATTCTTCTCTCATGAGTTTCAGTGGATGGACATATAAACTGTAATGCTCTGACTGTATTTAAAGACACTCAAATGGATGAAGACCAATGAAAAGAGGGAAGTGACAACAGAGGCCTTCCTCTGGTTTATTTATACATCATCTCAATCGTCAATAAGCATATGTAACAGAGGTAAAAGTGATGACAATCAATTTATGGAAATAATGCTTTGTATAAATTAATTTCTCTCCCTGAAGCAAGCAGATGTTTATAATTCTTACGAAAGCAACCTGCATGTGTAGATTAGATACCAGGGTTTTTGAAGCATTGTGAAATGGGGTTTTCTCAGAGACTTATTGAGAGGTAAGTGAGCAAGAGCATGCAAATGCTACTTTTTGACTATGGACAAATCTGACACCTCCTGAGTGATGAGGTTTAAGTTTGTAGGCTTGCAGGGTGAGCATCATCTCTGTTAACCCCAGGGGGACAGGGATGAGTAAAGGATTCTTGCACTGTATAAGACTGGCTCAGCTGCTCTTTAAATTCTTCCCAACACTCCTGATCTATACTCATGGTCATTTTGGTCTGGGCATCCTATGAGTTTGAAAACTGAAAACATTGCCGTCATTGGTTGGAAGGGAGACCATCTTTTGTTCCTCTCTGCTTGGTGGCAGATAGTGCAGGACATTTAAGTTCTGTCTATAGTCTGGCATAGGTTCAGATTGCCTTTTCCACCTGCCGCCTTTTTCTCTGAATGCATATAATTTCTCCTCTGATCTTTGTTATAACATTTTGTATGTTACCACAACTTGGCGACACAAAATGGAGAAAAGGAAGTGGATAAAATTGGAAAACTAGATTAAGTGCCTGATTTAGAGTTTACAGGTTACTTCCTCACAACATGACAAATATTCCATCCACTTAATCACAAGTGTCAGAGGATTTAATGCAAATGTAACTAGACGGATATCTGCCAAACTCTAAATCAAGCCCAAAGCTCTTCCCATTCGACAACAGAGAGCCTACAAAAGACCCTAGTTTCCCAAGTTTACGGCCACTGGGGCACTGCGCCAGGAATGGCAGACAGTATGCTGGTGCCAAGGGTCCCTTAGATCTTAGGTAGATCTGACGAGGAGGCCAAAGCAGATATAATCACACCTGCAGAATATGTAAAAGAAGGTACACGGCTGGACGCCACCCTGATGGAATAACAATCTATTGCTGACAAATAGATATCTACCGACAGTACAGACCTTAAGAGTAGCCTTCATGATGAGCTGGGGAGAGTGGCTGAAGTGAAATGTACTCTTAGCCACAATAATCTTTCTTGTTCCTAATCACCTTCCCCAGTGTACTCCTAGTCAGAAATACCAGTATGCAACCACATGCTCACCATGTACCCTTATCCTTGGATGGTTGCACAGCTGACTGGGGCAACGATGTGTACCTCAAAGCGCGACCCAAGAAATTACTCTGTTTTAAAGAACAGCTAGGCAATCAAACTAATTGAGCTGAACACTACCTGCTCTTGCTAGAATAGCAAAATTATGACAAGGTGGGCACACTCCTTGTGCTCAGTCATAAATCACAGAGGGCTAAAATACTTATTGCCTGACTTGAAACAAACTTCGATATGTGGGCGATACGTGAAAGAGAAACTGCCTTCCATGCATTCTATTAAGCACTTTATACTTTAGGCTCCGAAGTCCATTCTTATATCCAGACTTATTTTCAAGCATGTGCATGGTAATCTATCATACTTTAGGATAGGGAACTGCTTGAGGCACCCATTAATCCCACTGAACTGTGCGGGGTCCTCTGCTTCATGCCTCTGGAAAAGACGCATGGTAACCTTCCATAAGATTTCTATAGAATTTTGTTACCCTTTCACCATGGCAAATGGGCAGCACCATTTACCTCCTTGACACAAGTCTCACTCCTTCAATGTGTGAGGCTGAGATAATCATTCCCAAACCTGTAAAGGTTCTATTATACTTCTTAACACTCAGTTGCACCTTTAAATACTGATGTGAAACTATAACCCAAACTAGTTGCACAATGCCTTTATCCCTTCTTGCCCAGCTTTAATGAGATCGACCAAGTGGGGTTTATTCATCAATGCTAGGGGGCAGATAATATCAGAAATATAACTCATCTGATTTAAAAGACACACAAACCCAAAAACCGTGCTGGGATGCTGTCTGGAGACATTAAGGAAAGCATTAGACTGTTTTAGTTGGGCCTTCCTGAGAGCAGTCCCAGACAAGTTACAACTAGGCCCAAATAGATATAATTGTTGTGGCTTCTTCCTTCCCTACTGAGTTTATTAGGATCAACTGACAAATCACAAGAACTATCACACCGACGAGATTTACAGGACAAGAATGCCCACTTTCGTGGCCTGGTGGTGGAGCCCCTGCCCACATAGATTTGACGGTCGCTTATAATATCAGGATCTCCCTCACGATCAAACCCACAAAGTCAATTTGCAGATAACTTGATCTGCACATTAACTATTCTGATGGAATCTCTCATGTTTGTTGCTGCACTAGAAACCTTTGAATTGGACTCTGTTGTATTGTTTATAAGGAGAAATCAAATGTACTCAGCCTGACCATTCCCCCTCAGGATCTTACACAGTTACAAGCATTGGTCCTATTTGCAGTCTTTTAGATACTTGAGTCTAAACATTACTAGCCATCTTGAAGTATGGCCTAAAGATAACTGGCCGGAGTACTGTAGAAACATACTTGAGAAAATTGGAAAATGGCACCCCTATAAATACCATGGCTATGGTGAATTAATGTAGTAGAAATTATTATTCACCCCAGGATCCTTTTTCAATCCCTCCCTACTCCCATTCCCTCAGAGCCATCACTCTCCTGCAGAACAAAATCTGTACATTCATATGGGAAGCTAAATGCCCTGAATCTCCAATAAACTCCTCATGTTCCTGCGAGACAAAGGCAGAAAATTCTAGCCTACAACTAATAGAATATTTCTGGGTAGCATGCTTGCCATACTTACTGGAATGAGTGGTCCAGGAAAAGGAGAAACACTGGTTCCACATGGACTACACAATGACATGCCACCTCTGTGGTACCTGGCCTGGCTTCCCATTTGTCACCACCCTAAGAGTGCATAGTGCATACATAGCCACACTCACCAGAACAGTCCTTTAGATATGGGACCAGGTGGTGATTAAAAAAAAAAAAAAAAAACTTTTCAATACCTTTACTTCACACAACACACCCATTGTGAGGAACCCTGACTTCAACCTCGTGACTACTCAGACCTCATGTTTGGGATGGCAGCAGTGAGACCGCAAAATACTGGGTCACCTATTTCAGAGAGGACAGATAAACATTTGAGCACTGGAGAGAAGAATTTCAAATTTTATAAAACTCATAACTTCACTACTACTCACCAAAGACACTGGGCACTACACCCTGCAAATTTCCCTGCACTACATGACCCCTTCAAACAATTTATAAAGCTAATCTTCTCTTTCAGGCATACAAAACTCTTCATCTTCAAAACCTATTACACTATACAGAAGTCAAACCTCCACACTAATTATTGACTCCAAATACAATGGGCAGCCTACCTGGGTATGCCTATTCACGGAAAGCAATGGGAAGACATCTAGTGCAATATCCATAAGACATACAGCAGCTTCCCCCGCAGAGTGTCTACCTGCAAGATAACTGTTAGACTTTTCATCCTTGGCGTGGTCTCCCTTAACTGTTTGCCTCTGTTTCCCAGGATGTTGATGTGTGCTGGACTCTGATTTTGCTGTTTTTGTTACTCTGGGCACTTTACCACTGCTAACCAGTGCTAAAGTGCAAGTGTTCCTTTACAGAATGTGTATGTAATTGGCTTATCCATGATTGGCATATGTGATTTACTAGGAAGTCCCTAGTAAAGTGCACTAGAGGTGCCCAGGGCCTATAAATCAAATGCTACTAGTGGGCCTGCAACACTGGTTGTGCCACCCACATGAGTAGCCCTGTAATCATGGCTCAGACCTGCCACTGCAGTGTCTGTGAGAGCAGTTTAAAGCTGTAAATTCGACTTGGCAAGTGTACCCACTTGCCAGGCCTAAACCTTCCCTTTTCTTACATGTAAGACACCCCTACGGTAGGGCCTAGGTAGCCCCAAGGGCAGGGTGCAGTGTATGGTTAAGGTAGGACATATAGTAATGTGTTTTATATCTCATAACAGTGAAATATTGCGAAATTCATTTTTCATTGTTGCAAGTGTGGAGTTTGTGGTCTGTGAGCTCACAATTTCAAAATGCATCTTTTACTAAAGTTAATTTTAAGATTGTGTGTTTGAAAGTGCCACTTTTAGAAAGTGGGCACTTTCTTGCTTATACCATTTCTGTGACTCTGCCTGTTTGTGGATTCCTTGTGGTCAGTTTAACAGTTGGGACTGGTTGCACCTCACACTAGACAGTGACACAAAGGAAGCTGGGGTGTAGTCTGCATTTTCTGATGAGCCATCTGTGCTAGAAGGGAGGGGAGGAGTGGTCACTCACACCTGAAAGGGCTGTGCCTGCCCTCACACAATGCATTCTCCAACCCCCTGGTGAGTGTCTGGGGCCTGGCCTGGGCAAGACAGGATTTCACAATCAAGAGAGACTTTGCTTTGAAGTAGGCCTTCTTCAAAGGAGAAATTGGATATAAGAAGGGCACCCAAGACCACAGACTTTAGAACACTTCTGGAAACAAGAGGAACCTCTGCCTAGAGAAGAGCTGAAGAGCTGAGGAAGAAGAGCTGCCCTGCCTGTGACTGTGCATTGTGGAGCTATCCTGCAGTTGCTGCTTCTGCCTGTGCTAGAGGACAAAGACTGGACTTTGTGTTGCCTTCCTTCTTGTGAAGATCTCCAAGGGCTTGATTTAGAGCCTGCGTCCTTGTTGTTTGAAGTCTCGGGGACACAACGACTTCTTTCTGCCAGCACCTGGAGTCTCTGGAGAGACTCCTACGCTGCCAAGTGGTGCCCATCCAGTTCCTGAAGAAATCCACGCACAGAACGCCTTGCATGGAAAAGATCTACGTGACTCCGATCTGTGGCTGAAAAATCGACCTGCCACTGGATTTGCAGCTGAAAATCAATGCTCGCATGCAAGCGACCCGAAGATTGACGCCCGGGGTGGAGAAACGATGCACAGCATCGCTGACGGAGGCTGGTGAGATCGCAACCCGCTCTGCGTGGTTTTTGGATCATCGTGCGGCTGGATTTCCGACACAAGTACTGCTGGGCGTGTAAAAACAGCGCAAGGCCTACCCGGAACCGAGAGTGCTGACCGGTTCAACTCATCGCTCTCCTGCATAGAGAAGAAACGACGCACGTGACCCCACGAAAGGAGAAATGACTAAAGGTCTCGCTCGTGAGTGAAATCGACACATCGCAAGACCTTTTTGACGCACACTTGCCTGTGCAGGGTACATTTTGCCACACCCAAGGTTCATTTTCACACTAACAGTTTTAGAGTGTGTTTAAAATTACATGAAGACTCTTTCTGCATTTTCAGTGGTAACTTGACTTGTGTATTGTGGATTTTTCTCGTTACACATATGGTGGTCCTGTTTTTTTCCAGACCTTCTGGAAGTACTTTGTTTCACATTAAAGGGACTCTAGGATACCACAAACCTGAGGGCTTCAACTTTCAACACTTAAAGGTATGACACACACACACACAGACTGGAGTTTGATGTACCCCATGAATGAAGCAGCCAAGCAGCTCATAAGGGATAAGGCCTCCTCTGTTACACTATGGTTTAATTTTCTTTGGCATCTATTGGCACTGGAGTGCGTTTCACACATACTAGCATTTACTGGCAAGAAATTTATAGATGGCTCGAAACCAATGATTGATCATAAGATTTTAGTCATACAGACAGATAAGTAGAGATTTGAGCATGCGGAAAGGATCAGCAAAACGTTCCATGAATAAATGGCGTAAGAAGCTGACTGAGGAAAGCAAAGAGTCAGTTGGACGAAGGGTGACAGCAGGTTTTAGAAGACACGAGTGGCGTTGGCATTCATTTTCTCCACCACTTACAGTCTTGAGAATGAGCAGATTACAGTGTAGAAAGCAAGTGATGAGATGCTTTACAAAAATGGGCAAAGTTATAATGTGCCTGAGGCAGTAGAGTTGCGTACAGTAAATTACAAGAGATATTTTAAGGTTGGATAGAGGGAAAGAAGCCAAAGGAGAGCAAGGATGTGTTAAATAAATTGGTGACAAGGATACTGAGGAATGACATGATATATGACCGTATAAGAGGCTGAAGAAAGGAGAAAGTGGTATTTTACTTCAGGGTAAGAAAGACAGCCGAACAATTAAAGAAGCCAAGTTACTTTATTCTACTCAAGAACACAGTACTTCATATGATCAGATTGGAGCTGAAGATTCAGGGAGAGAGCAATACTGGACATTAAGAAGACACTTAGGGCCTGATTTAGGTCTTGGCGGAGGGTAATACTATGTCAGAAACGTGACGGATATCCTGTCTACCGTATTACGATCTCTTTATATCCTATTAGAATTGTAATATGGTGGACGGGGTATCGGTCATGTTTGTGATAGTGTATTCCATTCACCGAGATCTAAATCGGATACCTAGGGCCTAATTATGAGTTTGGTGGGCGGCAGGGGCCGCCAGCCAAACTGTTCCCACCATCAGGCTGCCTGTGCAGCCTGAACCCCGTCAGCCCTACTAGGAGTTCGCTGCAGGACCGTAACATTGCAGCTGACATTCCACTGTCTGTAATTTGGGCAGCGGAATGTGTGACGGGGTGTGCAAGGGGTCCCCTGCACTGCCCATGCAGAGTGCATGGGCGGTCACACCCCCCCCTACCACCCCTCCTCAAGCCCCCCCCCCCCCAAGCCTGGCAGTGTCGGCGGTTGGACTGTGGCAGCTCCACCACGGTCATAATGCCACGGTCAGCCCACCACTTTTGCGGCTGTCTGACCGTGACCCTGGCAGTCAGGTGATTGCCAGGGTCATACTGAGGCCTTTAATGAGAATTAATATTATTGCAGAAAGACGTAGGTAAGCTGAAAAACAGAGGAGGCTAAAAAAATTATTTTTGGGCCCTCGTCAAAGTGACGTTATGATGCTCTCTTACATTGTCAGTTAAGCCATGTTCATGCTCCTAAGGGTTATCAGCACTTCTTTCAATGGGAAAGCTCTAGGGGTGACCTAGTATTACATTTCCATAGTGCCAACTCTGCTTATGGGGCGTTTTCCTCTATATGGGCACAGAACAGTTTAATGACTTTGTGAAAAATTGGGTTGTTGGTTAAGGGGGGTGTCAGCCCTTCTCAAGAAACAGCCACAATCCTTGTCAGGGTAAAACGCAAACAGTCACTAAATTAACCTGTGCTTAAATCTGTTAGCTTGGCACAAAAGCAGTCAGGCTTAAATTAAAGGCAATGTATGAAGCGTTTATGCAGCACTCAAACAGCAATAAGGTGCAAACACAACACAAGAAAAAACCCACAAAAATTTAGAAAAAGAGTACAATTTTATACATTATTTATCACCGAAACAAGAGTACAATTTAATAAATTATTTGACACCAAAACAAGTAAAATCCAATCAGTAGAGCCAGAGAGGGGCAATTTCAAAGTTTTAAGGTAAGTATAGCACTTAAAAGCACAAGGCACCAACTGTACTGGGACAAAGTCAGAAGTTGAATCTAACTGCAATGGAGTATGGGCCCTGCGTTGGACCGTGTTGTGGTGCATTGGTTCTAATCAGCAGCTGCAGGGGCCGCAGTGCAAGGTCCTGTAACGAGCTGTGTTGCTTCCGATGAGGAGCTGCAAAGGCAGTGATGTGAGGTCCTGAATTGAGATGCATTGCATCCGTACCGATGCAGCCACCATTCAGGAGCTGCGAGGTGCTGCTGTATGAGGTCCTTCACCATGCATTATTGAGTTGCGTCACATGCATTGGTTCTGAGGAAACCCAAAGTCTGAACCGCAGGAGTGCACTCTGAAGCCGGGAGGGGGGTGCCTCTTGTGGTTCTGGACTCACTCCAGCAGAGGACTGTAGCAGGGTACAGATCGGTCCAGTTGACTCTAAGAATTTGGCAGATGCAGGCCAGGCCTCTGGCGCTTGGTATGTCCCCTATAGCTCAGAACAGGTCAGTCAGCTATCCATTGGAGTCACTCTGCTGGTTCCGTGTTCAAGGAGCAGGTCTAGCCCTCCTTCCTCAGGTAGCAGAGCAGTCCATCATGAGACAGGGCAGCCCTTCCAGCAGAAGGTAGCAGAGCAGTCCTTCAAGTCTTCCACAGACCCAGAAATGATCTGAAGAGTTGGTCTGAGGATCTAATATTTGGCCTGGGATCAAAAAAGGCTAGGGTGATGTTCTTTGTGTGTCTCTCATAGTTGGGGCTTAAAATCTGATTTATCATTAAAGAGCAATTCAAGTATAAATTCTTTAGACACCAAACATTAAATGTCTTCCTGCTCCCAAACAAATGGTATCACGTATTACAAGTAATAAGGTAAGCCAGTGTTATACTATGGGAGAGTTATGCCTTATAGTAGTGAACAACTAATTTGTAAGTATTTCACTATCAGAACATGTAACAATTAAAAGTACACGCCCAACTTCGTAAATATATTGCATCCTGGCCTATGGGCTGTTTATGGCCTACTCGAGAGGTGACATATCCATTAAGAGAGAAGGTTTAGGTCTGGCGGAAGTTTTGTTTTGCCTTGTTGAAATGGCAGTTTGAAAGAGCATACAGTCAGCAGTGGCAGATCTGACATGTTTGAAAAGGCTACTTACGTGAAGGGCCGCAGGACCAATAGAAGCATTTAATTTACAGGTCCTGAGGTACATGTAGCACCACTTTACTAAGGATTCATAAATAACTTAAATGTGCCAATTGGGTGTAAGCCAATTTTGCCATGTCTAAAGGAGGGAGCACAAGGCCATTTAGGACTGGTTAGCTGTGATAAAGTTTGCAAAGTCCTGAAGCTAGCAAAAACAAATTCATCAAAATGGGGGTGAAGGCAAAACATTTGGGGGTGACCATGCAAAGAGGGCCAGGTCCAACAGACTCACAGCATCCTTTTAATTTACTGTGGGGGTACCTTATTCAGTATATAATAGTGAGAGCTGGACATCAATGCCCAGTGACGAGGATACCATGACATAAGAGGCAGCGTGACATCACAGTAGTCCTTTAGAGTTAGTTCTGTATTTTGACTTTTTATTTAGTTTTTTCCCTACCATTTAATTTGCTCTTACCTGTCATTTCTTTCAGATATGTCACAAACGTTGAAACTGTTCTTCTGACAATCCTTAACCCCAGTATGTATTTTGTGCCTGCATTCCATTTAACAGGAGGGCTTTATTCCACTGGCTGTTTCAGAAATTAGCTCCAATTAACTGGTTTCTTGACTGATTTTAGTAATATTTGACAGACCTATTGCTTTGTCTGTTTGTCTTGTCCTAATTTAGACTAAGTCCCACCATTGTTCTGTTCAATGGTTTATAACCTAAAACATATTATGTTGACTGTCTTTCCTTGAGGCATTGTTGAAACTTGAAGGTTTTTGTGGTGTTTCCATTGACTTGTATAAATGATTTTCCGAGCTTATAGCCAACTTTTATATTTTCTTAGTTAGGCAGTAGATTTCTGAAACGTAACCACGTGATTTTTTTTATCCAAAACTTGCTGTTTTGTATAATTTTTAGTCCTGTATTTAGTCTATAACTTTTGTGCAATACATATTCCTAAACCAAGGTTTTGACTGTTTTATCACTATTTTGTCAACATTGAGTGCATAGTTGATTAAGTTAATGTAATGTGTGGAGTATATCCACACAAGTTTTCCATTCCGCCAGTTTGGACGTGTATTCTATTGCTAACTGAATTTCTGGGCAAGAATACCAAGATGGAACAGGTGTTTCCTGATCATCTGTCACCTTCCTTAATCACACTCCTTCTTTGGTCATGTGTTTTATAGAGTGCCTTCATGTCAGTTTTCAGCCACTTTATTACACTAGGTATCGCATATAATGTTCAGTGACAGGAATGTACCCCAAGCATGTATGATGATACTCGCCTTAGAGGGTGATGCTACAGTGATCTCAGTCCAGTGATATTGGAATGGGAATATATATATGAAGGTGTGTCAAGTACAATCTCCACAGAAGGAAGGGAGATGTCCCTGATGGACTATTGGTTGTTGTCCTGACCCTTTTTGATGGTTGATCCTTATTGGTTCATCCCGGCGCAACACTAGTGCACAAGGGCAGTTGGTTTTAGTCTTTCCTTGAAGAGTAATTAGTTGGGCAGCAGTCATATCAGCAGTCATATCATATTCCAAAGTTTCATCCTTATATCTTGACATGTTGTCTTCCATGGTTCTTCATTTTAGATTCCGGCTTTTTGTTTTTCTGGACTCGTTGAATCTAGGAAGGTGGCTAGTCATTTAATGGGGGCTGGGCTTCCGGTGGTGTTCCAGGCCTTGCCCCCTACTCTTTCATATGATCTCCAGAGTTGCTATTTTATTTTTCCATTCCACCTCTCCTAATCTCTTCCAGTTGAGCAGAGTGTGGAAGCTGGATTTTGGATTCTCTGTAGCTTTTTGGTCTATTTTTGTAGTTTCTATGGTAGGACTATTGCATTATTTTAGCCAGGACATCACCCAATTAATGTAAAGCAAGAAAATGCCTAGGCTTCATGGCACTAAAGAATTTTGTTTATCATTTCTATGCTAATAGCAGTTTTGAGCTATTAGTCAGCCTGTATCATCATTTTGCATCAGTACTCTTGATGACTCCACTTATTTGAGCAGTGAAGGAGATTTGAAAGTCAAATAGGACTCACCACGAGATTGGGCCAGCACTCCAGATCATGAAACCATATGACTGCTGTTGCATTTTGCCAACATTTCCTGAATCTATGATTTCTGAGTAGCACCTTTTCTTGCAGAAATAGTTATTGTTTATGCCTAGAGATTCTTTAGATATCATGTGAGGTTTCTGTAATTTGGTTGCTCTTAGAAATGGCACTTATGGGGAGCAGTCACCTTTCCCAGTGTTCTCTGGTGCACACTGCAAACATAGATGACCAAATACTCGAAATACTCTGCACATTACATTTAAAGTTATTGCTGAGCCTATTCTGAATTGCTTAATTTCTTTGATAGTACTTCTTTAGATGAAGAATAAAGAGATAACATGCACACCTTTTTAACATCTGCCACATTTTTGTACAGCGCGATTCTGGTCAAGGGTGGAATTACGATGGTGATAATTTATATCAACATGTGTCAATCTAACAAATTATTCTTTTTTGTAGATAATCATGATCGACAAGTTGTTACTTTGTGTTACTTTCATTAGAACTAAACTAAGTCCACTTGATGTAGAATGTTGAACTGTTTTTGATGAGAATTGTGTTTAACAAGGACCTAGGATTTGAGTACTGCTACACTGCAGTATAAAGTTAAGAAGATTGCTTAACATTTCATAGTGTTTTAAACATTCAGGGGGTCATTCTGACTTTGACGGGCGGCGGAGCCCGCCCGCCAAAGTCCCGCCAGCAGAATACCGCTACGCGGTCAGAATACCTCCGCGGTGATTCTGAGTTTCCCGCTGGGCTGGCGGGCGACCGCCAGAAGGCCGCCCGCCAGCCCAGCGGGAAACCCCCTTCCATGAGGATGCCGGCTCCGAATGGAGCCGGCGGAGTGGAAGGGGTGCGACGGGTACAGTTGCACCCGTTGCGATTTTCAGTGTCTGCTTGGCAGACACTGAAAATCTTGGTGGGGCCCTGTTAGGGGGCCCCTGCAGTGCCCATGCCATTGGCATGGGCACTGCAGGGGCCCCCAGGGGCCCCACGACACCCGTTACCGCCAGCCAGGTTCTGGCGGTCAAAACTGCCAGAACCAGGCTGGTGGTAAGGGGGTCGGAATCCCCATGGCGGTGCTGCTTGCAGCGCCGCCATGGAGGATTCCCCTGGGCAGCGGGAAACCGGCGGGACACCGCCGGTTTCCCGTATCTGACCGCGGCTGTACCGCCGCGGTCAGAATGCCCATGGGAGCACCGCCAGCCTGTTGGCGTGCTCCCGCGGTCGTTGGCCCTGGCGGTAGTCTACTGCCAGGGTCAGAATGACCCCCTCAGTTCTTTAAGAGGCTATAATATAAATATGGGGTAAAAAGTTAACTTATTTGGTAACACAAAGAAGTACTCAAGTGTTTTTCTTTTTCATGAAATACACCTTTAAACGCATTGTTCTGTGACAAATATTATATTTGTTCCATGGTTTGATGGTCTAGGTGATCTGCTCATGCCAATGGTCCCTGCTGCCCAGTCTTCAGGGTCTCCGATTTCAATGTCCATGAATGCATCCGGATCAAGCAAAGTCCTGGGAGGCGACTTGGATTCTTCCCTTGCCAATTTAGTAGGCAGTAAGTCATGTACTTATTTCAAATGTGCTGTTGGCTATTGTAATGTAAGAATGTTGCAAAGTAATGATTTTCTAGGAATTGACAATGGTTGGTAGCAGTTTTGTATGTTTACTGTGACTGTTGGTTTTTACCTTTTTGTTAACGGATACAGAATTAAACACAGCATGGAACCTCTCACTTTAATAGTTATTAATATGGCTATTCAATTCTGACCCCTCACATTCACCTGTAACTGGATTTTACTTTAAAAAATAAATTTAAAAAAATGTAATACTGTTTCCCAGGTGAAGTTTATTCAGAGCCGTCCCCTTTTATATAACGTTTTAGCTCTCACCAGTATAGCATAATTGTCTCCTCTGAGAAAGTTCCACATCCCACTCCACATTCATAGATTTTAAACTGCATTCAATGCCATATATAGAGGTCACTGTTGTGGCCTGTGCTGGGGAAGCTATGAATACCAGGCCTCATCTTCGTAAATTTGACAATTTAAGTTAAAACATACATCATAATATGGCTCCCTGGTAAATAAGAACAAAAGTTTCGAGTCCTAGCATTGTGTTATGAAAGGGTGCATACTGGCACCATAATTGATCAATATACTAGAAACTGATCGGAATTAATAATCACGGCGGGAAATATTGATGCTCCAAAAATTATTCAATGTTATATAAATCAGGTCATTTACCAGTAGGAAAACCCTCCCCTAACTACCAGGCAGCATCCTTCTCACTAGAGAAAGAAAATTCCAAGATAAATCATTGGTCATCACTGCCCATATGCCCGGATAGTGAATTGCTGTCAGATGCATCTTTCCTGGCTTCTGCATGCAGTGTAGAGAGCAGAGGAGCAGACACCGGAAAAGACTGATTGAGCAAAACTGACATTCATATGTTAAGCAATTCTTTAGGGCCTACCTTAGAACATCCAGCTCAAACTGTGAGTAATCTAGGCATCAATGGACTCTTATGGTACCTTATCATTATGGATTTCTTTAGTGGTGTGCCCAGCTATATGTTGCACATTCCTATTGTAAGGTAGGATTTACCCTTTTTGAACCATTACAGCGATAGTTGAGCTGTCCTACAATCATGCTTAGACTATCCAAGCTTATTGTAATTGAGACTGCTTAGTGTCAACTTCATAGACCGCAGGCTCTACAAAATAATTTTTGTCATGCATCACCTTATAGCCTTCCTATTAAGTACCAAGTTGTTTTAAGTGTATCTCTGTGATACGCCCTGTGATGCTCTGTTTTTCATCTTCCTTTATCCAGAAGTGATTATCCAGTAGGTTCAGCTATCATAACCTAACTTTGTCATCAATATCAGAAATGCAAGCACTATCCAGCAGGGGACTAGGCAGTGATGTCCTTTTTTCCCTTTTGCTATTTGCTCTTGCTATGGAGCCATTGGCTGAGTGGGTGGGAATGGGTGCCTGGGTGTGCGGGTTCAAGTGTGGATATGGGGCCTCAGACAGAATAGTGTTATACACCAGTGATGTTCTTTTCTTCATAACTGACCCCGAACATGCAGGACCCTGATGTTCTTTTCTTCATAACCGACCCCGAACATGGCAGACCCTGTTTCTTAAAAATGTTGTGCATTTCTCAGAGATACTTCATGCTTCACATCAATATCTCCAAATCTATAGTGTCCCCGGTAAATGTCTACCGGCAGAGCTTTAGATTAGGTGGCTCAAATTGACACTAGGGTTTTCAAATAGCTGGGTGTATTTGTGTCCCCTGATGCTAGGGTTGCAAAGGAGCGTAACCTTGAGCCTGTGCGGACTCTCCTGAGGGAGGGCATGCAAAGCTGATCTGGAAGAACATGACGGTGAGGAATGAACTGAGGCTTAGGGAGAATGGGGGTTATTGCTTCCCCTATCCTTCTCAATATAGTACCGCAGAGGGGAGATTCCTAAAAACCGTGTGGGGCTGTCCTGTCTTGGACTTGTTCTGGCACTTGGCGACTTCTTGCCTGGAAGGAATCCTGGGCAGACTATACCAAGGACGCCAAACTCACCGTCCTGCATTATAACTGTACTCTGGGTGGTAACTGGTACACAATAATGCTGCTCTTCCTGGGGATGATATTTGGCAGCTTGAAATAGTGAGGGAATGGAAAGCCACGACTCCCTCTTCTTTGGCAGAGTGGAGGAAGGAGATGGCTCATTGCATGGGTTTGCAAATAGCAGTATACAGACCATGGTGTTGACTGCAGAAGCATGCCACGGTGTGGCAGACCTGGGCTGAGTAGAGGGTATCCTCCCTATGTAATGAACGTTGGAAATTAAGTTTGAACCTTCTTTGGTTAATACGAGTATATAATAGGTTGGGGTGATTCGTGCTAATTTCATTATTGTTACACTTAGTCACCAAGGGGAGAGGTTGGGGTGGATTCTACATGCAGGGACTTGCATTTTATGTTTGCATATATGTTTATAATGTATTCCCTTACAGGGGCAGTGCTCCTGTCTCAAAACCTATAAAATCTGTTTAAAAAGAAATGCAAGCACTCATGGCTGACATCTCTCTGTTCTAACCCCAACTTTTTTGAAGGCACTCCCTCTGCCTCTTGAGCTAATTCCTTCACTCTTCATCTTCTGCTGAATAATATTGATTACGTTGTACATTTTTTTCTTAATACCATTAAACCTTTTGGTGTGAGAGTGATTCACAAAGGATGCCCAACCTATTATTTGGTAGTGAATTGTAGAAAACCAAGTTTATCCACCCACCATTACTCATTTCTTGTCAGACCTACATTCTGTGCCAAGTAAGGGGAATGAGCGGCTGAAGGTTTAAAGGTACAACAAGCAAGTAACACCAGCCACTGTTACTTAAGTGCTGTAGTCCCCCAAGAGCAATCAGCCACTGTGACGTTGTTCTTTGTCTGCAAGGCTTAAAGGATATCCTGAAAACCTCAATTTTTTGTAGAGAGAGGATGGATTTTGCAGCTAATGTGAATGATATATAAACAAGTTTACGGGAGGGGAGGTCTATGAAATCAAGGCTCGGCTGAAGCGCTTCTTCCTGCCGGCCTGCAGACACAACTTCTCAGGCAGCGGCCTCTGCATCAGTGCTGCCTGTAAACCACTAAGGCACCGGAGGCTGGCTGGGCTGTCTGCCTGGCGGGCCACTTTTCTCCAGCTTGCTGGCCCCAGCAAATGGAGGGCGGTTGAGGCTTTGACGGCCTAACCTGAACCTGGCAGAGACGATGGCCTGCACCACCACCTAACTTACCATAGGGCTTAGACCTGATGATTGGACTCCACTTTTATTTACTCTTTCATCCCCCCTCTTTATTTCCCCCTCTGGATTACGATGCCCAGGGTCTAACTCCACAGGCCAGGCAACTGGGATTGGGAAGCAAGGGGGACACAGTGAGACACCTAGCCCTCTTGGCGGCTGGGGAAGCAGCTGTTTGTGCTTGAGCCCTCTTACACAGAGGGCCTAGCTCCACCAACCTCCCCCTTGCCTCACTAGTGATTGTTGGATGGAGCGGGCAGGGTAACTCAGCCTGTCGGGCACTGCATGTGCAGGAGAAGCTAGCACCAATGTAGTTTGTGGTGGGACTTAGGACTTGACAGGTGGAATAGGGCAAAAAATGTCACGGACATCGATGGACACTGTTCTACTTTGCATCATGCCAGCGGCCACTAGCCTGAAGTACCAGGTATCTGACCCCCATCTCAAATAATGGATATTATTTGTGGTGCCAAGCTCAAGGGACTGACCCATAGCAGGCTAGCGGCCAGCTTTTATTGACACCTGTTACATGTCCCGGTTCACTACCAGGGCTACGGACTCGGATACCAGGAATTTCAGAATGGTGACCACTTATCGGCCTCCTGTCTAGAACTGCACTCCACCGCACACTGTCAGTGCCCTCCACCCCAGAGAATCTCCCCTACCACCTCTGCCCTTCTAGTCCTGCTTGGAACCATCATTTGCAACTTCCACAACTGCCTAGCTACATGCCATCTCCAGACATCCTTCTCCAAAGACCAAGGGGAGCCCATTGCCTGTACTAATCCCAGTGTTCTGGTAGTGGCTTTCTTAGTCCTAGTTTGCTCGCCAGTGCACCTGCCTGCCACACCCTGCTCTCTGAGGCTGTTCTGGGTGTGCCCTCACGTTCTTTCGCCTTGCCAGCCCCCTCCTGTCCAACAAACTACAATGTTGAAGCCTTCCAGGCAAATTCTTTCACTGAAGCAATGGCAGACAAACAGAAAGACATAACACACTCCTGGAAGCTATCCTTACACAAACTATCCAGTCTTAGAACCACTATGAAAGAGGTAGCCGACAACACCTCCAAGACCTTGAAGGATGTTCAGTCCATCCACCACGGCCTGGCCTCTTTCAATGCCTGTCTCACTGGAGTGGAATCACTTGGATTGCATAGACTATAACTATCTTAAGCAATAGATTGGGAACAGTATCCTTGGTACTGTCAGTAAAAGATTGTGGAGCGAGAGGACTGAAATTGGCATGACAACTTCCATTTTTCATGGGCTCCAGAGAAGCTAGAAGGCGAAGACACGCTGGGTTTCCTTTGAGACTACATACTGGCTCTAAGTCCTGAAAGAAACTAAGAAGAATACCGCATCAAAGCCGGCAACAAACCACAGCAAAGGACTCTTCGCCATTGTGAAGGAGTTCACCAATCCTGCATCCACTGAGAACATCACTCCTTCCCAGAAACTGTGCAACAGCCTTGCAGACTTCTTCCATAACAAGATCTCGGACAACCCTCTTCCGCAGATAGCATCAACCAGCTCACATGCACAAACACCAACCCCAAACAATTCCTCACCCATTGGGAACTCCTACACACACAAGACATTATCACCATCATGAACTCCGTACACTCGGGAGCACCCAAGGACCCTTGCCCCCACTGCATGTTCAACCTCGGAAGAAAGACAATCAGTGACCGGCTCAGAAAGGTCCTGATCTTCAGGTGGCTCTCAGTAGACCCCAGAAGGAACATCATGAAGGCCCTCATCACCAGCAAACTGGACTACAGAAACATGCTGCAGGTAGGAATCACACCATGCCTCCTGATGAGACTCCATACAATACAGAACTCAGCAGCAAGACTCATATTTGACCTCTCCAGAAGGGCCCACATCACACCCCATCTCAAGAAAACTACACTGGTTCCTGATTCAGAAGAGATGCCAGTTCAAGATGCTGACCCACGCTTACAAAGCCCTACACAACAAAGGACCGACATACATCAACAAACACCTGACCTTCCATCAACCAATGAAACACCACGGATCAGCTTCCCTTTGCCTGGCAGACATCCCTTAGATCCGTTGAGCCAACCGTAGAGGACTCTCCTTCTCGCACCTGCCAGCCAAGGCTTGGAACAACCTCCTCGGCACCTCAGGACCAAACCATCACTCCAGCAATTCAGAAGAGAACTAAAGAACTGGATGTTCTAATGCCCTTTCCTCAGTGCACCAGCATACAGCTCCAGAGCATAGACCGTCACAGTGATTTGTTGAGCTCTATAAATGTTTGATTGATTGATTGCAGCTATTATCCCCTCAGCAGAATCAGACCATGATGCAAAACATGTATGGCTTCACCTGGGACTGATCAGATCCACCAGTGCAGTGGAAGCTGTACCTCTCTCACTATAAACTAACAGATAAGCAGCGCCTCAATGATCACCTTCAGGTGTATCTGGACCAAAACCATGAGAAGGTGTCCTCTTCGGCGGTCCTCTGAGCAGCTGGAAGGTGACCATCAGGGATAGGCTTAAAGCAGGACAAGGTCTGCAAAACATGTGAGGCCCTCCAAGCGCATTGCACACTGGAGCAAGATTTCCATGCACTCACGTTCCAATAGTCCTCCACACCCACTCTACCAACACTGAAAGTCCTGTTGTGGGCTAAACACAACTTCAACTCTCTGTACACCACCAGAGCAGAGAAAGCACTTTTATACCCTAAACAACACCACTGTGCGAGGGAGAAGAAGGCCGTGCACCCTCTAGCCTTACAGGCCAACCAGTAGGAAGCATCCCGTACCATACCGGCTATCCCTCACACAGATGGCTCACCCCACATGCACCCGCTGCACATCTTAAAGACCTTCCACTCACATTATGCAGCCCTCGTGACCTCAGAAAGCATTAGTCGTACTACTGACATAGAACACTTCTTGGCACAACATGCCATACTCTGCAATGGTCACAACTGGATCTCCCTATCACTGAGGAAGAGGTCAAGGAATTCGTAGAGGGAGTACTGTGCATGTCTCCAGGCCCCAAAAGATACCCCTCTGAGTTCTATAAGATGCATAAGGACCTTTTGGCAACTCTCCCCTGCCAGGTTTTTTCAGAGCTGCATCCTTCACCCAGCCTGCAAGCGGTATCCGATAGTGTGATAATTACACTCTTTTCTAAATCAAGCAAAGATCCCCTGCACTGTCCAAACTATAGGCCTGATCTCTTCTTAATGATGATACAAAAATCCTGGCTAAATTACTGGCCATCCTTCTAAAGAGGGTCTTTCCCTCTCTCATGCATTGAGATCAGGTCTAATTTGTCCCTCATCGCACTTCCATGTCCCCTCTTTGGGCCCTCTCTCATGTGCTCTGGCAAGTGTGTAATGATGCGGATAAGAAACTGTTGGTTGCCCTGGAAGCCAAGAAGGTATTTGACAGGGTGGATTGGAACTACATGTTCCAGGTATTAAAACACGCAGGCAGAGGGCCCACTTTCCTAGCCTGGGTACCTAAGCAATACATTGAGCCGACAGCAAGGGCGACATGTAATGCTCATGCTTTTCCACCCTTCACTAAATCAAGGGGCATATCTGTAGGGCCGTCGTCAATTGATATCTGTAATTCTCACGACAAACACAGTATAACAACCCCAGGTGGTATATCCAAAATATCATTATATGTGGGCAACATCTTGCCACCCTCTAATCCAAAGTTCTCCCTTGACACCCTGACTACACTGATTTCTCAATTCTCTTGCCTTTAGGGCTACAAGGTGAACTTGAACAAGTGTGAAGCCATGCCTTTGACTGGCTGCAAAGCAGACAGTTCACTACCACCCACTGCCAGGCCAGGTTCCACCACTGGGCCGACTGTAGGCACATTCGACCCAGCGGTGTAGGCCGGATCGGCGTTGGGATTTTGATCCCATTTCCACCCGGGATTTCCTGGTGGGATACCCCGCCAGGTAATCCCCGGCGGAAAGCATACAGGTGACAGGAATAACCATTCCTGTCACCTGTATGTTACAAGCCAAGCTCCCACCCCTTGCCACTACACAAACCCCTAGCTCTGAACCAGTACCCTGAAAACTGACCCCCCCCAACCCTCCAACCCCAAAACCCCATGTAGGCCCCCCCAGCTCAACCCTCACCATCCCCCACCCCTACATACAGGTCCCTCCCAAACCCCCACGGCGTCATACACACATTCACCTATATGCAATCATGAATAGATACACTCAGACCCCCCCACATACACTCACACACAACCCCATGCACTCGCACACACACACACACACGCCCCCCTTCCCTCTCGGACACCACTTACCTCTTCTGTTGCGCTGCTCTGGGAAGGAACGGGCTCCCTGGCTGCTGCTCCGCCGCCATTGCCATCTCTCCATGACTGCCACGCCTATGAATTCATCATTATAGGCGCGGAAATGGCTGAACTGACGTGGCGGTGAGGGTGGAGCAGCATCCACCCTCACCTCCGACCGCCAGCATGGCGCCTGGCGGCCCTCACCACCATCAATGGCTTTGAGGCTCCAGGGGTCATTATTTAGCGGGATGCCGACCGCTGCCAATGGGGGTCTTCCGTTGATCACCGGGACGGTTGACGGCAGGGTATCCCGCCAAGTTCATAATTTGGGCCTTAGTGTCGCAAATTTTAATTCCTTTACATTAAGGGTGAGTGATACAGTGATAAACGTGTTCCCAAAGAATCTTGCCTGCTTCTCGGCCTGCAGTACTTCTTGCGTCATTGATCATACAGATGAAAGCAAAGGAAAGCAGGTTTATGCTACAGGTGTAGAGGGGGACCATGTTAATGTTTAGTAATAACGAGAATCCCAAACTGCAAATCTAAGGATTGCTGTGACTGTTATGCATAAATGGAGACCATCCCATGCGTTGTTATACATGACCTTGTTTTGATTTTATTTCACTAATATTTATTTTTATTTGCTTCAGACTACTTAATTTTTAGGGGCACGCCTGTGAGTGCTTATGCTAGTGCATGCATCTTGCTTACGAGAGTCTTGTCTACTATGAAGTGTTTGGTGCCAGGCCGTTACTTACCATTTATTGGCTTGTGTGGCACTCTTCTTTACAGCCTCATAATTTGTCACTGCAGGCCTAGGATCATTTCCATTCCTCTCTGTGAAGCAGGGACTAGGCACTGACTAATTCATCTTAATCAGTGCCAATCTGGTGTTCCTGATGTAGGTACTGTTTTGTTATTTTTAACTTCTAGTGCCCTGCAAGCAGAAGGCATGTGACTGGCAAAAACGTGTCCAGCATGGCAATCAAAATTGCTGAGTTTTATTATCTATAGCTAACTTTAATTTATTTTGCAAAGTTGTCTTTCATACTTTGCACTCATGTTTTCATGTTTTCTTTTGTTGTTGCTTGTGGGCGCTGATATCTAAAGTTGATGATTATCTTGTTCTTAATAATGATAAGCAACATTGTTTCTTTATTATGTGTAATTCCTGAAATGATGCTTTAACATGATTGTGCAGTACTCCCCGATGCACCCCACACAAATCCACCCAGTTCATCCCACACCAAACCAATCGCCCCACCCCCCTCTAGTCCAAACCACTCAATCCCAATACAATCAACTCTAACCCACCCCATACCAATCCTCCCAACCCACCCCAGTCTAATCTGCCCCAGTTCAAAATAATCTGCCCTATTCAATAATTCACACTCCAAATTTGCCCCATTCCAATCCAAAACAACCTGCTCTACTCCGATCCCAAACAATCTGCTGCACTGCAGTTCAAAATAATCGGCACCACTCCAATCCAAAACAAGTTGCCCTGCTTCAGTCCAAAGCAATCTGCCTCACTTCAATCCAGAGCAATCTGCCTCACTCCAATCTGCCTCACTCCAGTCTATTTTACTCCAAACCAAAATAAACTGCCCCGCTCAAATCCAAAATAATCTGCCCTACTCTAATCCAAAACAATATGCCCCACTTCAATACAAAATATTCTGCCCCACTCCAATCTACCCCACTCCAATCTGCTACGTTCCAATCCAAAACAATCTGCCCCACTTCAATACGGCAACTGATTCCACCCCAATACAATCCATCCCACTCTAGTCCACCCCACAATCCAGTCTGCCCTGCCCCACACCAACCCACTCCAATGTATCCCACATCAACACATTTCACCCCACCATTCCAATCCAGCCCAGTTAAATTCACCCCAATCCAAACCACACCACCCCAATTCACTTCAATCCACTCCACCCAAGTCCACTCCACCCCAATCCAATCCACCAACTCAGTCCAAACCACCCCACTCAGTCCAATTCAGCCCATTCCATTCCACCCCAATCAGTTCAATCATGTCCACCGACTTCAATTTAGTCCACCCCACCTCAGTGCAGTCCACTCCACCTCAATGGAGTCCACCCCACTCAACTCACCCCATTCAACTCACCCCATTCCAATCCAATCCAGTCCATCTCATCCCTATCCAGTTCACCCCACTCGAGTCCACCCATGCCAGTCTATCCTACCCCATTTCAGTCCACTCCACCCACCCCAATCCAACCCATCCCACCCCAGTTCAACCTACAGCACTGAAATCCAATCCACCTCATCGCAATGCAGCCCATCCCACTCCACTCCACCAAGTTCAATTCACCTCACCCCAATCCAATCCACCCTATATTATCCCAGTTCTGTCCACTCAACTCAATCCAATTCATCCACCCACCCCACTCCAGGCCACCCCACTCAATCCAGTTGACCCCATGTCAATCCAGTGCACTCCACCTCAATACAGTCCACCCCACCGCACCTTCACCCCAATCCACCACAATCCAGTCCAACCCACCCTAATCCAACCTGCTTAGCCTACTCCAGTCTATTCCCTTCCAGGCCACTGCACCCTAATACAATGCACCCCAACCCATTTCAATCCACCCCAATCCACCCCACTCCAATTCACCCCACTCCAATTCAGTCTATCACACTCCACCACAATTCACTCCAGTCCACCCCACTCTATCCTAATCCAATCCACCCCACCCAACTATAATCCACTCCACTCGACCCCACCCCAGTCTAACCCACCACATTCCAGTGAAATCCCCCCTCATCCCAGTCCACCTCTCCCCAATCCAATCCACCCACCCTATTCTACTCACTCCAATCAAATCCACCCATCTCAATCTAATCTAATCCTTTCTACCGCAATCCACCTCACCTCATTTCAGCCCACTCCAATCCAAACCACCCAATTCTACTATACTCCAATCTCATCCACTCCACCCGAATCCATTCCACTCCACCTCAACCCACCTTCACCACAATCCACCCCACTCCAATCTGCCCCACCCAAATCCAATCTTTCCCACTCCAGCTCACCACACACCAACTCAGTCCACCCCCCATTTCAATCCACCCCACTCCAAGTACTCCAATCCACCCCACACCAATTCAGTTTGCTCCAATCTGCCCCACCCCACTCCCGTCCATCACACTCCAATCCTGTAAATCTAATCCACCACACTGCAATCCAATCCACCCAACTCCAGTCCAATCTTTTAATCCACTGTATTCCAGGCCAGTCCAGTCCACTCCAATCCGCCACACCACAATCCAGTCCACTCCAGTCCTATCACTCAAATCCACCCACCTCAATCAAATCTAATCCTCTCCTCTCCAATCAACCTCACTCCATTTCAACCCACTCTACTCCAGTTCATCCAACTCCACTGTACTCTACCCCAATCCACCCCCTCTACCCCACCCCACTCTACTACACACCTATCCAATCCACACCACTACTGCCATTCACTCAACCCCAGTCTACCCTGCTAAACCCCACTCTACGACACTCTCTGCCACTGAACTCTTTCCCTCTGACACTCTACTCCTCCCTGCTTCACTCTACAACACTCTAACAAATCCACCCTGACACACTACTCCCCCATTCCATTCTAGTACACTTCACACAACTAACGTTTAGCCATGCTGAACAACAGCCACACTGGTGTGCAAAATGGCAAAAACGTATTGAAAAGCCAATAGCTCATTTATAGGGGAGACCTGTTGGCTTTTCCAATGCTTGTTTCGCCTGTTGTCGGTTATAGATAAAAAAAAGTATGAGCTTAGTGATTCAAAAGGAAAATAAATGCTCTCTGCATTCTGAAAACAGAACAAAATGTTGGACCTTGTAACATTTCTTGTTGAGGCATTGGTATAAAACATACATGGCTAAGAAAATGCAGTCAGGTACTTTATAAGACTGCAACTTGTGCGCTAGTTCAGCAGCTTTCACAGAAAGAGAAACTGGCTGATTAGGATTAACCAGGACGCTTACATTTTACATTGTATTGCCTTAAAATAATCATAAACAAAGTAAATAACTAATCATTAGAGAAGCAATGAAAGATAACTTCTGTCAAATAAATGATTAACTATTGAGTCAAATGAATTACTTATTTGTTTAATCTGGAAATGCTGGGGTCAAAAGAAATGGTACAAATACGAAGGACTACAAAATAATGCAACACTGCCAGTAGTACAAGAAGTAGGTATAAAGTAAGCACACTAAATCCTAGGAGAATGTATTACTGTGAATTATAGTGCACTGCAACCATGTAACTGAATGGTGGAAGAGTCCAGTGCTGGAATTTACTTTGATAACTGAAAACATGAAACAAATTGCAACCTGCCTATATTTATACAATGATTGTGTGAAATCAAGTTCATAATTGCCAGTCTTCAGGATGAAAATAGTTATACTACTGAGATAAAAACGAGAACTAAATTCTCACAGCACTCGATCTTTTTAAATATTATTGGAAACCAGGTAAACTAGGTGCGCTATTTTGCATACATTGGTTTGAACAGTATTTTATGGAATCTAGCTCCATATTTAACGCTTCTGATAACATAAAGATGTTTTCTGCACTGGAAAAGATACAGATAGGAAGGCATTTCCTGGGGTGTACAGAATACCTGTCCAACTAGCCCATCATATATGATTTAGGGAAAGGTCTATCTCACTCATATTTCATCTGGTAGGAATCTGAGTAAGGGATGCGTTTACACCAGGGTCAGAAAAGAATCTGGCAAGCCAAGATAAAGTGGCCCACATTTTAGGATAGCAATCTTTTGTGAAACTTTGCTTAGCTTGTATCAGGTGGAAGATTGTTTGGGAAAAGTTAATTCAACTAAGCTTTTGTTTAAATATATATATTTTTGTATTTTTATTTGGATAAACCATGGAAGCTTGGGAGTTTGTGCTAGAGACACTTTTGTGCATGATGCCCCTTGCCCCATCACAATCTTCCATAAGATTGAAGTGTTAATGGGCTGTTCAGAAGCATAGGATTCACTGTTATGGGGAGAGGCCGGGCAATGAGAAGAGCATGTCAGACACACTAAGACTGTACTTGAAGAGGAGGGGGGAGGTGGTCGTTGCTGTGTCCATTGCAATGATTCCTTCCTGCCTTTCAAAGGAGCTATAAGCATCATAAACTACCTTTCTGTAATTCCCATCTCCCTGGGCTAGTTCAGTTATGGGTGAAAGAGCTCGGCAGATTGGGCCTCACAAACTTACAAGAAACCAGCATTGGCAAAGCCAGTAAGTCTCGCCTATACAAAAGCTATTGGCTTTGGCAGTGTTTTTGTGCAATGTTGTATACTAATGCCATAGACTGTATTTTTGGACTAGAGTGTTATCGAGTGGAGTAGTTTAGAGTGTCATAGAGTTGAGTAGAGGGGAGTAGAGTTCAGTGGGAGAGTGTGTTGTGGAGCGTCAGGGAATGGAACATTGTAGATTGGGATGGAATAAGATGGAATGGATTGAGGTACTGGGTTGGATTGGAGAAGATGGGTGGATTTGGTTGGGGTAGAGTTTGTTAGATTGAGTGGGTTAGCTTTAGTGGAGTGGGTTAGATGGAGTGGGGTGGATTGCATTGAGGAGGGGTGGATTGGAGTGGAGTGGCGCGAAATGGATTAAGTGTAGTGGATTGGAGTGTGGCACATTGTTTTGGATTGGAGTGTGGCACATTGTTTTGGATTGGAGTGTGGCACATTGTTTTGGATTGGAGTGTGGCACATTGTTTTGGATTGGAGTGGATTGCTTCAGGTTGGAGTGGGGCAGATTGGAGGCGGATTAGGGGGTTGGAGTGGATTGGTTTGGGGTGGATTGGGCTGGGGTGAGGTGGGGTAGAGTGGATTGGTATGGGGTGGATTGGAGTGGAGTGAGGGTGGATTGGAGTGGAGGGAATTGGGATGGCGTTGGTGGATTCGGTTGAGGAGGATTGGATTTGGAGTAAAGCAGATTATTTGGATTGTAATGGGGAAGATCTGAATGGGATGGATTGTAGTGGGTTGGATTGGGGCATATTGTATTGGATTGGGGCATATTGTATTGGATTGGATTGGGGCATATTGTATTGGATTGGGGCATATTGTATTGGATTGGATTGGGGCATATTGTATTGGATAGGAGCAGATTGTATTGGATTGGATTGGGGCAGATTGTGTTGTATTGGATTAGGGCAGATTGTGTTGTATTGGATTAGGGCAGATTGTGTTGTATTGGATTGGGGCAGGATGTTTTGGATTGGGGTAGATTGTTTCAGGTTGGAGTGGGGTAGATTGTTTCAGGTTGGAGTGGGGTAGATTGGAGGTGGATTGTGGTGGTGGTGGGGGAGGGAGTGGGGTGGATTGGTTAAGGGGGAGGTGGATTGGGCTCGGTTGAGGTGGGGTAGAGTGGATTGGAGCGAGGTGGATTGGGATTGGGATGGGGTTGGTGGATTCGGCTGAGGTGGATTAGATTGAAGTGAAGCAGATTGGATTAAGGCAGACTCTTTTGGATTGGAATGGGGAAGAGTGGAGGGGGCCAATTGTTTTGGATTTGGAGTGGGGGGTGACTGTTTTGAATTGGAGTGGAGGAGACAGAAGTGAGGCGGACTTGTTTTGGATTGGAGTGGAACAGATTGTTTTGGATTGGAATGGGGCAGACTGGAGTGGGGCAGGTTGCAGGTGATTGGAGTGGGGCAGTTCATTTTGAATTGGAGTGGGGCAGATTGTTTTAGATTGGAGTCTGGCAGATTGGAGTGTGGAAGATTGAAGTGGAGCAGATTGTTTTGGTTTGGAGTGTGGTGAATTTGAGTGGGGAAGAAAGGAGTGAAGATGGGTTGTGAGAATTGGAGTGTGGTGGATTGGACTGGGGTGAGTGAATTGGAATGTTCTGAGGTGGATTGGATTGAACGGGTAGATTAGTGTGTGGTGGGGTGGATTGGAGTGGGGTGGGTTGGGGTGTACTGTACAATTATGTGTTAAAGCATAATTTCAGAAATTACACATAAAAAAACAATGTCTCTTTGCAATATTTCGAACAAGATAATCCACTTTATTTTAGCCCAGCATCCACAAGCAAAAATAAAAGAAAACATGAGTGCAAAGTGAGAACAGGAGATTTGGCAAAATAACAAAGTTAACTATAGAAAATAAAATACTGCAATTTTGTTTGATCTGCTAGGCATGTTTTTGCTAGTCACACGCGTTCTGTTTGCATTGCACTTAAACTTAAAAAGAAGAAAATAATACCTAATTCACACAAGTTGAATCAATCAATACTTGGTCTCTGCTCCACAAAAAGGAATGGAAATGATGGCAGGCCTACAGTAACAAATTATGAGGTTGTAAAGAAGAGTGTCAGGGATGCCAGCAAATGGTGGACAGCTGGCAGGCTCCAAGCCTTTATTAACAACAGCATCTCTCAAGCGAGACAGATGCACTAGCGCATGCTGTCACAGGCTCAACCCTAAAAAGTCTCATATTTGTCTTTGGCATTAGGCCTTTCGAACACGAGTGAATTAGATGTTTTGCCAAACAGACACTGTCTTATTACCCTCCTCTGCTACTGTTTAGGTTTCGTCTGCATAGCTGTTGGGTGGTGCTTGCGCAATCTCATGTGAATAAAAATAAAAATCCTTTAAGGAAAATGGGCTGCATATATATGTAAAATAATGTTTGATGGCATGTGTAGCTGCAGATACACATGCTGTGCATATACTTCTGCCATCTAGTGTTGGACTCTGAGTGTCCGAAGAAGTGTTTTCGAGCCACGGGATCGAGTGATTCCTCCTCTTCGGTTCCATTGCGCATGGGCATCGACTCCATCTTAGATTGTTTTCTTTCCGCCGTCGGGTTCGGACGTGTTTCCTTTCACTCCAATAGTTTGATTCGTAAAACTTTGAAAACGCTTCACTTTCGTTGGTATCGTATCGATTAGGTTTACATCTTCTATCAACACATCGGTACCATCGGAAAAGACATCTCCACTAGCCCTTTGGGGCGCACGTGCCCAACTTGGGCCTGGTTGGGCCGACCACGTGGGAGCCTCATGGATCGGACTCAATTCTAGTTCTGTCCTTGGTGCCACGCCAAATTCCTGTATACAGACCAACACCTTGTCTGTAAACTTTGCCTTTCCCCAGATCATCGGGAAGACAACTGCAAGGCCTGCTGATCCTTCCGATCTAAAATGACACTCTGAGACAGAAGAGCACGAAGGCTCGAGGTGGCGTCCAAAAGCTCCGAACATCTCGACGTCGAAGAGGAAGAGCTCATGCAGATGGCAGTCTCCGTTCGAGGTTCCGACTCTGACCAGGAATCCGAGGACGACAGACCGGTCACGGCAGGACAGTACGTGAGTATGCCTGCCCCTGTACCATCACAAAGACCTAAATATAAGGCATTGGGTACGCCACTGCCGGAAGGCCATGACTCGACCCGAAAGAAGACACCCGGTGCCCAAACTGCCAGTTCGGCACCGAAAAAGGCCACTCCTCCGAAACCATTGGAGTCGATGAAAAGCTCCGTATCCGACTCGAGCAAACATACGGAAAAAGCCTGTTTCGGAGCCGAAAAGTGTGACACTGAGGAGCATGGACTTTGTAAGACACTCAAAGAAAGTCACAAAACCTCTGAAGAAGACCCTCAAGTACAACCAATACTTGAAGTAATGGACGAAAGGTAAGCGAGGATTCATATTCACAAAGAACTGGCAGAATCCTGACAGCACCCACTCTCAAACCTAAGAGGAAATTAGCCTTTCAGGAGGAATTGGACACTTCACAGCCTCCAACTAAAGTGCCACAGACAAAGGAGAGACCACCACCTCCTCAATTTTCTCCTTCTCATTCTCCTCCTCACTCTCCACCTCACTCTCCACACCTGCATATCTCTCCCCCTATCAGTCCTACACCAATGCAGTCACCATCACATTCATTTGACTCGCAACAAGTTAACGTAGACCCATGGGATCTTTATGATCCAGATCCTATTCCCGACTGCTATCCCTCTAAGCTTTCACCACCTGAGGATAGTACAGGATACAATCAAGTTTTAGCTAGGGCTGCAGCATACCACAGTGTCACTATGCACACTGACCCGCTGGAGGACGATTTTTTGTTTAATGCACTCTCCTCCACACACTCAACATACCAGTCGCTTCCTATGCTCCCCGGCATGCTAAAACACGCTGATCAGATATTTAGCGAGCCAGTTAGAGCAAGGATGATTACTCCCAGGATAGAGAAGAAATACAAGCCACCTCCCTCTGATCCTGTCTACATAACTCAACAACTCCCTCCCGACTCAGTAGTAGTAAGTGCTGCCAGGAAAAGGGCAAACTCACAGTCATCAGGTGATGCACCCCCACCAGACAAAGGGAGTAGGACATTTGATGCTACTGGGAAGAGAGTGGCATCCCAGGCAGCCAATCAATGGAGGATAGCCAACTCACAGGCGTTGTTGGCTAGATACAACAGGGCCCATTGGGATGAGATGCAAGACATAATTCAGCATCTCCCCAAGGAACATCAAAAAAGGGCACAGCAAATAGTGGAGGAAGGGCAAGCCATCACCAATAATCAGATTAGGTCTGCCCTAGATGCAGCAGACACAGCGTGCATGGCTCAGGTCCTCAGGTTTCAAACCCCAAATCCAACAAGCGGTGTTGAATATGCCTTTTAATTAAAAAAAAAAACTTTTTGGCCCAGAAGTTGACACTGCAATTAAAAAATTGTGTAAGGATTCAGACACCGCAAAAGCTATCCCGGCACTATACACCACACCATACAGGGGATCCTTTCGGAAACCTCAATTTAGAGGTGGATTTAGATCTCAAGCAGCAGAACCATCCACATCGCAAGCAAAACCAACCTATCAACCTCAATACAAATGAGGTGGTTTTAAGGGCACATATCGACAACAGTATCCCAGAAGTAGAGGGAAATATCAAACATCTAAACAAACCTCACAGCACACTAAACAGTGACTTGTTTCATCCCCTTCCACTCAACACCTCCCCTGTGGGAGGAAGACTACAAATGTTCCACACCAATTGGCAAACCATTACCACAGACAATTGGGTACTATCAATTATCCGCAATGGTTGTTGCCTAGAATTTATACAAACTCCCCCAATCATTTCACCAAAACCACACAAATTATCCACAGAACACATCAGCCTGTTACAGGAAGAAGTTAAATCTATATTACTCAAACAAGCAATAGAACCTGTGCCACAAAATCAAATAGGGCCGGGAGTTTACTCACTATACTTCCTGATTCCCAAAAAGGATGACACCCTAAGACCAATATTAGATCTCAGGACCCACAACCTTTACAACCTGCCAGAACACTTACACATGGTAACTCTCCAGGATGTTATTCCACTACTTCAAAAACACGATTTCATGGCAACATTAGACCTCAAGGTTGCGTACTTTCATACACCCATCCATCCAGTGCACAGAAAATATCTCAGGTTTGTCATTCAAGGAAAGCACTATCAGTTCAAAGTGTTACCCTTCGGAATAACAACAGCTCAAAGGGTATTCACAAAGTGCGTAGCAGTAGTTTCCCCCTATCTAAGAAGACAACATATACACGTCTTTCCATATCTAGACGATTGGCTAATAAAATCAAACAGTCATAAGCACTGTCAAAACCCATGCGCATTACATATGACAAACCCTGCACACGCTAGAGTTCTCAATAAATTACCAAAAGTTGCAAATACAACAGTATTTAGGTGCAACACTAAATACTCAGAAAAGCGCTAGCAAGTCCAAATACGCAAAGAATATAAGCATTCCAAAATACAATCGCACAGATACAGACCGGTCAACAGTACACTGTCAGTTTTGTCATGAAAATGTTAGGAATGATGGCATCATGTATTCTAATAGTTCCACATGCAAGACTAAACATGCGGCCCTTACAACAGTGCCTTGCACAACAATGGTCACTGGCACGCGGTCAACTTCAAGATCTAGTGTTGATAGACCGCCAAACATACATGTCCCTTCAGTGGTGGAATTCCACAAATCTAAACAAAGCACGTCCATTTCAAGACCCTATGCCTCAGACCATAATTACAACAAATGCATCAATGATTGGCTGGGGAGCTCACCTCAACAATCACAACATCCAAGGACAATGGGATGCCCAACACAAACAGCTACACATAAATCACTTAGAGCTGTTAGCTGTCTTCCTAGCACTCAAAGCTTTTCAGCCTCTTCTCACTCAGAAGAATGTCCTGATAAAAACAGACAACATGACCACTATGTATTACCTTAACAAGCAAGGAGGGACACATTCGTCCCAACTCTCCCTCCTAGCTCAAAAAATGTGGAAATGGGCAATACACAACCAAATTCACCTCGTAGCACAATACATTCCAGGGATACACAACCAACTCGCAGATGTTCTCAGCAGAAATCATCAACAAACACATGAGTGGGAGATTCAACCTCAAGTACTTCAATGATACTTTCAACAGTGGGGAACATCAAACATAGATCTGTTCGCCACAAGCGAAAATGCAAAATGCCAAAACTTCGCATCCAGACACCCACATCCCCTATCGAAGGGCAATGCTCTATGGATCAACTGGTCAGGGATATTTGCTTACGCTTTTCCTCCTCTCCCGCTCATTCCATTTTTGGTCAGCTCACTGCATCAAAACAAACTAAAACTCATACATATAGCACCAACGTGGGAACGTCAACCATGGTACACCACATTGCTAGACCTGTTTGTAGTAGCACACATCAAACTCCCAAACAGACCAGACCTGTTGACACAAAACAAACAACATATCAGACACCCCAATCCAGCAATGCTCAATCTGGCTCCTGAAATCTTAGAGTTTGGATATCTAAATCTTCCACCAGAATGTATGGAAGTGATTAAACAGGCAAGAGAACCTACCACCAAGCAGTTTTATGCTAACAAATGGAAAATAATTGTTTTCTACTGTCAAGCAAAACACATAACACCCTTAGATGCAACCATACAAGACATTGTAAGTTACTTACTCAACCTACAAAAAGCAAATTTAGCTTTTTCATCCATCAAGATACATCTCACAGCAATTTCTGCTTATTTGCAAAATAAACAAACCAAATCTCTATTTAGAGTGCCAGTCATCAAAGCTTTCATGGAGGGTCTAAAACGAATCATACCTCCAAGAACACCACCAGTACCCTCATGGAATCTTAACATTGTACTCACACGACTCAATGGTCCACCCTTTGAACCCATGCACTCATGTCAGATTCAATTCCTAACTTGGAAAGTAGCATTTCTAGTGGCAATCACTTCATTACGGAGAGTTAGTGAAATACAAGCATTCACTATTGAACAACCCTTTATACAAGTACACAAACATAAGGTTGTATTTCGCACCAACCCTACATTTCTACCAAAATTCATCTCACAGTTTCATTTAAATCAAACAGTGGAACTTCCAGTCTTCTTCCCACAGCCAGACTCAGTGGCAGAAAGAGCACTACATACATTAGAAATTAAGAGAGCTTTAATGTATTACATTGACAGAACAAAATCATTTAGGAAAACTAAACAGTTGTTTGTCGCATTCCAAAAAACCCATACTGGTAATCCTATATCAAAACAGGCATAGCCAGATGGATATGGAAATGTATCCAAATCTGCTACCTAAAGGCTAAAAGACCGCTGTTAATTACACCAAAAGCGCATTCCACTAGAAAAAAGAAGCAACAATGGCATTTCTAGGAAATATACCAATGACAGAAATCTGCAAAGCAGCCACTTGGTCAACACCTCATACATTTACCAAGCATTACTGTGTAGATGTGTTAGCAACACAACAGGCCACAGTAGGACAGGCTGTACTAAGAACACTATTTCAAGCAACTTCAACTCCTACAGGCTGACCAACGCTTAGGGGAGGAGAACTGCTTTGTAGTCTATGCATAGCATGTGTATCTGCAGCTACACATGCCATCGAACGGAAAATGTCACTTACCCAGTGTACACCTGTTCATGGCATGTTCCGCTGCAGATTCACATGCGCCCTCCCTCCTCCCTGGAAGCCTGTAGCTGTTCAAGTTACATTTAAAATTTGTACATATGTATATACACCTTTATTCCATTGCATGGACATCTCTTTCTTTACACTATCACTCCTACCTTACCCTTTGCGGGGAAAACAATCTAAGATGGAGTCGATGCCCATGCGCAATGGAGCCGAAAAGGAGGAGTCCCTTGGTCCCGTGACTCAAAAAGACTTCTTCAAAGAAAAACAACTTGTAACACTCCGAGCCCAACATTAGTTGGCAGGATCTGTGCATAGCATGTGAATCTGCAGCGGAACATGCCACAAACAGATGTACACTGGGTAAGTGACATTTTCCATATATATATATATGTATATATATATATGTATATATATATATGTGTGTTCGATGGCATGTGTAGCTGCAGATACACATGCTATGCATGTTTCCGCCATCTAGTGTTTTTATTTATTTTTATATATATATATATATATATATATATATATATATCATTTTTTTTATTTTTTATGTTGTGTGCTGACCCCAGCAGGCCCCCATACTAGTCATTTTAGCCAATCGTATGTCACATTGTGACCCACTATGAATCAGTATTTTGAGAACGAACCCAATAATATATAGGTTGATTCGCAAAATATGAATGGATTCGTTAGAAGTCAGTGCGTGGATTGCAACCACTTTTAGCAAAGCCTTTTTGTACATTCCATTCAAGGAATCACAAATTGTGAATCGTTATTTGCCACAATTTGATTCCTTAAATGGGGTCTTTGTACATGAGAGCCTTAGTGACTGTATCTGCAGAGGAAGATTGTTCAAGTTTAACTTTGGTGACAAAGGGTCTCCCTTGTAATTGCTCTACAAAGCTGTTCAGGTAGCTGCATATCTTTGCCCAGCATGAAGATGTAATGCTTGGATTACGTGGCTGTTCTGCCAAAGATTACCTCACTCAGGCTACCACATTGTACCCCACCATTCATGAGGAAATAGTCTGGCCTTCTCAGTGAACTACTAGATGAAAAACCTGGAATGTTGTAGACCTGCTCATAGATGTTGATACAAAAGCATTCATAGACTAAAACATAAGTCATACTGCCTGTGACATACTCCTGATAGGGTCAACTAGTTTTTGCCGATTTTAAGTTTTTCAGCTTAATGCTGGGCAAGAGGTACAATGGCCCACAACTTCAGTTTTGGCTACACAAGGGCCTAGATGAGGCCAAACTAGAAATCAATAAAAGGAAAAAATCTCTGTGGTTACTGTGAAATCAGAGTTAGGTCACAATATCAATCTGCCAATAATGTTACTAGGAAATGAAGGCTTAGTGAAGATACAGTGTTATACATATGCACTGAATCTAATGTGTGAGGAACATCCATGTTTGGACATCTCTGTATATTGTTTTCACTGTGACTTAAGCATTATTCACTTCATTTTATCTTTTATATTTTTCAGGTCTTGGTATTTCCAGCAGTACAGTAAAAAAGTAAGTATTAAATATGTATGATATGGAGATCTCAGAAGTAAACCACCAATTTTATGTACTTTAATAAACTTACAGCGACTGTTGCTATGGAATAGTTCAGATTAAGTGGCAGCATGGGTTAAAGTCCTCCCATTTGTATAATCCATTTGGCATAATGTATCAGTGGTCATGGAGTTTAAGATACATTCCCCATTTCTTAATATGGTGCATTTGTTGAAGCTGGCAAAGCCCAGCAATCATTTATATGGAGCCGTGGCATCAAAAATGTCAAATCCGATCATTGATGCAGCATTTTCTATATCCTGAAGATAGCTACATGTGTTGATCAGCAATAATACCATAGTATTTTGTTACATAGCCTTTTAGTAAATCTGTGTTAATAGGCATTGGATTTTCTAATTTTCTGAGCAAATGGCTAAAATTATAGTCTTGGTGTATGAGAGCTTTTTCAGGAATCCTGGGGCAGTCAGGGTTACTGGACCAAAATAAGATAATTCAGAGAAGTTTACTACTGGTGTCCTGGTACTTAGTCCTACTGTTGGACCGAAAGTTGGTCTGCAAGTACATGCCTTTACCACTTGCCTCTCGGGGTAGCTGGGACGAGCAGTTGAAGACTTACTCAAGGAAGTGGTGTGGGGTTAGAGACTCAGAACTCAGTCAGCAAATAATTATTCAGTACCACTTAGAGACCTCTTTTTTGAGGTGCTGCATAGCTCTTGCTTGCTCAAAGAATTCCTCCTCAGCTGAGCAGCTCGCCTCCGACAGCTTTTAAGATGAACACCAAGAACATAGAAGGAAGTATTTAAATTTAAAAACTTCCGTCTTCTGAAGGTCAGAGAACTGTTGCCATGTAATGGGAATATCACCATTCTCTCCAAGTAAAACAGTTAACACACTCAAGGGGGTAGCCAAGCTTATTTTTAAGCTAATCTGGAGTCCCATGGGAGTCCCAGATTGGTGCTGGGTCTGTGTAGTAACGTATCTCAGAAATGTTCCTCCAATATACCTATACCTTCAGAGCAGCTAAGTGTACCTCCAGTCTGACTTGTTTGAAAAACTTTGGGTTCTCCAAACTTAAAAAAAAAAAGAAAAAAAAAAAAATACGTATCTGGTCCTGTATGCTGTAACATGGATCTGTACAGTTGGCTCACGTAAAAATCATCCTGTTCTCTGACTAGCAGCTGGAAATTCTTGAACTGAAAAGCATAACAATAAGCTTGGAAATCTGGAAGGGACAGCCCTTCTTGCTTCAACGTCCTCTGTAGTTATTTCCAGGAGATCCTAGCTCATTTAGATGCCCATATAAAACTGCTAACCCTCCCTTAGAGTTTCTGTATGAAGGTTTTGGAAAAGAAGAGTGGTACAGTATTAAACAGAAAGGTCACCTAGGAGAGAACCAAAACCTTGATGATACTTACCCTCCTGTGAATACCAAGTGGTAAGTTTTCCCACTTTCTAAGGAGGGCATCTATATCACAACGTACCTTAGATAGATTTACACTGTTGTTTCCTCTAGATTCTGAGTTACCATGACCCCTAGATATCTAATTTGTTTCTAACCAGAAACTTCAGCTTCTCATTAGCCCATTTCATAATCTCTGTTGTCCCTTTGATTTAAAACCCTTGCATATTCCCTAAATATTCAACATGCTCCTCAAACCTAGAGACAGACAACTCTGGATTTGATGTATACAGAACTATATCGCCAGCATATTGTGCTATTTTGGTAAAAAAAAAAAGAAAAAGCCCTGCAGCTTCAAAAGGGAGCAGAGTCTTATCTAGGCAGATTATCTGTGCAAAAGATTCAATATATAGGTTAAAAAGACTATGCAAAAGGAGGGCACCCTTGCCTGGTGCCCCTGTATATCTGGAAAGGTACTGTGAGTTCACCATTGACCAAAATGTTAGTTACCGGCTCCTTATAGTGAGTTTGTATAGACTTGATAACATTGCTGCTAAAGCCATTATGCTGCAATACCTCCCCCAAGCAGACCGAGTTGACCCTGGCAAATGCTTTAGCAGCATCAACTGTTGTGATTGGGTTAGTTCATGTAGCTGCCTGCTAGATACAAATCCCTTTTGATACAGATGAATTATAGTTTGGAGAGTAATAGTTAGCCTCTTATCCAGAATTCCTGCTAAGATTTTGTAACTGCAGTTCAACAAAGACAGAGGCTTATAAGAAATTGTCAGCCTAGCAACTTTTCCTGGCTTAAGAATCATGACCACTGTCGCTTTGTATCAGGAAGGTGAAATTCAGCTGCCATCTGACTCTCATCTGTAACATTCTTTCCATGACCAATTCTCTCCTTCCAGGCTAATAATGCACCACTGTTCTCCCAATACTCAGTTTTGAAGCCTGCTGGCCTCCCATTTTGCTTGTATCCTATTTTCCACAAGAATCTTGATTTCCCTCTGGAGATGTTCAAACTTAGGGGCATATTTATACTCTGCGCCGAATGTGCGTTAATATTTTTGATGCACAATCGGTGCAAACCCTGCCCCATAGTTATACTTTGACGTCCGACCCCCGCGGGCGTCAAAGTTCCACCATGTGCGCCATTTTTTGGAAGGGGGAACCAGCCTTGCGTTAATTATATGCAAGGTAGGCGTTCCCTTCCAAAAAATGACTTTAAGGCCTGTGCCCCATATTTATACTCTGACGTCATTTTGACGCACAGGAGGGGGCAGGCCTTAAAAAACGGCGCACAGCCTGATGGGCGCCGTTTTTTAACGCCTGGGTCAGGGCAGGCGTTAAGGGACCTGTGGGCTCAGAAGGAGCCCAGAGGTGCCCTCCCATGCCCCCAGGGAGACCCCCTGCCACCCTTACCCACCCCAGGAGGACACCCAAGGATGGAGGAACCCATCCGAGGGAAGTTGAGGTAAGTTGGGGTAAGTATTTTTTTTCGTTTTTTTTTTGTGGCATAGGGGGACCTGATTTGGGCCCCCCTACATGCCACTATGCCCAATGGCCATGCCCAGGGGACATATGTCCCCTGGGCATGGCCATTGGGCCAGGGGGCATGACTCCTGTCTTTGCTAAGACAGGAGTCATGACAATGGAGGTTGGGCGTAAAAAAAAATGGCGCAAATCGGGTTGAGGCCTGAATTTTGCCTCAGACCTGACTTGCCTCATTTTTTGGCGCACAACCCCCATTGCCCATATGCCGGCGCTGCCTGGTGTAAGTCATTTTTTTTTTACGCACACCAGTCCGCAGCGCCGGCTAACGTTAACCCTCTTAGTTCCTCAACAACTCCCTCATCTTGGTAGAGGTTCCCTTCTAAGGGTCCACCTTTAAGGAGATTTTGAGATTAGTAGATTCAGAGCAAGCAACACTGCTGAATGGTCGGAAATTGTTGCTGGGACATGCATTACTGACTGAACTTAGTGGATGTGCGACCGATCCAAGCGGAAGAAATCAATGCACGAGAGAGCTGACCATATTTTTTTTTACTATAAAAAGTATAGCTTCTCTGATTTCCCCACCCGTTATGCCAGATATATAATAAACTTAAATCTAACATCGTAACGTTTCTTCTTTTCCTAACAGTGACCATAGTCGAAAGGGCTAACCTATACATTCTATCACATTCATTGTTAAGGATAACACTAAAATACCCAGCCACAAGGCAAGGAAAAGGACAGTCTACCAATTGCATTTGCAGGTGACCTAGATAGAGAAGTTCTTTGCAGTTTTATCCATAGTATCCTGCACAGGTGAACTCAGTGGAGCCAACGCACAGTACTATTGGACATCTCCCCTAGTTATATGTTTTAGACCTTTCCACCCTTATACCAGAATTCTTCCTTACAGCTATGGAAACTCCCTTTGTGCTTCCCATCTGCTCCGAACAAATAACCCCTTGAATCCAGGAAGAACTCATCATGGCTGATTTACAGTTTCACTTTGCTAAATGCGTCTCCTGCAAAATGATGATCTAGACTTTTAAAAATTCAAAAACCATCCCTGTCTTCCCCAGGTTTACAAGAGGGGTGACCCCTAACATTTCCTAAGAAACCAATAAGTGCCCCAATGAGAAACCCCAGTTCCCGCAACCCCTGTGCACCCGCTCGAGGAACCTTCCCAAAACTATGTGGTGCCATCTTAGTGCCTTCATGCCCCAGAATGATTTCTAGTACCAACTAACCGTTCCTATAACATCCACTAAGAAAGGTAAATAAGTACTTGTGCAAAAGGAGAAAAGAAAAACAAATATAAAGAAAAGAATGTGAAAAGAAGAGAAAAGAAAATAAGCCAGTCACCCACCAAACATTGACACACTCGACAAATTTGGCATCAAACCCTGGCCTATCTATCATTAAGGCTCCTAGAGGCTGACCACTTTTTGTGAATTAAATCCTCACTTTCCTCTTTCCTTTGGAGATTGTACATCTCATTTCTCTATATCACTTTCAAAATAGCTGGATACCTGAACTGTATTGTAGCCCCCAGGTCTCTAAGCACTCACATGTCCCGCCTCCTAATTTCCACTGACATTATGCTGTGATTCTGCCTATCTCCGACCTAACCTGATATGATAAGGAATCATGGATCCGAGGCCCTGCGGTAATGCAATAGCGAGAGTTAGCTCTTGACAGCATACAACTGAAAATTAACCCATAACCTTACGATTAGGATTTTGCTTAAAGAGATCCCTATGAATTTGATGAATTTCTGCCTCTAGGTTGATATCTGGTCTGTCTTTTGAAATTCCTTCTCTCAGAAGCCTAATACAGAACCTCTTCAAGTCTGTCCTTTCTGCATCCTCTCAGACATCTAGGATCTCAAGTTTTACCTTCTGGAGTGAATTTCTGATCTTTCATATCTTTACTCAGTTATCAGTTCTGGCATATCAGTTCTGCATTGTTTTGAGTTTTTTGTTAACCCTTGGGTTGCCTGTTCCACCTGTTCTTCTAAGCATTGTGTATATATAAGGTTAGGTCATCATGTTTGGCCCATAGAGCCTGACAAGTCCCTTCAGTCTCTATCTGATTCCATTCGGACACCTCAACGTTTTGCATGATCTCTTGTTTGAAACCTATAAAAAACTGCTCACCTGCATGGTGTCATTTTCTGGAGCTTGTTGATACCTTATTTTGTGTCACATCCAGTTTCTCAAGATTCTGAGATTACTAGGGTGCAGAAGTAATAGCTGTTGTGGTAGCAGAACCACCAATATAACTCAAACTAGTCTCTTGATCTAGTACCTGAACTCTATTATTCACAGGAATAGTATTCAGAACCGAGTTGGAATATAGTTGGGCCTCAGTATCCTCCTTGGCTGTACAAGAAACCTTAGAAGTTGTGAGCCCCTCCTGCTGTGTAGAACTTTTACCCTTTTTCTCCATGATTCTAAAAAAAAGAATTTGGGGAAAGGGTAGTCCTGTTCTAAGGAACTTTAGGCCGCATTCCACGCCGTAAGTCTCGGTACTCCCCCACTTTACCTGGATTGCCTTTTTGCGATATCCCAATTCAGTCTCCTCCTTCAACTAGGCTTAGACACAACTAGGGGATCACACTGCAAGTTTTCTGGTGTTATCTGCCAATTAGACCAGAGAGTGTACCCATTGATAGATGCTCCTGAAGGGGCAGAAACCTGCTTCTTTTTGTCTGCAATGACAGGATTAAGCAAGATATTAGAAACCACAGCCTCTGTTGCTGGTGGAATTTTACGGAGGCCCCTTATATCCTCCTTCCCACTCACTGAGAGTCTTGACTGTGCAAACCCTTTTGAATTTAGACCAGTTTTTTGCACCTGACCGAAAAATGAAGGCCGCTGGGAATGAGCATGATCCATCATTCGCTTTGACAGGCTGGTGGGCACAATCACCACACTCCTGGTTTCTCATCCATATCGGCGTGATAGACCACAATATGCCTTGCCAAGCTGGTGCTGTCTCTGCCGCTATACTGCCGCAACAAGCTTGACAGGCTCTTCTGCGTCTCACAGAAGCTTCATTCCTACACAGAAGCAGATAACACAGCTCCAACATTTTTGCCCCAAGGAGTGTGCACATGCGATGGGTGTGGAGGGGCATCGGGGTTCACCAGTACCTTCCCTCTGGTCGGTATTCATCTTAAGGGATACCGCCACACTAGAACTGGACGCTAAATTAAGTTCAATGTTGAAGTCATTGTGGAGCGCCGTGCGGCCGGTGTCTTCCCTGCCTCCAAGTTCCTCCTCATCCGTCTAGTGCCTTCCATTGTTTCTGTCTAATGGTGTGCCCCTGGATAACCCACCAAGCAAGGATAACTGTCTCTCTCACTGCAGTTGGGTTGCCGTGCTTGGGGTCCTAGTAGTCTTGCTGCTACAGCTCTTCCTCAGGCCGAGTCACCACATCTTACCCAAGCAAGCTAGGTGCCAAACCTTGGTTGCAGTTGTGGTATTCAAATGTGGACAGTAGCTGACTTAACTTGGCACCTGTCTGCTTGTTGCCATTTGATGTTTGGAAAATAAACTTTCTCCGGTGAGTTCCCTGACTCCCTCTGATTAAGGAGGTTGATGTCACTGCAAGGGCTGAAGATACTTACAGGGCCTCAACCCTCACTCTCAGATCAGCAGTGCCGATCTCCTCCATGTGGCAGCATCCATCTGTCCCACCTACACTCCTTAGTCCATCTCCTTCAAAGCAGTGTCTTCCTCTTGCAAAGGCAGTTCCAGTTTCCATCTCAGCAGTTGACCACTTCTTTCCCCAGAAGTGGGGTCCTGGCCACCCCTCCCGGTAGAGTGGTTGATATCCCATGTTACTCATTCTAAACCTCGTCCAGGGGAGTTGTGAGCTTCACCCCAACCCTGGTGCTCTAGGGATTCTCTTGGTCTTCAGTGGGAGCCTAGGCTTCTGTTCCGTAAATCTTGGACACCAACATGAAGTTTCAGACAAATGTTTATACCCAAGTTGCAGGCAGACTTTATGTATTCCCTTAGTTTTGATCCACAACTAGTTTTGGTAGTTCTGCACTTTTGCTATTTCACTGACGACTCGTCCAGGTATAGTGTTTGTTCAAAGTGTGAGCATGGGAAAAAGTAAAAAGGCCTGCCCTGCTGACTAAAAGGTTAGCGCTGCCACCACTGTCAGTCCTTGTGAGGTGACAGTAGCACATTCTGGTCTGAGTCTCACTCCATGTTGGAAAAAAAACTTTAAAAAATCAAAAACAATGCCTCCCAGCATGATCATGGTTGTCATTTTTGCTGATGTAGGGTCAAAAATACTAAAGCTTGCTAGGTGTAACTTGAGGCTGTGGTGCACAATGTGGCAGCTGTGCAGGGGACCTGTCTCTCTTCCATGAAAGTACATGTGCAGTGGGATTCTGTTCTTGATGTAAGATAAGATTAATAATGCACGAAGTTAGTTTTCTGTACTGGGGTGTGTCCTCGTCCACATTCCCCTTCCTACTGCCGTATCTTGCAACATGTGTTCTGGTTCCACTGGCCTGTTTCTGAAGCCTATGCTAGATTTACTTCACTTTTACCTTCTATCGCCAAAGCAGACATGCCTCCTTCTACCCCTGGGCTTCTTCAGGTTTCCTTTCTGTTCCTTTTTCCCAAAATAGAAAGGAGACTTGTGAACCCCAATTCTTTGCAGAAAGGGTTAAGTATTTTGGCTCCGCCATTGGAAGACTGTTCATCCTTTCTTCAGGCCCAAGTAGCTTTATTGGTATTTATCAGCTTTTTTTCTTTTTCTTTGTTGTCATTTTTTTTTTTCGTGAATATTTTGGCTTCACTTATCAAATTTACATATAGCTGTTGAGCATTTCTACCTTGAAAAAACCTAATGTTCTGTTAAATGAAATAATTGCCTAAAAATTCTTCTGCATGTTATCTTGCTAATGTTCGCCAGACACAAATTACTTTAACATAATTTAGGAGACAAAAAGAAATACTCCGCATCAACCTTCATACTAATGTCCCCTAGTTGTAAGCATGTCTGTAGGCTTACAGTACACTTTACATTTCAGTACTTTAAAACTTGAACCAAGAGGCTGATTGTCAGATTATAATTATGTGGTTTCAATTGGTTTTATTTTTGTAAAGATTAATAACTGAAGTCATGTAACCTTTCAGGGGTTCAGAACCCAGCAATTATGCTCATAGCAATGCTCTATACATTCAGGCAATGTTTTTTACTGTTTTGACAGTAGACTGGAATGGGTACATCATCCAACCCTTTGGAGATCAGAAAAGGGAAGCGGAGGGAATGTGTGTTTACACATAGATATATGTTTAGTAAACAGAAGGATCAAAGATTATGGTTAGCTTTATCCATAGCACTTGAAATATATAACTTTTATTGTTAGGATCGTAGTTCATAACTTTCGCAACAGCAATGCAAACTTTAACTCATGTTCATGCCAAGGACAGATCACTAATTTGTCCACAAGAGAGAAAGGCATTTAGTGGGGACCAAAGTAGAGAAGGGAGGAATTAAGGATGGGATGGGGACTACAGCTCTCCCTATTGCCCATTCTACAAGCGGAAACACTCCCTGTATGATTGCAAAGTCATCTCTCGCCTTGGGTAGCTGTGCTCCACTTTCTTTCTAACACCCCATGTCCTGAACTGAAGTCATACTTTATATCAAGGCCAACCAGAAGACCAAACGCAAAATGTATTCTGCAGCCCTTTATTCCCCCTCAAGCCCAGAACAAAACAGAGGTGGGGAATTCAGGAAGAAGGAACTTGTGTCCCAGTCAGGCAAGCTGATTCACTGGAGCATTCCTCTACATTCCATGTCACCTCCTTGCAGCTAATCATAGAAAAGAGTGCATGCAAGTGGAGGAGGTTGGAGTTAGCACAACTCAACACACTGGATAGAACCGTTATCATGGAAAGGTAGACCATCCACGGAGTCACTGTGGGATTCTAAGATATATGTTGAAGTCTGCACAGAGCTCAGTCTTCAAGAAGGTCTTAGGAAGAAAGGGAATATAACTATGCAGATATTGCAAACATTAATCCCAGGAGTAGCAGTTATAGTTCCTGTGAAGCATAGCACGAAGTCAACAATTAGTGGTTACAGGTCAGGTTTACCCTCCCAAGCCTTTTTATCTGGCCCTTGAACTACAATTAAAGAGGCAGCAGAACCAGAAATATACAGAAGAGGTAACTTGTAACTATCGGAAAATACTTACCAAGTTTAGTGACTTACCACAAGCCACTGAAGAAGATCATAGGCACTTGTGGGACTAGGGCTGGAGTAGGAGGACTAGTGGAACAAGTAAGCATGTTTGGGCATAACCCCAGGTTCTGAATTGCTAGTAATAATAATAGCACAGAGATGATTTTTTGGGAGCCTCCACAAGAAATGTCATGGCTAGTAAGAATCTTGGATGAAAAAAGTAAGATGCTGCAAATGGCCAACCCAGATTTGACTCTTCCAAACACCAACAGCATTGCAAATGACCAACCCAACCTCGACCCTTTCAAATACCAACAGCATTGCTGTGCGTCAATTAGCAAAATCAACACTGTCCTATCTGCACAGCATCACAGAAAAACCTTTTCAATCGTCATTAATGGTCGGGGAACCCAAACATAATTAAAGTAGATCCCAAGCAAGGAGAGCAATGCTATAAGGAAATGAGGGTCGCCTCTCATCTGCCGTATGGAAAAATATCAGTGTCAAGGTGGAAGAGTCCTGGTAGTGGTGCCCCAACCTCCAGATAGACCACAATAATTTATCTTCAAGCCATAAACTGAAATGCCACCACCCATGGAGAATAGGATGCTTTCCCTGCTGTGGTGTAGTAAAGTTTCCATGGGCACTAATGCAAGCAAGGAAAATAAGACCCTCTAAGTAGTACAGCCATCATTAATTAGAGTTCATAGGGCCTCTCACAACTCTGGTGATACTGCACAAGCTTCACCGTTGATAAGTACGTTCCTGGTTCTTTGGTGAAGAAACATGATCATCATAAACGTCCTCAAAACCACAAAGAGTGCTGAGGAATGCCTTATTAAACAAGAGTCTCATGGTGTGCGGAATATAGTAGGCTACAGTCATGTGTGAGAGTAGGACCATAAGCATGTCACACAGTTGAATATTTCAGAATGTACCCAAGACACAGACTGCATCATTGTAAGGTGTGGACACAGTAACTTGTAAATGTCTCTAAAGAAGAGCCAAAGTCCAATGCCTATTATACTTACTTTATTTTCAAATAATAATTGCCGTTGCCGAAATCTCAAATCAGAAGCCAGAAGTTGCTATTAAATGTCACTGTGCTGAACACCAAGGCTGCCTAGTCCTGAGGCCACTTCAGGCTTCTTTAATCCATTTACAGACACTGCCTGCCCCTTTACCTCTTCCAAGTTCATGCTTTCTCCGTTGGTGGCATTTTTCCATGATTCTCTTCCACGTTTGTGTTTTTTCCCCTCACTTGCGCTCTGTAAAAGTGTGATGAAGAAAAATAAGTGCTGGTCCCCAAAGATGAGCTCCAGGGGAAAAAAACTGAGTGGCCCTTAGCAGCAACCACCTGCTCAAATTAAACATTCCCGAAGCCAGCCCTGAACCTTTGATCTAACATGGTCTTTCCACATAATATTGAAAATACTATGCAGTTTTCGAAAGAATACAGCCCCTATCTCAATGCACCCTTGTACAGCAAGATCAATTACAATATTTTTCATTGGACAATACTGGTCCCAGACTTAATAGCTTACTTGTGGTGTGACTTTCAGACTATGCACAATCGGATGAACAATTCGTTTTTCTTCTCTCTTCTTTGTTGCTCAATTTTGAGATTGTTTCTGTGGCTGATTTCTAATCACTTTAACATTAAATACTCAAAAGTGTATGTTTTATTGCTTTTACATTTATAAGCTTTGTAGGTACGCTGGCAATAAAATATACATGTATTTTTGTTTTCACCATATGTAATATATTTCATTGCACCAAAGGCCAGTTGGTCTAAGGAGTAAAATACAAATTGGAAATGAAGAAATTTGGACAGCTACATTTTCTCTAATAAATTGTCCACTTTATATCCAAAGTGGAATTGAGGCATAAAAAAATATAAGTGGCTATGACAATAATATTACAAGTACAGTTTGGTTTCAGGTGTGTAAGACATTTTTGCAGCATAGTAAAATGGACGAGTCCTAAAGACTTTCAAAAATGCTGAAGGACGCCTTCCATAGAAGTCTTGTCAGATGGGATCCTCTGAGGCAAACCATTGATTTCCTTAAAGTATGATTGTCCCATCTTCCAAAGGCTTTGTTCGAGCTCAGGACCTGTACTCGAAGTGCAATATTAAAGAATAAGAAATAGATTCCATATTTTAAAATCCAAAGCAAGCTCCTAATGAATACATGTGTATTTTAGATTAGGGACAATTGCCTAAGAAAGCAGTTGAAAAATTGCTTTAACAGATTTGTTTATACATCAGAGCTGCCAGATGTTACTCTAGCAGGCAAGAGGAATCAGTGAAAAAGTAAAGCAAGTTTTAGTTTTACTATGCCTCTTTAATGAGGTACTGAGAGAAAGGTTAAGCTGAGCTAAAAGTGCAAGTGGTCAAATATGGATAGGGGAGATTTGACCCAGTTAAATAGTTTATCTTCAAACTAAAAATCTTTGTGTGCTCGGTTTTCTAGGTCAATTCATATCAATTCAGTATCTGACAAGGACTCTAGGAGGCTACTCAGTTTGCTCCAGGGGTTGTGGTGAATTGGTTGAAAAAGATGCACAAATCCAATGTGTCTTTTGAAGATTCCTGGTGGATAATGTTGGTAAAGAGTAAGTTAGATGCTTCCGACGGATACACAGATTCAGTTATTTTGTGCATTTTTCATAGAACTCAAATCTCTCTAGTAGAAAATAGTCACATGTGGAAGCTATTATAGAAAAAAGTTGTTCCAAAGGTGATTGTTTAAACAGAGGTGAACAAATACAAGTATTGGTAGAACACAAATTACTTCTCAAAGTGACAAAAGGAATGTATAAAAAAGTCAAAAAATTTAATTATTAGATTAATCATATTCAAAGCTCTACATATGACAATTTCTGCCAATCTTAAAGGTGCTGCAGGTGATGGCGCAGAGCAAAAGTAATCAGTTGATACATTGTGAATGATATGTATCAGTGCACAGCACACAAATGTCATCAACCAGCAGGATATAGATTGCGTATCCAAGAATAAAATCATGTGATTCCACAAAACTTGAAGGTCCTTCCAATAGATGAATAAGGGTTTGATGTAAAGTCAGTGCTTTGACCCTGCAATGTGAGATTAAAAGGGTCTCTTCTTCAGGACAAATGTAGATACCTAGCTACTAGAACATGTATTTTTGAACACCAAACATCCCAGGACCCCGGTCATTTACACATTGCCCAAGATACATAGGGCCAGATGTAGCAACTTTAAAATTTGCGAGGTGCAAAGTGCGAGTCCATGCGACTCGCACTTTGCACCTCGCAAATTGGTATGCAGTACGGTGTCTCAGACACCGACTGCAACTCGCTATGGGGTCGCAATGACCCACCTCATGAATATTCATGAGGTGGGTCGCAAATTGCGGCCCCATAGCGAGTATAGGCACTCGCAAACATGGAGGCCTGCTGTCGTCAGCAGACCTCCATGTTCGTGACTGCTTTTAATAAAGCCGTTTTTTTTTTTAAGTGTAGCCCGTTTTCCTTAAAGGAAAACGAGCTGCACTTAAAAAAAAAAAAACGAAACCTTTAGTTTCGGTATTTTTTCAGGGCAGGGAGTGGTCCCTGAGACCACTCCCTGCCCTGAAAAAATAATTTTGGGTCCATTCACAAAGTGGAAGGGGTCCCATGGGGACCCCTTCCAATTTGCGAGTGGGTTACCATCCACTCGAAGTGGATGTTAACTGCGATACGATTTGCGACCGCGTACGTGGTCGCAAATGGTATTGCATCCCACTCAGACTCGCAAATAGGAAGGGAACACCCCTTCCTATTTGCGATTCTGAAATGCATATTGCGAGTCAGTACCGACTCGCAATATGCATTTCTGAATAGCAAAGAGGCTTTTGCGCCTCGCAAACGGCGATTTTCGCCGTTTGCGAGGCGCAAACCCTTTGCTACATCTGGCCCTTAATGCATTGACTCATTCGCCTGGGCGTCCCACCATATGAGGATGTGGTTCTCTGCTGGAACCCCTTTGTCAAACCCTTTGTTCCATTGGCATGTTCATACACACATGATAGTATGCATCTCATCCAATAGATAGAGGGCCTACCATTTGATCATACTAATTGACGTTTGGTCGCTCTAGACATTCAGGCACTCTACACTAACATTCCACAGCAGGAGGCTTTCAAGATTATATCCAGCTGTATAGACACGAGAGAGCCTTCACATGCTGTCCCTAGATACTTTATTGTCAAACATACAAGGCTTACCCTAACTAATAACTTTTTCCAGTTCTTGGCTACCTTCTATCTACAGAAGAAAGGTATAAGCATGGGGGCTGGATTCACCCCTGATCTAGCTAATCTGTTCATGGACAGCTATGGACACCAAAACCTTTACAATGAAACCACTATGGAAGTGGCAGAAAACCAACAATCTTTGTCAGGCATATTCTCCCGTATGACTATCTAAAAATGCCCTGACTTCCCCTTTCTGGGTAAAGGTGTATTTCTTGGCACAAGTTCATACTTTCAGTTTTTACTTTGATGCTAATCATGTCCAGGTCTTTCCTGACTAACAGTAAGAACCTTTTGTGGATACTGTCTCTGTGCTTAAATGGGAAACACTGTCACATCTTTTCCTCCACTAAAGACTTGATTATGGCAGATAGAACTTCCAAAACCAAGTCCCCCAGATCTGCCAGCCTCAGGATTACCATGACCGCCTCACTAGGACTAGCTCCCATCTAGGATTTTCCTAAGAGCATACTGTAAAAACAGCAAACAATTGAGTGAGTTCAGTCTTCATGTTGACCAGATAGGTTCCACAGAAACTCTTCCCTGTTCTTCTGCATGCCATCTGCAGGAATCTTGGACGCGACTAGCAAGATTCTCAGGTGAAATTGTCCCCTCTGATTATCCATACCTCCTTGCTGAGGTGTCCAGTTTTACCAATCAAGCCTCGGCCCACCTTTTAAGTTCTCCAACTTCTTACTTGTATAATACACTGAAAACATATAGTGCTCTAGAACTAGAAGACAAACCTCTATCAGTTATAAAGCTTGCTTATCTTACACATCTCCCTTCATCAAATTCTCCCATTTGGCCTTTAGAGCTAAGCATGTGGAGGCTAAAGCACTGTTGGTTTAATTTAAAGTGACATGGAAAGTGCTAGTGGATCACAGAAGTGCTCATTCTGCACTTCTGAGTGTCAGTTCACCTTCCTCTTGGGATTTATCCCTCTGCATGTTTCCTGTGTTCCTTTTGGGATCTCGCTCTTCGATGCCTGCAGAACTCCACCTTTGTGCCTTGTCTCTTTTTTGTCTGCCATATCTCCAGTGTATCAAGCCAGACCAATAAGACTGACAAGCAGGCATGAGCTTACGGGACCACGTCCTATACATCTCATCAAGCTGTACCTTGAGTCCTGCAAAGTTGGACATCTCTGCCATGACGCTCGCACACACCAGCACAATTCTGTTCCTTTACCTACAGACCCACAAACGTTCAGGCTAAAAACAGCCCTTGGGACAGTGAAAGTTATCCCACTCCACATTGCTTTGGGGAACATTCTTGCTACTCGACCCAGCACATATCGAGTCACAGTTCACTTTGGAAGGATCCCTAATGTCTCAGTGGATCAGAGTTCATTTGTAAGTTTCCTACAACCAATCCTCTATTGACCAGGCAGTACAGCCACTGCCATACCAGTGAAAAGGTCACTAGATCTAGTCCTGGATCCAGCCAGTCATGAGATGGACACACTGGTTTATGTTCCAGACCTTCACGTCTGTATTCTGTGCTCTCAGGACTATCTTGCTCACCTGGATCAGTAGAGAAATTGAATATGTATATCTGTCATCCAGAGCTCAAGATGAATGCCACCATCAGTTTTAGCTTGTTCCTGCCCTTGCATAGAGTTTGAGACCAGATTAAATCCAGCTAGTATCTTTAGGCTCTCCATGTAACTTCACGAGAAAATTGAAGTTTTAATCACTCATTCAGCAGGAGTTGATAAATATAATTAGAACATTAGAAATTGCATGGCACCCTCATTACTTTTCCTTGAGTGCTGTACAGTGATTGTTCCCAAGCTGCTGCCTGATTTCCATTATAACCTTTTAATTGAAAATCATTGGAAGCCTAGCATATTTTGAGCTTCAGGCTCTTGAGTCACCATTTATTCTGGTGTTCCTTGGATGGGATTCCAGCACTATAGAAGAATGGAAAATCATTACATGTGTGATGAAAATATGCAAGTGATTTTTAAAATCCCTGGCAATATTGCAAGACTCCATTTTGTTTATGGGGATTCATTGTACACAACAAAAGTGAGTTTCTTCTATGTTGAACTGCAGACACACTGATGTAGGTAAGGGTTGCCAATCCATTCATTCTGATTGAATATTTAAACGTTACAACAGTCCCTCAGGCTCAAACTTAGGACATATGTCTGGAATTTTAACAAAAGCACGTTAATGTAAACGTGGGACCTTCAGGGTGCTGTGGATGATTGGTCTTGATCTGTCCTAGAACTGTCAGCTGTGGTGGCTTATGCAGTCATTGGAGCCAGTATTGATTACTACATCTCTTTGTGCATCTTTGGAATTGTTACATCTCCTAGAAATGATCTTAAACCAGGCAGCAAGAATAGTTATCGACACCCTAAGAGGAACATAAGATGTTTGTGTTGTCCTCTTTGTTCAGCGCCTGACTCCTTTCAATTGCAAAAAGGTTAATATTTTGCACTGTAAAGCTTTGCAGTCTATAGAATTGGCCTAGCCCTTTGAAACTGAAAAATCCAAAGTTATTGATCTGAAATTTGTGTGTTCATCTGACAAATCTTTTCTAATAAATGTCACATTTAAAAGAATGTAGACAAGTAGAAATGTATTTTACCTATTAAACTATGGAGTAAACTAAGTACACCATGAATCCAAAGACCATTTTGGCATGCAGGAAACAAGTGAAGATTTTCCTAGTCTAGATCCTTTATTCACTGGTAGGCTCTGGGGCACTTTAAAAATGATTTGGATTTTTAAATCCAGTGAGAGTACTACTATCATTCAGGTGTTTTGTGTGATGGCTGCCAAGCAGAGTTTTAGAACCTTTTGGTACCTGAATGAGGTTGGGGCTGCATTGTTGCATGCAACATTAATATTAATAAATTGTTCCTTTACTGTGGATTTAGGATTTTCCTGAAGTGCACAGAATATCCAGTGATTTTCCATGAAACATTCTTTTGAATGAGGTGAAACGTGTAATGCTTTTAGGACTTTTTTGCGGAGTCAGTCATAGGTAAAGATGTAGAAGGTGCCCGTCATTTCAAGAAGGCCCTTTCTCCATAGCACTAATAAAGAGTAGATGTTTGCTGATGCTCTTCTCAGCAATTGACTCATTAGCACACACTACAGTCAGTGTACAGACGCTAACAGACGCAGTCGACCGTCTTGTTAAATGTCCCACAGTGTGTCCCTCTGTGCCCTGTTACACTTGAAGCTCCTTTATCCCGTTCTCCCCTCATCATAAACAAATAACATATGTTGGCCAAAACATTTGGAAATCAGTGGGTGGAAATAGTAGAGGCCAGATAGCGAAAAATATCTGACAGTGAAAGTGAACAAGGAAGAAAAGTGTAACATCAGGAAATATGGAGATCTGTGAAAGACCACCTAGACAGCAAGCATGTCAAAGGAAGTAAGAAGGTAGATGGAAGAAGGAGAGAAGGCAGAGAATTAAAGTGAGCTAATTCCTGCAAGGTGGGGATTGAATGACAATGTTACTATGTAAAAAGATATACAATGATGTTGACAATAAGGGTTGTATTAGGGTACAATTTCATGAGCCTAAGTATGTATCCTGCAAGTATGCTTTGAAGTTTTCAGTTGTTCAGTTTTAGATTAGAAGATCTGGTCCACTCTCACAAAAACCTGAGATACCATGACACATCCCTAAGGATGCATATTTTGTGTAGAATACTTAACCCCCATAATACAATTGATTTCTGTCTGAACGTTCGAACTCATTGCATGTTACCTGTAAATTCCATTGGAGGTTCCTAGTCAGATAAAAGAATATTTTTGTAACGCTTTTGAACCATGGAATCTGATTTTATTTTTACGGGCTAGAATATTCTAGGCCCTTTACCTCTTTATTTTTCTTTTCGTTGTACTAGGGGAGATCTACAATGGAATGCTGGTTAAAAGAAGTTAACAGGAGGAGCGAACTGGCAACCAAAAGTAGCACCTGCCACATGGGCTTCTGGTGCATCACCAAGTGCGCCACTGGTATAGTATTTGTATTCACAAAAATCTAAGTAGTCATATCTCTGCATGTAAACATTGTTTCTAGTATTAACTCTTGTAAACGAAATGTCCTTAAAAATTAGACTATTTCAAAATACTGAATAAAAAATTAGGGCAGATGCTTTGTTCTGAAACTGAAGGCAATGGTCCAGATTCTGAAAGGTCAGGCACATGAGAGTGTAGCACTGGTGCAGATTTACAACTTTGGGGAATTGAGTAAGCTTCCCACAGGTACATCAGAAAACCTGGCACTGTCAGAGGTTTGCAGGTGCACTTCTGAAAATCTTTTCTGCATTCCATTTTCTAATGTGAAAATGTGGAAATATTTGTATGACCGTCTGCAGTGCGAGTGCAAATGCATTGCCCAACTTTTTTCCCTTCCACTTGAGCTATATTTTCCTCATGGTCTTGTACAATCCCATCAGTATTGGGAGCATATTTACTTCCAACGCTGGAAATGGATGTCATGCTGCCCTTGACATGAGATAAAAACAACTTTTCCTGTGTGATACGTGATCAAAAATGGCATTTGAATGCCCACAAAAGGATATTTGTGGGTGTGCAGAAAATTACAGGGTATTCCTACCCTATTACACCCACTCTTTACAGGAGTAGATCTACTCTAATGGAAACCTCTGAGTAACACATTTTTTTTTACAAGTGCAGGGCTACGTTTTCAGAATTGGAAAAGTGTTGTAGTTATAAAAGAAAGATTTTCTTCTGTACAGGGTCTATCTTTGATATATTTCTATAAAGTATCTTAGTACGCCATGTTATATGATTTAGGAACACTTTTTAAAAAACTTTCCTCCATTTTTAGGCATTCGGAAAAAATACCTATTTGACCGGTTTTAGTAATAATTGCTCTTTAACATTTTAATGCAGCTGTTCATTGCATACATCTAATTGGCCAAAATATTTTCATACATTGTTGCCACTCTTGTCTGGAGGGTAATGCCCATTATGTTTTGTTACTCATTTTAGCAGGGAACGGGGACTCCAGCGAGTAGTGCCACACCTGTAACAGGCGGCAGCCCTGTTTCTCAACCTGTAGCAGGATTTGGGATGGTAAGTGGAACACTGAGAGAGCATGCATGAGTTTTAAATTGATGTGGGGCATACTAATAATTGCATCTTCATTCAGCCCCCTGCTGGAACAAGTGTATCAATGATGCCACAACAACCAATGATGTTTTCTCAGCCCAGAATGAGACCACCCTTTGGAGCATCGGCAGTTCCCACAGCACCAGTAAGTTAACACCTATACTGTTACTTATAATGCTGTTTACTTAATTATCTAATAAAGCACTTACCGGATTTAAAGACATACAAAGTGATTGAATCACCAAGAGGCAGAGTCACTCGATCTTGTGACTCGAAAAACTTCTTAGAAGAAAAAACTTGTAACACTCCAAGGCCAACACTAGATGGCGGACTTAAGCAAAGCATGTTAATCTGCAGCACTACTTGCCACAAACAGATGTCTACTCTGTAAGTAACATATATATTTATATACACACATACCTTACTGTGGTTACCAGTAGGGAGTTCTAGTTAGGAGCTAATTTCCATAGGTTTTGCCAATAACTTTTGCACCCTTTGACGAATCTTCATTACATTTTCAAAAACTATTACACCGCTGACTTCACCTGCCATCTTGAAAGTTTGAGGGTGATTTATCAACCAGGGGCTGAGAAAGAGTGTGGTTCTGAAAAACATATTTACCCCAGGCAATTTCTCATAGGAATTTTAGGCACGGCTATAATCCAACCTGCTGGACAAAATTACACCGAATTTGGCAAAAAGCTAGCTCTCGTTACAGAAAGAGCCTTTTTGTAATTTGGTGTAAATCTGTTACGTAGTTTTGGAGTTATTAAAGGGAAAATGGGACTCAGACATACCCGAGCCCCAAAACCTTTTTTGTGAAAAAACTGAAGGGACCGGGTAGTAATACCCTGACCCAATAAGCCAGGGGAGGTGGGAGACCACCTTCCATTTGAAGGTCGTCCCTGTCAGAGTTACTCACAGAAATCGCTCAGAGATAACAGCCAAGAGAGGACATGACCAGGTCACTCGGAATGAATCCACCTTCATCAAGTGGTGCCTCAGCCAACCTGACCTCAAGGAAGGACAATACGGGCACCTTCCAAAGGGCTGATCACTAAAGGCATTTTGACCCCCTCACCAGAACTATCTGAGGCCCGTTTAGCCTTTGACTGGAGCCTCCATTGGCAGATCCTCTGTGCATGTTTTTTTAAAATCCCATGGGGCCTGTATATAAAACACTTGTTCAGTGAGCTGTTTTTATTCATTATTACTGTCAAGAGATCCCCAGGAGAGGAGTAACTATATCTACATCTATAAAGGGGATGAACTACAAGTAAAGTATATTTGAACGCAGGCTTAATTAATTGTAAACAATCCTCTTGTATTGGTAGATATTGGTATTGAAAAGTCACAAGTCTTCATAATTTTTGGAGTCAGTGTTATTGTCAGTAACTAGGTTCTATATTTGAGAGACATTTATCGCATTATTTAAAAGTATTTTATTGGGCACTTAGCCGATATCATTGTTATAAGAGTAGAGGTATTATATATTACTTTTCGGTCCTGTACGAATTCAAGTATTGAATGGTATGAGGCACTTAGCCAATATAGGGAAGGAATTGCAAATAATAGCGTGTTTACTATTACATTGTCATCTTATAATCTGGTTCTATATAATTTTCTTTCAGGTTGTATATAATGTGTGATACTCAAGAGAAATGGTTATAATTTAATTAACTTGATTTCAAATTACTAACCCATACAATAATTGAACATCTAATGACAATTGATACGTCTGAAAGGATTTAATATTTTTTTTTTTATATTGCCAGTTTTATTTTAATTGTTATGTATTGTTTGTTTTTCTTTTTGGTTATGTTTGGTAAAACTATTATACATAGAATGTATTAATATGGGGAGGATAGAATTTTTCAATTTAAAGGCAATCGAAATAGGACTCACTGACCGTGAACAAGACTCAAGTGGAGGTGAAACGCTTTGGTGGTTGCTGATTGTTTGGATAATAAATGCTATAATTTGATTCTTTGGAGTGTGGTGAACAATTCTTTTGGATATACAATTAATTTGAGGTTGGTCTCCTTTGGCATGGGCAGCTGAGTGCGGCGCTGAGACTTCAACGCTGACCTTTTATTTGATATATATATATATATATATATATATATGTGTGTGTGTGTGTGTATATATGTATGTATGTATGTATGTATATATATATATATATATATATATATATATATGTGTGTGTGTGTGGAGGAGGCTGGACTGGCTTGTAGTGAGTACCAAGGGGTACTTGCACCTTGCACCAGGCCCAGTTATCCCTTATTAGTGTATAGGGTGTCTAGCAGCATAGGCTGATAGATAATGGTAGCTTAGCAGAGCATCTTAGGCTGAACTAGGAGACGAGTGAAGCTCCTACAGTACCACTAGTGTCACTTGCACAATATCATAAGAAAACACAATACACAGTTATACTAAAAATAAAGGTACTTTATTTTTATGACAATATGCCAAAGTATCTCAGAGTGTACCCTCAGTGAGAGGATAGGAAATATACACAAGATATATGTACACAATACCAAAAATATGCAGTATAGTCTTAGAAAACAGTGCAAACAATGTATAGTTACAATAGGATGCAATGGGGACACATAGGGATAGGGGCAACACAAACCATATACTCCAAAAGTGGAATGCGAACCACGAATGGACCCCAAACCTATGTGACCTTGTAGAGGGTCGCTGGGACTATTAGAAAATAGTGAGGGTTAGAAAAATAGCCCACCCCATGACCCTGAAAAGTGAGTGCAAAGTGCACTAAAGTTCCCCAAAGGACATAGAAGTCGTGATATGGGAATTCTGCAGGAAAGACACAAACCAGCAATGCAACAACGATGGATTTCCAGTTGAGGGTACCTGTGGAACAAGGGGACCAAGTCCAAAAGTCACAAGCAAGTCGGAGATGGGCAGATGCCCAGGAAATGCCAGCTGTGGGTGCAAAGAAGTTTCTACTGGACAGAAGAAGCTTAGGTTTCTGCAGGAACGACAAGGGCTAGAGACTTTCCCTTTAGAGGATGGATCCTACACGCCGTGGAGAGTCGTGCAGAAGTGTTTTCCCGCCGAAAGACTGCCAACAAGTGTTGCTAGATGCAAATCATGCGGTAAGCGTTTTTGGATGCTGCTGTGGCCCAGGAGGGACCAGGATGTCGCAAATTGCGTCAGGAGAGAGAGGGGACGTCGAGCAAGACAAGGAGCCCTCTCAGCAGCAGGTAGCACCTGGAGAAGTGCCAGAAACAAGCACTACGAGGATACATGAAACGGTGCTCACCCAAAGTTACACAAAGGAGTCCCACGTCGCCGGAGACCAACTTAGAAAGTCATGCAATGCAGGTTAGAGTGCCGTGGACCCAGGCTTGGCTGTGCACAAAGGATTTCCGCCGGAAGTGCACAGAGGCCGGAGTAGCTTCAAGAGACACGGTTCCCAGCAATGCAGTCTGGCGTGGGGAGGCAAGGACTTACCTCCACCAAACTTGGAATGAAGAGTCACTGGACTGTGGGGGTCACTTGGACATAGTTGCTGGATTCGAGGGACTTCGCTCGTCGTGCTGAGAGGAGACCCAAGGGACCGGTAATGCAGCTTTTTGGTGCCTGCGGTTGCAGGAGGAAGATTCCGTCGACCCACGGGAGATTTCTTCGGAGCTTCTAGTGCAGAGAGGAGGCAGACTACCCCCACAGCATGCACCACCAGGAAAACAGTTGAGAAGGCGGCAGGATCAGCGTTACAGAGTTGCAGTAGTCGTCTTAGCTACTTTGTTGCAGTTTTGCAGGCTTCCAGCGCGGTCAGCAGTCGATTCCTTGGCAGAAGGTGAAGAGAGAGATGCAGAGGAACTCTGATGAGCTCTTGCATTCGCTATCTAAAGTTTCCCCAGAGGAAGAGACCCTAAATAGCCAGAAAAGAGGGTTTGGCTACCTAGGAGAGAGGATAGGCTAGCAACACCTGAAGGAGCCTATCAGAAGGAGTCTCTGATGTCACCTGGTGGCACTGGCCACTCAGAGCAGTCCAGTGTGCCAGCAGCACCTCTGTTTCCAAGATGGCAGAGGTCTGGAGCACACTGGAGGAGCTCTGGACACCTCCCAGGGGAGGTGCAGGTCAGGGGAGTGGTCACTCCCCTTTCCTGTGTCCAGTTTCGCGCCAGAGCAGGGCTAAGGGGTCCCCTGAACCGGTGTAGACTGGCTTATGCAGAATTGGGCACATCTGTGCCCATGAAAGCATTTCCAGAGGCTGGGGGAGGCTAAACCTCCCCTGCCTTCACACCATTTTCCAAAGGGAGAGGGTGTAACACCCTCTCTCAGAGGAAGTCCTTTGTTCTGCCATCCTGGGACAAGCCTGGCTTGACCCCAGGAGGGCAGAAACCTGTCTGAGGGGTTGGCAGGAGCAGCAGCTGCAGTGAAACCCCAGGAAAGGCAGTTTGGCAGTACCAGGGACTGTGCTACAGACCACTGGGATCATGGGTTTGTGCCAACTATGCCAGGATGGCATAGAGGGGGCAATTCCATGATCATAGACATGTTACATGGCCATATTCGGAGTTACCATTGTGAAGCTACATATAGGTAGTGACCTATATGTAGTACACGCGTGTAATGGTGTCCCCGCACTCACAAAGTCCGGGGAATTGGTCCTGAACAATGTGGAGGCACCTTGGCTAGTGCCAGGGTGCCCTCACACTAAGTAACTTTGCACCTAACCTTTACCAGGTAAAGGTTAGACATATAGGTGACTTATAAGTTACTTAAGTGCAGTGTAAAATGGCTGTGAAATAACGTGGACGTTATTTCACTCAGGCTGCAGTGGCAGGCCTGTGTAAGAATTGTCAGAGCTCCCTATGGGTGGCAAAAGAAATGCTGCAGCCCATAGGGGTCTCCTGGAACCCCAATACCCTGGGTACCTCAGTACCATATACTAGGGAATTATAAGGGTGTTCCAGTAAGCCAATGTAAATTGGTAAAATTGGTCACTAGCCTGTTAGTGACAATTTGAAAGAAATGAGAGAGCATAACCACTGAGGTTCTGATTAGCAGAGCCTCAGTGAGACAGTTAGTCACTACACAGGTAACACATTCAGGCACACTTATGAGCACTGGGGCCCTGGATGACAGGGTCCCAGTGACACATACAACTAAAACAACATATATACAGTGAAAAATGGGGGTAACATGCCAGGCAAGATGGTACTTTCCTACAATATGTAGCTGCAGATACACAAGCTATACATTGCTTCCGCCATCTAGTGTTGGGCTCTGAGTGTTACAAGTTGTTTTTCTTTGAAAAAGTATTTTTGGAGTCATGGGATCGAGTGACTCCTCCTCTCGGTCATACTGCGCATGGGCATCGACTCCATAGTTAGATTGCTTTCTTTCCGCTGTCGGGTTTGGAAGTGTTTCCTCTTGCTCCGAGATTTTGAAACTGAAACTTTAGATAACTTTGTTAACCGTCGGTATTGTTTCGATCCTGTTTTTCACCTATAGTCGAACCGATAGTACAGTTGAAACCCAGATTTTGCCCTTCTGTGTGCGAACGCCCAATTCAGGCCTGTTCGCGCCTACCACATCAAAGCTTGATGAATCAGACTCCATTTCGATTCTGTCCCCGATGCCAAGCTGAATTTCCATACACAGACCAACACCTCATATGTAATCTGTGTCTCTCTCCCGATCACCAAGAAGAGAATTGTGAAGCCTGACTATCATTCTGATCCAATAAGCCCCTACGTGACTGGAGAGCCAGGAAACTGAAAATGGCGTTGAAGAGTACCGAGTATATTGACACCATGGAGAAAGAACAGACGCAGACTGCAGTTTCCATCCAGAACACAGACTCCGAACAAGACTTGGAGGAACATACACTCATCACTGTCGATCAGCACGTGAGTACAACTGCTCCTACACCCACTCCTAAAAGATCATCGTAGGCCTTGGGTTGCACCACTGCCAGAGAGCCATGGTTTGACCTGCAAGAAAATACTCAGTGACCAACCTTCGGGTTCGGTGCCGAAAAAGGCCACACCTACTTCGAGTCGAGCAAGTCCACCAAAAGGTCAACCTCCGAACCGAGTCAGAATCCCGACTGTTCAGAGTCAAGGCCTTGACGTCCTGCCTCGGAGCCAAAACAACCAGCTGTATGTTCGGGCCCGAATCAATTGCCAACTTCGGAGCCAAAAAAGTATTCTTATTCAGAAGAACAAGGACTTTTGAGCCACCTAAAACAGAGCTCAAAAACATATGATGAACAGTCCTAAAAATCATTGAAACCATCAAAATACATTTCAGAGAAAACTGCCATTCAACCATTTTTAGAAATTATGGATGAAAGACAATCAAGGATCCATATCCATAAAGAGACTGGGAGGATCATTACTGCCTCTCCTCCACAGACTAAGAGAAAGTTGGCTTTTCAGGAAAATCTCTCTACTGCTCCTCCACCAGCAAAGAATTTTAAACGAAAGGAGAAGCCTTTACCTTCACATACTTCTCCCCCACACTCACCACAACTTTCTTTTTCACCACCACCCATTAGCCCTCCACCATTCCATTCACCAACTCTCTCACAGACTTATTCTCATGGTGATACGGTTGATCCTTGGGATCTGTATGATCCAAATCCCATACCAGCTATTGACCCAGATTTATATCCTTTTAAACCTTCCCACCAGAGGATACAACTGCATAAACGCAGGTCATTTCTAGGGCAGTTGCGTACCACTGGGTACTCATGCACAGTGAGCATCTAGAAGAGGATTTCCTTTTTAATACCTTGTCCTCCATGCACTCACATTACCAGTGCCTCCTAATGTTACCTGGCATGATGAAGCATGCAGATGAAATATTTACCGAGCCTGTTAAGTCTAGGGTTTTAACACCACGCATAGACGAGAAATAAAAGCCTGCACCTACAGACCCTGCTTATATTACACATAAGGTGCCTCCAGGCTCACTGTTTGTCAGTGCTGCCATAAAAAGGGCTAATAGCCAATCGTCAGGGGATGCCCCTCCCCCTGACAAAGCAGAAAAATTGATGCTGCTGACAAGAGGGTAGCTACACAGGCAGCTAACCAATGGCGCATTGCAAATTCACAAGCCTTGCTAGCAAGGTATGATAGAGCTCACTGGGACGAGATGCAGGAGAAATTACAACACATGCCAAAGGAACATCAAAAAGGGGCTCAACAAATTGTTGAAGAGGGTCAGGCAATTAGTAATAATGCAAATAAGGTCTGCCCTTGATGCTGCAGATACAGCAGCTAGAAGTGTGAATACTGCTGTAACCATACACAAAAATGCATGGTTACGTTCTTCAGGAGTTAAACCAGAAATACAGCAGGTAGTCCTAAATATGCCTTTCAGTAAGAAACACCTGTTTGGTCCTGAGGGTGACACCACAATAGAAAAACTCAGGAAGGACTCAGACTCTGCTAAAGCAATGGGAGCCTTATATACAACACCTTACAGAGGCTCCTTTCGCAAGCAGCAATTTAGAGGAGGATTAAAACCACAATCTACAGAGGCTTCTACCTCCCAGGCTAAACAAGGTCAACAACAGTGTCAGAGAGGGAGATTTAGAGGCTCCTATAGAGGCCAACACTTTAGAGCCAGAGACAAATTCCAGGCCTCAAAACATGTCACTACCCCATCAAAACAGTGACTTACAAAGCATGCCACAACCCCACACATCTCCTGTGCAATTCCACTCCCAATCGCAAAATATCACCACAGACCAATCAGTATTTACAATTATGCGCAATTGTTATTGCCTAGAATTGATTTGTACCCTTCAAACATTCCTCCACGGTATCACCGGTTGTCCCTAGAACACAATGTTCTATTACAAGAAGTACAATCGCTACTCCTGAAAGAGACAATAGAATTAGTCCCAAAATCTCAACAAGGAACAGGGGTATACTTACTATACTTCCTCATTCCCAAAAAGGTTGGCACTCTCAGATCCATTCTTGATCTCAGACCACTAAATCTATATATCCTGTCAGAGCACTTTCACATGGTAACTCTGCAGGACGTCATTCCACTACTACAAAAACAAGATTACATGACTGCATTAGACCTCAAACATGCGTAATTCCATATGCCCATCCATCTAGTTTAAAGAAAATACCTAAGATTTGTGATAGCAGGAAGATATTACCAATTCAAATTTCTACCACTCGGCATTACAACAGCTTCAAGAGTAGTCACAAAATGTCTAGCGGTAGTAGCATCTTACCTAAGAAGACAACACATAAATGTATTTCCTTAACTAGTTGATTGGCTAATAATATCAAGCAATATTATACAATGTCAACAACACACTCAATACACAGTAGAAACCCTACATACATTAGGGTTCACTCTCAACTACCAAAAATCCCATCTTTAGCCAGCACAGGTGCAACCTTACCTAGGTGCTATTTTCAATACGGAAAAAGCCTATCCAAATAGACAAAGGATATAAGCTTTCCAAAACCTCATACCACAAATGCAGCCAAATCAACAATGCACTGTAAGATTTATCATGAAACTATTGGGAATGATGGCATCCTACAAAGCAATAGTACTCCATGCAAAACTAAACATTAGAACACTACAACAGTGCCTCTCACAGCAATGGTCTCAAGCGCAGGGTCAATTGCAACGTCTAATGTTGTTAGACTGCCAAAAGCACAGCTCCCTTCAATGGTGGAATCTCAGCAATTTAATGAAGGGGCGGTCATTTCAAGACCCTGTGCCGCAGACCTTAATAACAACAGATGCATCAAAGATAGGTTGTGGAGCTCATCTCAACAGCCTTACCATTCAAGGGGAATGGAATTCAAAACAGCTAAATTATCACCTAAACCATTTAGAATTATTGGCTGTGTTCCTTGCCCTAAATGCGTTTCAACCCCTTCTCAAACACAAGTCTATCTTGATAAAAACAGGCAATAAGACGACCATGTATTACCTAAAGAAACAAGGCAGGACACATTCATCTCAACTGTCCCTAGCCCAAACAATATAGAAATGGGCCATTCACAATCACATTCATCTATTAGCAGAATATATCCCAGGAATACACAATCAGCTAGCGGATCTCCGAAGAAGAACACAGATGCACGAATGGGAGATTCACTCTCAGGTTCTTCATCAGTAGTTTCAAATGTTGGGGACACCTGAAATAGACCTATTTGCAACAAGTGAAAATGCAAAATGCCAAAACTTCGCATCCATATACCCACACCCTCTGTCCGAGGGAAATGCTGTATGGATCAGCTGGTCAGTGATATTTGCTTACGCTTTTCCCCTTCTCCCACTACTTCCATTTCTGGTCAGCAAACTGAGTCAACGCTCTCTCACCATAATACTCATAGCCCCCCCGTGGGCACAACAACATTGGTACACAACACTCCTAGACCAGTAGTACTTCACTACAAACTTCTAAACAGACCGGATTTGCTATCACAAAACAAAGATCAAATCAGACATCCAAATCCCAGTGCTTTCAATTTAGCGATTTGGCTCCTAAAGTCATAGAATTTGTATACTTGCATCTTCCATTAGAATGCATGGAAGTTCTCAAACAAGCATGCAAGCCTACAACTAGACAATGCTATGCTAACAAATGGAAACGATTTGTTTATTACTGTCAATCTAAAAATACTGACCCACTTACAGCATCAATACAAGATATTGTATGCTACCTATTTCATTTATATCGGCATATTTGCAGACCACACAACATACCTCTCTCTTTAGAGTTCCAGTTATCAAAGCCTTCATGGAAGGACTAAAATATATTATTCCTCCTGCAAAACCACCAGTTCCTGATTGGAATATCAATGTTTTACTCAGAAGACTAATGGGCCCACCTTTTGAACCCATGCATTCCTGTGATATTCAATTTCTAACCTGTAAAGTTGCTTTCCTAGTAGCAATTACTTAATTAAGAAGAGTTAGTGAAATACAAGCATTCACTCTTGAGGAACCTTTTTTCCAAGTATACAAACATAAAGTTGTACTTAGAACTAATCCAACATTTCTGCCAAAGGTTGTATCACCTTTTCACATAAACCAAACAGAGGAATTGCCAGTCTTCGTCCCACAGCGAGATTCAACCGCAGAAAGAGCCCTTCACAATCTTGATCTTAAAAGAGCTCTTATGTATTATGTGGTTAGAACAAAAGATTTTAGAAAAACTAAACAGCATTTCATTGCCTTCCAACAGCCACATAAAGGTAATCCTATCTCTAAACAAGGATTAGCTATATGGATTGGTAAATGTATGCAAACACGTTACATTAAGGCAAAACACCAACTTTTAATCACACCTAAAGCTCATTCCACTAGGAAAAAAAGTGCCTCTAATGCATTTTTAGGAAACATACCAATGGCAGACATATGCAAAGCTGCCACATGGTCTACACCACATACACTTACAAGCATTACTCTAGATGTATTTTCAAAGCAACAGGCCAGTGTTGGTCAACCTGTGTTAAGAACATTATTTCAAACAACTCCAACTCCTACAGGCTAGCCACCGCATTTTTGGGGGAGAGCAATTGCTTTGTAGTCTATGCATAGCATGTGTATCTGCAGCTACACATGTCATCGAACGTAACATGTCACTTACCCAGTATACGTCTGTTTGTGATATGTAGTGCTGCAGATTCACATGCTATCCTTTGCTTCCGACATCTAGTGTTGGGCTTGGAGTGTTACAAGATACACATATTTACAAATAGCATCAATTGATCACAATATCTGTAATAAATCAAGTTAATTAATCTTGCCAAGACTACCTTCCATAATCTATTAACCATTTGGGGAAATTTAGAATCCTTTTGCCTTTTTGGTGTTCTGTTGTTCCTACGTTATTCTGGTATTTTGTGTTTTACTAGTTGAGGTTATCTAAAACATTTTTGGGACAGCGGGCTAGTCTGTCCATACTCCACATTTTACCATACCCTAAATCTACCACATTTTGTTTCAATTCACAAATCCTTGATGGTTGGGAATACTTGTTTTTACTACTACACATTGTCCCACCCTCCGTTTTTGGTCTTGAGTTACCCTTTTTTTTGTTATACCAAGAATTGTGTTTTTGTTGGTCATCGCTTGTAGATTCTTTCATAGGCTTTCTGTCCACCCATACTGATTGACCTCCATTGAGCCAGCTGGAAGATTGCTTAGAACTAGACTTCCTCCCTTTTAGGGCTGTAAATGGTGATACTCCTGTCATGGAATGGAGAGACATGTGGTATGCTCATAATGTGTCTCTTAGGGTTTTTTGTATGGCCATTTGTAATGTGAGCACGTTTGATGGCTTTCTTGATCATTTTATTTGTTCCGTCTGCTAACCCGTTAGCCTTGGGACAGTATAAGGGTGTTCTTACATGACTGATGGATAGATTCTTCAGAAAAGTTTTGATTTCTTCTGATACAAATTGTACCCAATTGTCAGTTTTTATGGTATTGGGGATGCCTTCTTGTGAGAATGAATCAGCCAGGAATTCTATCAATGGCTCAATGCTTGTTATTTACAAATTTTGCTTTGATCCAATATGGATGGTAATCAGTCCACACAAAGATTTTTTGATTTACCCCTGTAATGTTGATAGGATCTATTCGAGCCAATCCCAGTTAGTCCCATGGTTTAGACGGAACAGTCACTGAGGAGAATGGAGCTTTGTGTTGCTTTAGTGTTATCACTTTTCACACAAGCATAACAATCTTCTGCTTTGTTCTCCACTATACTATCCATGTTGGAAAACCAGTACTCTGCCCTGATAGTGTTTTTCATTAAGTTCCTTCCTAGGTGACCTTCATGGGCAATATTAGCAATGCGTTCTGTAAGGTTTTCTGAGGTATGATTCTATAACCTTTTAGAATATAAGTTCCTTGAATGAATAATTAGTTCCATTAGGGCTGTAAGTGTTCTGGTAAAGATTTCCATTTCTCTGGCCATCCTTGTATGATTTTCCTTTTGACTGATACTTTAGTGTTACCTTCCCATTCGTTTTCTAGTAAGGCAGGGACAATATAGATAGAATGGTTTCATCTCGCAAGGAACTTTTTTTGGTATAATCTGCAATGGGTTGTCTAGAAAGGCAGTCCGCTGCCAGATTCCTTACCGCTGGCATGTGTTCTGTTCTAAAATTATAGCCCTGTGATTATAAAATCCACTTTGGCTCTACGTGGTGTGGTGTTTTCCATGCTTTTGGTAGCCAGTATTGGTATTAAAGGTTTGTGATTCATCCCTAATAGAAACAGCTAACACAATAGGTAGAATTTGAAGTGGTTGGTGTCGAGAAGCATGCTAACGCTTCCTTCTCTACAGCGGAGTAATTTACTTCAGGCCCTTTGAGCTGTCTGGAAGCAAAAGCAACAATGGTCTCTGAACCTTCTACTACCTGGGTTAGAGTAGCTCCAAGTCCCCTATTAATGGCAACCGTAGTTAAGATGGTTTTATAATGATCATTTTATTTGCCTATGTTAGGAGCATTTACGATAGCTCTTTAATTTTCTTGAATGCCATGGTATGTTCATGCTTCCATTCATATGAGACACCTTTTTTTAGAAACATGCATAATGGTTGTACAGTGTCTGACAATTTCTTACAAATTTAGACGTATACTCAGCAAGTCCTAAGAACAATTTAAATTCTTCTTTGCTGGAATGTATGGGGGCACATTTCACAGAATCAAACACCACTGAAGCTCACCCAAAGGGCATCCTGCAGTTGCAGTATGCTCAAAAAGGTTTAATGAACGAGGTAAGGTACCGGGTTCTTTGCGGAGTGCAATTTGATGGTAAGCTGCTGAAAGATTTAGCATGCTAAAAAAAACTTTACTTCATGAATTAAAGTTAACATCTCATTTATTCTGGGCAGGGGATGCCTGCCAACCCATATATTAGAATTTAGGTCACGAAGGTCAGCACAAGCCTTTCCAAACTTTCAATTCCTTCAATTACAACTTGTGCTTCCAACTTCTCAAGATTCTTTTTAAGGGGTTCTTTCATAAGTAATGGATTTGGGTCTATCTGGGATGACATTAATTATAAGTTTGGTTTTGTGCACAAAATCATTAAGCAAGAAGTCCTAGTTTTTCTGCAAAGACCCCTGGGAATTCTTCACATACTTTTTCTCAATACCAGATCTGTCAATAAAAAGTACTTGTTCTTCATTAATGGGGTCGAGTTTTATGCCCAATTCCTTTTGATGTTTCCAACCTAAAAAATCAGAACCTTTGGAAATATATATTTTTCCTACAGTGCTCCTACCCTTCAAGGATGTTCTCATTTTGATCATTCCTTCCAACGGAATAGAATCCTTATTGGAGCCCCCTGGATGGATGTCAGGTTCTAATACATAATTTGTGCCAGCAAACTTGTCCTTGAAGTTTTTTCTTTTCATTGATCATGTAGGGAGAGCATGAGTCTGCATGCACTTTAAAATCTACTCCATCTAGTGAAGTGTCACATGTTTGGTAAGCAACACTTTCATTCTTTTCGATTATATTTACTTGAAAAACAATTCTATTCTTAGATTTGCGTCAGTCATTATCTAAAGGCTTCACTACACCGAAACCTTTACTCCCTGAATCTTTACATACTTTAGCAAAATGCACTCTTTTATTCCATTTTTTTGCTTAACACTGATTTTGCAGGGCATTTGGGATTATTCGCTCCGTGGTTAGTGTTGCCACATCATCTAATACCTTAACTTTTTGATTTTACAACTTCTTTTGTTGAACTTCTGTTCTTAAATGTTCTTTGTTATGAATGTCATCTGTTTCTACTACACTATTTACATCCGCTGTTTCATTAGGTAAAACTCCATTAGTTTGAGCTTTCATTTCCTTTATACACTCTGCTGTTCAGTTCCCTTGGCGATATCTATTGCTTCTTATAAGTTAGGATTTAAAGCAAGTAGTTTCTCTTGTGCTTTGGGGTTGTTTGTACATCTTACTAATTGGTCACGTATGAGGGAATCAGTACGTTGACCAAATTCTCATGTGGCTGACAAACTTTGGAGTACTTCAGTGTAATAAGCAGTTTTCTCTTTCTTGCCTTGGACTCTGCACAACAACTTATGCCTTACCAGGACCACATTTAGCTTTTTATAAAATAGTTCTCTAATCTAGTCAATGTGGATTGGTAAACATTCAGTCCTTCTCCCTCTACTCCATCTTCTATTGAGACACCCTTCGGGAGATTTTCATAAATGTTCCTAGCCTGTAAACCAATATTTTGTAATAATGCATGCTGCTTTCTTGTGGGAATACATTTTTCTCCTCCTATTGCTATCAAATAGGACGTTAAGATTCTTATCCATCTCTCCCGTGGTATATCTGGTTTACCTACTTCATAATGGAAGGGTGGAGGTTGAATTATACTAGCTGCAACCATAGAAGGAATGGAGTGTGCCCAATTTCAGTAACAATGCATTCTATTAATACGGAAGGCTAATAGTAGTGATGAGAAAGATTTAGATTATACATCAGCTAATAAAAACTGTGTCTATATAATATAATATTTTTATATTGTAAGCTTAAGAAACAGTGTGTACATCCTATTATGAATGCTGTACTGTATACAGTATGCTCTGAAAGTCCTCTTTTAATGAATACAAAAGAGGTCACGTGCGGTATGTTTATAATGAGTGAAGAACAGGAAGTGTGACACTCAAAACAATGTCTAGTGGCATAGTTTCTTCAAAGGATCGTCTGGATGGTTATAATTTTCCAGCACACACCTTGAAATTGTGTAGGAGATGACCAACTCGACATGCATCAAAGTGGCCGGAACAAACATAGGTCAATACCACCAATGCCTAGATCGTTAATGTGGGGAATTGAGGTGAGCAACTTGTTGCAGAGGAGGCACAACTGGCAACCAACGCAGCGATCTCCCAGAGGTCATACATAATTTAGATAATACACAGTGTGGACTTGTGTGTTATCCCTTTATAAAACATTATTTAGTACTAATGCTATAACTTTATTTCAGATAAAACATTCCTTAAAAAACATCAAAGATTGAATGACTATAAAGTTAACTGAACAATTATCAGCTTCAAATTTGGAAAATTTGAATTGATAAATCACACACATTTCATTTAAAACACAGTTCTTTGATTATGTAAAGCCAAGCAAATGCATTAGGTAGCGTAGAATACTCTTCTGTTTCCTATCTTCCCAATAATATGAAAGAAACTCCGAAATAAACCCCCTAAAATAGTTGAAGTGAGGGGAAATGAATCTCAAAGAAACGTGTCCTTTCTTCTTCGTTTATTGTTGTAGAAGAGGCAAAGAAGATTCATTACACAACGGGGGCACAGAGAGAGGCAACTGCCTAACAAGGAACACAGAACACCGTGACATCATGTCGATGATGCCACGCTGTTCTATGTCCCCACAAGCACATAATACAAAGCAGTCACCACATCTATCCTCCCCTTTTTTATATTAACTCAAATGAAATAAATTATGAAATCACACAAAAAATAAATTACATAAAAGAAAATAAATTATGAAAAAACAAAATCTCTTTTTTTTTTTTGGGTGTTTGACATGTTGTAGTGCTTTTCCTACATTTGTGTTCTCCATTGATGCCTGGCATAATTTCACCATCAGTGAAAGCGACATCAGAATAATTTCGTGCAACAGGATCCAAAGCTATGCGAGAATTGTTCCACCAGCTTCCATAAGCCAACCTGACCGCATTCTTCCGCACTTCACGTATTTGCTGAGCATCCTTAAACTTAGAAAATCCTTTCTTAACTAGCACAGGATTTTTCACCCTCACCCAATTGCCAACCTTTAAATTACTTCCCGTGTTGCCTTCACCAGTTCCCCTTTTTAGACCACTGACATTGGAATTACACTCAGCAACCCGCCAAAGTTCCTTAAGATCACAACCTGCATGGAACAACTTTACCATCCAAAAAGGGCACAACTCCGTAGATGCCACCCTCCCTCTCATAAGTTCAAATGGAGTTTTACCCGTGGCAGAGTGAGGTGTGGTGCAATAAGACCAAACCACTAAGTGGACAGGTGATTTCTATATGAAGCTTGAATACAGTCTACCAGCACTCGATTAAATTGTTCGACCATGCCGTTACTTTGTGGATGGTAAAGAGGTGTTCTGATATGTATCACACCACATTTATTTAGAAACTGAAGCATCTCTGCCGAGACAAACTGAACACCATTGTCCGTTAGAATTTGTTCAGGAAAACCCTCACGACTAAATATCTTTTTCAGACATTCTATTACTAGGCGAGTAGTTGGAAATCTGACAGGCTCAACTTCCACCCACCTGGATAGATGATCGATTATAACAACAAAGTATCTCATATCTGGAGGCAAAATGTGATAAGGACCCAAAAAATCAAGACCGAGTTTTTGCCAGGCCCTTGCAGGAGAAGGAACGAAAGTCTCAGAAGAGCCTTCCGTGATCAACACCTTGTCACTGGTACAACATCTTGGAAAACTCTTTACATAGTCTTCAATTTCAGTATCCATTTTGGGCCACCAAAATTCGGATCTTAACTTTCTTTTGGTGATTGTAGACCCCAAATGACCCATATGGGACGCCGCAATCAACCTTCTCCTTACGCATTCTGGTGGAACCAACCTTTTGCCTCTGACCAATTTATCCCCTTCAATGGACAGCTCATTGGATACTTTCCAATAGGATTGTAACTCAGGTGGTAGACACCTCTCCTTGGGCCAACCTGATTTGACCAAACGCATCAATTCACAAAGAGTCTTGTCATCCTGTACCGCCTTTACCCACTCTCTTTCATCTAAAGATACAGTGCTTTCAGACACACAGGCAATGAAACATTCTTTGATTTCAGTTTCCCATTATTGTTCATCATTATCATTAATGGGAAGCCTAGATAAACAATCAGCCCTCCTGTTTTTCCCACCAGGTATGTACTGTACTGTAAAAGTGAATTCTAACAGCTTGGCAGATAACCTTGCAATCCTCGCTGTTGAACGTTTCACCTTTTTACCGGAAATAATTTCTACCAGGGGTCTGTGATCTGTCTTCAATACAAATTGTCTACCCCATAAAAACTGTTTGAATTTTTCAATACTCCAGACACAGGCTAATAATTCTTTTTCGATCACTGAGTACTTACGTTCCACTTGCCTTAAAGTCCTAGATGCGAAACCCACAGTGCTTCCTTTCCCATCATTAGAAATTTGAGATATGACCGCACCAAGCTCATACTCACAAGCATCCACTGTAATTATAGTGTTCTTATTTTCTGAAAACGGTTGTAGGGCAGTAACACTAACAATTTCTTGTTTGATTTGCTCAAACATGTCATTACATTCATTGGACCAAGAGAACACATGTTTCTTTAATACGGTTCTAAAACATTCAGTGTTTTTGGCAAAGTTCTTCAGAAATTTTGCATAAAATTTGCATAGCCCCAGAAATGACAGTAGCTGGTCCTTGGTTTTGGGGGGAGGTGCTTCTAGTATGCTTTTAACTAGACTTGGTTTGGGCTTGATGCCATACCCTGAGAAAACATGGCCAAGATATTCAATTTCATCAACCTTGAAGACACACTTATCTTTTCTCAAGGTAACATCTCTGTTTTCCAATGTGTAAAACACTTTCTCTAAAACTTTATCATGTTCAGACTCATTATTAGCAAACACAAGAATATCGTCTTGAAAGACTGCTACATTAGGATTGTCAGGACATATCAGACATTAGTTGCTGAAAAGCTGCAGCCGCTGAGGCTAAGCCAAAAGGTAGTTTACAAAACTAATAAGTACCATCAGGCGTAATGAATGCTGTAAGATGTCTAGAATCTACATCTAAATCTACTTGGTGGTAAGCTGACTTTAGGCCTAATTTGGTGAGCCATTAAGAGGAGCCAACTTTCGCAATCAGATCATCAATTCTCGGGAGAGGAAAGCTATCCACCCAAGTTGCCTCATTCAAACTTCTCAAGTCCATACACATCCTCAAGTCACCTGATTTTTTCTTAGCCAGGATTATGGGGGATAACCACAAAGTCGCCTCAACCTTTTCTATCACACCCTGTTCACACATTTCCTTTAGCAACTTGGACAACTCAGATCTCACACTTAAAGGTACATTCCTCAGCTTATGCTTGACTGGAACAGCATTATGTTTGAGTTTTATCGTGTGAGAATAGTTAGTAATCTTGCCAAGTCATTCCTGAAATAATTTGGTGAATTTACGTTGCCATACCTCTACTGAATTGGAGACAAAGTTGATTGGACTTAAGCTCTCATCATCTAGAACTACAGGTTTGTCTCGGCCTGGCTTGACTGATAGGTTGAATTCAGCCTGATGAAGCAACCCAAGAACATTGATCCCTTTTTTTTGATACATAGATCTTACCACACAGTGTTCTGTTGAAAATGGTTATCGAGGCCCAGAAGTAACCTATCAAATCGATTTTGCTACCCTCAAATGCAACAGTGGAAACATCTGGAGGGTAAAGAGTTTTAGAAATCCAGTTTTCCATGTACTTTTCCTGAGCCACTATGGTTATACGAGCCCCTGTGTCTACCAATAACCTAATGTTTTTCCCATTAATTATTACATCAACGTCCGGATCAACAACAACTCTCTTAACATTGGCAGAGTCTTTAACCACCAACATATATTCATTCATTTGTTCTTCCAACACATTCTCTGTATCACCACTAATTACACCACAAATATTGTTCTTTTTTGCACTTCTGCACACTCTCGCAAAGTGTCCCAATTTGTTGCAGTTTCTGCATTGTTGTTGTGAAGCAGGGCAATTCTTGAATGAAGATACATGCTTAGAAGAACCACATCTGTAGCATGTGAGCTCTGATTGATTCTACTTCTTAAAAATGAATTGTTCTGTTTTCTTTCTAAATGCTTATTGTTGCACCATGGTTTCACTAGCCATGGAAGCCTCTAATAGCTTGGCATCCTCCATGGAACATTCAATGCTTTTAGCAATGTCAATAGCCTTATCCAACGAAGGATCTTTGCAAGTCAGAAACTTTTCCTGAATTATTTTTGAAGAACACCTGGCAACTAGCTGATCACGGATGAGTTGCGATGTAAAGTTCTCAAATTCACATTTGGCTGCAAGAACTTTCAATGCAGTAATAAAGGTGTCATTGCTTTCACTGGGACCTTGTGACCTCATGAGGAATTTATAACGATGGTCAATAATGTTCTTAGTTTTAATTAAATACTTGTCCAATTGAGAAACAGCCATTTCAAACTCATCTAACTCCTCATCTTCTGCGAGTTCATAAACTGGAAGATGATTGAATATGTTCTGTCCCTCGATTCCCAAATAATAATACAATAAACTTTTTTTTATTTCTGGTCTGAACTTATGACCATCAATGGCACCCAGATATGCTTTAGCCAAAGTTTCCATTCAAGAGGTGGATCTCCTGGATCTTGCAGAAAAGGCCCACAAGCACATAATACAAAGCAGTCACCACAATAGTGCATACAGTTTCTTAGGTTAATTAATTGACTTCTTTGAACAGTGTGTTCCCATTGTCAGTTTGCTTACAAATGCTGCTTCTGTCCTTATTGGTAATGTTCTATTCCAGCAAGAGCAATCAACACTGTGTACAGCAGCTACATAGAGAGAAACTGTATATCATCCTCAATGTGGACCCGAGAACACCCACAGCTGTAAGGGTTGCCATGTTTCACAGATAGGACATGCACCGATATAGTACTGAATTAAATTCACAAATGTAGTGCAATGGATAGGCAACATTTGTCTAAAGTGTACATACCCAGAACAAATTCAAACAAAGATAAGCCAGACACAAGGCCGATATGTGAAAGACATTTAGGTCAACAATTCATCATTGTTTTTTCTTCCAAATTTTTTTTTCACCACTTCGATTGTTGCCTTAGTCATTCAGCTGGTGTCTGCTAAAATAGCGTATTGCCTATTTCTAGTAATGTTTTTTCATATATGAGCTACCACTCCCATCTCAGTCCTAAGTGATGAAGAGCAGTTGCTCTGGGAAAAGCCTTAACACTACTTACAAAACTGTTTGACATAGTATGAAGGAAGTGGGATTTCTGTGGCCTCCACCAGGCCGCCTCTACTTTAGCATGGTATGCTACTAGGGCTAGCTGACAATGGTCCCTTGCCGATCAGTAGTACTTGTGCTGTATTTGACAAAATAAATCAGTATGTATCTTTAAAGTGTGCAAATGTTCAGTGGCCTAAAATTATTTCAAAAGTTTGGTAAGACTACCTTTACAGCCCCTGGTTCCGTGCACATCTGCAGTTTCATTTTTAGCTGTAAAATGTGGCATGTCCACCATCAACAACTGTACCCACGTGTGAGAGAAACAAGGGATGCTTAAGTAATATTGCATCCAACAATGGACACAGCAAACCATGTATTAAACTGACAGTTTGGCTGCAGAAATGTAAGGCACTAAAATAGCTTTTTTGTTTTCTAATGTTTTATTGTGATACTTATTTAGCAGCTTTACACACTCCATCAGAGTATCTTGAGATGTTTAGTGGAATATGGAATGTGAAGTGAGGAAGATTCCACTGGTGTTTGTGGATCAGCGTGGAATGTTGGGGGGACAGTTGGAGAGGAGACACTGATGGAGAAAGAAGTGTTGCTGTGGATAGAGCCTTTATTGACGATTAAACCTATTTTCTACTTCCCACTGTGCCGCCTTGGTGAATTTCTTGAATATTAGCTCACATCTCAATCAATCAATCAATCAATCAATCAATCAAGAAATTTGTATAGCGCGCTACTCACCCGGAGGGTCTCAAGGCGCTGGGGGAGGGGGGACCGCTACTGCTCGAACAGCCAGGTCTTGAGTTGCTTCCTGAAGGAAAGGTGGTCTAGGGTCAGACGGAGGTGGATGGGGAGGGAGTTCCAAGTTTTGGCTGCCAGGTAGGAAAAGGATCTTCCTCCCATGGTGGCTTTTCTAATGCGTGGCACGGTGGCGAGGGCTTGGCTGGTCGATCGTAGCTGGCGGGTGGGAGTGTAGAAGGTCAGGCGGTTGTTGAGGTACCTGGGTCCCAGGTCGTGGAGGGCCTTGTGTGCGTGGGTGAGGAGACGGAACGTGATTCTCTTGCTGATGGGGAGCCAGTGCAAGTCTCTCAGGTGTCCGGAGATGTGGCTGTGTCGGGGGAGGTCAAGGATGAGGCGTGCGGAGGCGTTCTGGATGCGTTGGAGTCTTTTCTGTAGTTTGACCGTGGTTCCGGTGTAGAGGGTGTTACCGTAGTCCAGTCGGCTGGTGACGAGTTCCTGGGTGACCGTCTTCCTGGTTTCGGTGGGGATCCATCGGAAGATCTTTCGGAGCATGCGTAGGATGTTGAAGCATGATGATGAGATGGCGTTGACTTGTCTGGTCATCGAGAAGGAGGAGTCCAGGATGAAGCCCAGGTTGCGTGCGTGGTCCGTTGGTTTGGGTGCGCTGCCCAGGGCAGGGGGCCACCAGGAGTCGTCCCAGGCAGAGGGTGATGATCCAAGGATGAGGACTTCTGTCTTGTCTGAGTTCAGTTTCAGGCGGCTGTTCATCATCCACTCGGCTACGTCTTTCATCCCTTCGTGCAGGTTGGTTCTGGCGGTGGCTGGATCGTTGGTGAGGGAGAGGATCAGCTGGGTGTCGTAGGCGTAGGAGATGATGTTGACGTTGTGTTGGCGTGCAATGGTTGCGAGGGGGCTCATGTAGACGTTGAAGAGGGTGGGGCTGAGTGATGATCCTTGTGGTACGCCGCAGATGGCTTCGGTGGCCTCGGATCTGAACGGGGGGAGGCGGACTCTTTGGGTTCTTCCGGCGAGGAACGAGATGATCCACTCTAGTGCCTTCTCTTGGATTCCGATGTTGCTGAGGCGCTGCACTAGGGTGTGGTGGCAGACAGTGTCGAACGCTGCGGAGAGGTCCAGGAGGATGAGGGCCGCTGTTTCCCCGTTGTCGAGCAGGGCTCGGATGTCGTCAGTGGCTGCGATGAGGGCGGTCTCGGTGCTGTGGTTGGCTCGGAAGCCGGACTGCGAGTGGTCGAGGGATCCATTAGTCTCGAGGAAGGCGGCTAGCTGTCTGTTGACGGTCTTCTCGATGACTTTGGCAGGAAACGGGAGGAGCGAGATGGGGCGGTAGTTCTTGAGGTCGGTGGGGTCTGCTGATGGTTTCTTCAGGAGGGCGCTGAGTTCGGCATGCTTCCAGCTCTCCGGGAAGGTGGCGGTGTTGAAGGAGCAGTTGATGATGTCCCGGAGATGGGGTGCGATGACGGAGTCGGCCTTGTTGAAGACGTGGTGGGGGCATGGGTCGGTTGGTGATCCGGAATGGATGGTGTTCATCATATGGATGGTGTCTTCGGTGCTGACCGGGGTCCAGGCGCGGAGGGTGGTGTTGGGGGGTGTTGGTTTGGTGGTTGGGTGCGTGGTCTGTGCGCCGAAGCTGTTGTGTATGTCGGTGATCTTGCAGTGAAAGAACGAGGCGAGTGAGTCGCAGAGGTCTTGTGAGGGAGTGATGACGTTGTTTCCGGCGCTGGGGTTGGAGAGCTCTTTGACGATGCTGAAGAGTTCCTTGATGTTGTGTGCGTTGTTGTCTAGTCGTTCTTTGAATGCTGTCTTCTTGGTGGTGTGGATCAGCTGGTGGTGTTTGCGGGAGGCGTGCTTGAGGGCGGTCATGATGTCTGTGGTCGGGTTTTTTCGCCAGGCTTTCTCCAGGGTGCGGCAGTTCTTCTTGGAGTTCTTGAGGTCGTTGTTGAACCAGGAGGCTTTCTTGCTGTTGGGCCTGGTGGGGTGGGTTTTCAGAGGTGCGAGGTTGTCAGCGCAGTTGGTGATCCACTGTGTGAGGTTGTTGGCTGCTTGGTTGGGGTCCGCTGAGCTGGCGGGAGGGTTCTGGCTCAATGATGTGGAGAGCTGGTCGGTGGTGATCTTGTTCCAGCTCCTGCGGGGAGCCTGTTGTGGGTGGTGGTGAGTCGTGGTTCTTCTGAAGCTGAAGTGGACGCAACTGTGGTCTGTCCAGTGCAGTCCGGTGGAGTGGCTGAAGGAGATGTACTTGCTGGAGGAGAAGACTGGGTCAAGCGTGTGTCCGGCGTAGTGGGTGGGGGTGTTCACCAGTTGCTTGAGTCCGAGGTTGGCGAGGTTGTCCAGCAGGGTGGTGGTGTTGTTGTCGTTGTTGTTCTCCAGGTGGAAGTTGAGGTCCCCTAGGAGGATGTAGTCAGCGGAGGGGAGGGCGTGTGGGCTGATGAAGTCTGCGATGTCTTCGCTGAATTGTGTGCGGGGTCCTGGGGGTCTGTAGATGAGGGTGCCTCTGAGTGTGGTCTTGGGGTCGGTGTGTATCTGGAAGTGGAGATGTTCAGCGGCTGTGAGGGTGTCGTCGGAGTTGGTCGTGATGCGGATGGTGTTCTTGTGGACGATGGCGATGCCTCCTCCTGTCTGGTTGACGCGGTCCCTCCGGGTGATCTTGTATCCATCCGGGATGGCGATGGCGATGGCGATGTCCGGCGCTGAGGAGGCGTTCATCCAGGTTTCTGTGAAGAAGGCGACGTCTGGAGATGTGGTGTCAAGCAGGTTCCAGAGTTCCACGGCGTGTCTGTGGATGGAGCGGGTGTTGAGCAGGATGCACTTCAGGTGGTTGCTGCTGGTGCTTGGCTTGGCGGGTGCGGTCCGGGTCCGGATGCAGAAGAACTTGCAGGATTGGCAGGTGAAGGGCCTGTGGGTGCGTCTAGGGGTGGCTCTGCAGCAGCCGGGGATCCGGCCGGTGTTGAGTGCGATGAGAGTGGCGGCGTTGTAGGTCTTGCGGGTGGGATGGCCTCTGCGGGGGCCAGGGGGTCTGGCGCTGGGCGCGGGCCAGGCGCAGACGGGCTTGCCTTAGGCGTGCCTTCGGTGCACCAGCGGCACGCCCGCTGCGCGGCCTCCATATGAGTGGGAGAGGGAGGGAGGAGCAGCTGGGAGGTGGGAGCGGGGCGGCCAATGGGGTGCGAGGGGGGCGGAGCTACGGGACGCGGCGGCGGGAAATGGGCGGCGAAGGGGAGATGCAGTGCGCAGGGAAAACAGAAAATAAGGATCACAATCTGGGCAAAACAAGGAGAGGGGAACAATACAAGGCAGCAAGGACACAGGTATAATGGGGGCGAAGTACAGGCACTCACTAGTGGGAACAGAAGAGAAGGAGGGCACTGGCACTCGACGCAGGCAGAAGAATACAGCAGCGGTCAGCGGTCACACAGGGGGCTGTGTGGCGGTGAGGGGAGCGACCTGCCTGGAAAACAGGGTCAGAGGTTGCTCTCTCTACCTCTGCGCGGCCTCCATATGAGTGGGAGAGGGAGGGAGGAGCAGGTGGGAGCGGGGCGGCCAATGGGGTGCGAGGGGGGCGGAGCTACGGGACGCGGCGGCGGGAAACGGGCGGCGAGGGGGAGACGCGGTGCGCAGGGAAAACAGAAAATAAGGATCACAATCTGGGCAAAACAAGGAGAGGGGAACAATACAAGGCAGCAAGGACACAGGTATAATGGGGGCGAAGTACAGGCACTCACTCGTGGGAACAGAAGAGAAGGAGGGCACTGGCACTCGACGCAGGCAGAAGAATACAGCAGCGGTCAGCGGTCACACAGGGGGCTGCGTGGCGGTGAGGGGAGCGACCTGCCTGGAAAACAGGGTCAGAGGTTGCTGTCTCTACCTCTGCGCGGCCTCCATATGAGTGGGAGAGGGTGGGAGCGGGGCGGCCAATGGGGTGCGAGGGGGGCGGAGCTACGGGACGCAGCGGCGGGAAACGGGCGGCGAGGGGGAGACGCGGTGCGCAGGGAAAACAGAAAATAAGGATCACAATCTGGGCAAAACAAGGAGAGGGGAACAATACAAGGCAGCAAGGACACAGGTATAATGGGGGCGAAGTACAGGCACTCACTAGTGGGAACAGAAGAGAAGGAGGGCACTGGCACTCGACGCAGGCAGAAGAATACAGCAGCGGTCAGCGGTCACACAGGGGGCTGCGTGGCGGTGAGGGGAGCGACCTGCCTGGAAAACAGGGTCAGAGGTCGCTCTCTCTACCTCTGCGCGGCCTCCATATGAGTGGGAGAGGGAGGGAGGAGCAGCTGTGAGGTGGGAGCGGGGCGGCCAATGGGGTGCAAGGGGGGCGGAGCTACGGGACGCGGCGGGGGGAAACGGGCGGCGAGGGGGAGACGCGGTGCGCAGGGAAAACAGAAAATAAGGATCACAATCTGGGCAAAACAAGGAGAGGGGAACAATACAAGGCAGCAAGGACACAGGTATAATGGGGGCGAAGTACAGGCACTCACTCGTGGGAACAGAAGAGAAGGAGGGCACTGGCACTCGACGCAGGCAGAAGAATACAGCAGCGGTCAGCGGTCACACAGGGGGCTGTGTGGCGGTGAGGGGAGCGACCTGCCAGGAAAACCGGGTCAGAGGTCGCTCTCTCTACCTCTGCGCGGCCTCCATATGAGTGGGAGAGGGAGGGAGGAGCAGCTGGGAGGTGGGAGCGGGGCGGCCAATGGGGTGCGAGGGGGGCTGAGCGAAGGGACGCGGCGGCGGGAAACGGGCGGCGAGGGGGAGACGCGGTGCGCAGGGAAAACAGAAAATAAGGAGCACAATCTGGGCAAAACAAGGAGAGGGGAACAATACAAGGCAGCAAGGACACAGGTATAATGGGGGCGAAGTACAGGCACTCACTCGTGGGAACAGAAGAGAAGGAGGGCACTGGCACTCGACGCAGGCAGAAGAATACAGCAGCGGTCAGCGGTCACACAGGGGGCTGCGTGGCGGTGAGGGGAGCGACCTGCCTGGAAAACAGGGTCAGAGGTTGCTCTCTCTACCTCTGCGCGGCCTCCATATGAGTGGGAGAGGGAGGGAGGAGCAGGTGGGAGCGGGGCGGCCAATGGGGTGCGAGGGGGGTGGAGCTGCGGGACGCAGCGGCGGGAAACGGGCGGCGAGGGGGAGACGCGGTGCGCAGGGAAAACAGAAAATAAGGATCACAATCTGGGCAAAACAAGGAGAGGGGAACAATACAAGGCAGCAAGGACACGGGTATAATGGGGGCGAAGTACAGGCACTCACTAGTGGGAACAGAAGAGAAGGAGGGCACTGGCACTCAACGCAGGCAGAAGAATACAGCAGCGGTCAGCGGTCACACAGGGGGCTGCGTGACGGTGAGGGGAGCAACCTGCCTGGAAAACAGGGTCAGAGGTCGCTCTCTCTACCTCTGCGCGGCCTCCATATGAGTGGGAGAGGGAGGGAGGAGCAGCTGGGAGGTGGGAGCGGGGCGGCCATTGGGGTGCAAGGGGGGCGGAGCTACGGGACTCGGCGGCGGGAAACGGGCGGCGAGGGGGAGACGCGGTGTGCAGGGAAAACAGAAAATAAGGATCACAATCTGGGCAAAACAAGGAGAGGGGAACAATACAAAGCAGCAAGGACACAGGTATAATGGGGGCGAAGTACAGGCACTCACTCGTGGGAACAGAAGAGAAGGAGGGCACTGGCACTCGACGCAGGCAGAAGAATACAGCAGCGGTCAGCGGTCACACAGGGGGCTGTGTGGCGGTGAGGGGAGCGACCTTCCTGGAAAACAGGGTCAGAGGTCGCTCTCTCTACCTCTGCGTGGCCTCCATATGAGTGGGAGAGGGAGGGAGGAGCAGCTGGGAGGTGGGAGCGGGGCGGCCAATGGGGTGCGAGGGGGGCGGAACTACGGGACGCGGCGGCGGGAAACGGGTGGTGAGGGGGAGACGCGGTGCGCAGAGAAAACAGAAAATAAGGATCACAATCTGGCCAAAACAAGGAGAGGGGAACAATACAAGGCAGCAAGGACACAGGTATAATGGGGGCGAAGTACAGACACTCACTCGTGGGAACAGAAGAGAAGGAGGGCACTGGCACTCGACGCAGGCAGAAGAATACAGCAGCGGTCAGCGGTCACACAGGGGGCTGCGTGGCGGTGAGGGGAGCGACCTGCTTGGAAAACAGGGTCAGAGGTCGCTCTCTCTACCTCTGCGCGGCCTCCATATGAGTGGGAGAGGGAGGGAGGAGCAGCTGGGAGGTGGGAGCGGGGCGGCCAATGGGGTCCGAGGGGGGCGGAGCTACGGGACGCGGGGCGGGAAACGGGTGGCGAGGGGGAGATGCGGTGCGCAGGGAAAACAGAAAATAAGGATCACAATCTGGGCAAAACAAGGAGAGGGGAACAAAACAAGGCAGCAAGGACACAGGTATAATGGGGGCGAAGTACAGGCACTCACTCGTGGGAACAGAAGAGAAGGAGGGCACTGGCACTCTACGCAGGCAGAAGAATACAGCAGCGGTCAGGGGGTTGCGTGGCGGTGAGGGGAGCGACCTGCCTGGAAAACAGGGTCAGAGGTCTCCCTTGTGGTCATCACTCAACCTATGTTTTGCATCAAAATGTTCACTTTTTCTTATGTGAGCTTACTTCATACCTCCAACAGTATGAGGTTCTTTATTATCTCCCTGTGTGTTGGTCTTACTCATAAAGGCTAGCAGTAATGGCTTGCATCTTCTGGGATTATTGTTTACCCCATGCAAACATTTGGTAGCTGTCTTCTTCCATTAGGGTTTTACCAATATGTTTCTCACCCAACACAAGAAAGTCAGCAGAAATTGTGATTAACTGAAGATGTGAAAAAGATAGATCTATTCTGCATCTGTTAACAGAGCTTAGTCATTTTTTTCAGTCACAGCTTTAGTGGCTATCCTGGCAGAAAGAGAATTTGTATCTTTCACCAAGCTGGTGGCCAGCTTCACATAATAAAGCGGCTAACAGGTAGCAATTCCCTAACATTTTTCTCTTGCTTAGGAACAATTTTAAAGTGTGAGACTTATAGGCTAGGTTGTTACCTTAGCATGTAATAAGCATCATAGTTCTGCAACCAAGTAATGTTGCTTTACAGGGTGCAGTATCCTGTTTCACGGCATTTCTTTCAGGATGCAGAGAGTTGAAAAACAGTAATGGAAGTGTTGATTCTAAACCTCCTCCAGGACCTTCTTGAGAGAGAAGACATGCACAGAAGGCAGGAGCTTTGTATGCAGGCAAAGTATCCAAGAAAAAAGCTTTAATGCTGGAGAAGTTTAGAGGCAGGTTTCAGTGCTTGTGTGATTAGCACACATATACCATATTATTGAACAGTATTAGGCCCTGTTTTAAGCATAACTTATATTCAAGCTTCCCTTTGACCTTCCAGGGTTAAACATTGTTCGATACACTATTAAGCAGTATGTGTGTTCCATTTGTTGTAGTTATCAATTATAACTAATTACAGATTAAGGACATCCCCAGAATATGACTGTTGCTATATTGTGGATTACCACAGCAACCTAGGTCCTGTTTTGCCCTAGTTATAATGGATTGGGATGTAGACCTGATTAATTGCCAGGGGCTCAGATTAATTCAGGCATTCTATCTGTCACCTCAATATTTTTGTATTTGCTATCCTAGGTGCACCAAGTATGCCCTGACGTGGATCTCTGGCTCACTGTTCCACAGGAATCAAGCTATATCTGGCTGAAGAGCCACAAGTAGGGCGATACTGGTCCTAGGTTGTTGCTTGTGTTGCGGTTCAGGGAGGACCTGGCTTGGCAGTTCGGGCTTGACTGTTCCCATGAGGAGCAGGGTCAAAACTGATTTGCATATGGCTGGGTCCAAACGGAGGTGGCATGGTGGGCAAAAAAGTGATGGATTGGGATGTGGCCAAGCAATTGCCAGTGCCTGAGATTAATTCAAGCATTCCATCCATCACCTTTTTCTTTTTGCTTCTTCAGGGTTTGGCACAGCAAGCTGTAGTTACCACAAACTGTGTACAAATACTCCATTAAATGTTGATAGAAATAGAAACTACACTTCCAGGGCATTACTCTTTTTATAACCTTTAATGAACCTGGGTTGTAAGGTTCTCGTACCAGCTCCCTGCTTCCTCTGCTTTGTTGTGCTCCCCCTCTTAAGAGTGCTGCTCTGTTTGACCTGTGACCTTGTTCTCCGTGGTACTTGGTCTGCTGCCTGTTGTTGTCTGCCTACTGGACAATTTTCTGTTCATTTTTTGGTGCATCTGCTTTTTGGCACCATCGGCTGCTGTTTTTTCCTGCCCTGCTTCCTTGCACTTGTTTTTTTTCCTGCCCCTCATTAACCTCACCCACGGCCCCTCCCAGGACTTACTAAATAGAGGCTGCAGCGTAGCTGCACATCTAGTTTGCCAAAGATGCACCATAGACAAGCCTGTATGCCTGGACTGTACCCAGTGCCAGGAATCCTGGCTCTTCTACCCCGATCAGCTACACTGCTGCAGACCTTAGAGCCCTGGATCCCGGGTCCATCAGCCTCAATAACTGCTGCCACTCATTCCCTCGCAACGCCAGAGGACTGTTGGCCTTCCTCCTTTGCCGCTTCACCTGCCCCACGGAAAAAAAAAAAACAATGCCAGAGACGCAACAAACACAACTGCATCCACCACGCCGACCAATACCACCACAGCACAACTCCACTGCATTCTTTTCAAAGCACAATCGTTTGGCAAACATGCCACTGAGATTTGGGACACAATCTCTTCCCTCACCCTGGACATCATCTTCCTTACATAGTCCTGGCTGAACCCCCACCTCCTTGCCAGTCATCGTCTTGCCACACCCAAATGCTACAAGATAACACACTTTGACTGAATCAACAAACACTGAGCTGGAATTGCCATCAGCCACAAGGACAAGAGATACTGCACAACCGGCTCAGACGACTCGACCCCGATAATGGAGCTTCTCAATTTCAAACTTCCGACAGATGGAAAAACACCATCAGAGGCACCCTTGCATAAAGACCAATGGGCCCACGCTGCAGCCTCTGCATCACCATTCCAGACTTCATCAGCCTGATCACTGTAAACTCCAAACACTACATCTTCCTAGGTGATCTCCACTTCCACCTCAATGGCCCCAGCAACACCAACATAGCTGACCTCCTGGAAAGCATGAAACATCTTCCTCAAACAACTTGTCACCAAACCCTGCCCACACCCCAGGACACACTCCCGACCCCATCTTTATGTCCAGCAACAGAGTCAAATACAACCATGTCTCGCAGCTCACCAGGACTGACTACAATAGTGTCAATTTCACCATCACAGGTCCTACCAGTGCTGACACCACACACCCCCAGCTCCACGCATAAAAAGTAGAAAAAGATATCAGAAGACCAATGGAACAACACTCAACATCTGAACCAGATCAGGCCACAAGAAACTTCTCCCAATGGATGGCAGAATGCGCTGACAGCTGCCTCTGTCAAGCCAGCTAAACCCAAAGTACCTGCCAGAAGAGCCAGCTGGTTCACTGCTAACTAAAATCCCCCAAAGGCAACTGCAGGCAACTAGGAAGAAAGTGGCACACCACCAAAAAGACAGAAGATCACACCACCTTTACAACAGCACTCAACCAGCACCACTAGCTTCTGAAAGAAACTAAGAAGAGCTCCCTGGCAGACTGCATAGATGCCAGCAAGAACCACAGCAAGGAGCTGGCCACCATTGTTAAGGAATTCTCCAACTCTGCAGCCATTGTTAACAACCTCACCCCCTCCCAATAACTGTGTGACACCCTACCGTATTTCTTCTGCGACAAGATCTCAACTATTTGAGAACTTCAAACACCTGCTAACCAGAACCTCAGTGCTTATGCTCTCTCTGCCATTAAAATTGTCACTATAGGATGGTGACCATTTTCACCAATTCTAATTGGCACACTGGAACACCCTTGTAATTCCCTATTATATGGTGCCTAGGTACCCAGGGTATTGGGGTTCCAGGAGATCCCTATGGGCTGCAGCATTAATTTTGCCACTCATAGGGAGCTCAGACAAATCCTACACAGGAATACCACTGCAGCCTGAGTGAAATAACGCACATGTTATTTCACAGCCATTTTCACTGCACTTAGCTAACTTACAAGTCACCTATATGTCTAGCCATCACTTGCTGAAGGTTAGGTGCAAAGTTACTAAGTGTGAGGGCACCCTTGCACTAGCAAAGGTACCCCCACATAGTTCAGGGCCATTTCCCTGGAATCTGTGTGCGGAGACGCCATTACACCTAAGCACTACATATAGGTCAATACCTATATGTAGCTTCACATTGGTAACTCCGAATATTGCCATGTAACATGTCTAAGATCATTGAATTGTCCCCCCTATCCCAAATCTGGTATTGGGGTGCCAATCCCATGCATCCCCGGGGCTCCACTATGGACCCCGGATACTGCCAAACTAGCTCTCTGGGTGTTCTCTGCAGCTACCGCTGCTGCCAACCCACAGACAGGGTTCTGCCCTCCTGGGTCTGGGCAGCCCAGTCCCAGGAAGGCAGAACAAAAAATTTGCTCTGAGAGAGGGTGTTACACCCTCTCCCTTTGGAAATAGGTGTTAAGGGCTGATGAGGAGTAGCCTTCCACAGCCTCTGGAAATGCTTTGAAGGGCACAGATGGTGCCTTCCTTGCATAAGCCAGTCTACACCCACTCAGGGAACCCCAATCCCTGCTCTGGCGCGAAACTGGACAAAGGTAAGGGGAGTGACCACTCCCCTGTCCATCACCACCCCATGGGTCGTGCCCAGAGCTACTCCATGTGTCCCAGACCGCTGCCATCTTGGATCCAGAGGTGTGAGGGCACTCTGGAGGCCTCTGAGTGGCCAGTGCCAGCAGGTGACGTCGGAGACCCCTCCTGATAGGTGCTTACCTGACTAGGTGGCCAATCCTCCTCTGAGGGCTATTTTGCGTCTCTCCAGTGGGCTTTTCCTCAGATAATGACTTGTAAGAATTCCCCAGAGTTCCTCTGCACCTCTCTCTTTGACTTCTGCCAAGGATCGACCGCTGACTGCTCCAGGAGGCCTGCAAAACTGCAGCAAAGTAGCAAGAAGACTATGGTGGTGCATGCTTTGGGGGCTGCCTGCCTTCATCCTGCACTGGAAGGCACGAAAAAATCTTCTGTTGGTTGAAGGAATCTTCCCTCTGCTCCAGCAAGCACCAAACTTCAGCGTCCCCAGTACTCTTGGACCCCTCTCATCCTGACGAGCGTGGCCTGTGGAACACCTGTAGTGGAGCCAAATTATCCAGACTGTCCAGTGGTCCAACTGTCCAAATCTGGAGGAGGTAAGTCCTTGCCTTCCCTCTCCAGATAGTAATCCTGTGCACCGCGTGAACTGCAGCTGCTAGGTTTTGTGCTGACTACAGAGGTCTCAATCAAGTAACTAAAACTGATGCTCACCATATACCCAGGGCAGATGAGTTAATGGATACACTGGCTTCTGCCAAGTATCCAAGCACTTTTGACTTAACAGCAGGGTATTGGCAGATTAAGTTGTCAGAAGATGCTAAACCTAAAACAGCATTTTCAACCATTGGAGGGCACTATCACTTCACTGTTATGCCCTGTGGATTGAAAAATGCACCTGCCACTTTTCAGAGGTTTGTGAATACAGTCCTGCAAGGATTGGAAGCCTTTAGTGCAGCCTAGCTAGATGATTTAGCTGATTTTAGCTCCACCAGGGATGATCACCTGGTCCACCTATGGAATGTTTTGGAGGCCCTGCAAAAGGCAGGCCTCACTATCAAGGCTTCAAAGTGCCAGATAGGCCAGGGAAAAGTGGTTTATCTGGGCTATCTGGTAGGTGGGGGACAGATTGCAGCACTGCAGAGGAAGGTTCAAACCATTATGGAATAGACTCCCCCTACAACTCAAACCCAGGTGAGAGCCGCATTAGGCCACCCAGGGTACTATAGGAGGTTCATAAAGAATTATGGCAGTATAGCTGCCCCTCTTAATGACCTCACATCCAAAAGAATTCCTAAAAAGGTATTATGAACAACTAGCTGTCAAAAGGCTTTTGATGAGCTCAAACAGGCCATGTGCTCTGCACCTGTCCTAAAAAGCCCTTGTTACTCCAAGAAATGCATAGACCAGACTGATGTTTGTGAATTAGGGGTAGGGGCAGTTCTATCACAGCCTAACACTGAGGGCCAGGATCAACCTGTTGCTTTTATCAGCAGGAGGTTGACCCCTCGAGAAAAGCGTTGGTCTGCCATAGAGAGGGAGGCCTTTGCTGTGGTCTGGGCCCTGAAAAAGGTGAGACCATACCTGTTTGGTACTCACTTTATTGTTCAGACAGACCACAAACCTCTTTTATGGCTTAAACAAATGAAAGGTGAAAATCCTAAATTGTTGAGGTGGTCCATATCCCTACAGGGAATGGATTATACAGTGGAACATACCGGGAGTGCAGAATTATTAGGCAAGTTGTATTTTTGAGGATTAATTTTATTATTGAACAACAACCATGTTCTCAATGAACCCAAAAAACTCATTAATATCAAAGCTGAATATTTTTGGAAGTAGTTTTTAGTTTGTTTTTAGTTTTAGCTATGTTAGGGGGATATCTGTGTGTGCAGGTGACTATTACTGTGCATAATTATTAGGCAACTTAACAAAAAAAAAATATATACCCATTTCAATTATTTATTATTACCAGTGAAACCAATATAACATCTCAACATTCACAAATATACATTTCTGACATTCAAAAACAAAACAAAAACAAATCAGTGACCAATATAGCCACCTTTCTTTGCAAGGACACTCAAAAGCCTGCCATCCATGGATTCTGTCAGTGTTTTGATCTGTTCACCATCAACATTGCGTGCAGCAGCAACCACAGCCTCCCAGACACTGTTCAGAGAGGTGTACTGTTTTCCCTCCTTGTAAATCTCACATTTGATGATGGACCACAGGTTCTCAATGGGGTTCAGATCAGGTGAACAAGGAGGCCATGTCATTAGATTTCCTTCTTTTATACCCTTTCTTGCCAGCCACGCTGTGGAGTACTTGGACGCGTGTGATGGAGCATTGTCCTGCATGAAAATCATGTTTTTCTTGAAGGATTCAGACTTCTTCCTGTACCACTGCTTGAAGAAGGTGTCTTCCAGGAACTGGCAGTAGGACTGGGAGTTGAGCTTGACTCCATCCTCAACCCGAAAAGGCCCCACAAGCTCATCTTTGATGATACCAGCCCAAACCAGTACTCCACCTCCACCTTGCTGGCCTCTGAGTCGGACTGGAGCTCTCTGCCCTTTACCAATCCAGCCACGGGCCCATCCATCTGGCCCATCAAGACTCACTCTCATTTCATCAGTCCATAAAACCTTAGAAAAATCAGTCTTGAGATATTTCTTGGCCCAGTCTTGACGTTTCAGCTTGTGTGTCTTGTTCAGTGGTGGTCGTCTTTCAGCCTTTCTTACCTTGGCCATGTGTCTGAGTATTGCACACCTTGTGCTTTTGGGCACTCCAGTGATGTTGCAGCTCTGAAATATGGCCAAACTGGTGGCAAGTGGCATCGTGGCAGCTGCACGCTTGACTTTTCTCAGTTCATGGGCAGTTATTTTGCGCCTTGGTTTTTCCACACGCTTCTTGCGACCCTGTTGACTATTTTGAATGAAACGCTTGATTGTTCGATGATCACGCTTCAGAAGCTTTGCAATTTTAAGAGTGCTGCATCCCTCTGCAAGATATCTCACTATTTTTGACTTTTCGGAGCCTGTCAAGTCCTTCTTTTGACCCATTTTGCCAAAGGAAAGGAAGTTGCCTAATAATTATGCACACCTGATATAGGGTGTTGATGTCATTAGACCACACCCCTTCTCATTACAGAGATGCACATCACCTAATATGCTTAATTGGTAGTAGGCTTTCGAGCCTATACAGCTTGGAGTAAGACAACATGCATAAAGAGGATGATGTGGTCAAAATACTCATTTGCCTAATAATTCTGCACTCCCTGTAGACCTGGGAGTACCCACTCCAGTGCAGATGGACTCTCCAGATATTTCCACTTAGACAATGGAGACTCATCTGGGCAAGGTTAGCCTTATTGTCCCTCGTTTGGGAGGGGGTGGTTGTGTAGGAAAGTACCATATTGCCTGGCTTGTAACCCCCATTTTCACATGTATATAAGTTTGTTTTTGCCTGTCTCACTGGATCCTGCTAGCAGTGCTCATTGTTTGTGGCCTGAATGTGTGTACCTGCGTAGTGACTAACTAATAGTGACTACTACACTACAGTATTTTACTCCTACTTTCCAGGGTTTTGGGGTGGGGTATCTTGGACACCCTTAGTGTTTTCTTACACTCCCAGCGACCCTCTACACACTACACTAGCCTAGGGGTCCATTCGTGGTTCGCATTCCACTTTCATAGTATGTGGTTTGTGTTGCCCCTAGGCCTATTGCATCCTATTGTATTCTACAGTGTTTGCACTAATTTCAGACTGTTTTACTTACCCGATTTTGGTTTGTGTGTATATTTTGTGCCTTTTACCTACCTACTAAGGGAGTATATCCTCAGATATTTTTGGCACATAGTCACTAAAATAAAGTTCCTTTATTTTAGTAACTCTGAGTACTGTCTTTCTTATGATATAGTACCTATATGATATAAGCATTTCTCCTAGTTCAGCCTAAGCTGCTCTTCTATAGCTACCTCTATCAGCCTAAGCTGCTAGAACACTACTAATCTACTAATAAGGGATAACTGGACCTGGCACAAGGTGTAAGTACCATCCGGTACCCACTATAAGCCAGGCCAGCCTCCTACAGATGTCCTCAAATGGATCACCTCATACCTCACTGGAAGAACTCAGAGAATTTGTTTTCGACTGTACACCTCAGAAGCCAAGAAAATCATCTGCGACTTTTCACAAGGATCATCTTTCAGCCCCACCCTCTTTAACATGTACATAACCCCCCTGGCCAAAACTGTCAGAGTGCACAGACTCAACATCATCTCCGATGCCAACAACACCCATCTCATCCTCTCGCTGTCAGAAGACACCTCAAACACCAGAGCCAACTTCCACTAATGCATGATGAACATCACCAACGGGATGAAGGACAACTGCCTCATGCGCAGCACAGACAAGACAGGAGTCCTCATCTTTGGGAACAACACCTCGCCACGGAATGATGCCTGGTGGCCTGCTGTACTCTGCCCTGCCCCAAACTGTCACAAACAGTTGTTTTGCATGAACACTGCCTCCTTTCACCAGTGGCTTGACAGCATGGAAACCCACCTCACAGACATGGAGGCACGATTTGATGACCTCCCAGGCTGGTCCATGAAGGGGGTGCACTGTGGAAGAGGGTGGTGACCTGGGGCACAGGAACAAACAGGACAATGGTTGTATCTCTGGGCTGCTGGAGAAAATGGAGGGGGCACACGTGATCTTCTTACTTTGTGATTTTTTTGCCAGAACTATTGACTTTCTTTTTTGCTGAAACCGGAGATAGAGCCAACGCACACGGTCCGTTCACGCACCTCCTCCTCTTCCACAGAGAGATCTAGCCTATTCCTTCTGCAGCACCAACAAGCACAGCATATTTTCTTTGCAACAAAAAAAGCATGGCCCTTATCGGTGTGAGAAACACCAGATTTTTATTTCGTCGATTTCTCTCCTGATACCAGCATTGTCTGGAAGCAATTTCTGTCCTTGCGGCCTGACCTTCTGAAGAGGAACATCCGTTATGGTGTTCTGCAGCCAGATGTAATGTTAATTGTGAGAACTGGAGACCTGGAGAGATTTCTGAATGCTATGGTTGTCACCAGTATGGACACCGAGAGTCACCTGCTGGTCCATCGGTCACCACCACAGTAAGGGAGGCTAGACTTCCTGACAACCATGAGCAACATCGCTGCTTCAGAGAGTCATGCAACACTTGCCTTTGGATGGAGGCAAGCACCTGAAAAAGTCTGTGGGTGATCCACAGGACAAGTCACGCTCACCGCTTTAAGGTTTAGGAAGTTTGCCATCTTGCCCTCTGGCTGCCAGGATTGACTGCTGCCTTTCTACCGTATGCCACTGACCTGGCGGTCTCGTGATGAACGAATGCTGATAGTCTGCTGCTCAGCTGGCACGGGGTGTGGAGCTGTGGGAGCTGTGGGACTCTCCGCCATTACCCATCTCGCCTACATGGCGATGGAGGAGACTGGTGTAGGAAACTGGCCTCTTTCTAGCAAGGTTATTCTCACTTCTTCCCTATTTGTCAGTGTATTTGACTGTGTTTACTGGCATCCTGCTAATCAGGACCCCAGTAGTTATGCTCTCTCACCTAAATTATGGTTATAGGATACTGGTAATCCAATATTTCACCCAAAATTGGGACACTGGTGCCCCCTTATAAGCCCCTAGTATATGGTACCAAGATACCCCGGGCATTAGGGTTCCAGGGGATCCCTCTGGGCTTCAGCATTTCGTTTGCCACCCATAGGGAGCCCATTCCAATAGCTACGCCAAGCTACACAATGGTAACTCTGAACATAGGCATGTTTGGTATCAAACATGTTGGAATCATACCCCAATGCTTTTGCAAACATTGGTTGTATAATTCCCTGCACCCTGGGGACTCCTTAGAGGCCCCCAGTATTACCATTTCATCCTTCTGAGGTTTTCCAGGCTGCCCCAGCCACCTCTTAGACAGGTTTCTGCTCTCCTGTTGCAAGCCCAGGAAGGCAGACCAAAGGATTTCCTTTGGGAGAGGGGTGTTATACCCTCTCCCCTTGGAAATAGGTGTTACAGGTATGGGAGGTATATCCTCCCAGAGCCTCTAGAAATGCTTTGAAGGGCACAGATGGTGCCCTCCTAGCTTAATCCACTTTACAATGGTTCAGGGACCCCCAGTCCCTGCTCTGGTGCGAAACTGGACAAAGGAAAGGGGAGTGACCACTCCTCTGTCCATCACCACCCCAGGGGTTGTGCTTAGTGCTCCTCCAGAGGGTCCCCGGGTTTTTCCATCTTGGATTCCAAGTTGGCAGGGAACTCTGGGAGCATCTGAGTGGCCGGTGCCAGCAGGTGACGTCAGAGCCCTCCCCTGATAGGTGCTTACCTGTTTAGCCGACCAATCCCCCTTTCAGGGCTATTTAGAGTCTCTCTCTTGGGTGGTTCTTCAGATTCGGATTGGAAGACTCCAGCAGGAATCCTCTGCATTCTTTACTTCACCTTCTTACCAAAGAAACTGCATCTGGACCCTCCAGGAACTCTACAACTGCAACAAAGAAGCAAAGACGACTTCTGCAACATTGTATCTTCAGCTCCTACCAGCAACTGCAACTGTTTCCCGGTCATGCATCCTCAGATGTCAGCCTGTCTTCAGCCTGCACCAGAAGAACGAAAGAATCTCCCTTGTAGTGAAGGAGTCACTCCCCTGGTTCAGCAGGCACCTCTCTGCAACGACAACCGGTTGTGTGGTACCCCTCTCCTGATGACCTGCGTGGATCCTGCATCACAGGTGGTGGACTGAAGTGGTCACAATGGTCCTGACGTCCAATTTTGGTGGAGGTAAGAGCTTGCCTCCCCATGCACCGTGTGTTTTGCAGTTGCCAAGGCTTGTTGGCATCCTTCTACAAGTTCTTCGTGCACGTGCAGCTCCACCCCAGCACTGTCTCCTGCAATGCACAGCTTCCTTTGTGGTTCTCCAGCAGCGTGGGACCCTTTGTCATAGTGCTGCAAGGGGCTCCTTTTGCACCTTCTTTGTCCCCTTGCTGTGGGACTCCTGTGAGCACTGCCTGGTCCTCTGAGGGCTCTCTGAGTTTCTGAGAGACCAATCTGACTCTCCGTCCTGGGTAGAGTCCACCAGGCCCCTCTGGGTCTCGGACAGTGCCATTTTCTGGTAACCACAAGCTTTGCATGTGCCAAGGCTTGTTGGCTGAATCCAGCGATGCAAACCAGACTGCAATCACCCATCTGGCGTGGGACATCATCTGCACCAACCAGGAACCCGCATCCATCTTCTTGGGTGCATTACTAACTGTTGTTCTTCACTGGTAGTTCTTCTTTTGCACCCTCATCCGGTTTAGCAGGGGCTCCTGCTTGCCTTGGACTCGTCTGTGCTTCTTGGACTTGGTCCCCTTCTTCCACAGGTCTTCAGGTCCAGGAATCCATCACTGGTGTCTTGCAGTCTCTTCTGGTTCTTGCAATATGTTCTTTCTTGTGTTCTTGTGTGTTCTAGGAAAGTTACTGTGATTTACTCCTGCTTTCGTGGGCTCTGGGGTGGGTTCTATTAATTACCTTTGGTGTTTTCTAATACTCCCACTGTCCCTCTACTCACTACACTTGCCTAGGTGGGAAACTGACTTTCACATTCCACTTTCTTAGTATATGGTTTGTGTTCCCCCAGGCCCATTTCTAACTATTGTGATTTTTACTAATTGCACTGTTTTCTAACTGTTTTTACAGATATTTCTGCATACTAGTGTATATAATTTGTGTAATACTTGCCTCCTAAGGGAGTATAGTCTCTATGGTATTTTCGGTTTTTGTGTCACCAAAATAAAGTACCTTTGTTTTTGTAACACTGAGTATTTTCTTTCATGTGTGTGAGTACTGTGTGACCACATTGGTATTGCATGAGCTTTGCATGTCTCCTAGTTAGGCCTTGGCTGCTCATCCACACTACACCTAGAAAGCCTGGCTTCTGGACACTACCTACATTTCACTAATAAGGGATAGCTGGACCTAGTATAAGGTATAAGTACCTTAGGTACCCACTACAAACCAGGCCAACCTCCTGCAACTGGCAGCTGTACTGCTGCACTGATCCTTGCCGATACTGTGCCTGTGTTCCCGACTGGGATGGAAGGTGCTTGGGTTTTGGGCTTAGGGTCCCTCTTGCCCTGGGTGACAATTATGTGAGTCCGAGTCGGTGTATATACACACTCTGTCCTTACATGGACCCGGGCCCATGGCTGCAGGTTGGTGTTTTAACTCTGTTCCGGATCTACAGACCTTGTTTTCATACTCTCCAGAGATAGGGATAGAAACAGCAGTTGTCTCACGTGTCTCTGGGTTATAATTTGTCCTTCTTCTCTGCCTGTTGGAGTATTTGGTTTGGACATCCAGGATATGGTTTTCCACCAGCTCCTGCCTTCTAGCTCCCTTTTCTCCCTTCTCCAGCCCCTTTTGAGGCCTTCCACATGACACTCCTTAGAACGTGGGATGACCCACCCTAACACTGCAGATCGCCCCCCTTAATGTGATTGGTCTGACCCATTTTATTAAGAGGCAGAAAATTCTCTCTTTTCTGCAGATGTGCCAACCGGATGTAGCATTGCTTTAAGACAGTGGTTCCCAACCTTTTGACTTCTGTGGACCCCCATTTTAGACTGGAACCCAAGGACCCCTAATGATTCATTATTGGAAACCAGGCCTCCTACTGAGTCATTACTGAAAACTGGGGACCTAACCTGTTAAAATTATTAACTTTTCTAAGCAGTCGCCAACCTCCTGAGGAGGTTTCGCGGACCACAGGTTGGAAACCACTGCTTTAGGAAACCCACCTGTTCCCCACTGAACATGATAAGCTTAAGAGGGACTGGCTGTTTACGGTGATACATGCCAATAGAACGCAGGTTCCCCTTACACATCCGGCTACTCCCTTGGACCATAGGAAGTGTGGGGTGCCATCTTGTTTCAAAAGTCTCCAGCTGTCCACATACTGCAGACATAGAGAGACCTTTCTGGTGATATATTTTTACCTCGGTCCGGAACTGTGAGGAGTCTTTGATCATGGGCTCCATCTATGCCCCAGTGGGTCATTGGATGGACTTCCTTGCCACACTGAACAAGCTCCCGCTGTCCTTTGGAATGTCCATGATAATCATGGGGAAGGGGGAACTGGAACATGCCCGCTCGACCCGTACCTTGAAAAGTGTGGGAACCATGCGACCAGACAGTCCTGAGACCAGTTCATCCTCTCTGACATTATTGCTGACCATATCTTGGTAGATCCATAGCCCTTAACCCACCCGAGGACAGGGATTACACTTTCACCTCCTTTGTTCGTGATTTACATTCCTATATCGACTTCTTTTTGGTGCCCATCAGACTGCTTAGTAACATAGTGACAACCTTGATTCTACAGAACAGTACTTATGATTCTGACCTTGTGCTACTTGATCTTGATCTACTGCAAACCCTCCCCCCAAGGTTCATTGGCATATGAACACCACGCGGTATAAAGCCCCTGAAGACAAGAGTAGATTGTGCCAATATTTGAGCCAATACTTTGAAGACAATGCTGGATTTATCTCCTCTGCATAGGTTATCTGGGCGGCCGGGAAGGCCTCTGCAAGAGGTAATTTGATGAGCGATTTGGCTGTGCATGAGTGCGGCTGTGAGGAGGAGCACTGTTGTTTGAGACTGACTTCACCCTTCACCTGACTCAGGGTATAACGCATCACGACCACCGCTTGTCTTAAGGTGCTACTGGGACCATAAACAATCTGAACTCTCATTACACCACGCAAGCAAAGCCAGAGCTTTTTTGCTTGTGGCAGCGGCACTACAAGGGTGGATGGGGAAGCTGGATGACTGTTGGCTGTGCAGTTATCTAAGGCGCAGTCGCACATAGCAATGCTGGGCCATTAGTTCCGTGCATGACGTGCTCCTTACCGATCTGTTTGACTTACTGCAAGAGTTTGCTACTTTTTATGTGAACCTCTACTCCTTCTCAGCACAAGAACAGGCTACTACAGAGAAGGCATTCCTGATGGGACTTGCACTCCTGCACTATTGCAGGACCAGGCACAGTTACTCTGTGCTTACATCATTGCTGAAGAAATTTAGCAGGCCATTGATGGGATGGCAACCATGAAGGCCCCAAGAGGCAATGGCCTCCCAATTGAAGTCTAAAAGATTACTAACCCCCTGATATTGCCTGTGTTAGGCAACCTGTTCAGAGAGAACACCACCACCACCCCCTCCCAGAATTCAATAGGGCGTGTATCTCCCCGATCAGCACGGACATGAAAGTCATGGCAAAGTTCTTGCCCACTAGGCTCAAGACTTATATCCCCCGTCTGATCTACCCCTCACAAGTCAGATTCGTACCTGGCCACACTTCGGCAGATCACCTGCGTTAACTTTCCCATCTGCTTTGGCAGGTGCAGCAGGATGATGATGCGAAGGTGCATTTGACGCTAAGAAGGTGTTCGACCAGGTCAAGTGGGCATACCTGTTCCGGGTGATAGAGGCCATAGGCCTAAGTGGGGCGTACGTTGTCAAAGTCAGTTGGCTTTCCAGTGATCCTACAGCCTTGGTGTCCTGTGGGTAGGGGTGAGGGTGTTGGGGGGGAGGAAGGGTTCCTGTCCCCCATTTTTTTTTTTTTGCTGTCCTGCGTGGCACGAGATAAGGTTGCCCACTCTTTCCACTTATTTTTGCTGGCCAGGAACCCTTGGGCGCTAAGATCAACAGTAGACCTTGTATACATGAGATAGCCACAACAGCGGGTAGAGGAAAGCTTTTTATTATGCAGATGTTATCTTGGCAGTCTTCTCTAGCCCACATGAATCAATCACAGCCCTTATGCAGTGATAGAGTCCTTCTCTGCCTTTCCTAGGATACCATATAAACTGGTCAAAGTTTGAGGCCCTGCCTATGACATCGGAACTACTGTGGCATCATTAGGTGGGGTGCGGTCTGCTTGGCAGACAGAACATGAGAAATACTTGGGAGGTGTACCTGTGTAGTGATCTCTCTATGGTAGTGTATGATAACATTGCTCCTATTATTGACAAAGTATAGGCTGAATTCTCCACCTGGCAGACATTGTGTCTGTCTCAGTGGGGGCTGTGTTCAAATGATGAAAATTAATGTGGTGCCGAGATTTAGTTAAATATTCAGAATGCTTACCCTGAAAGTCCCTCGTGGCCTGTATAGGGAGATTGACCAACTGATCCGGGCTTTTGTGTGGAGGGATGTAGGCCTCACCTTAAGGCTGCTAAGCTGCATACCAAGGCTACTACGGGGGCAACGGCTACCACACACAGAGACCTACTATTTGGTCTCACAATTGTTGTACATTGTGTAAATGCTGAAGCAAGCTAAAGAAACGCCCACATGGGTCTTCCTGTGCTTGTCCTCGTGCTCATCACTTGCTTTGATCACCATGCAGATCCATCATAACATACTGCTTTAGCAGAACAGGGATATTTCGATTGGGGTAGAGTAGATTCATTGGTTGCAGTGGAAGACTAGGAGGATATACTCTCTGGATGTTATGCTACAGGACGGTGAATTGGCCCCCTTTGCTGCTCTCATGCACGACTACGGGTTGCCTCATTTGCAACACTGACAGTATCGACAGCTCACGCATAGCCTGCAACACATGTTGGGTGCCCCCTCTTATGATATTGAGCCAGATCCACTGTTGCAGTATATCCTGAAGTGGAAAAGTTACAGGAGCTTTATGGGAGGACCCTGACAAAAGTTCTTTTTTCACATCCCACTGCCCAAAGATTGCCTTGTTAATGGGAGCAGAAGCTAGGCCTCTCAATCTCTGAGGAAGGGCACAACCTTTTGGGAGTGCATGACAGCTTCCTTTGGGATGGTAGGTTAAAATTTAGTTATTTCAAGGTCCTGCACCTCCGATGCTGGCTGCTGGATCAGCTGTGTAGGGCGCAAATAGAGGATGCAGAGTGCTGGTGGTGTGGTACACTGGGATGTAATATTGTACATCTTCTGTGGGAATGTGCGGTGCTTTCACACTACTGGGGCTCTGTTTGGATAACTTGATAACAAATGTGCGGGTGTCACTGCACTTGATGGCCAGCCTAGTATTGCTTTATGACGTCCGTATTCCCAGTCTTAACCCGTCATGGCAAGTATTTTACTGGCTATGGCCCTTCCAGTGGTGAAGGTGGAAATCTTGTGCCATTGAAAATCAGCCAATGCCGCCTTCCCATAATACATGGCTCGATGACATGCACAAAATAGCTGCTTAGGAGCGATTTATTTATAAGCTCAACGATCAACTCCATAAGTATGAGGAGGTCTGGGGTCCCTTGCTACATAGGTATCAGGATGGCGGCTCTTAGGTGTTATTTTTCTTGTTTTCAATGTTGCCTCAGATGATTTTGTCCATATGATGTTTTGGATTCGGCTGAAACTACTGTTTTTGTAGAACTGTTATATGATGTCTGTATGTGAAAACTCACTGAAAAAAATAAGCTATTGAGACCTATAAAAAAGAACATATAGGGGCCAGAGCCATTTCTTCTAGCATATTGAAATGCCAGGCAGACAAAATAAAAGGTGCTCTATATTTCATTTGTTTTTGCACAGATTATTTTTAACAGTATACGTTTACCATTTACACGTAAAGCCCCTTATTTTCAGAATACCAAATTAAAATTTCATAATAAGTTTTTGCTTGGTTTGATAATATTTAATCTGTGTACAATTCAAAACGGGGGGTGGATTAAAGTACAAAAATGTATCAGATAAACTACTGTTACAGGTGTTCTGATGCTATAGACCACAGCAGGATTTCAATGAGAATCCTTGAGGATACCTTTGGAACCAGGTAAATGGAGCAATGGATCAGTGCACATGCTGTCCAGTCCCAGGGCACCTAGCCAAAATTTGACATGGCAGATTTTGTCCAGGCAGTGAAATGGCTGTATCGAGATCTAAAATCTCTAATAAACCATCCCTCATCTGTTGATCACAAACATATTCAGAACATTGAGTCTAAGAGGAGTATGATATTAAATATTCTTTAGGCCAGTAACAAAAAATAAAGGCAGCACAGCGGTAACTTGAGGTAGGTTGAATAGTTATCTAATAAAGTAACTCCTGTGAGATTAAAAACATATCGTTTAAGATTCCCCAGACTTTGACTCCAGGCAGTAAGACCAATTTGGCCTTAGCTCTATAGATCACTTAGGCCGGAGACACAGATTTAGATATTGTTGCTCTGTGAACTTTTAAAACTGAGGCAGCCTTGTTGGGAGCATTATAATCCTATTCTTCCCAATATAAAGTTTTCAGGATAGTTTATCAACCTTGATGGCCAAATAGTGACATTTTTCTACCTTTACCTTATCCAGGCAGGCCTCCCCTAACTTCAGCCACCCCACCAAAGACCTTTCCAGAGTAATACCCATTTATGTGAACTTTTGGATATTAATTTCAAGTCCTTTGAAGCTACAAAAGACCCCAAACTTGTCCTACAAATTCTGAAGTCCCATGGGTTTTCTCAAGATTATCAAGGTGTTTTAGGCAAAGAGTAAAGTTGGGATTGGTATGCCATCAATGATGTAATTGATAATCTGAGTGAAAAGGGTAGTAGCTAAAATGTATCCCTGTTGCACGCCTCTGTGAATAAATGCATTCAGAAAGCTCACCCTGCCTATCTCAGTGGACATACACTTAGTTATTTTCATGGAGCCTTACTATGGTTGTCAGTAACATAGCCGAAATGCCAGAGACTTGAGGAATGGCCACAATCGAAGTCTGGGGATAAAATCAAAAGCTCATAACCACAAATGGGACATATAGATGACCTTTCTTGAGCTTAATGTACTTCCATAAAATTAAAGACATTCTGAAGGCTTGTTCAGTTATACAGTTAACTACGAAGCCAGCCTGAAAAGGAGCTAAAACGTGAGGCTTACTCACCCACTCTTTTAATTTGTTCAGAACTTCTCTGCAAAATACCCTCTGCAAATTGTCCAACAAGTTGATCTACCTACTGTGCCTGGGAGCAATTTTATCCCTTTGTATAAATGACTAAGATTGCAGCCCCTCACCAGGAGTCTGGGATGTCTGTTCCAGCAACAATAGTATTGAATAATATGTTTATGTACAAGGCTCAGACTGAAACATCAGATCAAAAGAGGTCCCCATGATCCTTATCAGGGCCTTATACCTTTCCTGAGTTGAAGGACTTTGTAGTGTTCAGATTATCAGAAAATGAAAAGACAATGTTGTTTATTGAAAGAATTGGATTGGTGGCTTGTTTGATGACCAACAATTGTCCTGCAATCAGCAGAACTACTGCAGAAATACACATTTGAAAAATGTTGAACACAGATACTAGGTTGAATATAATGATCAGTAGGAGTACTTAACTTTAGGTTACCATCTCCAGTAATATGTTGAAGGGTGACATATCCATTTTTTTATGTCTCAGTTTGATCATTCAAACCAGTCCCGTCCCAGTTCCATTTACTGGCATCTAGAGTCGGCTAGAATGTGCCTTTTCTGCATGTATTGAAGTGAGGATATGAGATGCAATCACTTACATCAAGTGGGATTTAGTTTTACATCATTCACTCAGGTACCACAGTACACTCCAAGCTTTTTTTGAAGCAAGTGCTCTTGGAGTCTTTTACTGAGTTATATTGCCATTTGCCAAGAATGTTAATAAAAAAGAATTAATTGTCTGTAGAGACTTTGTGGATCTCTAGTCTGCTGTAATGTGCGATATATAAACCGAATGCTCACTCTCTTACTACCTTCCCTGAATTATGACTTTTAAACCAAATCATTGTATATCTTGGAAATTTGACTGGAACTGAAAATGCCTATCTTACTTTTCATGGTCTCATCTACTGGCTTAATTCAGATATCAGAACTCATCATTTCACCCTTAACCACAACATACGGGTCTCCAAAAAGAAATCTGGATCGGCATTCCTTGTGTTTTTCTTTATACCTCTAAATATATATAGCAATCGTAATATAGCTCAGAAATTGTGAATACTTATAGAGAAAGAGCCTCATTCCCTCTTCCTGTCTTCTGCCACTGTTCAGTAGTCCACCTCAAAGTGAGTTTCTGACTCTGAGCAAAATGCCATGCGCTGAAGTGCAGATCCTTCCCCCTTTCACTGCTTCCCTAATTGCCACATGGATAAATCAAATTCATGGCTACACAGGCTTCTACCAGAAACAGGGGAGTTAAATGGCCAATTTGTATCTCCCTGGCCCTTCCAAAATCTGAAACAATGATTAAGTAAATATGATTATTTCAAGGGGTAGTACAACGGAGGCTAACAATTGCAGTACTGAATCACTCCCTTGCATTTTGTTTCCCTTTAAAAAGCTCATTTTTGCACTTTTGATTTTAGCACCAAATTATAGCAGTGAACGACTGAGAGGGAGGAAGAGTTGAGGCAAAGAAGAGGAATACATACTGAAATATCAATAGCCAGGGAATTGTTCTGTGGTTTAGTTGTCTGTTTCTTCTCTAAAATGTTGCAAGGATGTTTGGAGCGCAGACAAAATTGCTGCTCAAGACCTCACCATCCACTAATAATAAACCCTTTTTGTAATTTTCTGCCTTCCTTTGCTTTATTGAGGTGATGTTCCAACCTCTACATCATTTTTCCCACGACCTTGCTGAGGTTTATCAGAAACAGAATTCACTGTACTCCTATGTTGGACCGGTCCTTTTTTGCAAGGCTACCCCAAAAGTTTTGCCTCCCTCCTCCTATTTTTCCTACCACCTTTTTGTCCTCGTGGACAGAGTTTTCCGGGGGTTGGGGACAGAAATCAGGTCCAAGGGCTGGAATGGGCTGCATCATTTTGTTGGTCATGATGGTACTGCTGGCCTACTGTGATGCATCTGTGACTAGATAAGAGTTCGGTGCTTCGCAGATGTGGTCCACAGGTGAGGAGAAGGATTCCCCATGGGTTAGCTTAGTGGGTCCTGAGATTATAGACAGAGGGATCCAACTGGGTTCAGAGAGGCGTAGAACTGGCATACACCCCTGCAGTCGTGGGCCGGGATCCATGTTCTAATGCCCTAAGCAGGGATGCTCATCAAGGTATTGATTAGCCTACTCTGAATGTACGCTAGAGAGGGGTTGTGTTGGATCTGACCCTTTTTGCAGGGTTCCCCCAATCTTTTTGCCTTCCTCCCCCTATTTTTCTGACCTTCTTTTTGTTGGCTTTAGGACTCTGGACACTTTACCAATATTAACCGGTGCTCGCTCCCCTAAAACATGGTATGATTGACTTTCACCTGTTTGGCATATTGATTTACCTGTGCGTCCCTTGTAAATTCATCTATCATATACCGACGGCCTTTAAATTAAATGCTTTTAGTGGGCCTGCAGCTCTGATAATGCCACCTGCAGAAGTAGCTGTCAAACCTTTCTCAGGCCTGCCACTGCAGGACCTACGTGCAACGTTTACTGCCACCTTGACATTTCAAACCACTTTATACAAAAAATAAGGGACAGAGGGCAGAATAAGGTCCAGCGTACACGTTCCCAGTAAGACTATGTAATTATAAAGGGTATGCAGTTCCTAAGAAAGAAGAGAAAACAAAAACGGGTCAGAAACAACCTGTGCTACCTGATCAGAGGATCTGATTGCTTAGGAACAAGAGCCCTCAGACAGCCAAAAAGGTGTCATGCATAATTTTTGGGCAGCTCCTCATTGGGCTGGTGCTGCAGTGCCCAATGGGCCCCGCTCAGGGGCTCTTTACTAGAGTTCTTTTGTATTGTCTGCCTGTGTTAAGGATGAGGTGCAGTGTTCTGTGCGATGATATGAGTAGACTGATTGTATGATTAAAAATAACTAAGGGATGTCCTAATCTTATTAAAATGACACTGGCAAGAAATGGGTACAGTGATCATAGCTGGTACAACAGATGTTTATGCGAAAAAGGTCAACATGTTTCTTGCCCGTTTAATGTGCGTAATGATCAAGGCAATTCATCAGGACCAAAACCCTAATCTACTCATGAATTGGGTGCCAAAATGTGAGGGATGCTTGTAATTGGACCCCAAATGTGAAAAAAATGGTCTAAAAATGTACCTTCAAAGTAAAGAACTGACACGGATTCACAGCAGGAGAAGCTGTATCCGCCCTGCACCCTGTGCAGGTGCCTGGTGCAGGCCCCCTGCTGTGGAAGCTGCACCCAGCTTCCTTCCTGGAAGGTAGGATCACCACTCAGCCGTTGCATTCCCTTCCTCCCTAAAAGCAGAAGTGCTGCTCAGGTTACCAGGTGTGGGCCTGCTTCTGAGGCTTGTTTGTCTGGCCCCACTTCCGGATTGGTGCGTATGCCGGCACTCCCCGATAGGTTGGACCTTCCAGGGTCGCCCCGATCCCTGGGGACTCATACCGCTGTCTCGCCCTACCTTAGCGGGCAGCACGTGTTCCTCAAACCAGGAGACGCAACCCAGTGGCCACGGAGGGCTCTGGGTTCGCTGATACTGAGGAGGCACGGTTCTGGCCTCTCCCCAAAGGAACCTGTGCTTTGGAGAAGCACTTTGAACTCCCCAGTTACCGTAGAAACCTAAGAGGTGTGGAGGCCTGCAGGTGCTCTACATTTGAGATTCTAAATACCTTATTTTCGACAGGTCTCATAAGACCTACCATAACTCACCTAATAGGAGTGCAGGTGGTCCAGGGCCTTGTGATTATATATGGTGTTTTGTGTTGTTATAAACCTGTTTTCATTACTTGGGCTGATTATATAATACATGTTGTTTTGCGACCTATGAGCCTTCCACTATACCCGCATAACTTGCAAGGTATTGCATAATGTGAATCATTTTGATTCTTGCATTATCAGAATACTAAGTCTTATTACAGTAATTGCATTTTATGCACAATATTTATGATTTATGTCACTTTGGTCCTATGATACATAATAGGGAAACCTATTTTCATATAATCACGTGTGGAGTCTTTTTTTTGTGGTGTATTTATTTTGTTTCAGGAGTGAGTGTGTTGCACAAATGTTTTACACACATCCTCTGAGGATGAGCCTGTCTGCCTCCTCTGCGCTAAGCTACCAGAGGCTGAGCACAGGTTATCTTTGGCAACCTTTGGTCTGTAACTTACTTGCCCTGACTAGTGTGTTCTAATTGATTGATGTGCCTACCCTAGCTAACCAGAAACCCCATTTCTAACATCCTGCTTCTCACTTGTTCACAAATTGTTCCTCTATGATACTTGAGGAATATCGTATTTATTTTTCCATGTTCACAAAGCCAAGATTAGAGAAAGAGATGGCAGATTAGGAACGAAAAATCCACAATTCTCTGTACCTGCAGATCAAAAACTTAGTTCTGCATCACAGCCTTTGAGTGTTCTTTTTCAAAAACAAATCCCCACTTTGGGAGTTTGTAACTGGGGAAAAAAGACCTGAGTAGGCCAAATATACATGGCAACCCACTCAGCATCAGCAGTGACAAAAGTGAACATTCCAGGCAAGCAGGTATCTAAAATTATATTGAGCAGTCCTCAGCCTGAAAAGAAGAGATCATGGTCTCTAGTGACCTGACAGGCTGGACAACCACACATCCAGGTCTAAGTCACCATGATAGTGTTCACTTAAGCCAATTATTTACTTTTGAGAAATGTTAGCAGTTTTTAACTACTTTTGTAGAAATATTCATATTAACAATAAACTTCAGTTTAATCAAAACATTAAATGTCATGTCCTACTGTTGACAACTTCATATAACACCCACACACCTTGTTTTAGAGTAGAAAAGAGAAGAGAGGATGAGATGAGTTTGTGGTCATATTTATCAATAAGTATATGACAAGTAGAAAAAAAAGACATTGGGCCTCGTGGTAGGGCTTACCTCCTGCCAATGTCTAGACTGTAGCCTTGCTTGTCAAAGCCAGGCAACACCTTTGTTAAATTGAGGACACAGCTTCCTCCTTGAAGAAGACTGTGTTCTTCCCTGACTAGTTGCTATTTTTAATATTAAATTATTAGTATCCCCGATTGATGGAATATAAGTAATTTTTTCTGTTGCCTCTTTAGGATTTTTCTTATGATTCCTTTTTGTCAACCACCCACTGGCAGGTTTTTCTGTTTGGCGAGAGGCTTTTATGATCTTTGCAAGAAAAGGAACATAATTTCTGACCGCTTGGCGCTGTTGCTTTTAAAAAAAAAAAAAAATCTCATATGGATCAGCCCTCATTGAACAACCGTTGGTCATTTTTAACAGCCATTCCTGAAGAGTTTTGTCCTAGTAGTGGTATATGGAAATGTAATTTGTGCAGTAGCCACATGAGTCCATGTGGGGACGGGTGAGCTTAAATCATAGTGTGGCATAAAGCAGACATGTGGCAAGTACTCTTTTGAGCCATTAATCTTGCAGATAAGTGGTGCATCTTGCTGCATTCAGTTGCTGTGGCTTCCACTTTTGCATCTTGCTACCCCTTAGCACCGGAGGATGTTGAAGTGCATTCTTGAAGTTTGTAGCTTCACCATTGCTCCAATATATGGTCCTTTTATTGGTGCAACAGTCTGATCCATTTAATGGCAGGAGAGCTTACTTAAGTTTCAGTAAATAAGTGTAACCAGTTCTGTTTTCTCCATCTATGACCTTAATGTGGATTAAAGGTGTAATATTTAATATCCAGTCTAATGATGCTACCTAGACAAAATATATTCAAACACATACAAGGTGATGAGAAGAATGTTTGCAATATGTCTAACCATTGGCAATAGTTTGTGAGAGCATTCCATCTCATTTGTTTTGCCCACTATGGCTCCTCAGGATGGACTCAGCCATATGCAAATCAGTTGTGACCCTGCTCTGATGGGGACAGTCCAGTCCAATTGCCCTTAGTTAGTCTTCTTGCAGGCATGCCTTCCACCACCCTTAATGTATTTATTGTACCGTTCTAAGTGGCGAGGGCATGCCCAGATATGGATCCCTTGTTCACTGTTCCATTAGAACCAAGCTACATTCGACTGACGAGCCCCAAGCACGGCGAAACAGGTCTTTGGTTGCCTGTGTTCTGGCTGAGGGAGGATGTGGCCTAGCAGTTCAGGCTGGAGTATATCTCTTGAAGCAGGGTCAAGACCGGTTTGCATACAGCTAGATCAAAACTGAGGCAGTGTGTTTGGCAAAAAAACAAAGGGGCTGAACTGCTACTCCAAGAGGTTGCCATTGATTAACTTATTACAAGCATTTCTCCAATCACCTTTTGTGTGTTTGGTAGTAGACAGTGTAGATTATCTGGGTCCCAGGTTTAACAATATCCTTATTCCGACACCATGCTGGGAGTAACTGCAAAACATGGCTTTATAGGGTGCTTGAATACTCTTGCAAGTTGCTGGGTAGAATTAGTGTTGGACCCTTTGCTTTCTGTAGAGAGAAATTTGATACCTATAGGAAAAGTTTACCGGCATATGGAGAAAGAGAGGAAGTAATGGAGAGGTCAATCAGTGAGTTTTTATTGGGGCAAGTAGTGAAGCTAGTATGCTTTGTTGAAAGGCTAGCTCCTATGTTTCATGTAGAGAGGGAAGCTGTGTTGTACAAAAAAAAGGCTGAAAGGATATTACTTCTGATTTGTTTTTTGTTTGCATACATAACGGTTGATCCACAGATGGTAATCCATTTTCAGTAATCGACTGAAAACAATCTTCTTTGAAGCTCCCTGGCATTTTGTGCAACCCTTTCAATTCCTTTAAGTGTTAAATTTATCTGATGTGCAACCTGATCTGAACTGAGATGTACCTTTAAGAAACGCTTTGCAGAACCTAGAAACCCCAAGTCTTGAGCTGTTGTGCTATGCCATGAGAAAATACCTCTTACAGTGGTGACACAAAGGGGGTAGGGTACATGTATATCTTGAGGATTGCATAAAGGTCATGTTGTCCGGAAAGGGGAAAGTGGAAAAAACAGAGTCGTCCTTTAAAGTACATGCTATGAAGAGGTAATGATCACTATCTCCCTTAAACTGCAGCATGTCAAGACTATTTGTCACTTTCTCATTCGCCCATTCCTTAAACTATGGACTCTGTTTTTTTTCTAAATAAGTGTTCTGTATTGTTTCTTGAAAATCATATACACTCTACTGTATCTACACATCCAAGTAAAAAATAAATGAATAAAAAAACGATACCAAATTTAAAAACCATAAGATGAATTTTGGAAAAAGGTACCTTGACACCCTTTTAGCTCGTCATAGATTTACTGTCCCACCTTCTGATTGTTATGATTAAAAATCTTTATTTTTCTGGCCCACATGTTTTTGGGGTAGTGCCCTTAAAACAAAATGGCATTGCCTTTGCTATTGTTCTTTACCCTTCTGCTTCAAAAATCTCTCTCAAGAATTTCCAATGAATGTCTAGTAACATGGTACATATACAGATAATATGCTACAATGTTATGTTCTCAGATTTACAGAGTTGGCACACACTGTTAGCTTTCGGGGAGTTTCTGCACTGTCCATCGAATTGGAAGAACGGTAGATAAAATGTGAAAATGCTATTTTAGCCTTCGCACTCATGCTAATATCTAAATAAATTTGCAGTTGTGTTGTATATGACTCCAAGGTGTATCGCGCAGTTTTGTATTTTATTGCCCCCTCAATGTCACACAGGCACCTAGAGTTTCTAATTTCCTGTTTTAACAGTAACTTCATGTACCTTTGGACATATTATACTACTCATTTGTAACCAGCAGGTTAGACACAGCCAGACTATCCTTTTATGCTTTGCTGCTGTTGCTTCATGATTCAGCTTTGACAGTTCTTTGAAAACATAAAATCTTATTGTGCTATTTTTCACCCTCTGTCTATAAAATAATAATTACTATTATTTCTAGTATCAAATTAATGTTTATAAAGTGTAGCTACTCCACCCGTAAGGGTCTCAAGGCGCTGAGGGGGGGTTTGTCCTCTGAGCTTCAGGACATGATTCCAAGTTCCAGCCTTATTAGACTTTGCAGCCTTGCTTTCCATATATTAAATGTATTCCTAATTCTGTTCAGAAATAAAGTTGATACTTTGCTGATTGTGTCTTGGGGCCAACAGATAGAACCATGTGTAAGGACTGTCTCTAATTTGGCATTGGCCACAGTTAAAGTTGGGCCCACCTCCATATTTTAGTGAGAAACGTTTTATTACTCCTGATATTGCTGCCACTTTCTGTCATAGATGTGTCAATTCAGCGTTCCCATTTAATTTGTTATATGAATAGTTATTTAGACACCTTCTCCAATTTTGTCCAAGCCAATAGCCCAGCCATATCTGGGCCTTTAACATCCAAATAATTAACTCATTGGTCAGTTGCTCTTGAAGCCCACACTGTGTGGTGGAGAGCACTACCAATTCATCAGCATAGGCCACAAATTTTATTTGGGTTTTGGATAATTTGGGTGCGTTCCCTTTTCCATGTTGCAGTGCAGGTGCAAGATCTGATATGTGTGACTTGAATTATAGTAGAGGTAGCATACAGCCCTGTTTCAGATTGTTATAGGTGTTAATCTTTGTTGTCATTTCTCTGCCACCCAGAAGTCTCTCCCTAACCCAGGCGTCACTGTAGAGATCCATTTTGATGTTTAGGAGGCCTTGACAGATGACCTGATCGATTCCCCACAAATCCAGCTGTGTTCAATTTACTTTTTCAAAAGTAGTGGAGAAATAGTCTCATGGTTTCTTCTTCTTACTTTTGATGATGACCTAATAGACACTTTGCAACGATTTCCTTTCTGCGTTTAGCAAAGCATTTAACCTATAACTCTGAGGGGAATTTGTTAGACCTCATTTATAGATCGGCTGAATAATCGAGCCCTTCCAAGAGGGTAGCACACACCAGGAATAAATCACTAATTAAAATAGCCACCAAAGAACTCCAAGCTTATACGTCGAGTTTGATAACTGCCATGGCAAGGCCATTCGGCCCGAGGACCCTTGAATGGTCTAATCAACCATTTTTTTAAAAAAAATGTATTGTTTTATTTAGAGAGATGTTATAACTCGTCGATTCGCAGTTCTTATCATGGTTGAGGAGTTTGTGTTGAGGACTCATACAGATTAGTTAAGTCATATTCCCAGACCACAAAAAGGATGATATTATCTCCTCCCGTTATATAGGGATTAGTTCCCCACACTGCCAGGGCCCAAAACATCCTTGAATTTGCTTCTTGTATTGCATCTTGTCGCTCAGTCTGAAGCTGTTCCTGATAGTTTTGTTTAATATTATGAATTTCCCTTTCCAGACCTCTTTTTTAGGTGCATTGCCAGCTGAAAACTATCTGGGCTGGGCTACTTATATAGTAGTTTGAGTTGTTTCCAGACTATTCTTTTGGCATTAAAATTGTTTTCATGGTGTGACTTTGGCTGTTGGTCTAAACGAGGTTTCTTTTGTATTGTTGCGGGAAGGAAATCAAATATGTCATGAGACGATTGGTGCACATCTTGGTTTCCAGAACTAAGTTCCCTGCCACAGTTTGTACCTTCATCATAGTCTCAACATAGAAGGATTGGGCCCATATCTGCTGCATCTGTAAATTCAACATAAAGTTCCATGTGATCCTTTACCACGATTTTACCATTAAATGTTCCCCGTATAACTTGTTATCTAATGCAAACAATTCATTGTTTTTATTTATTACTATGTGCTGTAGGTTATGATCACTTTCCATACTAGCTACAATCTTCTATTGTTTTATCAAGTGAAAGTCTACCATATTCAAAAATGTACAGTCAATTATTGATTCCTCCCCCATAGTTCTGAAGGATGGCGTGTGCTGGCTGGTCTTTTGCATATCTTCTGTTAAGGTGACCGTGCCCCCTTTCATAAAGGGTGAGACAGATTAATTATCCTGATCATTTCCTTTTTGCTTTTGTTTTTTCAATGTTGCTTCAAGAACTTTACATATTTGGTCAGGAGACTCTTCTCTTCATTTTTATCACCTTGTAGTAATAACATTTTTGAAACAGTCATTTAATAGCATTGTATCATTTTTGTTTGAATCAATTGCGGTTTCCACTTGATTTAGCAAAGCAATTAGTTCCTTCCTTCTTTTTTTCCATTGTGGGGGAATATAAATATTAAATCACACATAACTGATAATTGTTAAAATTATCATTTGACAGCCAATAGGTTTATTTTCTTATGATAACCTGGTAACTAGTAATGCCCACCTCTGATTTTAAGTTTTTCAAGGCACCCACTTCATCTCCCCTTATGTCCTTTTGCAAGTAGAGCTTCTAAATTAATATCCTCCATGGCCTGTTTTTGTATACTTCTTCAGGGATTTACTATCTGCACTAAAATGGATGGTTAGTAGCCCCCCAAGCATATAACCTCAAGATGTTTCCAGTGATGCAAAATTCTCAGTATATTATTTCGGTTCAAGACATCGAATGGCCCTTCTGGCCTGTAAGTTTGAACAAAATCAATTTAAACAAGCATTTGCAATGCAATAGGTCTCACATTTGCTTGAGTTAGAGCTATTTGCATTGTAAATTTATAACTGAACTTTTCTTGGCACATTGGTGAGCCCTGTCTCATAATTTCATCTTTTCCTGCCATATAATTCCAGTGGCCCTGCATATGACTAAAACACTTCCATTTACCTTCTTCCTCCATCTGCAACAAAAAATGAAAATGTTGCCGTTAAGCATTCTAATTTAAATCTGCCATGCTAATTCCAATAGAATACCACTTTCAGCGCCCAACCATCAAAATTGCTGGCTGGCTAACACAACCAACCTCCTTCCCCCCAAAAGACACCAGACAGCTACAGAGTAGAAGTAAACTAGGTCACCCAAACATATCAAGAGTGTTCAAACAGTCATTGTGTAATAAAGGGGTTAAATTGGCCTGAATTATGGTCATAATTGTAATAAGGAGAAGTTATTAAAACATATTCAATTATCATATAAACCTTTATCAGAAACAAACTTTTGCCATTAGACTGTAATGCTTAAAAAAGCCCCTAGAGGGCACCATAACGAAAATATCATTTGCAAGAAACATGGTCATGTAAACATATTGTTAGCCACAGAGAGGATAACCCCATTTAAAAAAAAAAAAAAAAAGGAGAAAGTAATGTAGTGTAATCATATACTTAGCCCCTGGAGGGAGTTTTGTGGGCTAGCAGGCCTACTGCAATATTATTACAAAAAAGGCCTTTAAAACAATATTTCTCCCAGCTGTAAATCAAAAGTTTTAGCCAATAGAAAGCTTAAAAGACACTGAATGGTGGGAGGGGTTATTATTTTGGGGTGCCCACTAACCTATTGTGAGGATCCAGAGATGTAGACAGAGCGTTTTGGAGTTGGTCCCATTGTCCTAGGACCACCACAGGCTGAGTTATGAGCAAAAATGTTTTGTAGAAGTTATGCCTTGCAAATCATTATGGGGCAAGTTTCCATGCCACAGAAAACTGTTCCGAGCAGGATCCCCCAAAATACGTTTGGTCCAGGGTCCCCAAAATCCTCAAGATGTCCCTGTTTTGTGTTCTGTCATTCTTCTTTTAATTTCCCTTTTGACTACATATGGTTGACCTCATGAGCAATTTTAAGATTAAATACAGTTTTTGCCGTTAGTGTCCGGAATATTTCGTAGGGATCGTGAATCCTTTATGTGGATGTGGAACAGTGTTGCCACTAATTACGTCATTTGAGTGCGCTCAGATGATTTCCTGGTGATTTATTGTTTTTGATGAATCTTTGATATTGTGAGTGCTGGAAAGTGAATAAAGGTCTGTCTTCCTTTGAATGGATACCAGTCTGTCTACCTTTGAATTAGACGCCAAAACGTTTTTTGGCTTGCAGTTCTCGCTTCCTTTTTATCTTCTTAATAATATTAGGCTTGGTGAAAACTTTGGAAACAAAAGTCTTTCTGAAGGTTTACTCTCTACAAAGTTTCCTCCACAATGTGTCTTTATTTCTTTCTGTCAGTTTACACACTGTTGCATCAATGGGTTTCATGCCCCCCTCAGTTATGATTTAAAAAAAAAAAAAAAAAAAAGCATAACGAGCATTTTGTTTTTAGATTTTTAACTAGAACTAGTAATAAGGCAGCATCTTGGACAGTGTGCCTCAGAATGGTTTCAGGTATCTGGAGCCAACTATTTTTCTGAAAGAATGAGGGGAATGTGACTGACGTGTTCTTGTGTAAGGGATGTGGCACAACTGCTATTACACCAGAGCACAAAGACCTAACCCGGAATACAGGGGCTCTAAAAGATAGACGCAAAAGAGAACTGTTTTGCAGTAGCTAAAGAAGTCACTTACCTGACGCATAATGAGTCCGGGACCCAAGGTGGATTGCAGTTAGAGAAAAAAAAAGAGGGAACATTGGATGACCCGTTGTTCAGGAGAATAGCAAAGAACCCAAAACAAGCAATAAAAAGCACATTTTATGATTTAACTTTTTTTCAAGCCTATGGAACTGATCAATTTCCCAATTATTAATATATAAGCATCCTAAAGAAAGTCTGTTTCTGGTGAATCCACCTGAACCCTTAAGAATGATACCAAATGTATTGTGGTATAATTGTGAAAAAAGAATGAAAAGGGTAATTGTTCGTAACAGATGCAAGTCTTCTTCCTACCTTCGGGGGAAATAAGTACGGCTGCATGATTGGAGAGGAGACATTGTACTTGTCTACGCTGTAAAGGGTCAGGATGGCAGCCTTTCGGATGTTAAACAGCTGCTTCCTGCCTCCATTGCTCAGGAGATCTGTGAACACAATGGCGGCTATAAGTGGACGGTTTCACTGTGTGTGCCATTTTATAGCACACGCCATGAAACACTGTTTAATGCTGTTTAGCGACCAGCACTTTAAATTGAGAGATGTTTGCTGCAAAACATCCATAGGAAAAGAGACTTAAAATTCCCAAATTGCAAAGTGGTGTCAGTTAGAGCGCCGAACCTGGTTTAATTGTGTAGTTCTTGGCATGGGGTCGCTTGGCAGCATTGCAAAACATAGTGTGCACATAATCCCTCTGTGTAGGAGGTGGTACGGTGCTTTGGGACTGTACGGAAGTGTGGCATAGCTGCCAAGTTTCTTGTGTTCACGTATGACTAGTTAGGTCATGCATGATTTTTTTCTTAGAACTCTGGGACTTATAGTCTTATTTAAATGAGTATAAATCCAGAATTCTAGACAACAACAAATAAATTAGACTAATTAGTCTCTCATTGACCTTGGAATATTGACAGCTAAGTTGTGGACAAATTAAAGTTGATATCTACTCAGTGACACCTCAGTGTTTGTAAAATGTGAATATGAATGTCAAGATAATGATCTCATTAATTAGATTGTGCCATTTTTTTTTTTTTTTTTACCCCTCACTTACATTGTCAAACACAAAACTACAGGTCTGATCGAGTTTGCGCTGAGCACCATGGCCACCGTGCAGCATGAAGGGGAGAGACAAAAAAAAAAAGTAGTTTGTCTATGCTAATTATAATGGCAATCTTGCAATAATCCATGTAACAGGGACGGTCTGCAAAGGCTTGACAAAAACAGCCTCATTGCAGGACAAACATAAAGCATTTACCAATGACATTAAGAGATTTTTGAAAGGCAAGCCCGGAATAGAATGAAAGTGATTGCTGTGGTTAAAAGCCTGCAGTACTTACAACAGGTGAAAGTGCTTGGCGCTTGACCTAAAAAAAGATCCTTCTCCCGACCTGACATAACGTTTATCATCAGCGACTTTAATTCTTGGACATCTAAAGGGGCCAGAATATTGGGAGATGTATATTCCTCAGATTGAACAGAGCTTGGGTGGCTCTTTATGGCTACCATGTTATTTTTAGATGTATTTACCTTCTATTTATCTGTTTGACTTTACACCCGATATACATTAATCCAAGATTCCTTGTTCCCCTGAGGGTTTTGTCGGGTTTTGACTATTTGTGAAATTCCATTGGACATTTTAATATCAATATATCTGTTTTATCTGTCTCCTTCCCAATTACCTGGCCTCATGCTGCTTTCCCCAGAGGTGCTTCCTCTTTGATTTCTTGTCATTGTGCCTCCAGTATTTGTCACAAGTTGCCAGTTTTGTCCTTTCTGATCCTCCTGGGCAATCTGATATTACTTCTTACTATCCTTGGCCAATGTAATTTTGTAACAGACATTATAAGTACCCGGCAAGAGTAAAGGATTACCTTACGGCTGCGTAGTTATGATCTTGTGATGAGTGCAGGGCTATGACATGTGTGTCTGAATGAATGGAGACGTTAACCTATTTTTTATTTTTGTTCCCTTCTTCCCTTGTTTAGGGTTGCTGCCAAAGTTGAATAGTTTCTCTGCTCACTGTTTATGTTGTGCTCAAATAGTTTCCACTATTTTGTTTGGCCCCTTCTTATGCAGTTTCTGGAGTCTTTTTAGACGCCTTTTGATTATATATGGTTAAAGACCATATTTTGTAGCCCTCAATCTGAGCTTTGGGTCTGCACAATCTTTTATTTGAGCCAGAGTTGGATTATTATCTTTGTGTTCACATTACTGTAGTGCCTAGTCAGCTGCCTTGGAATTATTGAGCATTCTTCTCCCGGATCACTATTATTTCCTGCTGCTTCCTTCCATTAGAACATTTAGTTTGTGGCAGCCATTGTAACAAGTCAACTTTGTCACCAAGCAGAGACTTGCAGTTTTTGCATATCTCTCCCTTATATCACTTCTTTCACTTACAAAATGCCTAAAGCGTGGGCCTCCCAGGCAAGCCTGTGAGTGCCACAACCTCCCGCAGTGCCTTGTGTATCGCCTGCCAGTAGGCTAAGAGGGCTGGACAGGACCACATCATGGCATGGAGATCTGCGTCCCCCAAGTTGCAACAGAGGCAATGAAGTTCCATGCGTGGAAATAGCAGTTGAGCTGTGAAGGGATCGAGTAGGCTTGGTGTAGGGTGGAGAATTGTATATTTTTAATTCATGCATTTCTAGAGAGTTGTTGCTGAAACAAGAAAAGCTTGTTTTCAGTCAGTGTTTAAAACCCTCCCCAAGTCATCCACCCTTCCATTTATTTCATTGGGTCCCCAGAAAAGTGCCAGTGTGGTCGCGTATCGCTCTATAAATCCATGTGATCAGGGGACTATCCTCTCCCATGGTGAGTAGTGCTTGGAGGACACTATGGATCACTGTTTCTTTATCCTGTGTAGACCACAGAGTTTCCCATTTGTTATGCTGTTGTCAGCAAGTAAGGAATTGTCCTAGTGGGAGACCATATTCAGACTATAGTTAATCAAAGGAAAGCAGGTGTTCATCAGAAAAAAGATCGCCAATGGTGACCAGTCATCTGTCCTGCCAACTACGCAATTCTGCAGCCGAATGTATGCCTGGATAACGTGGGATGCCCTTATTTGGGAACTTCAGTGCATACGGTGGGATGTGACGCATGGAGAGGTGCACTGTGACGATGTATTTACAAACCACCTGTGCTTGTAGGGTATGTGGGAAGCTACGTATGACTTTGGGAAGCAGGAAGCCTTGAATCATGGTCAACCTAAGGGGGTGTGACAAGTGATATGTCGCCTCTAGATTGAGCCCTGCCAGCCAATGGGCCACCCATTACAGCTGTGCCGCCAAGTAATAGGCTTTAAATGATTGGGCACATAAACTTCCCTTTTCAGTTGGCAGGTGCAGTTTTATCAGGGCTACTCAGTGGTGTTTGTTTCTGCAATTAAGCTCTCCTCATAAAGAATCTAGGTTGTGGAAGAAACCACAGGTAGGGAAGGTTCGTAAAGTGGTATCGGAGCCTGATTAATATCACCATTTTCAAAAGGGCTATCTTTCCTGTAGTGGCCAACAGCAGCTTCTTCCAGAATCGAGCTTGCAATTTTAATGCTGTTAATGCGGGTCTCAGGTTGTTATCAAAGAGGTCCGACGGAGAGTGATAGCGACAAACCTCTAGGTGCCAGACGGCTAGTTCACAGAAGTTAAGCAGAGTCCCTCCCAGGCATATTTCCCACGTGGTTGAGCTGGGGTGGTGAAGTAAAGCAGGACTTCACCCAGGATGTGGGATTCCTGGGTATACCTATATGTGGAATCTTCCAGGCAATCTTGAGGAAGTCACCACATGGGTGTTAGTGGGTGCGAGGTAATCCACTGCAAGTCAACTACGTGAGCGTCATGATCAGAGAATGCAGCTTTGCGGACTGAAGCCAAGATGGGAAGTGAGCATATGGTACGGTCCAGGCATGCGTACAGGTCATGTTGTGCAGTGACAGGAGTAGAATTGGAAAGTCGGGTGTGTGGCCCTCCATACCTTTCCCAGTACTCATAGTTGCACCCATCATACAAAATTCTCAGGCTGTGTGAAGGGGGAGGTGCGTGGAAGCAGTGGGTGAAAGCGGTCAAGATGTAAATCGAGTACACAGTTATAATCTGCACCTAGTATCCACTGCATCTGAGTTTTATGTGCTAGTTCTCTTGAGAGCTCTGTCAAAAACTACTCCTGGTCAGTGTTTGGGGCTGAGATGCTCCCCAGAAGAATGTGCGGTTCGTCTAGGGGGCCCTCCATCAGTACGATGCGCCCCTTCCTATCGTCATGCCGAATACCTGAAAAGAAACCACTGGGCCGGTCCAGATCATAGCCCTTTTGGCAAATGCATAGTGGGTGGTGGCATACACGGACCACTGCAACTGCTTTTGGAGTCGCAGCAGCTCCCCAGCCGTGTTGTGTGTTTCTTCTAGAAACTAGGAATGGGCTGTAAACTCTGCTCCACCAGCAGATATTTGAGTGCCTAGGTCTTTGTTATTATTGTAAGTTGTAATGTAACCTGCTCTCGCGTCCTGCTAAACGTGTCTGGGTGACGGGCAGCACAATGAAATTGTTTCCCTTTTCAGCACAACTATTTTAGACATCAACAACATGTGAAACATCTGGAGGTGAAATTAAAGTAGTGTAATATTCCTAAAATAAATGAATTTGCTTAAAACACACACAGCCACACATTTACAATCTGTGCCGATTCTTTGTGCAGAATGTATTTAATGTAGTAAGCGTGTGAGCTCTTGTAACACGGGCTGGACAGTGATTACCAAAACAAAATGGAGTAAGGGGCTGCATAAGAAATGACAAACAAAAATGCAGCAATATCAATCACTCCCCTTTAGCAAAATAAATAGATTAATATCACGGAAACACATTAGACATTTTATGGATGTGCAGTGCTATTTTGACTGTGTGTGGTATTTTGGGAGCCCAGGATTGTGTGTAGGATTCACAAAATGTGAGCAAACAAACGTCGATAAGCTGATTCATCAATCGGCCAGCCTAGTGAAGTCATATGAGGCAACGGGAGGCGATGCCAATGGCATAACCTCAAACTGCCTGCTTCTATTGATCTAAAGTGTGCCCCATTCGCGCACCAGAATGGAAAATGCTCACACTAGACAGCTTTATCCTACTGGATTTTTGTTTTCATTCTTGTTGAAGAAAACCGCACAAAACTTCAAATAGCTACGGGTGGGCGGAAGCCTACGAAATCTCGTGCAGTTAATATGTAAATCCGGAGAATTACGTGGAGTAAAACGCCACGGTTTCGACCCACCCCTAGTAGAAAGACTATTTATGCCTGTTGTCTCTTAACGTAGGAGTGTAAAGAGTAACGTTTCCTTGCTGTGTGCATACCCCATATGGTCATGGTGTGGAATCTTGTGGTAGTGAGTGGAGTCATAATGTGACTAATAAGGGAAACATGACCCCGGGAGTGAGAGGCCTCTGGGGAGTACTCCTATGCATCTGCTCCAAACCACCCTAACTACATGAGACACTTGGGCCCATATTTATACTTTTTGACGCACAACTGCGTCGACGCAGTTGTGCGTCAAAAATTTTACCGCCGGCTAACGCCATTCCAACGCACCATGCGAGCGCCTTATTTATGGAATGACGTTAGCCGGCGCTGCGGACTGGTGTGCGTCAAAAAAAATTACTCACACCAGGCAGCGCCGGCGTATGGGAAAATGGGGGTTGTGCGTCAAAAAATGGGGCAAATCAGGTCTGAGGCGAAATTCAGGCCTCAAACCCGATTTGCGACATTTTTTTTTTACGCCCAACCTCCATTGACATGACTCCTGTCTTAGCAAAGACAGGAGTCATGCCCCCTTGCCCAATGGCCATGCCCAGGGGACTCCTGTCCCCTGGGCATGGTCTTTGGGCATAGTGGCATGTAGGGGGGCCCTAATCAGGTCCCCCTATGCCACAAAAAAAACCCGAAAAAAAATACTTACCCCAACTTACCACAACTTCCCTCGGATGGGTCCCTCCATCCTTGGGTGTCCTCCTGGGGTGGGCAAGGGTGGCAGGGGGTATCCCTGGGGGGCATGGGAGGGCACCTCTGGGCTCCTTCTGAGCCCACAGGTCCCATAACGTCTGCTCAGACCCAGGCGTTAAAAAACGGCGCCCATCAGGCTGTGCGCCGTTTTTTAAGGCCTGCCCCCTCTTGTGCGTCAAAATGACATCCGAGTATAAATATGGGGCACAGGCCTTAAAGTCATTTTTTGGAAGGGAACGCCTACCTTGCATATAATTAACGCAAGGCTGGTTCCCCCTTCCAAAAAATTACGCACATGGTGGAATTTTGACGCCCGTGGGGTCGGACGTCAAAGTATAAATATGGGGCAGGGTTTGCACCGATTTTGCGTCAAAAATTTTGACGCACATTCAGCGCAAACAGAGTATAAATATGCCCCTTGATTCGGGTCTACCTCAGCTCTTTTTGTGGAATGGAATCTTGGATGGATGACAACAGGTACACTCCAAGTACGAAACATACAGCAACTGATGATATACCCAAACTGGACAGGTGAACATCAAGTTTTGGTGGATAGTGGCTATAGCTGTACGTAGGGAGGTTTCAAGAGCGGCTTAGCTCTGCATGTAAGTATCAAAGTTGTACTGTGTCCAGCCTTAAAATCATATCGAAGAAAATGGCCGTGCCTCCGTTATTGCGGCCAGGGAGGACACGGTCATGAAACTCAACTAGTAGTGCACAAATGAGAGAACCATTAGATAATAAGAAGTATTTAAATAGGGAGTCACCTCTACCCTGGTGGCCAAGGAAGGCGTGACCATAAAAACTCAATGAACAAGGCATACACTAAAGAGTTAGTACATAGCAGATGAATATGTGAGCAGGAGTCCACTTGCCCATGCCATGGAAATCAGTACTCCGCTCTTACAGTATTGTCAGCAGTTTGACGAGTCAACTGCGGAGGAGATTGGGATTCACGGTTGAAAGCCAGAGTTGAGTCAGATGTCGCGAAGCTGTAGCAATGAGTGTTTGCCATTTTGGCCTGCTTGGCTGTGCCCCCTCAACTGTTGCATTCATAACGATGAGTACTGGATAGGTAGATGGGACATCTTTCTCAAGGTCTAGATCTGTTTTGATGGACCTGTCTGAAACAGGCGTAGCTTGTGCTATCACCTGTCTCGTCTCTGGCGATCAGCACAAATGTTGCTGCCCTGCACAACTAACTAACCTAGCTAGTTCTTGTGGGAATTACGTTGGTAAATCCAATTCACTGTAAAGGTCTAGATCGTCCATGCAATTGCCTATGTCATCTTATTATGCCATGCACAGCTGGAAACCAACACATAATTCAGATGTTTTGGGCCCACAGAACAGAGCCACACAGTCAGTGTAGACTTCGTAGAAAGCAGCCTTGGGAATCACAGTGTAGAGCCAAGCAGACACTAGCAGAACACTATTTAATGTCCGAGCCACAATAAAAAAAAAACATACAGTCCTTCAGCTCCACTTCAGAATCGCAATCCAGATTAGCCTTTAGTTTTAAAGTTTTAAACTTATCTCTCCCTTCCACTGTCACCAGCTGCCTCCACAACATGATAAGAAACTCATTGCAGTCCCTGACCATTTACAAACAACTACTCCTATGCCCCCTTGAGGTAAATTCCCAAACTGGCCTGCCTGCGAGGCACCACCCAACCGCACATTCTACGCTTCCTCCTCATGGGAGCAGACATGATGATGGTGTCTGTGGCCCTCAAGACAGCCCAGAATCTTCTCCTGATTATGGTAAGTATTGGAGGGTTGTTGAGGGCGTTCAGGGAGCTCCACTTTAAAAAGAAAGCACCACCTCCCTCGTGGAGCAAAGAGTTTAGGCGTCCCAGTGCTTGTTCCAAAGCATGGCACTTGTTTCTTCATTTCCAACGAAGTAGTCGGCCGGCAAGCACGATCAGAACGTGCAGAGGGAGAGTTATGTAATAATGTAAAAACTATGAGACCCACTGAGGTCACTGTGCACACCCCAATCTTTGCACTTGCACCTTATTATCCTTTCACTTATCCAGTCATCCATCCATAGACTCCTACTTGCACTCATATTTACACGCTCACACAAACATGCCAATCAATAAATCAGCATGTTTGTTCAAATAAAAAAAAAAAACTTGCCTATTAGCTTTAGTCAAAGGTTGTTTTAAAGATGTCTATGAGTTGCAAACAAGTTTGATAAATGGTGGAAATCACAGACGTGGAGGAGAGGAGCGATCATAGTTAATGACGACTGAAGGTGGTGAGAGGAGAAGAAGAAATCCATGAGTAGTGGTGTAGGAAAGCATCTTCTTTCTTGGCATGGTTACCCCCTTTTCCTGCCTGATGTCAGTGTGTTTGACTGTGTTCGCTGGGATCCTGCTAACCCCAGTGATTATGCTCCCTCCCAAAACTCTGTATTTCACCCCACAATTGGCACACTGGTGCCCCATTAGAAGTCCCTAGTATATGGTACCTAGGTACCTAGGGCATTGGGGTTCCAGGAGATCCATATGTGCTGCAGCATATATTTTGCCACCCACAGGAAGCCCAAGCAAAGGGCTCTACAGGACTGCCATTCCAACCTGCGTGAAAAGGTGCAAGCACCCTTTCACTGCCATTTTCCGCTGCACCAGGTCACTTATAACTCACCCCTATGGCAGGCCTTCTAGCCCAGAGGGCAGGGTGTAAAGTACCTGTGTGTGAGGGCACCCCTGCACTAGCAGAGGTGCCCCCACAAACTCCAGGCCCATTTTCCCAGACTTCGTGAGTGCGGGGACGCCATTATACACGTGTACGGGACATAGGTTAATACCTATGTCCAGCTACATAATGGAAACCCCGAACATAGGCATGTTTGATATCAAACATGTAGGAATCATACCCCAAGGCTTTAGCAAGCATTGGTTGTGTGATTCCATGCACTGTGGGGACTCCTTAGAGGACCCCCAGCATTGCCATTACAGCCTTCTGTGGGTTTTCCGGGCAGCCCAAGCTGCTGCCACCTACCATACATGGTTTCTGCCCTCCTGTTGCCTTGAGAAGCTCAAGCTCAGAAAGGCAGAACAAAGGATTTCCTCTGGAAGGAGGGGTGTTACACCCTCTCCCTTTGGAAATAAGTGTTACAGGCTTGGAAGGGGTAGCCTCCCCAAGACACTGGAAGTGCTTTGAAGGGCACATTTTGTGCCCTCCTTGCATAAACCAGTCTACACCGGTGGTTCAGGGACCCCCAGGCCCTGCTCTGGTGCACAACTGGACAAAGGAAAGAGGAGTGACCACTCCCCTGTCCATCACCACCCCAGGGGTGGTGGTCAGAGCTCCTCCAGAGGGTCCCTGGGTATTGCCATCCTGGATTGAAGGTTGGCAGGGAACTCTGAGAGCATCGGAGTGGCCAGTGCCAGCAGGTGATGTCAGAGCCCCCTCCTGATAGGTGGTCACCTAGCTAGGTGATTACTACCCCTTTCAGGGCTATTCGGGGTCTCTCGCTTGGGTCGTTCCTCAGATTCCGATTGCGAGACTACAGCAGGAATCCTCTGCACCCTCCACTCTGACTTCTGACCAAAGAAACTGCATCTGAACCCTCCAGGGCCCGACAGGCTGCAACAAAGAAGCAAGGTCCCTCTTGCAACATTGTATCCACAGCTCCTCCCAGAAACTGCAACATTTCCCGATCATGCATCCTCTGAGGACAGCCGGTCTTCAGCCTTCATCAGAAGGAAGAAGGAATCTCCCTTGGAGTGAAGGAGTCACTCCTCTGCTTCTGCAGGCACCAACTGCAACGATGGCCGGCTGCGTGGATCCCCTCTCCTCCTGAGCTGGCTGGATCCCGCATCACAGGTGGTGAACTGGATTGGTCCCGACAGTCCTCTCTTCAGGCTGTCCAACTTGGGTGGAGGTAAGCCCTTTCCTGCCCACACAGGACAGTACCTGTGTGCACCACATCCTTTGCACCCACCAAGGCTTGTTGGCATCTTTTCTATGAGATCTTCAGGCATCTTGAAGCTCCAGCACTCCATCCTGCGACGCACAGCTTCCTGAATGGTTCTCTGGCGGCGCGGGAGCCTTTTTCGTAGTGCTGCGTGGGCCTTTTCCTCAACTTTCGTGCCCCCCACCTGTGGAGCTGCCTGGTCTTCTGTGGGCTCTCTGTGTTGCTGAGGGCCCCCTCTGATTCCCCCTCCTTGGTAGAGTCCACCAGGTCCTTCCTGGTCCCCGGCAGCTCCACTTTCCGCTGACCCCGAGTTTTGCGTGTGCCAAGGCTTGTTGGCGGAATTCGAAGACGCAAACCCAACTGCAATACTCGTTCCCACTTGGGACATCACCTGCATCCTCCAGGAACTCAACTTCCTCTTCTTGGGTGCAGTGCTGACTCTCCTCCTTCACTGTCAACTCACCTCTTGCACTTTCAGTCTGGTGGGCAGGAGCCCATGCCCTTCCTGGACTGTGCTGTGCTTCTTGGACTTGGTCCCCCTCTTCCACAAGTCCTCTTGTCCAGGAATCAACTGTTGGTGTCTTGCAGTCTCTTCTGGGCATTGCATTATTCTTCTTTTCTTCTAAGTGGATGTTCTGGGAAATTTACAGTGATTTACCCCTGCTTTCCTGGTTGATGGGGTGGGTTGTGGTACTTACCTTTGGGCTTTCCTAGTACTCCCAACTTCTGTCTACACACTCCACTTACCTAGGTGGGAGACCAACTTTCACAATCCATATTTTTTTAGTATATGGTTGTGCTCCCCAGGGCTATTTCTCTCTGTTGTGATTTTCACTAATTACACTGTTAGTTTAACTGTTTTTATGCCTATTTCTGCATACTAGTGTGTATAATTTGTGTATTACTTACCTCCTAAGGGAGTATAGCCTTCATGGTATTTTTGGTATTTGTATCACCAAAACAAAATACTTTTATTTTTGTAACACTGAGTGTTCTTTTTCATGTGTGTAAGTACTAAGTGTGACTACAGTGGTATTGCATGAGCTTTGCATGTCTCCTAGATAAGCCCTTGGCTGCTCAGCTCATCCACAGCTACCTCTAGAGAACCTGGCTTCTAGACACCAACTACACTACACTAATAAGGGATACCTGGACCTGATATAAGGTGTAAGGACCATAGGTACCCACCACACACCACACACCAGACCAGCCTCCTACAAGTGGAAGAGAAATAATGTCATAAACTGGAGAGACACAACTAACACTCCACCCTCATAAACCACCTACTTTCATACCATTTGAAGTCCCACTCTCATAGTTGCCTAGTGATTTAAAATATAAAAAGAAATAGCCAAGATGCCATGTTATGTTTCTATTTCTATGCATACTCACTACTCAATGCCATACCACTGTTGGTGTACATATCAGCAAAGTGTGGTATATTGGGGTGTAAATGTAAACATTTGAAATCCATATGGTTACGTTTTACATTGGAATGCCTACAAACTCTGTCATGCTAGTTAGTATTATTAGTGCAAAGTCACAATATTGCAGTAAAGTAGTGATATTGATTTTCTTATTTTTCTTTACTGTTCTTCCTTTGTTAGCTTTCTCCAAGTTCACCTGCATCTCAGAGTCCCAAGAAACAACCAACAAAGGACCCATTAGCTGACCTGAACATCAAGGATTTCTTATAATCAAGTACGGTACCACTGCGAATCTCCCTGGTTTTCGGTTAATGTGTCTGCTTTACTTTGACTGCTTGCCAATACCGATATATAGTAATGCATGAAAGCAAAATAACTGTATTGCAACAATCTAATTGAAAGAGCATTGTAAGATCAAACAATTTAGTATTATTTGCTAATGATTTATTCTTATATGAATGAGCTCATGCATGGGCTGCAACCCATTGCATCTTTGTTGTCCACGTGCCAGCTTAGACATTTTCACCCTACCGCCAAGGCCCAAATAAGGTGAAACATGTCTAGGGTTGCTTGTTTCTCCCCATAGAGACCCTGGTTGGTAGTTCAAGCTGGACTGTTCCTGTAGGAGCAAGACCAAGAATGATTTGCATATATATACTACTTGTCTGAGGTGACATAGTGGTCAAAAAACGGATGAATCGATTGCGGCCTAGAGTAATTGTCAGGTAATCCTCCCATCAATTTTTTGCTTATCGGATTGCAAATGCAGGCATTAGAGATGTAACATTTTTAGGTACACAATTATGATCACACCATGAAGTGCACTCACATCTCCAGTTCGGTCAAGAGGCGAAAAAGCAAGCACAGAATGTCTTCAACCTCGACCAGTAAACGTGGGAGTCACTAGTACAATACAGATGTGAGAGAGACAAAATCCAAGAAGAACACAAGCATGTGTACTGCAGTATATAAAGGGGCTGATGGCATGAAAAAACACATTAAAGAGCATCATGAGCAGGTGCGAGAGAGGCCCTGTCCCCACCCTGGCGGAAACAAAGTACTCATGATCGATAGATACCTTCAGTGCCATGTAAAGCTCAGACACACAGAGGAAAGGAATTATATCTGTGATCATTGTGGACAGACATTCAAACAACGCAACCACATTTCCTTCCACCAGATGCGCCATTCTGGTGCAAAGCCCCTCCAGTGTGAAATAAGTGGTTTCCAGTGCAGACAACGGGCTTCTCTCAAGTACCACATGACAAAACATAAGGCTGAAGCAGAGCTGGAATTTGCATGTGACCAGTGTGGGAAGCATTTTGAGAAAGCTCACAACCTGAATGTTCACATGTCGATGGTACATCCGCTGACACAAAATCATGAGCAAGTCAGAAATTTGGAGACTCAACAGGTCGTCTTACTGGGAGATGAAGACGCAACACAGACTGTTGCTTCTAAAGACGTTAAACCAAAACTGGTTAAGGAACAGGCACTCAGTCTGCTGTTTGTTTAGGTTTGGGTGTGGTGACCCAAACCTTTCCTTACACGTGTCCTCCATGAAAGGAGCGGGCACAAGGCACATTTTAATAATTTCCTCAAAAGCACTGAACTTTGCATCCACACCATGCAAGTGATTTAAAAACAAAATTAATTTAACTATTGCCTTTTTGTTTGAGAGGCATTTTAATACTTCATATGAAGACATATGATGGCTTCTTTATGCTCATTGTGAATCAGAAATAGAGATGCCATCCCGTTTGCACTTTTAAAATCATGCATTTTTTAATCAATACTTCTGAATTCACATGCTCATTAAAACTGCGCCTTGGTCTCCCCACACAACAAATCGAACAACCATGAGGTTAAAATATCACATACTATTGTATTATGAAAAGAGCTTCATAGTTATGCATGCTAATAAATTATTTGCAAAAAAAGAACACAAGCATGAACACTGGTGAATTGAAGGATGGAGATGAAAAACAAGAAAGGTGTTTAGTGGAGCGAAGGTCAGTACAAACAGCACAAGAGTAAGGTAAACCCAGCAACATGCAGTGTTGGCAGGTGCAAACTGAATGAATCCCTGAGTTCTGTTACTGCCACACCAACGGTGTCCTGCAGGAAGAAATAAATACAAATGGTGGCCATATTGGAAACAGACTGATGTCTACTATAACTACAGAACCTGGTGGTTTTAATAGACTCCAGTAGGGCTGACTCGTCCAGGTCCAACTACACACTGCCTCTTCCACGTGAGGTACTCCTCCATGTATGCCCTGGTCACTGGTGTCAGCAACTCCCAGTAAACCTTTGTCTACCAGCAGGTACATTGCTCCGATGTACTCCCAAGTAAGTGGTTACATGTGCTAACATGATATTTACAGTGAAACACAGAAATTGAACCTCTTCTTTCTTAACACTTCCATCTGGATTTTGGCTGCACTCCCCTTTTCCAATAGGCCCTACCAGTTTATTAGGGAAGTAGATCCACAAATCTCACATCAGCTGATGAGTGTGGACAAAACAGAAAGGTTTCCAAGAGTTTTCAGCAGAGCTATAACCTTTGGAAGCAATTAGATACTGTAACTGTCTATTGTGAAATCTGAGATTGAGGACTGCCTCAGACTCAACAGAAGTATCATCTATAAAACTGGAAGGTGGTGAAGTGATCCCTAGAGAATCCAAAAGAGATGATTTGATTGTAGAGACATGGAAAACAGGATGAATCTCCATCGGATCAGGAGGACGAGTCTAACAGGCACAGGATTGATTATTTTAGTGAATAAGGTTTCCTGTATGAGACATTTGTTGCATTAATGCGCTGAGAGACCTTGCGATGTAAGAGATGAGAACTGGTTATTTTCCAGGAGAAATAAGGGTGATATTGCTGGACATGTAAAGGGTACCACATGTGGATGGAAACTGAACAGTAGAATGGATAGTAGTGGCATGCACTGTGTAGTGCATTATTTTGAACTCCGCAGCGAAGATGTAGTGAACCTAGTCAATTTTATACTAAGGTGGCTCCTGAGATATTGCACTGGAGCCTGATCTCCCATTTTGGTTTAGCAATATTGCTGGGGATGATAAATGATGGGCAGAGACCCTTCCACACCTAAGGTTCTGATAACTGATGTCCAAAATTGTGAAGTGAATTTTATACCTCGGTCTGTCACCGTGCTATTAACCCCTTCAATGCTTCAACAGGGAGGGTGTTAATAAGGAATACGGAAGCTTCCGTGTCTCCCCCACCCCCCTGACGTTACAAAGTTGTTTGCGGCTGCTTCCTGCTTCGATGGGGAAAATGTCCTTCCCCACGTTCGGGAAGGCCTCGTAAGAAAGGGGAGAGTCTCCCCTTTCTTACGAGGCCTTCTGAAAGTGTTTCCTGGCCCCCGATCACAGCTGTGATCGGGGGCCAGGAAACACCACTAGATGCCAGGGATTTCACTTGGGGGGGTCGGGCCCCTTGGGCCCCTTGGAAAACCCCTGCAGCACCCCCCCCCGTGCATATTTTTTTTCTTTTTTTTTAAAAAGGTAGGTGCCCCCGGGGGGGGGGGGGGGTGGCGCGATCGCCATTTTGGCCCCATTTTGGCCCCCAAGGAAACCATACAACAACTAAAAAAAATGTATCTATATATAGATCTATATATATAGATATATCTATGTAGATATATCTATGTACATGGATATATCTATAGATATATCTATGTAGATAGATATTTATATAGAGATATATCTATATATATAGATCTATATATAGATTAATTTTTTTTAGTTGTTGTATGGTTTCCTTGGGGGCCAAAATGGCAATCAAAGAGATTTATAAAGCGTGCTACTCACCCGTGAGGGTCTCAAGGCGCTAGAGGGGGGACGGGGGAGGGAAAGGGGCTGGGAGGTTCACTGTTCAAAAAGCCAGGTTTTGAGGCCCTTCCTGAAAAGAAGTAGGTTTTGGGTCTTGCGAAGGTGGGTTGGGAGGGCGTTCCAGGTTTTGGGTGCAAGGTAGGAGAAGGATCTGCCCCCGGTGGTGGTGTGTTTGATGCGGGGGACAGAGGCAAGAGAGAGGTCAGCTGAGTGGAGGTTTTGTGTGGGGGTGTGGAAGGTGAATCTCGTTGAGGTAGGCAGGGCCTGTGTTGTGGAGTGATTTGTGTGCGAGGATGAGGATCTTGAAGGTGATCCTTTTGTCAATGGGGAGCCAGTGGAGGGAATTGAGCTGTGGAAAGATGTGTTCGTGTCAGGGGAGGTCGAGGATGAGTCGTACTGCTGAGTTCTGGATGCGTGTAGTTTGCGCTTGAGTTTTAGAGTGGTGCCGGCTTAGAGGGTGTTTCCGTAATCAAGTCTGCTGCTGATGAGTGCGTGAGTGACAGTTTTTCTGGTCTCTGTGGGGATCCATTTGACTGTTTTTTTCAGTATACAGAGTGTGTTGAAGCATGAGGAGGTGAGAGCGTTGACTTGTTGGGTCATCGAGAGGGAGGAGTCTAGGATGATGCCGAGGTTGCGTGCGTGGTTGGCGGGGGTGGGTGCAGGGCCTAGCGTGGTGGGCCACCATGAGCGGTCCCAGGTGTTTTTGTGTGGGCCAAAGAGGATTATTTCGGTTTTGCTTGAGTTGAGTTTCAGGTGTTTGGCTGTCATATATATATATATCACTTTTGTCAATATGTGTGTGGTTTCCCTGGGGGGAAAAGGGTCAGACTTGTCTAGTGGCAGTTTTAGTGCCATAAAGAAGCGCAGAAGGTTTATATGCCTACTGCAAAGAGCAAATCTGTATTTTATGAAAATAGCTGAGTACATTAGTAAAGTCAGCCATTACCTGCGCTATAATACCAATGAAAGTATGTGCAGGGTGAAGGGCGGCTATGGAGAGATGAAGGGCACTTTTGCTGGGTGGTAATGAGGGAATCCGAGGAGGAGGGAGTGGGAGCACCAATAATGATTGTTGGACTGGGCGCAGGAGGTGCTAAAGACTGTGACGAATGGTATGTGACAAGGTGTTTTTTGAGTGTCTTGAAAGAACGTGCTGATTGAGGGAAGAAGCGCAGGTAAGGTGGCCTCTACTGTTGCACGTATCTCACACACACCATCGATTTTGTGACTGTCTACGTAGGCTAGTGTTTTAGAGCAACAGTTTAGCCAATAGCAGAGATGGCATCTTGATGGATGACTGCTGCCTGAACTCGGGTTATAGAGGACAGCTCTGACATAGGATCAGAGACTGAGACAGCATCTGAGGGATAGGACAATGGCGCAGACTCTGGGAGTGATTTTTCAGTCGGAGGAGTCCCATTCGATAACTCCTCTTCCAGTACATTATGAGGGAGGTGATGAGGACAGTCCTGCTGTCCCTTTGCAAGCTGTTTGTGCAACTGGGTAATAGTGGGTTAGCCCAACCCAGAGAGCAGGTGAATGCGGCGGCAAGCAGAGGGAGAGAGAGAGTGCTCTCTTGGGAGCTCCCCAATTTAGTTCAGCCCCAAATTCCACCACCCAAATCGTATTGTGGAGACATCAAAATGATCTATGGCAAAACAAACTGGTTTTGTAAGGCAGGCACCTGTGTTTTTGGTCCTGGGTTTGGCTGCCATATAGAGAAACACACTAGTTTCCAGAAATGTTTGGGTTTAGACATTCGGGGGAGTCCACAGAGGTGTGACTTGTGTGGATTCCACAAAGTTTTCTTACCCAGAATACCCTGCAAAGCTGAAATGTTGAATAAAAACTCTATTTTTCTCGCTTTTCTGTCACACAAACTACAGGAATATAATGGGATCCACAAAATTCCTACCACCCAGTGACTCCTCACCTGTCCTGATAAAAACACTACCCCACTTGAGTGCCTACACCTAGTGCCTGCGTCAGGAATGGATCACACCAGGGTCAACAGCTGCCTCATGTAAGGACCAACATTGACCGTTGTGTGATCTATTCCTGTTGCGGGCACCAGGCCTACCCACACAAGTGAGGTATCATTTTTATCGAGAGACTTGGAGGAACGCTGGGTGCAAGGAACTTTGTGGCTCCTCTCAGATTCCAGAACTTTCTGTCACCGAAATGTGAGGAAAACGTGTTTTTTTAGCCACTTTTTGAGGTTTGCAAAGGATTCTGGGTAACAGAACCTGGTCAGAGCCCCACAAGTCACCCCGTCTTGGATTCCCCTAGGTCTCTCGTTTTAAAAAATGCACAGGTTTGGTAGGTTTCCCTATGTGCCGGCTGAGCTAGAGGCCAAAATCTACAGGTAGGCACTTTGCAAAAAACAGCTCTGTATTCTGTCAAAAAATGTGATGTGTCCACGTTGTGTTTTGGGGCATTTCCTGTCGCGGGCGCTAGGCCTACCCACACAAGTGAGGTATCATTTTTATTGGGAGACTTGGGGGAACATAGAATAGCAAAACAAGTGTTATTGCCCCTTATCTTTCTCTACATTTTTTCCTTCCAAATATAAGAGAGTGTGTAAAAATGACGTCTATTTGAGAAATGCCCTGCAATTCACATGCTAGTATGGGCACCCCGGAATTCAGAGATGTGCAAATAACCACTGCTCCTTAAAACCTTATCTTGAGCCCATTTTGGAAATGCAAAGGTTTTCTTGATACCTATTTTTCACTCTTCATATTTCAGCAAATGAATTGCTGTATACCCAGTATAGAATGAAAACCAACTGCAGGGTGCAGCTCATTTATTGGCTCTTGGTACCTAGGGTTCTTGATGAACCTACAAGCCCTTTATATCCCCACAACCAGAAGAGTCCAGCAGACAAAACGGTATATTGCTTTCAGAAATCTGACATCGCAGGAAAAAGTTACAGAGTAAAACATAAAGAAAAATGGCTGTTGTTTTCAGCTCAATTTCAATATGGTTTTATTTCAGCTGTTATTTTCTGTAGGAAAACCTTGTAGGATCTACACAAATGACCCCTTGCTGAATTCAGAATTTTGTCTAGTTTTCAGAAATGTTTAGCTTTCTGGGATCCAGCATTGGTTTCACACCCATTCCTGTCACTAACTGGAAGGAGGCTGAAAGCACCAAAAATAGTAAAAATGGGATATGTCCCAGTAAAATGCCAAATTTGTGTTGAAAAATGTGGTTTTCTGATTCAAGTCTGCCCGTTCCTGAAAGGTGGGAAGATAGTGATTTCAGCACCAGAAACCCTTTGTTGATGGCATTTTCAGGGAAAAAACCACAAGCCTTCTTCGGCAGCCCTTTTTTCCCATTTGTTTGGAAAAAAAGAAATTTTCACTGTATTTTGGCTATTTTCTTGGTCTCCTCCAGGGGAAAGCACAAACTCTGGGTACCGTTAGAATCCCTAGGATGTTGGAAAAAATGACGCAAATTTGGCGTGGATAGCTTATGTGGACAAAACGTTATGAAGGCCTAAGCGCGAACTACCCCAAATAGCCAAAAAAGGGCTCAGCACTGGGGGGGGGGAAAGGCCCAGCAGCTAAGAGGTTAAGTAGACTATGACATCTGGTTATCTCTTTTAAAAACACTGAGGCTAGAACTGGTGCAGAAGGCTATGTCTGAAGTGGGACATTATGTTGAAATCATCCACCACTACTTAAGGTATTGTGCAAAATTCTGACTGAAGTAGTTCAACTATTAAGTCAATGTAAATTCTGGACCAATGTATCACAGGAGTTGGAAGGGGCATAAGTAGTCCCATAGGTTTAGTGTGACTGGATTTAGATTAAAGAAATGTGACACAAGATTGTGTGTGTTTGACTTCTTGTTCAATTCTGACTACCACAATGTGTTGTGCGAAAGCTAGAGTTCCTCAAACATCATGGTTTCCAGTTAGTGGAGTTTCGTAGCACTAATATATGAACTTATCACATAATGAATAAGCAGGCATGAAAATTTGATATTTTTGGGATAGTAATCTGTCTTTCTGCACACACGTTTCTAGGTCTAGGTGCAAGACTACGGTTTACACAGTGCATAAACTTTGGAAAGCTTATACATTTATGGCCCATCCAAACAATTATGTGTTGATTGGCACCTCCCCAATAGTGTCTCAGGTGGGGGAAAGCATCTCTTGTGGCTAATCTCTCTTTTGTAATTTGAGTAATGCAATTCAGTTCCTGCAAGTGTTCAGGAGTAGAAAGCAACTCAATGTAATTGTAAGTTGTTGGTATTTGAATCTCTTTATGATATGATTGCACCAATTGATGTGACAGACCCTTTTCTTTCTACCATAAATAGTAATGCAGGATCAGGAGATTGCAAAATAGGGGCTGTTGTGGATATCTCTTACAGTTCCTTAAAACTTCTTCTTGCCAAGGATGCCAATAAATTGAACAATTTAACTGTACTGTAGGAGCAATGATTGATCAAAAGGATTGAATATATTGTTTTTCATAAATGTTGAGAAACCAAGAAACCTGAGCACTCCTCTAACAATAGTTGGTGCAGGCAAGTGAAAAAAAAGCTTGTACTTTTCCTTTGTCCATGTTGACCGTATTTGCTCTAAATGTGAATCCTAAATATGAGGCATACACACACATTTCCCTAACTTGGCATACTGATGATTTTGTTGTAATCAAAGGACTTACATTTTGTGCTTCCAATGTTTTGTAGTGTGTTAGAAAACCTTGGGTTGTCTTCAAGGTATACAATAACGTAGATGTCCAAAGTATCCATAAATATTTAATTTATTAAGTGCTGGAAAAACTGCCATGTAGTTTTATACATGGTTTCCATTCATTATGTATCCTAATGTGAAGAAAATTGTGTACCCCTTTTAAATCTATTTATGTAAAGACAAAAGCAGTACATATTTAATCAAGGAGCACTGATATGAGAGGAAAGAGATGGTTTTTTTTTATTCTTATAACGTTTAGTTCATAGTCATCACTGCATATATATAATTCTCCATTCACAGCCTAAGAGGTTGAGTGGCAGATAAGTCCCTCAGCAAGAGTTCCTTGTATATATTCTCATAGCTCCTTCTCTTCCTTGATAGTGAGATCGTAAAAATGTTCCTATGGTATCTTCGAGATCTGGATAACAATTAAAACTCTGCCTTACTCTATAAAGCTAACTACCTATTCACATTTGCTGATCTTTAGTTGAAGGATCTTATAGCAGTGGCAGGAATTTCTCTTAAGAATTACGTTAGTTACTCTACTGTATTTCCATGTCTGTCCTTTCATTTTGTTATCAATTGACCTCAAGAAAAGAACTGCACAATCACCTTACTGTGGCTCAACAACATAGTGAAATTGCTAATACGTTACTGATGAGAAAGTATGTCACCTTTCAAGCTTAGGATAGAAATAAGGTAGAAGAGTTTTAAAAACCTATGCTTGGATCAAGCAAGACATGTTTGAAAAGATCCGAAGAGGGTAACCTGTTGCATGGAGAGCCTTCTCTAAGAATGTGGATCCTGACAGGAGAACACTTAAAGACCAATTGTCAGCCTACTGGTTTTATTATTAGGTTAACTACTGGTTACTAGGGCATTAGAATCTTGTGAGCCATGGGAGCGCCAAATATGTAATGTGGCTTACAATTGCCGGTACACGCTAGGCTATATTTGCTGTGAAAAGTAGAAATGTGTGTGTCCTTTGATTGGAGCATCAGTGATATTTCTCCATTAATATCTGCATGTTGGTAATTATTCATCCTGGTTCTTACCTATGCTGAATAGCAGCGTATTGTGCCATCTAGTGCACGAGCAAGAATTATTTGTAAAACAGTCAAATAGATATTGACACATGGCTTCAGGCAGGTTGCTCCCCTGCACCGCGTGCCGGTGCTGCCTCTGCTTCCAGGTGCCTGTGATTCTTTTTTGTTCTTTTTCCTTCCCCTCGACCCCTGCCGCTGCGTCCCTGCCACCCTCCCTCCACTTCAGTTTTCCCTTTTCCCGCCGCTGCGGCCCTGCAGCCCCCCCTTGCTCTCCCATTCGCTGCTTGCTCCCCTCCCATTCGCTGCTCGCTCACCTCCCTCCTCCCTGCTGCCACTCCCTCCCACCTCCCCTCATATGGCAGCTGCAGCATGGACGCGCCACTGGCGCGCCAAAGGCGCACCTAAGGCAAGCCCGACGCGCCGAGCACCAGGACACCTGGTCCCCAAAACCAGCACGGCCAGCAACGCCGTTAAACCGCCAGCACCCTCTGCGCACTCAACACTGGACGAGCACACGCCTGCTTCCTGGCCTCCCCTAAGCACACCCAGGGACCCTTCACCTGCCGGAATTGCCGCCTCATCAGCCTCCAAATCATCCAACCTCCTGCCGAGCCTGACCGAAACTACCTCTGATGTATCCTACTTAACACTCGCTCCGCATGCAAACATGCCGTCGAACTCTGGGACCTGCTCGACACCTCCACCCCGGATGTCGCCTTCCTGGCGGAGACCTGGATGAATGCCTCCTCGGCCCCAGACATCGCCATAGCCATTCCGGATGGGTAAAAGATCACGCAGGGATCGCACCAACGGAGTCAGAGGTGGAATTGCCATCTTCCACAAGAACACCATCAGGGTCACCACCTATACCGACGACACCCTCAGCACCGCCGAACACCTGCACTTCCAGATCCACACCAACCCCAACACCACCCTCAGAGGAACCCTCCTCCTCAGTTCTGCGACGCCATCGCCGACCTTGCCAGCAGGCACGCCCTAGCCTCCGCTGACTACGTCCTCCTCGGCGACCTGAACTTTCACCTGGAGAATAACAACGATCCCAACACCACCACCCTAAGCGACACCCTTGCCACCCTTGGACTCAGACAACTCATCACTACCCCAACACACTCCGCCGGCCACATGCTGGACCCCATCTTCTCCGCTAGCCCCCACGTCACCTTCAGCCACACCACCGAACTCCCATGGACTGAGCACCGCTGCATCCATTTCACCTTCCAGAAACCTACCACGCACCACCACACCCAACAGATCCCCTGCCGCAACTGGAGCAAAATCAGCCAAGACCAGCTGAACACAATCCTCGCCCGAAAAACCACCCACCGAACCCACCAATCCCCACCTCGCAGCCTACAACCTCTGGCGCTGGATCGAAGACTGTGCCAACACCCTCGCCCCGATCAATAAACCTTCCAACAGAGGTGCCAACAAGAGAGCCAGCTGGTTCACCTTGGGCCTTCAAGTCTCCAAGCAAACCTGTCGGAAACTGGAGAGAAAGTGGCTCCTCGAACAGACTCCGGACAAATATGCCGCCTTCAAGAACGCCTTCGCAATCACCATCACCTCATCAGATCTGCCAAGAAAACCTCCTTCAAAGACCGCCTGGACAACAACGCACACAACAGCAGGGAGCTCTTCAACATCGTGAATGAACTCTCCAACCCCAGCTCCAGCACAAATGACATCCCACCTTCACAAGACCTGTGCAACTCCATCGCCACCTTCTTCCACCACAAGATCAGACATCCATGACAGCTTCAACAGCCAGACCACCCGCCAATCACTGACTCCTCAGACTCTCCTTCAACCTTCAACTACGACCTACTACTAGTCTGGGCCAACGTGAACGAAGACGACACAATCACAACCATGGGCTCCATCCACTCTGGATCTCCGTCAGACCCATGCCCGCACCACATCTTTAACAAAGCAAGCGCCACCATTGCACCCCACCTCTGCAAAGTCATCAACCTCTCCTTCGTGACCGCGACCTATCCCGAGAGCTGGAAGCATGCTGAGATCAAACCCCTACTCAAGAAACCCAAGGCGGACCCGAGAGACCTCAAGAACTTCCGCCCCATCTCCCTGCTCCCATTCCCGGCCAAGGTCATTGAGAAGATCGTCAACAGACAACTGACCCACTACCTCGAAGAAAACAACATCCTGGACCCATCCCAGTCAGGGTTCTGCAGCAACCACAGTACGGAAACCGCCCTCATCGCCGCCACCGATTACATCAGGACCCTGCTTGACAACGGCGAAACTGCGGCCCTCATCCTCCTGCACCTCTCGGCTGCCTTCAACACCGTCTGCCATCGCATCCTATGCACACTCCTTCACAACGCAAGGATCAGGGACAAGGCTCTGGAGTGGACCACCTCCTTCCTCTCCGGCAGAACCCAGAGCGTCCACCTCCCCTCTTTCCGCTGCGAAGCCTCTAAGATCATCTGCGGCATTCCCTAAGGTTCGTCTCTCAGCCCTACACTTTTCAACATCTACATGGCCCCGCTCGCCCGGCTGCACAACCTCAACATCATCTCCTACGCCGACGACACCCAACTGATCCTCTCCCTCACCAAAGACCCCCTCACCGCCCAATCCAACCTCCACGAAGGAATGAAGACCGTCGCCGAATGGATGAGGAACAGCAAACTGAAATTGAACTCTGATTAGACGGAGGTCCTCATCTTCGGCGCCAACCCCTCAGCCTGGGACGACTCCTGGTGGCCGACCACTCTGGGAGCGGCCCAACACCCACCAACCACGCACGCAACCTGGGCATCATCCTTGACTCAGCACTCTCCTTGACCAAGCAAGTCAGCGCTGTCTCCTCAACCTGCGTCAACACCCTCCACATGCTCCGCAAGATCTACAGATGGGTCCCCGCAGATACAAGAAGAACAGTCACCCAAGCCCTTGTCAGCAGCAAACTTAACTACGGAAACACCCTCTACACGGGAGCCCCGGCCAAACTCCTACAAAACGCCTCCGCACTCCTGATCCTCGATGCCCACAGCCACATCACCCCCCTTCTGAGAGACCTACACTGGCTCCCCGTCAACAAAAGGATAACCTTCAAGCTCCTCACCCACGCACACAAGGCGCTCCACAACACTGGTCCAGCCTACCTCAACAGACGACTCACCTTCTACAACCCCTCCCGCCAACTCCGCTCAGCTGACCTCGCCACCGTCCCCCGCATCCGGAGAGCAACTACCGGAGGCAGATCCTTCTCCCACCTAGCCGCCAAGACCTGGAACACCCTTCCTTTGCCCCTGCGACAGACCGAAGACCTGCTGATTTTCAGGAAGCAGCTCAAAACCTGGCTATTTGAGCAGTAGCAGCACCCACCCTGCCCCCCCCCCCCCTCAGTGCCTTGAGACTCTCACGGGTGGTAGTGCGCTCTACAAATACACTGATTGATTAATTGATTGACATTAGGTGCAGTGCGGCTGTGAATTTCACGCACAGGCATGACCCCTTTCTGTACAAGGGTGTTGGTTTTCTTTTTCATCTATTCTGCTGATGGTTGAGGATTATTAACCTGCTTGCCTAATGTTCAGTGTATTCCTACGTAGGGCATTGCTCTGGTTTTTAGCTTTCACCTGCACAGTGTTTGCGCTGTGTTTGTGAAATCCTTTACTTGCTTTTCATTGGTTCCTGTGCTTGCCACTTACTTTTCCTCAATTTCTGTTGGCTGTGGCATACTATTTCCTGCTCTTCCTCATTGTGTTTGCTCTTATGAGTGTCCTGAGGCCCAAGTACGGTTTACATCCACTTTTGGGGACTACTGTTTCCATGGCCTTTGCTAGAATTTTTTCTTAATTGATTTACTATTTTACAAATACCTCAAACCTGGAGAGATTAAATGATTACACAGAACAATGGATGTTGTGCCTCCCATCAGAGACTTGAACCCTGTTCTCCATCTTCCAGGTCACCCTCTCTGAAACTTACAGCTAGTTTCTTTTCTGCCTCGCCTTACTTGCTTTTCTGGCCCTTGAAATGTGAAGACACGAGTTTCTGTATTGTAACAAACGAACCTTTGTTTATTTATTTTCTTTCTTGATTTGCTATTTTACACGTCGCACGAACGAGTTGGAGCTCTTTACAGACATGGAGCGATTAAGCAATTTGCACAGAAACAATGGATGTTGTGCCTCCTGGGGGACTCAAACTCTGTTTCCCAGCTTCCAGGTTGGCTGATCTAACCCTTACTCTAGCTTCTTTTATGCTTTGCCATACTTGCTTTTCCGGCCATTTAAATGTGAAGGCACAGTTCCTTTATTGTTCCAAACAAAGTTTTGTTTATTTTACAACTGCCAGATTTGTTTTTCATTTTATTGAATATATTTAAATATTATTGCAGTATTAAATATCTTCTTCGTAACTGAACTGGACCTACAGCACCGATATCTTGGGTTTCCGTAAAAACTACAACACTTTGTGCGCACTGCGCAAAGTGACCCTCATCCAGAAACTTCCTTCCTGCCTTCATCCATTACACTTCCGTCCTACTGCGCCAAGAAGACGGAGAGTCTTCCCCGAGACTTTCATGTAATTCTTTTCGGAACCGCTATGAGAATGTACAACTGTTTGGCAGTTTTTTAAGTTGTAAGGGGGGGGGGCGAATGTGTACAGTGTGTTACCTCTAGTGTCTGTGAAATCAGTGAGTAAACCTATTTTAGGAGTCAAAACATATGATTTGCTTTTGAAAACATTGGTAGCGCCGTTTGGAAAGATTTCAGTTAATGTCTTTGGATGCTGAGTCATCTGCTGTTTTTGTTTTACTGTCTTTCTTATGACTCCTTTTTTTTGCTTATTTTGTCACTGCTAGTGGAAGTTATTTTTTATTTGTTTTATTTTGTGTTTGCTTCAGTGACACCTTTACTATGCTAATGCAAAATAACCTATTGGTTTTTCTGTAGTGAGAAAACCCCATAAATTAAGCCTTATATAGTGGTGCAGTTGACTGTTGCATCCATTACAAGTGCTGGATTTAACATTTTGCTCGCAGGTTCGAACCCAGCAAGTCAACTGGAATCTTTGTCATCGTTCGGACATGAATAAAACAAGTAAAATAGAGTTTGGAAATAACAAAATAGTTATCCGCACATGTATGCTTTCTAAAGTTATATTCATCATGCATTCCATATTGTGAGCACTTCATGGAGATCAGCTTTTTTAGAGTAAACTTTGCTGAAGTGAACGGGTAGCTAGGAGACTAGAATTGGAGACCATACCTTAAGCCTGGCATTGGTGAGTATACCTTATACCTGGATTGATAGGCTATACCTTAAATATGAATGAAGCAGGAGCATGCAGCAGCTCTTCCTAGCGCTACATACTCTTGCACCACTCTATTCGTGCAACCTACCCAACATTTCGGCACGTACACCACGTCCTATTCAAAAACTACCATGTGCAACACACGAACACCTACCCAACTTCAAGCAGACAGAAGGCACTTTTTAGTACTGACACTGTCTGTTACTTCCACCTGCGCATGCCCATTGTCTCCAATTTTGTGTGTGGAGGGGAAAGAGGTGGTTTATCTTAGATTGAGACCAGTGCATTGTTCTCCTTAAAATTGCATCTACTTCTCTGCCCGTAAGTTGAATTTCAGCAAATACTAGAAAGCCTGTCACCATGGTGTACTTCAGTAATTTATTGTTCGATGGCATGTGTGGCTGTAGATACATATGCTTTGCATAAGTATCCCATCTGGTATTGGGCTCGGAGTGTTACAAGTTGTTTTTCTTCGAAGAATCTTTTCGAGTCACGAGATCAAGTGACTCTTCCTCTTGGTGATAGTGCGCATGGGCATTGAGTCCTTTTGTTAGATTTTTTTTCTCTTCACTGTCTGGTTTGAACGTGTTTCCTCTCGGTTCGATCTTTCGAACTTTCCTTTCCGTCATTTTTTTGCCAACGGTATAGTATTTTGATAGCATATTTCCACACTTTAACTAATCAGTCTGATTTTCAGCGTCGGGGTCGGTTCAACGCCCCTAATGGCGTTCAAACCCTTCTTATGCCTACTCTGTTAATTTGCTGCCAAAAAATGCTGGGCTAATGGGACGAACTCCATTTATGTTCTGTCCTCAATGCCTTCCAAGTTGCCATACACAGATCAACACTTGATGTGTAACTTGTGCTTGTCCCCGGAACTTAAAGAAGAGACCTGCGACGCCTGATCGAAAAAGACTCCAGGACTGAAGAGCACGTCATTGGAGATGACTTCCAAGACACTGGGCAACACTCCTGACATCTTTGGAGAGGAACATGCACAAGAAGAAACTGAACATCAGGCAGCCCTCTCTACCCGAGACTCCAACTTGGATGAAGATTCTGACATCGAGAGCCAGTCAATTCCAGCAACATAGTATGTGAGTACAACACCCCATCTTTGCACATAAAGATGTTGAAAAAGACTTCCAAGCTGGTCATCGGTCCACCACTGCCTTCGGCCCATGGTAGGATCTGAAAATTATATTCAGATGCCCCACCCTACGGTTCAGCACTGAAAGTTGCAAAGACCAAGGTGTCTTCGGCACTGACCAAAGACTCAACAGCCTCCCAACCAATATCGGGATCGAGTCAAGCTTTCAATTCGAGCACTTAGGCCCTGAATGGGAAGCTTTCAACATCAGCTTCGGAGCCGACACCTTCGGTCCGAATAACTCCAATGCCGAAAATTTCAGAATCGAAAATTATGCTTACAGAAGACTCCACAATTTCAGCTGAAGGGACTTCGCAAGTGGACCCCATTTTGGAAGTCATGGACGCTCGTCAGCGCAAAATTCATATACAAATAGGAACAAGGAAAATAATTGCTTCTCCGCCTGTTCCAATTAAAAGGAGACCCTACCTTTCAAGAAACATTGGACACTGCTCCTCCTCCTAAAAAAAAAAAAAAAAAACTATGTCTCCAAGGACAAAGACAAGGCTCCAGATCAACCTCAGCCTTCTCCACCTCACTCTCCTGTACTTCCTCCTACTCCACCATCACCACAATTTCCTACATCTTTCATACAGCCACAATTCTCTCCATAAGGGTAATCATCACCTCATAGAGATGACTTAGGTTATGTTCCACAAGATCTAGATCCATGGCATTTATATGATCCAGATCCCATACTCTCCAATGTCGCTGTTTTATACTCCAGGCCTTCACCCTCTGATGAAACAACAGCATACAACCAAGTTATTGCAAGTGCAACGGTATATCATAATGTACCTATGCACACTGACCCTAGCAAAGAGGATTTCCTCTTTGACACTTTCATCAACACCCATAAAGAGTCAGTTCCTGCCCATGCTGCCACGTATGCTTAGACATGCCACGAGATCCTCAAAGAACCTGTTAGGTCAAGAGTGATTACACCAAGGGTCGAGTAAAAAAAAAATACAGAGCTGCACCCTCAGATCCAACATTTATAAAATCACAACTACCACCAGACTCTAATCGTAAGTGCGGCACAAAAGCGTGCCAAGTCAGTCCAGAGGAGATGCTCCTCTTACTGATAAGGAGAGCAAAAAAACAAAAACTGGACGCAGTGGGCAAAAGGGTTGGTGCTCAAGCTGCAAATCACTGGAGAATTGCAAATTCTCAGGCACTCCTAGTAAGGTATGACCGGGCTCACTGGGAAGAAATGGAGGAACCGCTCCAGTATCATCCACAACAACATCAAAAAGAGGTCCGGAGATAGTCCCAAAGGGGGGGGCCATCTCAAACAATTTAATCTGATGTGCCATTGATGCAGCAGATCATTGTGTTAACACCAGTGTTCCCATAAGAAGGCATGCTTGCTTGAAGTGCTCAGGCTTCAAGCCAGAAATACAAAGGCAATTGTCCACATGCCTTTCGATGAAGAACACTTATTTGGCCCAGAGGTTGATACCACTATTGACAAGCTGAAAAAAGACTCAAACAGCTAAAGTAATGGGGGGCTTAGTAACTAAACCAACTAGAGGTACTTTTTGTAGGCCAACATTTAGGGGAGATTTCAAGTCATCTAACGAGCCTTCCACCTCCCAAACCAAACAAGGTACAATAGAGGTTCCTTCAGAGGCTCTTACAGGGGCGCAAATAAGAGGCAGAGGTGAGGCGTCCACCTCTAGACATTTTGCTTCAAATACAAGACAGTGACTTCTTACAAATCACAACAGCACACACCTCTCCGCTGGGGGGAAGACTAGCAAATATCTGTCCTCAATGTTTCAGTATCATCACAGATCAATGAGTTCAGTCAATTATCCAACATGGTTATAGTCTAGAACTAATTTCCACTCCACCAAATATGCCCTCTCATGTTCACAAACTCACGCAATGATCTCATTCTCTTAAAAGAGGTACAATGCCTTAATCTCAAAGGGGCTATAGAACTAGTTCCCCTATCTCAACAAGAGTTAGGAGTATATTCCCTAAACTTCCTCACACCAAAGAAAGATGGCTCATTAAACCAATTCTGGACCTCTAACCTCTTAACCTATACATACCTTCAGAGCATTTTCATACGGTCACTCTGCAAGATGTTTTTCCCGTATTACAGCATAGAAATTACATGACAGCATTAGATCTCAAAGATGCTTATTTTCACGTTCCCATACATCCAGCACATCACAAATATCTCTGATTTGTCTTTTCGGGAAAACATAATCAATTCAAGGTTCCACCATTCAGGGTAACAACCGATCCCAGCATATTCACAAAATGCTTAGCAGTAGTGGCTGCGTTCCTCAGAAGACAACATATTCACGTTTTCTCATATTTGGGCAATTGGCTCATCAAAACCAGTATCATCCAACAATGTCAGAAGCATACTCAGTACACAGGAAACCTTCTACACAATCAACTTTCTCAAATCCTATCTCCAACCCTCACAGATACAGCCTTATCTGGGAGCAATTCTCAATACTCATTCAAGGTTGACATATCCAATCCCAGCATGGCTTCAAGCTTTGCAAACTCTTCTGTCTCAATTAAAGGAGAACCATATTTACACAGTCAGACTGTTGATGCAGCTATTAGGGATGATGGCTTCCTGCGCTGCCATAGTTCTTCATGCCAGACTACACATGCATCATTACAGCAGTGTCTGTCTCATCAATGGTCTCAGTCACAGGGTCATCTTCAGGATCTAGTGTTGCTGGACTGAGAGACTTACCCCTTTCTGCAATGGTAGAATCCCACCAACCTTTCAAAAGGGCTGCCCTTTCAAGACCCTGTGCCTCAAATCACTCTCACTACAGATACATCACCTCAACTACCTCAGAATACAAGGCAGATAAGATCCCATTTCACAAACTTATCACATCAACTACTTGGAGTTATTAGCAGTCTTTCTAGCGCTCAAAGCATTTCTGCCACAACTCTCCCACAAAGTGGTTCTGATCCGTATGGACAACATGCTACGTTAAAGCCAAAAGACAACTCTTAGTTACTCCTAAAGCACATTCCACAAGGAAGAAAGGTGATACAATGGCTTTTTTAGGAAACATACCAATGGCTGAAATATGTAAAGCAGCTACTTGGTCAACACCACATACATTTACTAAACACTATTGTGTAGGTTTTTTAGCAACACAGCAAGCCACAGTGGGTCAAGCTGTACTCAGAACATTATTTAAAACACCTCTGACTCCTACAGACTAACCACCGCTTTTATGGGAGGACTAACTGCTTTGTAGTCTATGCACAGCATGTGTATCTGCAGCTACACATGCCATCGGACGGCAAATGTCACTTGCCCCATCTGTTTGTGGCATGTTCTGCTGCAGATTCAGATGCACCCTTCTACCTCCCCGACAGCCTGTAGTCATTTGAGTTAACATTTATACATATGTAAATGTAGATATATATATATATATATATATGTTTAAATTTAGCATGGACATCTCTTTTCTTTATACTCTATCACTCCTACCTTACCCTCTGCAGGAAAGCAATCTAACATGGAGTTGATGCCCATGTGCACTGTAACCGAGAGGAGGAGTCACTCGATCCTGTGACTCCAAAAAGACTTCTTAGAAGAAAAACAACTTGTAACACTCGGAGCCCAACACTAGATGTCGGAAAAGCTATGCAGATCATGGGAATCTGCAGCACTACATGCCACAAACAGATGTACACCGGGTAAGTGACATTTTCCATACTCTTTACTTCACCCTCCTGCGGGAAAACAATCTAACAAAGGACACATTGCCCATGTGCACTGTCACCGAGAGGAGGAGTCACTCGGTCTTGTGACTCGAAAACATTCTTAGAAGAAAAACAACTCTTAGTCCAACACTAGATTGTGGACTTATGCAACGCATGTGAATCTACAGCACTACATGCCACTTTCTGGGTAAGTAACGTTTTCCTTATTTGCACAAGATTATCACAATTTTGGTGATTTGCCATGCCACCATGTGTTTCTCAACATTTGTGCCAGTACTTGTGAGTAATAAAAAGGCCATTCCATGTCCTAATTAGGCATTTGTCCAGTTCTCGAGTTTGCGATTTTTAGAGAGCCAGTTATCACACCAAAGTTATTTCTCCTTTCATTTAATCACAAAGAGGATTACAGAAGCAAACTGGTGGAAGGGTAAACATCTGATGTGCAGCTAAAAAATTAATGCAAATGTATTGCATTGTGGCATTTATATAGCACTAACCCCACTGTAATCAGTGTGTAAAAGGTAACAAGCATTGGCAAAGCCTATAGGTTCCACCTATGCGAATCATGTTGACTTTCAGTTTTTGTTTTACATATTGCAGAGCAGTTGAGCTGCAGTGCAATATTACTAAAAGTAAAAAAAAAAAAAAAAACAGCATGACTCGCACAATAGGCAAAACCTGTTGGCTTTGCCAATGAATGTTCTCTTATTTTGATATATTCTGTCGCTTTACTCTCCATTGTTTTCCGCTTAGGTAGCCTAAGCTGCAGTGCTCCATGTTTAAATCATGATTGATGTTTCATTGGCTGCTTGTAGCAGCTTTCCCTCTGCCTCGCCTATTTAGGGATCACGTGGACCCTTGTGCTCTGTGTGCTATCATTGGTATGAAGTCACCACAGAACTGTTGGGTTTGTATGCTGTGCACGAGCAACTTAATCCTACAAGAGACCTATATCATTAGCATGAGCCTAGATCATTAAGTTGGATGGTTAGCAATTTAACTCATAATTATACTCACTTTCCTTGCATGTAAACATGGTACTGAGCTTTAACTTCTCGACTTCTGAATACATTTGACATTTATTGTATTTAGTTTTTATACCTAGAAGATTATTTAGTAAAGACTAGTGGCTTGACTTACGATAGGTGGTAAGGGAAAATCTCTCCAATTTATGGAGGAACTATTGTTCAAAAGGGAACCCAGTGGTGTAATTCTCCCCCATCATCATGAGGGAGAAGATTTCTTCTTGGAATTTATAATTTAAAGTAGCCATTCACTATAGAGTAAAAAGACAGCTCACTTTACCAAGTCTGGTCTTTACCAATCATCAGCAGTACACATTCTAGAATGTTGCTTTGTTTCATGGAGTATACTTGAATTTTGAGATGTATTGTGACCTCGTTTACTGGTGGCCCTTTTAATTATTAAATCAGAATATTACTATTGCCGCCGACTCTAAAAAAACAAAACCCTAAAATGTTACAATTTATGAACCCAGAAAGTGACCTGGTGAACAATGTCATGTTTCTGATTTAAAATGGACAAACAAAATGTGGAAATTACTGAGGAAATGGGTGTGAGTGCAGTTCTAACTGTTGTGTTTTCTCTTTACAGTTGCACTTTTGTGATGGGAATGTGAGTTTGGAGCCTACCGGTGACCTATTTAAGCTCAGTTTGAAATGAGCCACCACTACCAAACCCAGTGCTTCTTCAAACCTAATTTTACTTCTGAAAGTTGTAGCACAGCTGTGAAAGTGAACATTAGGAATGTGTACTACCTTAGCTGTTATCCCTACTCTTACCTCCATTTTTGTGAAAATGGGTTCCTTCTGTGTCTTACAGTTTAAACAATGGATGTATGTTATTGATGCCTTCTAGTGTTTTCTAAACTTTTGAGGGCAGATGATGCAACTGTTTTTGGTGATCCACTCGGAGTAACGTGTCTGTGTTTTGGAGGCTTTTATGTATATACCTGTACATGGATCAGCATATGTGTCAGTTTAATGGGCTTGACCCCAGGTAAACTGTTTAGCACAGTGAAGCAAAAAAAGAAGCCAAATGTGTCTGTCATTTTGAGGGATTTAAATTCTTGAAAACAGACTTTTTTGGATCACCTTTCGTCAGACCATCTCGATAAGTTGGCAATTTATTTTTTACGTTGCTTTGTGTTCATCTTTGTTAATTTGCTAGTTTGTTTGTTTAGTCTATTATTCTCAAAATGTGCAGGAAGTATATTCCCTCTGTCTACATCAAGTTCTTCTGTAAACACTATTTACATAATAATTTATTTTGTAAATTTGTGATCGCATTTTCATTGTTCATAGTCTTTACGCTGGTGTCTTGGCTTAAATTGTTGATGCATTCAAATGAAGTCACTGTTTATCAGTGTTGAAAAGTGGCTTGGCAGCTGTTTGTGAAAGCATATAGGGTTAGAAAGACATTCACCTTCTGTAAGTCTTTCAAATTAACTATGTAATTGATGTATGGTACCATAAGATAAGTGGTTGTTTCTGGATTTACTGTGGGGATAAACATACACTGTAATCGGGGAAAATTATACAAAGTACATTTCAAAATGGCTTTCCTTTGTATTTTGTTTGGAATCCCCAGTGCATGTGTGCCCTTTGAGATGCAATAAACACAATGAACAAAGTAAATAAACTTCTTGTCTTTAATTTCATATTGTGATTAAGTTTCTTTTGTTTTATATTTTGGAAAAAATGGTCACAAATTAAGTATTTTCTTTTTTCAACAGTGATTTTGGAAGTTGTGAAAAAAGTGGCAAGGTAAATTGCAGATTAGGTGTCAACATGTATTCTGGAGAAACGTGGTATTTCACCAATAAATGGTTTTTGTTTTGGCATTTAAACTATGAACTATGCTGTTAATTTAATGGTCTTAATATACCAGTAATCAATATGATCAACCCTTAAACGTAGGTTTTCATACATAATATGTATTTCTCTTATTCTTGCCCCACAGCAGACAAAAATATCTGTAAAAGCTAATCAAGCTGTGAGAGATTAGTGGTAGTCATATTCCTTATATTTCAAGTCAATGCTTCATTAAAGAAAAGTCTGTCAGACGTTGTTAGGGGCATATTTATACTTTTGGTGCAAAACTGCACTAACGCAGTTTAGCACCGGCTTGCACAGTTTCTGAGCACCAGCCGGGCACCATATTTATGGAATGGTGCGCAAGCGGGTGCAAACGGTAGGTTAGCGTAAAAAAAAAAGAAAAATATGACGTTAGCCAGGTAGGGCTGGCGGTATGGGAGAAGGGGGTTTTGCACCAAAAAATGACGTTAGGCAGGTTAGAGTTAAAAAAATAAAAATAACGCTAACCAGCCTAGAGTCATTTTCTGACGCAAAACCATCCATACCACATTACTTCTGTATTAGAAAAGACAGGAGTCATGGCCACCACCCCACTGGCCAGCAGAGGGGAACAGGGTCCCCTGGGCATGGCCATAGCACTTACAAAAAAAAAAAAAGATTACCTGTACTTACCTATACTTACCTGGGATGGGGTCCCTCATCCTCTGCTGTCCCTCTGGTGTTGGTTGGGGTGTCCCTGGGGTCGGCACCTGTGGGCTTATTCCATGATGCCCCACCATGGAAATAGGCCCTCAGGTCTCCTAACACCTTCCCTGACCCAGGCATTAAATAATGGTGCAAAGCAAGCAAGCTTTGCACCAGTATTTGACCCCTCCTCCCCCCATGCCTGATTTTAGCATGGGGGGATAAATATAGCGCTGAGGCCATAGAGCCATTTTTTGTACGGGAACGCCTACCTTGCATCACATTAACGCAAGGTAGGTTTCCATGTCCAAAAAATGACTTATTCCATAAATTTGGTGCTAGATGGGTCTAGCGCCAAAGTATAAATATGGAGTTAGTTTTGCACCAAATTTGCTTAAAATAAAATAAAAAAAAGACGCAAGTTCTGGCAAAACAAGTATAAATATGCCCCTAAGTTCCCTTATCTGACAGCCAGAGCCAATAATTTGTTAACACCTAAACAAGGTGTGCCAAATTATTTCAACTTATATCACACACAATTTCTGTAACCAGTCTTCATACTTAAATTCCCTGTGTTTACCTGACTGGAGAAAACCCAAATGGGAAATTTGAATAGTCTCCTTTATTGATAAACACATCTCCACTAGATGTTTTGGAGACTTACAAGGTCCAAATAGGGGCTGGAGTAAAAAAAATTCTAGCTATTGCGTCAAGAATTTTCAATTCTATTAAGGACACGGAGGCGAGGATTATGCTTTCTCTTTCTCTACTGACTTAAACAGCAGCCAATCAAATACAAGTAACAGAAAAAACTACAACACCCAGGATACCTAACATCCTGTCACATGGTCCAATCACCGTCCATGTCCTCTGCTATGAGTCCTTTGACCTATGAAGTCACTTCCTCTTTCTTTGTTCAAAACAGATAAAATCAACTTGAAATCGAACTTCTTACGCCATCCCGTAATCCGGAGTCATGAACTTCTTCTCCATACTGAAGAACCGAAACTTGGAAGGCTCCATGCCGGAGAAACAACTGGTTAGAACATTATAACCCAACTTTCTTGAGGTTGCGAATTTCAGGCGTTCTTCTGATCAGAAGCTGTAACAACAAACAGGCAGGTAATATCTCATAAAGTATACCTTATCTCAAACTTTATAATTGAAAATAATGGGAGGGTTAAATAACAATATATCATCAGATATGTACAATAATTGATAATAAATATTCCATATATATAACAAGGGAGGGATAATCCTCGCCTCCGTGTCCTTAATAGAATTGAAAATTCTTGACGCAATAGCTAGAATTTTTTTTATTCTATGTCAGGACCGGAGGCTCCGATTATGCTAGTTTTTATTTTTGTTTTTTATTTATTTTTATTGTTTTATTCAGTTAAACACAAACCAAAGAAACATACATTAATTCAGCAGATCTCTCGACAAGTGGGTAAGGATATATGAGAGTCATTACACATCATATAACTACTGTGGTATCCCATATCGCAGACGTGACTCTGCCGGTATCTCTCTCTGTATGCTGATATCCAGGGATCCGTTCCAGGAAAAAGAAAGGAAAGAAAAAGCCCTCCATATCGGAGGAGTGCAACAGTCCGCCACCCCGTAGAAGGGCAAGGGCAGACACGCCCAATGGTATTAATCTAACAACGTCGAGCAGGGAGAACTGCAAAAAGATAACAATTGCAAAAACCTCTAAAAACAGGCAGGTGGAGGACACAGCCACATCGCGCAGGGCTATCGCACAGCAAGGTAACTCGCATGATTCGGGGGGGATTGAAACGCGCAGATAGGGGACATCAGTCACACAGCACTCTCAGTCTGCGTCGCAAAGTATTCATTTAAAGGGCTCCAGATATCTTTAGGGCGGGATCTCTCTGGCATGAGTTCCCAGAATACTAACAGCTGATCATGGCAAAAAGCAGCATCTCGTAACCAATCCGATCTACGGGGGGCTCTCCCCTGGCCCCAGCACATTGCGACTCTTCGCTTAGCCAGCAGCATGAGTAGGCCCACTAAACGTCTATGCGGGCCATGAACCTCGTCCATATATCCCAACAGCGCTATCTTAGGAGAGAGGGGTATCTCCTCCTCTATCATTTCAACAATCGACCGTCTTATCTCCTCCCAAAACTTATACACTTCCGCACACTCCCATGCCAGGTGAAAGAAGCCCGCGTCCCGAGCTCCGCATCGGACGCAGCGTGTGTCCGCTTGCAGTCCCATGGAATGTAGTTTCCTCGGCGTATAATATATTCGGTGCAGAAACTTGAAGTGCAGCAAGCGCAGTCTATAATTCGGGGACAATGTCCTCATATGAGCACAACAGCTGTGCCACATCGCTTCCGGGATAGGCTCCCCCACATCTCTCGGCCATGTAGCCCGAGCGGGTACCACAAGGCCGCCCCCCTGCTCCTGCACAGCATTGTACAGCTTAGTTATCAACTTGGAGGGGGATCTCGCGCTACAGAGTGCCTCCAGAGCCCGAAACTCCGAGGGAGCATCCGGCTCTTCAAAAAAACGAACCCGCAGCAAAGCGCGGACACAGAGAGCACAAAAACGCTGCAGCGGGGTGCCATCACAGTTCGAGAGTGCACCAGGAACATCCAACAGCCGACCGTCCACCACCCAGTCTCCCAGAACCGGCAAGTCAGCGTCTCGTAGAAACCCGTGCACCCCTCCATCACAAAACATCTGGGCATCCGCCACCGCCATAACAGGCAGCGATGGAGCAAAGGGAGCTGGCATCCCAGCCCGCTGCATCAACGCTCTCCATGCTCCCGCAGTGCAGGAGACCGTGTCTATTCCTCTAGAACGGGGGAGAACCCGCCTGCCGAGCGCACATACCAAGCCGTCAGGCCAGACAGAATCACTCTCCGGTGCAAGGTGTGGCATATAACGGGTCGGATTCAGCCAATAGTACGCAAAATGCGCCTGTGCACAGTGATAATATAACTCCAGGTCTGGGGCTGCCAATCCGCCTCGCTCAAATGGCTGCGTCAATTTCTCCCAAGCGATGCGGGGCTGTCGCCCCGCCCATGCCAGCCGCACAAGCGCGGATCTCAGGCGGCGGAAATAAGCCTTAGTGAGTGGCAGGGGAAGATTCACGAATAAATACAAAAATTTAGGGAGTACCACCATCTTAGCAATAGCAATGCGACCAGTCAGTGAAAGGGGCAGAGCTTTCCAGACCTCCACCTTTTCCTCTAGCCATGTCAGCGCTGTCCCGTAATTAGCAAGCCGAAGCGTTTCCGCGTCGCAGCACAGGTGTATGCCCAGATAGCGCACTGGCCCATCTGCCCAAACCAAAGGGTATCGCAAATCAAATCTCTCCATGCTAGGGGTTAGTGGCAGGATCATTGATTTCGACCAGTTAATAGTGACCCCAGAAAAGTTCCCAAAGCGAACAATTTCATCTAATAAGATATCTAGATTTTGCCCGGGATTGCACACGTATATCGCGATATCATCTGCATATAAAGATATCAAGACAGGGCGTTGCCGGAACTGTAGGCCGCTATTACTATATTTCTGTCGCAGTCCTGCCGCCAGTGGCTCCATAGCAGCCGCAAAAAGAAGCAGAGACAGCGGGCAGCCCTGTCGCGTTCCCCGCGAGACCAGGAATGGGGCTGATATACCACCGTTAAGGCGCAACCTGGCAGTAGGCAGAGTGAACAACAACCTGATCCAGTTCACAAAACGCGCGCTGAGACCCACTCGGTTCAGAAGTGCAAACATATACTCCTAGGCCAGAGAATCAAAGGCCTTAGCCGCATCAAGAAACACTGCAGCCACATCATCGCCTGTCTCTAGTGATCCCAGCACCGCAAAGAAAGTACGCAGATTATGGCTCGTGGATCTCCCGGGAATAAAGCCCGATTGATCCGGAAGCACCATTCTAGAGAGTAGTGGCTGTAGTCGGGTAGCTATCATTTTTGCGAGAATCTTGTTATCAATGTTTATCATGGAAAGTGGGCGATACGAATCGCATCGTGTCGGGTCCTTCCCAGGCTTCAAAACAGTTATTATTAAAGCCTCCCGGAGGGAGGTCGGAAGCGACCCCGTCGCCAGAGACTCCTCATACACCTCCAGCAAATAGGGGGCAAGGATGTCCCCATATTCTTTATAAAAGGCAGGGGTTAAACCGTCGGTGCCCGGAGACTTATCCCCAGGTAGGCTTTGGATCGCCTCCACCACCTCCTCTACTGTGAACGGCATATCCAGGTACATCCTGTGTGCCTCCTCAAACCATACTAACGCAATGCTCTCAAAATACTCCTTCATATCTGCCTCCCTAAGACCCACCGGAGGCGCGTATAGCTGCGAGAAAAATTTAGTAAATACCTGCATCACGCCTCCCGTTCCAGTCACCCTGCCTCCCTCAGTATCTATCACCTCAGTGACGTAATTGCTGGCCCAGGGGCTGCGCAATAATCCCGCTAGTGTCCTCCCGGCTCTCTCACCCTCGCCATACCTGCGAGCCTGCGCATGTCTCCCAAGGAAGCAAACCTCTCGGAGAGAGGCCTCCTCATACAGTGACACCTCACGCCTGATTTCGGCAAGCACCTCGTTTGACCATGTCGCCTCTAAGCGCCGTTCCAGGTCACCAAGCCTCCTTTCGATATCAGCCATCTCCCGCCTTAAAGCTTTCACTATCCCATGCTGCTTTGCAAGACACACCCCACGGATAACCACTTTAAATGCCTCCCATACAGTGCCAGGGGAGTCCACCGACCCTCGATTCTCCTAAAAAAATAACCGAATAGCCTCCCGTACCTCCCCTCGGAAGGTGTCGTCCCGGAGAGCACCACTGGGGAGCCGACACATCACCATCGGTTGTAGCTCACCAGGTATCGCCAGCTCTAATAACACCGGTGAGTGGTCTGACAGCGTACGGGGAAGATGGTCTATTGCTCTAGTCCAGTCCTCCACATCTCTAGTGCCCAGCCATCGATCAATACGGGACCAACTGCTATGGAAGTAATTTAGACAGGTGCCCTCCCGCACTCCTATATGTCTCTGCCTCCACAGATCTACCAGCGCGCCGCTATCCATTACTGCTGTCAATGACCTTGCTGAAGAAACATGTTGCATCTTGGCCGCACTCTCCCGGTCCAGCCACGCATCTAGGACAACATTAAAATCACCGCCCCAGATCACAGCCCCAGCTCCCAGCGACTCTACTTGGCGCCATACCTCCAGGAAAAACTCCGGGTCATCCACATTTGGCCCATATACTGCCACTAGCCGGCAAGCCCTGTCTAACAACACTCCGCTCAGTATTACATATCTACCATTGGGGTCAGAAATAATTTCGAGCGTGCGCCACTGCAGCCCCTTACGGATAATGATTGCAACCCCACGAGCGTAGCTAGAGTATGCAGAATGGTGAGCCTCCCCAACCCAGCCAGCTTTCAGCCTACCAACTGTCGATGCCATCAGATGCGTTTCTTGTACCATACAGATGTCAATGCCATGACGCTTAACATAAGCCATCACCAGCTGGGCCTTTCGATTATCATTTAGTCCCCGCACATTCCATGTCAAGCATCTCACAGCAGAAGAAACATCATCCCCCGTCCAGAACCACAGTCATACAACTCTGCACATGGACACATCCCTCCACCTGCCAAAAACTTAACAAAAAAGGAACCAGGAACATTTCCCAATTAGCCCCATCCTCCCACCTCCCACCCAGGCCCCCCAATCGGACCCTCGTAGTGTCCCATCCAACCATCCCTAGAGCCCAAACTGCAGGCATGTAACAGAAAATAACCGGAATCATCCGTGGGGGCAGAAGCCTCCCGTACAACTCTCCACCCAGATGGTCTAGGGGAGAGGGGCCACGGGAAAGCAGCAGCTACACATCAGGGGCAGATCGCGGAGCGGACCCACACGCCCCCACAGCCTCAGAGGTAATGGAGTCCCGAACCTAACACTTAATCATTGTCACTGAGAGAGGCGTCTTCGGAGCCCACCCCCCCCGGCGTCCCCGCCCCCGCTGCTTAGGTAATCGTCTTGTGAACTTATTCGCCTGCTTTGGATCCGAGAAATACAGCACTTTGCCTTCATGTCGCACCCTCAATTTAGCTGGGTATAACAGAGCAAACCCGATTCCAGCCTGGCTGAGCAGGCGCTTTGTCGGTAGAAAAGCCCGCCTCTGAGCTTGTACACCTGGGGTATAATCGGGAAAGAAGTTAATTTCGGAGTTCTTATACACTAGAGGACTTTTCTCCCTAGCTAGCCGGAGCACAGTATCTCGGTCCCTGTAATTCAATAGTCGTGCAATAATTGGGCGTGGAGGAGTGCCAGGCGGGGGGCGAGGGCCCAAGGAACGATGTGCCCTCTCAATCACCAACAGCCGAGAGAGCTCGCCAGCGAACAGCTCTTGTAACATATTCTCGACGAAGTCCTCCATGCGTCCCATGTCAGTTGCCTCCAGCAGCCCCACGATGCGGATGTTGTTACGTCGGGACCGGGCCTCCAGGTCCTCATTTTTGTTTTGTATCACCTCCAGGAGACGCTCCATCTGTGCAATCTGTTCTCTATCGCCACTGCGCGCATCCTCTATCTCAGATGTGCGAGTCTCCAGAGTCTCAAACCTAGCATCGTGGTCATCTACCCGGGCTCTGATGCGGTCAAGCCGCTCCGATACATGATCTAGCTTGGCGTCTATCCCCACCAGGCTGGTCTTAAGTTCCATGAACATGGATCTCACAGACATCTCTGCAGATTCCCCCTCGGCGTCTGCATCTCCAGTCTGGGAGGCGGAAGGGGCGCCGCGTTTTTCTCCTCCAGAGAAGGAGAGTTTAGCCTGTCGCTTATCTGCCTTGCCCATCTTGCAATACTACACATATAGTGTAACTAGCACAGTCCAGATGCACCTATCCAAGACTGCGGGTCTCTGTCTCCAAAAAAATCACCTGGTCAGCTGCTTCGTTTTCCTCACCAGGCCACCAGGCGGCCCCAGGGAGCACCTGGCGATCTCCTCCTCTCCCAAGTCAATCCGTTTCCGTATGTAGGTTCCGTAAGCCCCACCAGCAGCAGGGGGGTTCGACACAGCACAGGGGGGATGGGGGGGGGGGGGTCAGCTGGCCACCAGATTGCAGAACCAGGATGCTTAAGCTCCACGAGCCAGGGGGGACCTCAGGAGCACAGCGCCGTACCAGCCAGGGCCTCCGACCCGATCCCCAATCCGCCCCTTACCTGGTTCTGTGCTGTTAGTACAGTGCAGGGTTCCAGAAGCGGTCCGCAGGGCACCAGCAATGTTCGTGTGCAGGCAGCCGGGGGCAATACCAGGGACCACCATGCAGATCCCTCAGCAGGCCCCAAATTCAGGCCCTCGCCTCCTTCAGTCACAGTGCTCTCAGAAAGCGCTTATTATCGACCGGGCCCCGCACGCTCCTGCCGGGGGCCCGGGGATCAGAAAGCCCGGAGGGAAACTCCAGCCGAGGGTCGGGAGCTGCCCATGAGGCCGGAGCCCCCAGCCGCCGCACGCACCAGGAGCCAATCAGCAAAAGAAGGGGAGGGAGGGGGAGCCGCGGTCCGAAACGGCTGCCGATCAGGCTCCCCCGGGGTCCCTCGCGCCCCCGTCCTCTCTCCCCTCGACCGGGGGGGCGGCCGCAGCCTCCCTCCTCTCCGCGCACACCACGGAAGCCGGCGCGCGCGGACGACCGCCGGCGCCAGGCCTCTCAGCGCGCCTCAGCCTCCCGGGTGCCCGCAGCAGCCAAACCCGGCTCGCACAGCGTCGTCGGAGTCTCCGGGGGGAAGTCCCAGGGGTCTGCTCCTTCACTGCCGCATGTAGGATAAATTATGTCGGATAAATTGCCCGGCCCCGGCAGAGCCTCACAGAGTGACGGCCATCTTGCCTGGTGGCCAAGCCACGCCCCCCATTATGCTAGTTCAAAGCTGTTCCATCACCACACTAGCTACATCCAATACAGGTTTATGATAAAACTTACGAAAAGTATTTTCTGAAGACCAATCTGCAGCTTTCATTATGTCCTCTAAACGAGAACCTGAGGCAAATGATTTTGAAGCCATAGCCCCTCTAGCAGAATGGGCCCGAAAACCGAGGTATCAATACCTGCTTCACTCATCAACCATCTCATCCATCTACCTAAAGTAGCTGAGGAAACTGGTTTAAAAGGTTTTTGCAAAGCAATTAACAATTGACCTTTCTCATCCTGTCGAAATTCTTCTGTGACAACTTCATAATCCTTTAAACACTGAACAACACATAATTTTGAATTTTCCGTATAAACTGGATAGGATACTGACCTGCAATTTGTTTTAGTTCTTCTTGTCACCGAAAAGGAGACTCCTTCTGGCGAAAAAGTTCTACCTGCTAAATCTAAGGCTCTGACGTCCGATACTCTTTTGCAAGAGACAAGGCATAACAGCATGGTTAGCTTAGCTGAAAGTTGTTTGCGAGACAAATATCTGTTGGCAGGCCAAGAATCAAGGAATTTTAAAATAATATTAACATCCCATAAAACAGTATATTTAGGTTGAGGGGGTTTAGAAAGACGTATACCCCTCAAAAGCTTGCAAAATAATGGATGTTCTCCAATGGGCTTACCTTCTAACTGCGAATGTCCAGCTGAAATGGCAGATCTAAAATTATTGACCGTCCGATAAGCCAAACCCGAGCTAGATAGTTCTGCTAGAAAGTTAACAATCAAACCAATATGTGCTTGCACTGGATTGGCACCCCTTCCATCACACCAACTAGACCATCTGCGCCAGGCTGAATTATATCTCTTATGGGTATTACTGGCCCAGGCCTGTTTAATGAACTCCGCAGCTTGTTGCGAAACATCTGGGGTATTCCATCTCGAATATTCCATCTCGACCTGAAATTAACCAGACCAGAAGTGTTAACTTCCCTGACAAGATCAGAGGATGTTGAAGGCCCTCTGGACTCAAGAGAAGATTCGGGCAAGGAGGAATCAGAAGAGGAGAGGCACAGGCTAAATGCAGAGCACTGGGGAACCAAGGCTGTGCCCTCCAAAACGGAGTCACCAGAACAACCTCTGTTTTCTGTCTCCGCACATGAGACAGAACTCTGGCAATCATCAGAAAAGTAGGGAACGCATAGCCTCGAAACTGGGACCAGTCCTGAAGAAAGGCATCTGTCTTTAATGCATAAGGGTCTGGACGCCAACTGTAAAACGTTTGAAATTGGCAATTGAGACGTGATGCAAACAGGTCCACTTCACAATTGCCCCATTCCTTGACTATCTGAGCAAAAATCCGTGGATCTAACTTCCAATCGCTGGAGTCTGATAGGTATCTGGAGTTCCAGTCTGCTATGATATTCTGGTCCCCAGGCAGGTATTCCGCTATGACTACTATACGTTGAGATAGGCAATAATGCCAGAAATCCTTGGCAATCTCCGCCAGGATTCTTGACTTCGTGCCTCCCAGTTTGTTGACATACCTCACGGCCGATATATTGTCCATCCGTAATAGTATGCAACAATCTGTTTTCTGCGGGGAGAGACTCTTTATGGCAAATGAACCCGCTAGAAGTTCCAGACAATTGATGTGAAGGGATTGTTCTCATTCTGACCATCTGCCCCCCGTCACTAGGGAGTTGAAACGAGCTCCCCAACCCCATCTGCTGGCATCGGATTCTATCACTACCTCCGGGCGAGAGCCGAAAATCACTCTGCCATTCCAAGCTTCCATATGATGAAGCCACCATTGAAACTCCGATCTTACTTCGGTAGTCAATGGGATTTGTTCTGAGTAACTCAGACCCTGTTGTAAATGTCTGATCTTGAGCCTCTGAAGTGTCCGATAATGTATGGGTGCCGGGAATATCGCCTGAATAGAAGAAGCTAATAAGCCCACTATTCTGGCTATATTCCTCAATGATACGGTCTGACAGGTTAAAACCGATCTCAATTCTCTCTTGATGTTGCGTATCTTCTGAGATGGAAGGAGAAGTTGACATAACGTGGAATTTATCTGGAAGCCCAGAAACTCTATTATCTGTGTGGGTTTCAACAATGACTTCTGTACATTAATCAGAAAACCTAAATCCTGTAGGAGACTGATGGTCCAATCCAAGTGCGAGACTAGGACTTGAGGGGACTGAGCCATCAGCAGAATATCGTCCAGATATATAATCAATCTGACACCCTTGGTTCTGAGACATTCCATCACTGGTCTCAGTAGCTTCATGAAGCACCAAGGGGCTGACGATAGACCGAATGGGAATGCCAGGAACTCCAGGCATTGACCCTTTCACTGAAATTGTAGAAATCGTCTGTGGGGAGGAAAAATTGGAATCAACAAATAGGCATCTTTTAGATCCAGACGCATCTTCCAATCTCCTTCTAACAGGATGTCCCTTAACATGTGGATACCCTCCATCTTGAAATGTCTGTACAGAATCCAGTGGTTGAAATCCTTTAGGTTTAGGACTAAGCGGTGACCTCCTCCCTTTTTGTCTACTACAAAAATAGGGCTGAGGAAACCGAAGGGATGAGGGGAAGCAAATTGTACGGCTTCTTTGTCTAAGAGAGCTTGCACTTCTTTGTCTATATAATCTTGATTTGCTTGGGAAAAACACATTAGTGAAGGGGGGGAGAGTTGTTTGGGGGTACTGACAAACTCCAGTCAAAATCCCTCTACTGTTTGGAGAACCCATGGATCTCTGGATATCCGTTTCCAATTTGCTAAGCAAGATGCAATTCTGCCCCCAAGTTTGACCTTGGAAAAATGAATAATGCTCACCTGTGAAACTTGAGTCTTGAATAGCTCCTTGTTGTCCCCTGCGATGACCCCTGCGGAAGCGGGGTCGACCCCCTCTGGGTCGCGTGGGGTAGACGGTGGAGTCTTGATCTCCGTACCAACCACCTCTGCCTCTTGGATGGTAGTTTTGGGGACTGGTAAAGGAGCTGCGGCCGGACATACGTCCCCCGTAACGACCGGCCCTGCCAAAAAGGCCTTTTTTAAAAACCTTTTTAAGTGACATTTGTGCTTTGTCAAGGGAAGAAAAAGTGGAGCAAAACTTAGCTAGGTCTTTAATGAATGAGGATCCAAAGAGCAGTCCTTCGGCCGAAGGTCCTGCTTCAGAAGACGCGAGATCCGATAATTTGGGATCAGTGCGCATAAGCACCGATTTCCTTCGTTCTGCTGAAATGGCACAGTTAGAGTTACCTAAAAGACACACAGCTCTTTGTGCCCACCAGATAAGGACATCGGTGTCCACCGGAGAACCAGATTCTTTGGCTACATATGCCAATTCAGGATCTTAGTCAAGGGTCCTGAAAGGTCCAATAGTTTGTCTTGGCAGCTGCGCCATGAGCGGTCTAAGCCTTTTTTGGGATCTTTAGCTAATTTTTTCATGAAGGTGACCATGGTGAGGTCTATCTCTGGAGTTTCAGACACCTTGCCTTCCAGGTCAGGTCTGGGGCATTCCGCCTTCAGGCGTGACCTAACTTCTTTATCGAAGCTTTTTCGGCTTGAACATATTGCGCTACTTCGGGAGAGGGAACCCAATTGGAGGACCTGGGATGAATAATTTCTGTAGGATCAAAGTCCAGAACCTGGAGTGGGGGGGGTGTTTTCTTACTTTTCTTGCTCGGTACAGGGTCATCAGAACCATCTGAATCATCAGAGGAGGAAGTCTTATCAGAGGAAGAGGAAGAAAGGGGGATTCCTTTTTTCGAACTGTAACTGTGTTCGCCACTGCGTTTTTTCGCAGTTTCTCGAAAGCGTCAGCATGAATAGCACTGACCTCTGCTCCTGGTTCCAGATTTTTGGCTTTATCTTTTTATTTTTTGGGTTCTTGTTGTCGCTGAGACCAACCCTGGGATCGGGCGAGGTCAAATATTTGCCCAGAAAAAGGGCCCAGAGCTTTCATTAGAGCCTCATTAACTGATTGTTGGACCCTGGTATCAAGGGCTTCCACCAGATCAACCTCAAGTTGATTACCCAACTCTTCTGTGTAGTATTCGGTTTCCTGCTCATCCCATTGAGCCATGGTTCAAGGATAGTAACAATACTGAGGAGGAAAAATTATTATAAACCAAGGGTCCAATCGGGGGAGTGCACAAACCCCAAGTTCAGGCCAGGAAAAGGAGCCCTTAATTAAAGTGTGGTGGGAGCGACCTGAAAAGCACTCTAGGCAGAAGCCTGTTCTTTATTTTACAACCCAGCCAGCCTTTAATAACTGCTGGGCGTCAGGGAGCAATATTTAGCTGAGGGAATTGGGCACAGACTAACACGCAGCATACATGAGCCGATCGATTTCCAATCTGGAAAGAGATCGGCTCGATAATGCGCGCGCGTTAAAAATAGAAAAAAGACTGCCCGAGGGCAGCTCAGCTCCCACTCCACCAAAGAGACGGGCTACACAAATTGGCAAAATGCCAAAATATTAAGCCCGAGGGCGCTTACATCAATAGCAGGAAAGCGCGCTGAATCGCGACGCTTATTTAAACCAATTACACAATTAAAAACACTCGTAATACATTCAGAATGCAGGAGAGAAAATAAACGTGTACTTATCTGCTGCGAAGCAGCAAAGAAAGAGGAAGTGACTTCATAGGTCAAAGGACTCATAGCAGAGGACATGGACAGTGATTGGACCATGTGACAGGATGTTAGGTATCCTGGGTGTTGTAGTTTTTTCTGTTAATTGTATTTGATTGGCTGCTGTTTAAGTCAGTAAAGAAAGAGAAAGCATAATCTGAGCCTCCGGTCCTGACATAGAATTTCAGGCATTGTCTTTACTCAAATATTTGTTGTTCTGTTTGAAGCACAACAAACTTTCCTTATCAACAAATAAGTTACATCTAACCTTATTCTCTGTGTTCAATATACTCATATCAGATTTAATGAGAGAATATTAATGATATCAAAATACATTATAAAAAAGGTTCTGTACAACTTTCACCTTAGTGTAGATCATATAGTAGCACCTCTCTGTTTTACATCATTGTAATGCTTTCCAAAAAGCAGGGAGAGCAGTGCAGATGTACTATGCCTTTGCGTTGTTGTTGCGTCACACAAGACGAGTTCAAACTGAGGGGGCATGGTGGGTGAAAAACAATGGACAAGGATGCGGCCCGAGCGATTGCCATTGGCTGAGATTAATTCCAACATTCTATCCATCACCTTGTTTTTGTTGCCCTAAGTGTCACTGGTATGCTCAGACATGGGTCCCATGCTCACTGTGCCAATGGAACCAAGCTATACCTTGTTGATGAGCCCTAATAAAGGCAAAACCAGTTCTAGGTGGCTTGTGTTCCATACCAGAGAGACCTGGCCTGCCAGTTTGGCCTACTGGACTGTTCCCATTTGAGAAGGGTCAAGCCTGATTTGCATATAGCTGGGTGCAAACTGAGGTGAAATGGTGGGTGAAAAAACAGTGCATTGTGGTGCAGGCACAACCAATTGCCCATGGCTCTGATTCATTCCAGCATTCCATCTATCACCTTGTTTTCGTTGCCTTTTCTTTTTTAGTGGGCACAAAGTCTATAAGTGGAAAAATACAATCCTATTGTGACTGTACATGATCCTCTCACACAAACACAAGGCATACATTGCACCTGGACCTCTTTTACCTACTCTTGCCAACTCATAACTTTATCTTTGTTCATCATAGTTGTTGCCCTCTTGGTGGATACTCGGTTCCTGAAACAATAGTTTTGTAGACCTTGGTTCTACCTTGACCCTTCTCTGACACATACTTACAATAACCAGGGTCTGGTTACTCTTTACTTCAGCCCATGCTGAACTGCAAATATCTAGTGCTGAATTCCTCCCTACTGTAGACTGTAATTGCAGTCACAACAGCTCACAGTGCCTCATCACTGAGGTTCTCAAGGTGACATTTTAGCCGATATGTATGTATATGGTATATCTATAGTGCAAACCTATTCAAAAGACAGCTGAGCGCTGAACATGGTCAAGCATTATCTCATCAATTTTTTACTTAACCAACCAAGCCACACATTTATTTCCCACAACCAGGATCCATGAAGACGGTCTCCTCTTCTAGACACATTGCCACTAAATCTATTGCCATAAGTACACCAAAAACTAAAATGTGAAAAATGAATGGAACTAATACTCCTCCAAACTGAAGGAGCAGTCATTACTCCATATTGTCAGATGTTTCAGCTAGAACTTGGCTGTCATTGCTCTTTTGATTTCCCTATTCATTCCTCTTAAGCTGGTGTTTAAACCCATCAACGTGGCTCAGCTTGCCTGTGGACTCTTTTTAGAGATAAATAGTATCCAATGAAACAACATACATAATTTTTTGAAGTAGTACCTGTAGCGATTTCTTATCCCATCGTAATTTGTTTTCAATTACTTTATATAATCTCATCAGACAATAAAAAGAAGCCTTCACCTCATTACAATGTCTTTTGATGCCCCCCATCCAGAGCTCTTGAGCCACTTGGGCTATTACTTTTTATACTGTGTAAGGGACTCTTGTTTCCTGTGAATGGGATTGAGTATCAGCCGTCTTGTTATCCATTTTTGAGATGCGCTTTCCCTAAACTGAATGTTGCACTTCAAACACTGTAATATAACTATATTTATATGTACAGGTGCCCCTTGTTCATTTTGTATCGGAAAACACTTTTTTTTCTACATGGATCATCACTTTTTTCCCCAGTGACATTGTTCACCAATGTGCAAACTCCATAGCTGGCTAGGAATGCAAGGTCATAATGCTGTGTCCTTTTCCACAGCTAGTCCTCAGGCCACAGTTTTGTACACAACTGTCCCCTGTGCAAGGTCATACTGCTGTGTTCTTATCACAATCAGTCCTCAGGCCACAGTTTAGTACAGCACTGTCCCTACCCTATAAAACCAAATCCTTGAACCTTACCTGCATCTGTGACAATTTCCTTCATCATTCCACACCAAATATATTGATAACCAGTGAACTTTAAAAAAAAAAAATACACCATTCCTACAGGCATCTTGTTTTCTGTGTAATTTAAAATCAATGTTCTTTGTGAATGCAACAACCCCGGAAGAAGGTAAGTTCTTCATTTCAAGCTAGACCCTTAGGGTTACAATAGCAGCTGGTAGACCCTGTCAGGGCTCTATCCTTCCTCCAGCTGTCACTAGCTCCTTGCATACATTCCACAATACATACCAACATTATTTTACATCATTCACTCACAGCATTCCAAACACCAGCTCAGATATATAAGTAATGCAGACACTCTGGGTACTAGCACCTCTATTCCTTACAAACGACTAAATATAAAAGTGATTAGTTTGCATAAATGGAGCAGAGACAATTATTTACAACCACTCAATCACCAACATATCTAGCTTATACAGTCACCCAAAAACAAACAAAACTCTCCAGTACCCATGGAGACACAGCAAAAATATAGTTAGCAGTCACAGCAATCCTACTACGGGTCAAACCTGAGACTTCCCACACCTCATGTCACACAACGAATTGAGGCAACAACTAGTTTTTGACTACCATTGCACAGTAGTCCAGATGTGCAAGCCTTATGATCTCCTCGGACATGAGGCCCTGCCACCACATCTGCTCTCTTACAGTGACTCCTTACAACATTTATTCATGCAGAACATGTAGTAACAGGTAGCCAATCATGTGACAGACAGGACATGGAACCCACCAGCTTCCTTCGACAAAGGTTGTCCCTGTCATCCCTTTATCTATACATTTGAGGCACAAACAAAACCTGAATCTTTAAACATAAATCACTCTTAGAAATGGGATCTCTAGTTGGCAAAGGTATGCATCCTGTCCAAGTAGGGACCTGTAACAGAGTTGTTCGGCACCTACTGGATAGTGCGAGTATGGGGCCGACAACTCTGTACCCCTGGAGCACTTTTGAAAGTCAAAGGAGCTGGACCATCCACGCAAACCCGAATATCCGGTAGGGAGAACACTGAAGAGACCGAGTGCCGGAGAAGGAGACGCACGCCACAAAGAAAGGACAAGTGCACCCATCATCCCAACGGGAGAGGGACCAGAGGTGAGAGGAAACGAGAGAACCTGCCACGTGTCATACAGGTACGTGCCTGCATACATAATTCTACAAAGTACTTATGGAGGTGGGGAGGAGGGGCGGACAGGCTGAGGGAGGGAGAGGGAGAAGCTTAACATAGAGAAGAAGTGGCTGTTTTAAAACATTGGGCACCATCATTACTGGGCTCCACATTTCACCAGCACAGGTTTATAAATCATATCAACTTAAATGAAGAGACAGTACTACCAGATCTGAGCACTATCCTTCACTATATCAACAGGAGATTTTATTTTTCTTTCTGCAGGGGCTTTTCTCTCCCTTTTAAATTCTTCTTTTCCGGGTCTTCCTTTTCCTCTTTCTCTCCACCCCTTTAAAAACAAAAATATATGAACAAGAAAATACGGTCCACTTACCTTTTCTTTTGAATCTGTTCCCTGGAATCCAGCCTGTGGTGGTGCAAGCTACTTCTGATCCCTGAGATGATATCTAAAAGGCGAATAGAAGAAAAACCATAGACGAGAACAGACAGAGTAAAAGTCAACAGGAAGAAACAAAGAAGGACAACTAAGCAAGAAATTGATTGATTAAGACTGATCTCTGCACATAGAAACCAAATAAATAATAACATCCTCATATCATAAAGATTGGCCAGGTCCATTCTTTTATCCATCTTGATATAACAACTAGGAACAACCCACTACTGGACCACAATCCTAGTCAAGATAAGTCACAACACTACCTAAATTATCATCTGCTCACCCTATGGTAGCTTGGCACAGAGCAGGCAGGCTTAAGTTAGAAGGCAATGTGTAAAGTATTTGTGCAATAACTCATACATTAACACAGTGAAAACACCACAACAAGACTCCACACCAGATTAGAAAAATAGATTATGCCTTCATCAATAAATTAAGACCAGAACGAAAAATAATCCACTGTGTAGAAAGCAAAATATGAATTTTCAAAAAATAAATGCAAAATGGTGCTTACAATCAAATATCGCTCTTAGGGCCATATTTATACTTTTTGACGCAAAACTGTTTAACGCCGGCTAACGCCATTCCAAAGCGCCATGCGGGCGCCTTATTTATTGAATGACGTTAGCCGGCGCTGTGGACTGGTGTGCGTAAAAAAAAATGACTCACACCAGGCAGTGCCGGCGTATGGGAAAATGGGGCTTGGTCGCCAAAAAATGGGGCAAGTCAGGTCTGAGGCAAAATTCTTGCCTCAACCCGATTTGCGCCATTTTATTTGACGCCCAACCTCCATTGACATGACTCCTGTCTTAGCAAAGACAGGAGTCATGCCCCCTTGCCCAATGGCCATGCCCAGGGGACTTATGACTTATGTCCCCTGGGCATGGTCATTGGGCATAGTGGCATGTAGGGGGGCCCAAATCAGGCCCGCCTATGCCAAAAAAAAAACATAAAAAATACTTACCCCAACTTACCTTTCCTTCCCTGGGATGGGTCCCTCCATCCTTGGGTGTCCTCCTGGGGTGGGCAAGGGTGGCAGGGGGTGTCCCTGGGGACATGGGAGGGCACCTCTGGGCTCCTTCCGAGCCCACAGATCCCTTAACGCCTGCCCTGACCAGGCATTAAAAAATAACGCAAATGCGGCTGGACGTCATTTATTAAGGCCCGCCCACTCCCGTGCGTCATTTTTGCACGGGAGTTTAAATAAGGCGCAAATGCCTTAGAGTCATTTTTGGCGTGGAAACGCCTACCCTGCATCTCATGAACGCAAGGTAGGTGTCCACGCTAAAAAATGACGCAAACTCCAAGATCTTTGGCGCTAGACGGGTCTAGCGTCACAGTATAAATATGGAGTTAGCTTTTCGTCGGATTTGCGTAAAAAAAAACGACGCAAATCTGGCGCAAACAGAGTATAAATATGCCCCTTAGAGCTTTGTTAGAAATTTGATCTTTAGTTCTCAGAGGTTTGCACTCTGTTTAAATAGGGACCACAGTCCTACTCAGGGCAAGTAAGCACCAATAAATGTTTGCCTGTGCTCACCCTCTGGTAGATTGGCATAGAGCAGTCAGGCTAAACTAAAGAGGTCATTTGTAAAGTATTTGTGAACACACACAGTAGCACAGTGAAAACACCACAAAAGGATGCCACACCAGTTTAGAAAAGTAACCAATAGTTATTTGCGTCAAACAAGACCAAAACAATAAAAATCCAACATGCACAGGTCAAGTTATGAATTTTCAATGATGCAATCAAAATACAGTGCTTAGAAGATACCTACTCTAACTGGAATTATCTGGGTCCCCTTGACAGGGTAAATTCAAAAGGGCAGTCCAACACTAATATAGTGTGGGCTGGGTACCGGAGTCACGCAGACCTGCTGACATTACCTCTGTTGTGTTGATGCGTTGATCCTGAAGATGGGATGCGCCACGCTTGCAGGCAATGCATCGTTTCCTGATTGGGCAACATTGTTGATGCTTCGTTGTCCAGAAGCAATGAGTACTGGTTCCGATGTGTTGGTGCTGTGTCGGCAAAGCCCGGGCTGTGTTGTAAGTTGGGGTTGTTGTGTTGCACAGTTGGTGAGCGGTATCCGCAGCTTCGGTGCAGACTGTGGTAAAGAGGCGTTTGTGCAGCGGGATGCGTCGGTTCCAAGTGACGTCCTGGTGTCATCTCAGTTCTTCTGTTGCAGCAGCACACTCACCTCCAAGGGCCCAGTAATGGATTTGGCACCACTTGGCAGAGCAGGACTCTAAGCAGATGAGGCCAGGTGCTGGTAGCAAGATGCAGGTGAAGTCTTTGATGTCCTTGAGACTTCCAAAACAGGATGCAAGTTCAGTCAGGCCCTTGGAGAAACTTTAGATTGCAGGATGTAGAGCGCTAGGTTCAGTCCTCACTCCCAAGCGTATAGCAGGCAGCAGGCCTACACAGCAGGGCAAACAGCACAACGATCCTTCTTCCTGTTAGAATGTCCTCACTCTAGAAGTGTTCCTTCTATATGGTTTCAGAGGCCCAGTACTACCCATATGTGTCTTTGAAGAGGGGGGTCCTCAGAGTGGTTTTGAAGTGCCTGTGTTTCCTTTTAGCCCAGGCCTGTCTGCTAGGAAGTCTGTGGAGGGTTATCAGTCCTATGTGTGGGGTCAGGTCACTACTCTTTGAAGGGTGGAAAGCCCCTCCACCCTTTCTCCCCAGGAAGACCCATCGGTATGCAAATGGAATGCAGGGGCAGTGGAGTGTCCTGTGTTGTATGGTTGTCTGGATGGAATGCACAGATGCAGACCACACAGACCAGACACGGATTGGAGGCAGGCTAGGCACAGAATGGTTAAAGTAAGAAAATGCCAACTTTCCATAAGTGGCATTTTCAGACCAGCAACTTAAAAAAACACCTTTACCAAAAGATATGTTTTTGTTGTGAGTCCAGAGACACCAAACTCCATGTTTCTATCTTTTCTCAGTGGGAAATTACACTTAAAAGATGTTTTAAGGTAATCCCCATACTAACCTACGGGAGCCATAGTCCTTGTAATATTGAAAATGAATGTAAGAGTTTTTAACTACCTGGACATGTTAAACTTAAAATTACATGTCTAACTTTTTACATACACTGCACCCTGCCCTTGGGGCTAACCAGGGCCTACCTTTTGGGTGTCTGAAAATGTAATAAAAAGGAAGGTTGGGGTCGAAATGGCAGTTTAAACTGCACAAACAGGCTTGGCTATGGCAGGCCTGAGTCATGTTTGAAAGGCTATCTGTAGGAAAGTACCATCTTGCCTGGCATGTTACCCCCATATTTCACTGTATATATGTTGTTTTAGTCTGTGTCACTGGGACCCTGCCAGGCAGGGCCCCAGTGCTCTTAAGTATGTGCCCTGAATGTGTTCCCTGTGCGATGCCTAACTGTCTCACTGAGGCTCTGCTAACCAGAACCTCAGTGACAAATTTGGAAAGCAGAGAGAGCGTAACCACTAACAGGCTAGTGACTAAATTTACCAATTCACATTCGCATACTGGGACACCCATATAATTCCCTAGTATATGGTACTGAGGTACCCAGGGTATTGGGGTTCCAGGAGATTCCTATGGGCTGCAGCATTTCTTTTGCCACCCATAGGGAGCTCTGACAAGTCTTACACAGGCCTGCCAGTGCAGTCTGAGTGAAATAACGTCCACGTTATTTCACAGCCATTTACCACTGCACTTAAGTAACTTATCAGTCACCTGTATGTCTAACCTTCACCTAGTGAAGGTTGGGTGCAAAGTTACTTAGTGTGGGGGCACCCTGGCACTAGCCAAGGTGCCCCCACATCGTTCAGGGCAAATTCCCCGGACTTTGTGAGTGCGGGGACACCATTACACGTGTGCACTGTACATAGGTCACTACCTATGTACAGCGTCACAATGGTAACTCCGAATATGGCAATGTAACATGTCTAAGATCATGGAATTGTCACCCCAATGGGTGACAATTCCATGATCCCCCGGGTCTCTAGCACAGAACCAGGGTACTGCCAAACTGCCTTTCCGGGGTCTCCACTGCAGCTGCTGCCAACCCCTCAGACAGGTTTCTGCCCTCCTGGGGTCCAGGCAGCCCTGTCCCAGGAAGGCAGAACAAAGGACTTCCTCTGAGAGAGGGTGTAACACTTTGGAAATAGGTGTGAGGGCTGGGGAGTAGCCGCCTCCCCCAGCCTCTGGAAATGCTTTGATGGGCACAGATGGTGCCCATCTCTTCATAAGCCAGTCTACACCAGTTCAGGGTTCCCCTAGCCCTGCTCTGGCGCGAAACTGGACAAAGGAAAGGAGAGTGACCACTCCCCTGACCTGCACCTCCCAGGGGAGGTGCCCAGAGCTCCTCCAGTGTGTCCCAGACCTCTCGCATCTTGGAAACAGAGGTGTCTGTGGCCCACTGGACTGCTCTGAGTGGCCAGTGCCAGCAGGTGACGTCAGAGGCTCCTTCTGATAGGCTCTTACCTCTCTTGGTAGCCAATCCTCCTTGCTAGGTAGCCAAACCTCCTTTTCTGGCTATTTAGGGTCTATGCTTTGGGGATCTCACCAGATAATGAATGCAAGAGCTCATCAGAGTTCCTCTGCATCTCCCTCTTCACCTTCTGCCAAAGGATCGACCGCTGACTGCTCAGGACGCCTGCAAAACCGCAACAAAGTAGCAAGACGACTACTAGCAACCTTGTGTCACTTCATCCTGCTGGCTTTCTCGACTGTTTCCAGGTGGTGCATGCTCTGGGGGTAGCCTGCATCCTCTCTGCACCAGGAACTCTGAAGAAATCTCCAGTGGGTCGACAATCTTCCCCCTGCAACCGCAGGCACCAAAAGACTACATCACTGGTCCTCTGGGTCCCCTCTCAGCACGATGAGCGTGGCCCCTGGAACTCAGCAACTCTGTCCAAGTGACTCCCACAGTCCAGTGACTCTTCAGTCCAAGTTTGGTGGAGGTAAGTCCTTGCCTCCCCACACTAGACTGCATTGCTGGGTACCGCGTGATTTGCAGCCGCTCCGGCTCCTGTGCATTCTTCCAGGATTTCCTTTGTGCACAGCCATGCCTGGGTCCCCGACACTCTAACCTGTAGTGCACAACCTTCTGAGTTGTCCTCCGGCGTCGTGGGACTCCCTTTTGTGACTTTAAGTGGACTCCGGTTCACTTTTCTTTCAAGTGCCTGTTCAGGTACTTCTGCGGGAGCTGCCTGCTTCTGGGAGGGCTCCCTGACTTGCTGGGCATCCCCTCTGTCTCTTCATCCAAGTGGCGACATCCTGGTCCCTCCTGGGCCACAGCAGCATCCGAAAACCCTAACCGCAACCCTTGCAGCTAGCAAGGCTTGTTTGTGGTCTTTCCGTGTGGGAACACTTCAGCAAGCTTCATCGCGACGTGGGACATCCATCCCCCAAAGGGGAAGTTCCTAGTCCTATTATTTCTTGCAGAACTCCAAGCTTCTTCCAACAGGTGGCAGCTTCCTTGCACCCTCATCTGGCATTTCTTGGGCTCCTGCCCACTCTCGACACTGTCGCGACTATTGGACTTACTACCCTTGTCTTACAGGTAACTCAGGTCTGGAAATCCACTGTTGTTGCATTGCTGGTGTTTGTTCTTCCTGCAGAATCCCCCTATCACGACTTCTGTGCTCTCTGGGGGTAGTAGGTGCACTTTACACCTACCTTTCAGGGTCTTGGGGTGGGCTATTTTTCTAACCCTCACTGTTTTCTTACAGTCCCAGCGACCCTCTACAAGCTCACATAGGTTTGGGGTCCATTCGTGGTTCGCATTCCACTTTTGGAGTATATGGTTTGTGTTGCCCCTATACCTATGTGCTCCTATTGCAATCTACTGTAACTTTACATTGCTTGCATTACTTTTCTTGCTATTACCTGCATAATTTTGGTTTGTGTACATATATCTTGTGTTTATACCTTATCCTCATTCTGAGGGTACTCACTGAGATACTTTTGGCATATTGTCATAAAAATAAAGGACCTTTATTTTTAGTACTTCTGGGTATTGTGTTTTCTTATGATATTGTGCATATGACACCAGTGGTATAGTAGGAGCTTTACATGTCTCCTAGTTCAGCCTAAGCTGCTTTGCCATAGCTACCTTCTATCAGCCTAAGCTGCTAGAAACACCTCTTCTACACCAATAAAGGATAACTGGACCTGGCACAAGGTGTAAGTACCTCTGGTACCCACTACAAGCCAGGCCAGCCTCCTACACTATCGTAGTGTGTGGCACAACCAACCCTGTAGGCCCACTAGTAGCATTTGACTTATAGGTCTTGGGCTAGGGACTAGGGACTTATTAGTAAATCAAACATGCCAATGATGGAGAAGCCAGTGTTACCATGTTTTTGACACCCAGCACATGCACTTTAGCATTGGTTAGCAGTAGTAAAGTGGACAAAGTCATAAAGCCCACAATAAAGTGCAGCACACAGTCAAAACAGGTCAGAAAGCAAAAAGTCCAGGGAAACTACACCAAAGGATGTCAGGGTTACTTTAGGTCACGCTGGACCAGAGCAAAGTCACATTTGGGTCTGACTGCAATGGAGTGCAGGCCAGCTACAGAATGCACGCAGTACCTTTCCTGGTCGCAGCAGCAAGCTGCGTGGCAAGATGGATCGATCAGGTCCTTGCAAGATTAGGATCCGTTGATCTATCCCATCTAGTGATGGTGATGCATCATCTCCGAAGACCAGCACTGGGGCAAAGATGCATTGGTTCCAAAGTGAGATGCACCCGGTTTGCCCACACAGTCGAGGGATGCGTTGATCTCAATAGACTGCAGTGTCGGCAAAGCGCAGTTCCGTTGCATCAGGCTCTCAAGGCAATGCAGCAGTTCTGAGAGCTGTGCACCAGTTTTATTCCTGCAACCAGGTCGATACACCAGTTCTGCTACACATGGGAGATGCATTGATTTCAGTGTTGCAACTCTCTGGGTCCACTTCTAGGGAACCAGGCACAAGAGCAGGGATAGAGACTTTGATGGTCCCTGAGCCTCAAGCAACAAGAGGCATGCCAAGAAGCCCATGGAGATCACTTGTGGGGCAAGGCACAGTCCAACTCTCCCTCAGCAGGGTCAGAAAGCAGCAGGCAGCATGACTATTCAGCAGAAAAACAATCCTTCCAGGTCAGCAGTCCAGCAGAGTAACAGTCCTTTTTGCAGCACTGCAGTTATTCTGACAGAGTCCAGTTGTAGGTCCAGAAGTGTCTGATTTGGTGGGGTCAGAGACTCAATACATATTCTCTGTTGTGCCTTTGAATTGGGGAAACTTCAAAGAAGGGACTTTTAAGGGTAGAGGTCCTTTCTTCCTAGCCCTATCACCAGACTATCAGTAGTGGGTAATCAGCCCTTTTGTGGGTTAGACATTGCCTATTCAGTTGTGAGTGTCAGCTCCCTCTTCCTGCCCAGAATACGGATGAATGTAAAGGAGTTCTCTGTCACACCCATCCTGCCCATGTTTTGGCTGACTAGCGGAAATGCACAATGTGTAGCTGTCATTCAACCATGACATGTATTGGAGGCAGGCTGCAAGGCACATAGAAATGTAAGAGCAGAGAAATGCCCACTGTCTAAAAGTAACACAAAAGGATGATGAAACTTTTTGAAAACTCGCACCCAGTCACAGATCTGGATTTAATCCATAGTTCTTTTGTTTTTTTTTGTAACCTTCTTTTTATTGACATTTTGTGAAACAGTACAAGCATACTTAATCAATAAGCATCATAGACTACCCAATACAACTCCACTTCCTTTGTTGTTTGTCCTCAGCTAGAGTAAGTGTTACATTGTGCACTAAGAATACTCTACTTTAAGGGACACTTATCATCATGCAAGGTTGTAAGCGTAGCCAGCACGTACCGTAGGTGAAACAGTGTAAAAAAAAAAAAATGACAGTAAACAAGTTAACCTACAACAAACCATCCATCCCTGGTCTTGTCAAGAGTAGCTAATAGAAGTCGGTGGTTGCGGGTCCCCCCTCCCTGGGCCTACGGGGGGTCCTCTCCTGTCTCTTCCCATCTCAGACTCCGGTTTCTAAATATGGAAGAGGTGCAAGGCCCTTAATCTGGGGCTACAAGTTGTGAGGGGAAATCCCCTGGAGAAATCCATCGTTCTTTTGCTCACCATGCCACCCAAGTGTGGACCCAGCCATTTGTAAATCAGTCTTGACCCTGTGTCCCTCTGGGAACAGTCCAGCCCTAACTGCCAGGCCATGTCCTCCCTGGACCGGAAACAAGCATCCTGGGATGGGTTTCAGAGTATCACCCTACATCAGCCAGGCTAGCTTGAAACCAGTGGCACAATGAGCACAGGACCCACGTCTTGACTGATTTGCATATAGCTGGGTACAAACTGCAGTGGCATGGTGGGCGAAAAAACAATGGAAAGAAAGCCATATCTTTGAGACTGGGTGTGAATGTTTGCATTGTTCAGCATTCCATCCATCATCTGTTCTTTTCAATTTCTAAAAGTGGCATTTATAGAAAAGTAATGTTCAATCCAACTTTGCCATTAAAGAGGATTTAGCATTACCATTCTAAATATATGAAACATGATCCAGCTACTCCTTTCCGACCAGGAATTACAGCTAATAGTATGTTACGAAATTTCCAATGCTGGCCTATGAGAAAACTAGTCCTCAAAGTAGTGAAAAACAAATTTGGGAGTTTATTGTACCAAAACAAGTAAACCATAAAAGTACATATGCCAACTTTTACTTACATAGCACCCTACCCTGTGGTTACCTAAGGCCTACTTATAAGTGGTATATGAAATCAAAGGGGAGTTTCAGGCTTGGCAAGTAGTTTTAAATGTTGAAGTGGCAGTAAACTGCACACACAGGCCATGTAATGGAAGGCCTGAGACCTGGTCAAGGGGCTACTTATGTGGGTGGCACAATCTGTGCTGCAGGCCCACTAGTAGCATGTAATTTCCAGGCCATGGACACATGTAGTACATTTTACTAGGGACTTACAAGTAAATTAAATATGCCAATTGGTTATGAACCAATAACACCATGTTTAGGGGAGGGTGCACAAGCACTATAGCAGTGGAAAAGTGCACAGAGTCCTAAAGCGAGCAAAAACGTGGTCAGAAAAATGGAGGAGGGCAGGAAAGAAGTTGGGGAAGGCCACTCTAAGGCTGTCAGGCCTAACAATCACCTGAACTCAAAACGCCCTTGCCCACATTCTTACATAAAATCTGTTATCACAACTGTACTCGTACACAATATACCCAGGCATCCACCTCATATTACTAAACTACACAGCACAGTAAACTCTCACACAATGTCCATCATCCATAAGCGGCACATACTTCCCCACAAAAATGACACAGTGCATCATGCACACACACACAAGTGCAGCCCTGCACTCCAACCTGCTCCACACCCAGTCATCCTAGCTGGTCAAACCAATTTGATCAAGTTCCAGGCCTAAAAAAGCACGTAATCTGTACCCAGTACCACACCGTCTGGAAACTGCATAACAAATTATGAGATGTCCTCCAAGCACAGTGATGATGCCCTCCAATAGACGTGTACTGAAGAATTATTGACATAACAATCAAACCCTAGAGCAGTTCACCGATTTTCCTCCATTGACACCAGACCATGTCAGCAGGTAAAGAAGTATTCACCTACAATACAGTAGAACTTCATACACCAACATTCTATTAAACCATTCACTCACCATTCCAAAAACCAGCTGAGACATAAAGGTAATGGGGGACACACATGATACCACACACCTCGCTTCCTTCCAAATAAAAAAAGATCACTTATTCAATTGAACAAATAGAACAGGGACAATCATTCACAATCACTCCATCTCCAACATATCCACCTTACACAGTCACATACCATTACCTGGTAAGCTCTCCAAACCCACGCAGACAACCAAAGACAATAAATAGCAGTCACAGAACTCTGTAACAGGTCAGAACATGAGGCTTACCATTTTGCTATGCACACAGGTGTTTTGAATCCCATCCTTGCACCAAAATATTATAGCTTGGGGGCAGGGCCTTCATGCAAGAGTCTAGAGCCACTCAGTGAGGAGGTCAGCTCTTTATTTCATACAGGGCCCTTAGGTTACAGCAACATTTAGTATGCCGTGTCTGGACTTCCTTTCCCCTCCCCCCATCTGTTGCGGTCTCCTAACTTTCACTCCACACCAACATTCTATTACATTATCAACTCAGCATTCCACACAGTGGGTCATGTATGAAAGCAATGGGGACACACAGAATACTACACACTCACTTTGAAAACAAACGTATAGAAAATTAGAGTGGATATCATGGAGACATATTTCTACACATATTCTAAAGTTTTTTCATATCTATAAATAGACCCAACAAAACTTCACACTTTACCCAGCACCTCTACCCACTTGAGTCATCCAAGAAGAAAAGTATTTCTTTTGATCTCAAGAAAGCTCACCTGAGGAATGTTGTAAGCATCAAAAATGGTGGAGTACATGGATGATTTCATTGGCATGGTCTAGCAAAATTTAACAACAAAATCTGCACTGCTTGATTCCTGACCTTGTGTACCCGCTAGGCATGATTTTTGCCTTTTCTGTTTAAATTCACCTTCTTCTCTTGCCATAGTACCTGACAACTCTCCTATCAAAGTTTCTAGCCTTTCCCACTGTGGACCTTCATGGAAGGAATACGGGCTGCATTTTGCTTTTATTTAAAAATATTCCTAGACGTGGTGGTCTGCTGACCCAAGAAGGCCACTGTAGTGTCACGATACTATGTGCACAATGACCCTTGCAGTTCTAGGCTGACTCAACTGAGGAATTATGTAACTTTCTGGGAGGAGTTAAGGTGTGGTCATTAACAGTTATAACGTGATCAGTGGGCAATATGGGATGACATTCTGCAGAATAAAGACATCTGCTATAGTGCTGCATGTGGGATGTGTGTGTTTGTTTGCCCCCGGGCTTGGGAGGACGCTACAACTGAGGACGAGTAGGGGAGTCTGAGGACCCTCAAAGAAGTGGAAGGCCCTGCAGAGGAGTGCATTAGAAAAGTCCACCAGAATCGGTTGGTAGGTTGAAAGAAGAAATACTGTGTCACGCCTTACAAAATAGCCATCATCTGTACAAAAGGCAATTTTAAAGGCAGTGACAACCATGTATGATGCAAAACGCTAAATGTAACAATGATCAAGTGCGAGAAATTGAACCGTTACCCACCGTCAAGAAAGAAGACGATCCATGATCTCAGTTCGGGGGTAATGACCCAAGTGCGAACACGGCCGATGCTTGCAGAAGGTGCAGGTCCAAGTGAACAGAGGCAGCCATCTGAACAGCATATGATCTCAATGGTAGTAGAAAAAAGCATGACTTCCGATGCAGCTGTTTCTGAAACCACCGCTCTACACCACCAAAAAGCTAAATATTGGCACCAAGTGACACATGAATCATGATGTTAGATGACTTCATATATGCCATAAAACAAGTATTTAGAGAACCTTGCAGATGTCAGAGTAAAAGAAGTGCCGAAGAAAATCTTGCAAATGATGCAAAATCCTACCATCACATCAAAAAATCTTTGGGTTCCAAGTTCAACCCAATGTTGAATGTCGACCATAAAAGGTACATTTTCAATCAAGTGAGACAGCAAGCAGGTGAAAAGATGGATGAGTTTGTTGAAAGACTTGGGCCGATATTGATACTTTTTGCCGCACAACTGCGCCAACGCAGTTGTGCGTACATTTTTTTACCGCCGGCTAACGACATTTCAACGCGCCATGCGGGCGCCTTATTTATGGAATGACGTTAGCCGGCGCTGCAGACTGGTGTGCGTTTAAAAAAATGACTCACACCAGGCAGCGCCGGCATATGGGAAAATGGGGGTTGTGCGTCAAAAAATGGTGCAAGTCAGGTCTGAGGCAAAATTCAGGCCTCAAACCGGATTTGCGCCATTTCTTTTGACGCCCAACCTCCATTGACATGACTCCTGTCTTAGCAAAGACAGGAGTCATGCCCCCTTGCCCAATGGCCATGCCCAGGGGACTTATGTCCCCTGGGCATGGTCATTGGGCATAGTGGCATGTATGGGGGCCCAAATCAGGCCCCCCTATGCCACAAAAAAAGAAATCGGGAAAAAATACTTACCTGAACTTACATTTACTTCCCTGGGATGGGTCCCTCCATCCTTGGGTGTCCTCCTGGGGTGGGCAAGGGTGGCAGGGGGTGTCCCTGGGGGCAGGGGAGGGCACCTCTGGGCTCCTTCCGAGCCCACAGGTCCCTTAACGCCTGCCCTGACCCAGACGTTAAAAAACGGCACCCATCAGGCTGTGCGCCATTTTTTAAGGCCCACCCCCTCCTGTGCGTCAAAATGACGCCAGAGTATAAATAAGGGGCACAGGCCTTAAAGTCATTTTTTGGAAGGGAACGCCTACCTTGCATATAATTAACGCAAGGCTGGTTCCCCCTTCCAAAAAATGGCGCACATGGTGGAATTTTTACGCCGCGGGGTTGGCCGTCAAAGTATAAATATGGGGCAGGGTTTGCGCCAATTGTGCGTCAAAAATTTTGACGCACATTCGCCGCAAACAGAGTATAAATATGCCCCAGATGTCACTAGAGTTACACAAAAGCAGAACATACACAGCACAAGTGCCACACATATGACAAGCCTCCAGCACATCACATCCCATCTACATGTCAGCCCTTTTCTAAAAACATGACACACCCAAGCGCCTGGTCACACCCCACCTGTCTGAAGAGGTCCCTGGAATACAAATATGTGTACCCTGATATTCCCTCATGTACACACACACACTAACAAGAGTCATCCAGTGTGCCACACCCTTTCCTATGGAATACCATTGTCATAGTACTATCTGACTGCAAGGAAGTCAGCTCAAATAATACTCTGGCTTGGAGTTTTTAAGGCCTGGTATCACCTGTAGATTGCTTCCCGTGTGAAAGGTACTGTAGGCCATTTGAAAGCAATTCCCATCCGACAGGACTTGTGAGACACTGATGGAGGCCACACCAGTGATCACCTCCATGCACACCACCCAAATTTACATGCACTGTCCCTGCTGATGCCTCCTACAGCATAGATGTAGTCATTTTGACAATTACACCGTTAAGCATTGCTACTAATGTTGCCGAGTAACACTGTATCTGGGTTCATGTGTCACCTTCAGAACAACACAGGACATACAAAGTTTGACATGTCAACTGTCTACTGCTCCCTCTGACCAGTCTTAGTCAGACCACTGATCATGTCAATTGTGAAAGAGCTGGATCTTGATTGACCCTGCATCCTGTCAGTCTGACTGGCACCTGTCCGTGGGTCACCCTAAAGATACCCGGTGGCCACATATGGACCACACTTGCTGTTCAAAACCTCTCTTTCCTCAGAGGCTAATTTGTCATTTGCCTCATCAATGTATACTCAAATACATTGTGTTGCATCATCTGACTTTTATTAGTATCATATTTGTTACAGTGCCCTTGAATAGCTAAATCATGGCCCATCCATTGTCTGTGCCTCATTATTGCCTAAACTACAAAGTGTGACAGTGTACCTGGGCCATAGCCTTTGATGGTGTACGTGGCCTCCAGCAGAACCAGCAACCTCAGATAATGTCCATGAAAGTCGACACATTTGAGGACCCTGACAGTTCACACACTGAGTAAAATTGTCCAAATAATAGAGATAGCTCGTGTGTGGTGAATACCAGCCATATTATTCTGCACAGAGGCTATGATGTTCCCAGATGCATTTCCATCCACAGGGGCCAACTTGAGTACAAATGTTGCAATGACACATGCCGGATCCTGACACCTGAGACATTCTCTCACTCAGCACACCAAGGTTGCCCAGTTGAAAGTCTCATACCACGTCTTCAGTGACAGGGTGGGACCATCCACGTGTAGGTTACCATGTCCTCAATGACTTTACTCACATTTAGCTCCAAAGGATACTCATTAGATACACGATTAGCTGCCACTAACTCATGATGAGACCTGGACGTAACAGTGACAACATACACCTTAACAGTTGATACAGGATCAACATTGGACCACATACATGTACATGTACCATCCAGTCAACAAAGTGGTTGTAAGCAGCCTATCACAGTAGTGTCCCAATTGTAACCGAGCATGAAGATTGAAACATGCCACTAAACCAGGTAATGCATAAAGGGCCACATACATCAAAAACCTATTTGCAATTATGACATAAGGAACTTAGAGAATTTGCTATTAAATCAATGCTAAATGGTATGTCAGAATTCTCTAAAGAAGAAATAGGGCAAACTTCAAATGGGCAAATGGTATTACAGATTTGCAAAAAGAGAATCATACTTAATTTGCATCTATGAGCCTGCTGCCAATGGTTTAGCATTACTGAAATTGGGAAAACCGTTGATTAATTTGCAAGTCAGGAACAGCAAATCCCAGGGTGCTGGGGGCCTAAGTCCCCCTCTGCTGCACCCCAATTAAACACTTTTTACGGACACGTGAAGCACACACATGCTTAAGGGGCATGTGTGCGCTACATGTCTATAGTGAAACATGTTTTAGCTACATTAACTCGTAATTACCCCCCAAAAATTGTTTAGGCGTCAATTGCATTACCTAAATGTCCATTTTGCAATTTGGAATAGCTTGATACATGTTCTCACAAATTAGCTAATAAAGACATCCTGTTAGCTCTTTCATATTTGGAAAGTCGCAATCGGCAATTACCTACATGTGTGCGCAATTATGAGTAATCTCCATTTTGGCCAATCATTACTATTGCACTGTGAATACCTTCCATACATCCTGTAAGGCACATTTGCTTTCGCTAACCCCAGTATTTATCATTTAGCACCGTTTGGTAAAGGAAAATTTCATGACTCATTTGGACATATAAAATACATATTTGTCATTATGCGTCATATTTTCACGCATACAGCTTGTGCGTCATATTTTTTGACGCACAGGAGTGCAAATAATGCTGAATCAAAATATGTTTAATAATTGGTAAATAATATCTGGATGCGGCTTAATTTTCACCTCTGGAAGTGTAAATTATGCCGCAAACAAATATTATTTACCAATTATTAAAAATATTTGGATTCAGCATTATTTGCACTCCTGTGCGTCAAAAAATATGACGCACAAGCTGTATGCGTGAAAATATGGCTCATAATAGAAAAAAAAAGTGGCCATGTTATGCAGGATGTGATGTAATAGGAGATCCTGTTTACAGATTCTGTACAGTGGATGTACTTTCACTTTCACTTTGCAGTCTGTGATTATCCTAGACTGTGTGGCTGTATGCAGAGTGTTGTCCTGTGATTTTGTGCTTTTGTGTCCAGAGTGCCATCTTACTTGTTGTTTTGTCATTAATATATTGTTGTAGAATACTGTCTGAGTGTGTGTTGTTTATATTTGTTCAGTCCAGTGATGTATTTATTGTCTGTGGGAGTCTGTTGTGGGTACTGTTATTTAGGGGATAGTTGGGCTCTTCTATTTGTTAAGTTTACTTTGTATTTCCTTACTCCAACTTTCCCCATTTTCCCCTTTCTTCTTTTTTTACCACTACATTTTCCCCTTTTCTGTGCATAAATGTCTGGTAGGCCACGTCTTTCCAGGATGGGTGAGGAGGAATTGGGGGGGTTCATATGGCTGGTGTGCCATTTCCTGCCTCTGATGTTGGAGGCTGGGGGTAGGGTGATACAGGGGTATCACACTGAGGCCCTAAAAGTCCGGTGGGGGAAGGTGCGCCATCACTTGGTGCGTCTGTATGGGAGCCAACGCAATGAGCATCAACTGAAGCACCGCTGGGCTGACCTGATCTCCAGGGAGCAAGATCTGCTGGACGACCTGGGAATCATGATTGGTTGCCATGTTGGTGAGTACAGATCATGTAAATGTGCACAATTAAAAGCTGTGTAGTGACATGAGATGATTGGTACACAATCTGCCAGTTAAGTAGCTGACTGTGTGTAATGCGGAGGAAACATACAGGGTAATTGATGCACTATGTGAAGGATGACAAATGCTAGCAGTCAGGCAGCTCATGTTTTGCACACTTACAGGTTGCTTGTTGCTGAATGTAATTTAGTGCTGCCTTTGTGTCAGACAAGCGAAACATTAATGAGGCAATCAGGACTCTACAGGTCACAATTGCAAGTGAAGTATGGATGTACTAACATCATACCTACATATGTTGACGCTATAGCTAGACTGACATTAGAAACCCTACATGATGCAGATAATGAGTGCTGCCTTCACGTCAATTGATGATATCAATGTGGCCCAGAAATATGTCTCATGTGTGTCTGGTGAGTGTGTAAGGAAAGTGTTCACGGAAGTGCTATGCCTGTTAGGGATTAATGTGCTCCTTCATATTTTATTGATACATGCCAGATCTGAACATGAACCATAATTGGAAAGGAGTCAGTTGCCCTCAGCTAACATCTTAGACAGGTATTTTTTGTTTCTTGTGCCAAAATCCGATTAGGGATGGCAGTCCAAAGGTATGGACTAGGGTACAAACATCTATGGGGGTCATTCCTACCTTGGCGGTCATGGACCGCCAGGGCAGGGGATGGAGGAAGCACCTCCAACAGGCTGGTGGTGCTTCAGGGGCCATTCTGACCGCGGCGGTAAAGCCGCGGTCAGAAAAGGGAAACCGGCGGTTTCCCGCTGGTTTTCCCCTGCCCCAGGGAATCCTCCACGGCGGCGCTGCAAGCAGCGCCGCCATGGGGATTCCGACCCCCTTCCCGCCATCCTGTTTCTGGCGGTTTTCACCGCCAGAAACAGGATGGCGGGAACGGGTGTCGTGGGGCCCCTGGGGGCCCCTGCAGTGCCCATGCCACTGGCATGGGCACTGCAGGGGCCCCCAAACAGGGCCCCATTAAGATTTTCAGTGTCTGCAAAGCAGACACTGAAAATCGCGACGGGTGCAACTGCACCCGTCGCACACCAGCAACTCCGCCGGCTCCATTCGGAGCCGGCTTCATCGTTGCTGGGGCTTTCCCGCTGGGCGGGCGGCCTTTTGGCGGTCGCCCGCCAGCCCAGCGGGAAAGTCAAAATGACCGCCGCGGTCTTTTGACCGCGGTACGGTCTTTTGGCGGTCACCGCCTGGCGGGCGGCGCCCGCCGCCCGCCAGGGTAGGAATGACCCCCTATGTTTGGTGCCAATCACCATTGTTGGGGCACATCAATTTATGAAACTTTTACAACATGAGGTATTGCCAAAGACCCTGCCCCTCTGTACCATGTACCTATCTGTCACAAATGTGTCATGACCACATAGGCTGTTTGACAGGTCATGCAGTCCTCAAGTAACCAACCTTTGGATGTCTCTCTTGGATGCACAGGATTAGACAAATACACACCAATATTCTTGCTGCTCACTAATGGAGGTGCATGTTTGCCACCACATGACAGTCAGGGCCACTGCATGTGTGTAGAAGTGTGTGTAACTGTAGCAGAAGACCCATCCTATGTAAATGTTGGCCATGAAATATTCCATGCAGTATGAGCATGTCTGAAAGTGTTTCATTACCCATGTCAGCTTACACATTGTATTTTTATTTGAAATTGTTTGTCACTGCACTGATTCTGAGCATATTCTTCCTTCCATGCTTTACAGGTGGACCTGCACCGTACACAGTGGGAGAGGTGGCTCGTTTTGAGGACCCCGACACCTACAGTGAGTGTTGACATGTGTGTTATGTTTTGTGTTTGCTGGTGATGTATGATGGACTCCTGTGTGTTTAACACATTTCAAGGTGTGATGCACTGCCCAATCATTAGTCTTGTTCCACTAGTGGGATTTCAGTTCTTAGAATATTTTGAGTTGACCAATGCTTATCCATTTGTCTGATCTTGGGTTTGTAGGCCATTCCTGTAGGGCCTGCTATGAGAACTGGGGTGAGTCATGTGGAATACACTAGTTACAATAAGAGTTGCGCTGGGACTCGTCTCGGACTAAGTCTGCATGTCAGACTGACATTCTCCCAGATAGCTTCTGCAAATGGCTTTTCTGAAGACTGCTGCTTCCCTATTAACCGATGTACTGATTACACTGTAGGTTGGACCTTCTGGGAGCATTTACTTCCACAAGTTGTACTACAAGTGTGTGGAACTAGAGTGCAAAGGCTTAGGTGTGCATGCTATTCATGATCATGGGTGTTCTTGCTCCTCTGTGTCTGTTGAAAATTATGCCTCACTGGAAGTATGTGATGTTGACCTAGGTCAGTACATTCTGACATGTCCTTGGATAGGACAAGGTTTAGCTGACTCCAATTTGTTGATAGCCCTTACTGGTGGTGTGTGTGTAGAGCCAAAAACATGTTGAGCTTTCTGTACACTCCTGGGTGTGCATGTATTTTGGAATTGTTTGTTTGAGGGGGGGGGGGGGAGAACAACACAGGCATGGGTTTGTGAATAGGGTACCTAGGACTGAAGCAACCAGTATGTTACACATACTTGTGACTATTTGAAAAAATCTTTGAACCTAGTGTACACACTCAGGTATGGCACATGAGTACTGTACTAGCAAATCCCATTACAAATGTAGTCCAGGCAATAGGCGGAGGAGGTGCAGCATGATTGTTAGCTGCAACTGTCAGTACTTCGATGACAAGTTATTGCCAGTTGTTACCCATCATGTAGATTTTGTATGTGCTATGTGTGAGATGACCTTTGTAGGCAGGGTTTCCATTTACTTCCTCTGAGACTTTCAATGATCTGTATGGTGATATGAGCTGTTACAAGTACAGTAGATGTATTGTCAGATTGACCACTTGTGCTATTCCACACAATGCAGTTCCTATGGTAAATAGTTGCCCTTTGTCTTCACAGCTGCAAACATGACACCCGCCCAGAAGCATGAATTTCAGAGGCAGGCCATGAGGTACAGACACATCCTGCAGGTGCAGTCGGGGTTCCGAAGGATGGCCTGTACATACCAGTCTGATCGGGCCTCCGGAGCATGGTGGGCTTCACCACAGGGTGGCCCAAGGTTGCCCACTACAGCCACCACCACCACAACCACTGGTTCTCCCCAGGTGGCCCCAGCCACAGCGGGGACAGTTGTCCCTACATCTGCAGCACACCCAGGCCCCAGCAGTGTGACAGCTGCAGGACAGTCCAGTGGGCTAGGCTCCACACGGCCAGAGAGCACCTCGGCCGGGACACAAACGGCACCAGCACCAACAATCGACCCTGCGGCATTCCTGGCTTTGGAACATAAGATGGACAGAGTTCTAAGGAAGGTGAACAATCTTACCCAGGATGTCAGCTACATCAAGAAGCGGGTCAAATCTATCAGGCGCCTCCGGAGGGCCAACCTCTAGGAAAAACTTTTTTCTATGGACATAATTCCCTCCCCTCCCTCCTCTTTCCTTGTTATCATGATTAGTGGGCTTGGGGGATTAGTGTTAGGTTAGTATAGGTTGTTAGTTTAGTTAGTGTTAGGGAGGTGGGTGGGGGGTCCTGATTCTTTCTACTTTTCCTTATTAACTGTGTGGGTGGGTGGGTGGCGGGCAATGTTGGGGTTCCTGTGTGTTTGAAAGAAAAAAATATATATATATATATAAAAAATATTTTAAAAAATAACAAAAAATTATATGATTGTTTACGATAGTATAGTATGTGTGTAGGTTAGTAAGAGTTGTCCTCCATGTGTCCTGTCTCATAATGGTGGGTGAGGGTTTGATGTTTAGAACGATTCGTTATATGCGAAGAGTAAGTTTAGCTTAGGTTAGTTAGGGACAGTTGTGGGTAATGATTAGTCAGGTTAGATTAGGGTATGTATGACTTTTCCCTTAGTTGCCTCTGGTGTGATTAGTTTTGAATAAATATATTGATAACCCTTTACATTATGTGTTAACTGCTACTTGATCATGGCCTTGGCATCAGTGTAGATGATTGTTGTTCTATGAGATTTGTGTCCTATGCTACAAACAAATACAAACTGAGGTGTAAGATGGCAGCTACCCCAGTGCTACCTTGGTAAGAATCCACCATTTGTTAGAACCACCAATCGGAGTTGACATGGATCACAAAGGATTTTTGTTGATGAGTATGTTTTCTACGTCACAAAGAGTGCTTCCAGACTTGGTATTGTGGGGACAGTTTTAGGTCGGACTGCAGTGTGATGTTCAGGGACACCTTCGAAGATGAGGTCTTGTTAACACTCTTGTCTTCATAACTGACATAGATCATTTGTGTCAATATTCAGCATGATTACCTATTTGGATGTTAACTCAGAAAGATTGATTCATGTGGTGTTTTGTAGTGTTTGCTTAGATTAGACTGCACAGTTCAATGTGTTAGTATTGCATGGTGACAACATTTATCAGCCACTATTAGTTGACTTTGATATCTCTTGAGGAAGCATTATTCTGTCCAACACAGCATGATGGTGTGTGGTTTCTCACTTCATCAGTTATTCTCCTCAGGATGGGCAGGCTATGATGCAATCCTGGCAACTGTGCAGATGGTTCTGACTACATGATGTCAGGACAGTTGTATTGACGAGCTACATGATTGTCACACAGGCACATTTGTGTTATCTACTGCACAGTTGATGTGTCAAATTACACAGAGACATATTTGTTGTGCAAGTGCTATTTATTGATAGGTGCTGTAGCGCAATATGTACATTGTCCATGTTTGCTGAGTCCGTTCTAGTGAAATCTTACATGGTGATTCTACAAAAGGGGTGTAGGTAATGCTACTGACATGCTGGGGTGATGTTACAGACAGTGCAGAGGGACAGGATTTGCCGATTAGTAGGAGAGAGACATTGACTGGGCATGCTGACAAGTTATACAGTGGTTAGCAGAACAGTCATTGAGTATAGTTGTAAGACTGGCATTTGACAAAACGTTGGACCTTGGTCAAAGTAGGCCATGGTGCAGGAACTAGTGCTTCCGGGTACTCTTCCATGTGAATGTGATCTGTTCCATGTCTTCTTCTTCTGATGTGTGTGTTGCCTGCTTCGTCCTTGTTGTTGTTGTTTGTGAAGGGGCAACACACACCTCAGTGTTAGAAGACGTGGAGTCAGACATCCCGGTCGCTGCTCCCTGTGAAGGTCTTAAGGGCAGTACTGCAGCAAGGAGGGTCTGCTGGTTTTTGAGAATAGCAGCCACATCACGATGGTAGGCAGCCAGGTCGGCCCTGAGGGAGTCATGATTGCATTTGTGCATGCAGTGGAATGTTTGGGGTGCGAGGTGTTGTGGCAACTCCCTTACTGCAGTGGTGAATTCCTTGACAGTTTCTTGTAGTCCTTGCAGTATGGATGTTTGGGCTTGCATAGCTGCTGCCTGATCTGCAGATGACATCATGCACGAACGCACCCCCTCAAGGCTGGCTGCCATAGTTTGCATCCCCACCCGCACCTCCTTGGCCAGCTCCCGCTGTACTCCAACTACAGTTCTCTCAAAGCTGGTGCCAGTGTCGTCTGAGTCCTCAGCTGTATTGGAGCTGGCAGGTCTTGCAATTGGGGTGGTAGGTGGATCCTCTGCGATGGCTGCTTGTTCTGTGCTCCTCCTGGTGACTGAAGGTGGGGTCTGGAAGCTTTCAAGGACCTTTTGGATGGTCTCCTGGGGAATGTTTATGGGCTCGTCATCCATGTCATCAGGGAAATCTGGGACAGGCATATCGGCAGGAGATCCATCTTCCGCTGCAATGAAACAGGGTACAATTAGTGTGTCTGTGTTGTGACATTTTTGACGTGACGTGCCTGCCTTTTGATGAATTCCATCCACTCCAGTGCCCCCTCGGACCCCTACCCACACTTCATCTTCAACAAAGCCGACGACATCATCGCCCCGCACCTCCGGACCATCATCAACAGCTCGTTTTCGTCTGCTACCTTCCCCGAGAGCTGGAAACACGCTGAAGTCAACGCCCTACTGAAGAAACCTACGGCAGACCCAAGCGACCTGAAGAACTTCCGCCCCATCTCGCTCCTCCCCTTCCCTGCCAAAGTCATAGAGAAGACCGTCAACAAGCAGCTTACCAACTTCTTTGAAGACAACAACCTTCTCGACCCCTCTCAGTCCGGATTCCGAGCCAACCACAGCACAGAAACCGCCCTCATCTCAGTCACAGACGACATCAGAACCCTGATGGACAACGGAGAAACAGTCGCCCTGATCCTCCTCGACCTCTCGGCTGCCTTCGACACCGTCTGCCACCGCACCCTAATAACCCGCCTCCGCTCCACCGGGATCCAAGGACAGGCCCTAGACTGGATCCCTTCCTTCCTTTCCAACCGCTCCCAAAGAGTCTACCTCCCACCTTTCCGCTCAGACCCCACCGAGATCATCTGCGGCGTCCCACAAGGCTCCTCGCTCAGCCCGACTCTCTTCAATGTCTACATGAGCCACCTCGCCGACATCGTATGCAAACACAGCATCATCATCACCTCCTACGCCGACGACACTCAGCTGATACTTTCCCTCACCAAGGACCCCACCAGCGCCAAGACCAACCTGCAAGATGGAATGAAAGACGTCCCAGACTGGATGAAACTCAGCCGTCTGAAACTGAACTCAGACAAAACGGAAGTCCTCATCCTCGGAAACACCCCGACCTCCTGGGACTACTCCTGGTGGCCCACGGCCCTTGGCACCGCACCGACCCCCTCAGACCACGCACGCAACCTCGGTTTCATCCTGGACCCACTTCTCACCATGACCAAACAAGTCAACGCCGTATCATCCTCCTGCTTCCTCACCCTCCGCATGCTCCGAAAGATCTTCTGTTGGATCCCCGCCGACACCAGAAAGACCATGACCCGCGCCCTTGTCACGAGCCGCCTGGACTACGGCAACCCCCTATATGCCAGAACCACCGCTAAACTCCAGAAACGTCTGCAACGAATTCAAAACGCCTCCGCCCGCCTCATCCTCAACATACCCTGCAACAGCCACATCTCCGCCCACTTGAGACACCTGCACTGGCTTCCCATCAACAAAAGGATCACCTTCCGACTCCTCACCCACGCACAAAAAGCCCTCCACAACAAGGGACCTGAATACCTCAACCGCCGCCTCAGCTTCTACACAACCACCCGTCTTCTTCGCTCCACCAGCCTCGCTCTCGCCGCCGTCCCTCGCATCCGCCGCTACACGGCGGATGGGAGGTCCTTCTCCTACCTGGCGGCCAAGACATGGAACTCCCTCCCCACCATCCTCAGGACCACCCAGGACCACTCCGCATTCCGGAGACTACTCAAGACCTGGCTTTTCGAGCAGCAGTAACCCCTTCCCCCTAGCGCCTTGAGACCCGCACGGGTGAGTAGCGCGCTTTATAAATGTTTATGATTTGAATTCACTTTGTGATCTTGTTTTGTATTAATATCTGCAGTCCTTCAGATGGGCATTGTTTCAGGCCTATGGCCCACCTGTGTGTCACATGTATGTTATTGAGTTATCCAACTTGTCAGCCTCATCGTCTCTAGGTGTTGCTTTATGCCAAATAGAGAATTGCCACCTTCTTGTCCTACTCGACCCTCCGTGTATATCCATTCTCATGGTGAGACCTTTCACTGGCTGTAGGTGTTCTGATGGCCCTGGCAGCACACTTAACTATCAGGACCTGCCCCAATCCCTGATAGTTCACATCGACTTAATTTTACTTGACATGTAGCATATCGTATGCATGGCAATGTTATGATGTGATATGGATGTTGACATTGTTAATGTGTCCTGCTGATGTCGGGTAATGTGTGTTACATTGGATTGCCCTGATAGTCGTATCATAGTCCTATTTCGTCCTCTGACTGTGCAGGTGTATTTCAGTGACCAGTTCCATGTGTCCCCTCCTCAATGCTGTTGTCTGAGCAGTATGACATTTGTGATGTTGCCTTGTTAGCCAGGCACGGGATGGACCCTGACATATGCAGCATGGGTGTGTCCTTAGTGCTGTGTCACTCCTATTGTTGTTTACATTGGCTGAGGTTTGTGACACCTATGGGCATTGACATATGAGTGTACTGGGGCCTTTGTCTTGTTTCAGGAGATTGTTGCAGATGTCATCCTCACCCCCTAATTTAGGTATGTATGTTCCATGGGGAGGTTACTGCCATTGGCTACTTGAGCTGCACACAGAGCAGAGGAGGTAGTGGCAACTGTTGTTGCAGTCACATTTCAGTTGTCGGTTTGGCTAAAGGATTGTTAATAGGGCCCTAGTTAATGTAGGACATATGTTGGCTGACGAGTGCCAGGATGTAAGTTTGACGTAGCGGCCTTCCCTCCTGTCAAGGCTTTCCCTTTGCTCCATCGTTGGCATGACAGCATGTCCCCATGGGACTGTTGTTGGTGTAGTGTAATGTTGTGCCCCAGCTTATGTTTGTGCAGGCCATGCCCCCTTGCAGTGCCCTTTACCCATGCCACTCCATGTATAAGATGACTTACATGCAATGTGTAGTAGGTATTCCCCCACTTACAGTCAACATTATTGCATTATAATTCCCCATGCGACTTACCCTGCATGTGCGTTGTCTCGTGGTAGTCTGCGCTGTCCTGTCCTTGAATCCCTGTGACGATCTCCTCTGGGATGACGGCTGCAACCATCTCCTCCATGTGGTCCAGGGCCTCCTGGTGTGCTGGACTCCCCCCTCCAGTCTGCAGTGCTGCCTTCCTGTTCCTGGCCCTCTTTTCCTTGGTCCTGCGTTTGCAGTCATGCCAGCGTTTCTTGCACTCTGTGACTGTTCTGCGTACTTCAGCCACACTGTTAATCTTGTCAACAATTTGTTACCATATGGCCTCTCTCCTACTGATTGGCAACTTTGAGGTGATAAACAGTTGGTGCTGGTGTTCCGTCACCTCTTTAAACAGGATTTCCTGCTCCTCTGCACTGAAGCAACACTTTCTTTTCTTTCTATAATTGTCCTGGCTCTTGTATGGATCGTCCTGGCTGGTTCCTGGTCTGCTGTCATCTTCCTGGGGTCTGTAGTGGCATCTGGGATCCATTTTGGCTATCCTCTGGTGCACTTGCAGTGTTTGCGTTTTTTTTTTACGCTATTGCGTAAAAAAATGGCGCATATCCGGGTTGCGGTGTCGTAAATCGACCCACAGTCATTTCGGCCGCGTTAACGTCATTTTCCTTTACGACTTGACGCTGCGGTGTGCGTCAAAAATAATGACTCCCACCTGTTGATTGCGCCACCGTGCGTCAAAGTATAAATATGACACCCGCACGGCGCAAAGAAATGGCGTTAGCCGGCGGTAAAGTTTTTGACGCAAAACTGCGCCGGCGCAGTTTTGCGTTAAAAAGTATAAATATGGGCCTAAGTGTGAGGGCACCCTTGCACTAGCAAAGGTGCCCCCCACATAGTTCAGGGCCAATTTCCCTGGACTTTGTGAGTGCGGGGACGGCATTACATGCGTGCACTACATATAGGTCAATACCTATATGTAGCTTCACAATGGTTACTCCGAATATGGCCATGTAACATGTCTAAGATCATGGAATTGTCCCCCCATTCCAAATATGGTATTGGGGAGCCAATTCCATGCATCCTGGGGGCTCCACCATGGACCCCCAGTACTGCCAAACCAGTTCTCTGAGGCTTGCACTGCAGCTACAGCTACTGCCACCTCATAGACAGAGTACTGCCCTCCTGGGGTCTGGGCAGCCCAGTCTTAGAAATGCAGAACACAGCATTTACTCTGAGAAATAGGTGTTAAAGGCTGGGGAGGGTTAGCCTCCCCCAGCCTCTGGAAATGCTTTGATGGGCACAGAGTGTACCCTCCTTGCATAAATCAGTCTACACCAGTTCAGGGACACCTTCTCCCCTGCTCTGGGGGGAAACTGGACAAAGGAAAGGGGTGGTGCTCAGAGCTCCTCCAGTGTGTCCCAGACTTCAGCCACCTTGCTGTGCAAGGTGTGGGAGCACTCTGGAGGCCTCTGAGTGGCCAGTGCCAGCAGGTGAGGTCAGAGACCCCTCCTGATAGGTCCTTAGCTGATAAGGTAGCCAATCCCCCTCTCAGGCCTATTTAGGGTCTCTCCTGTGGGTTCTCTTCAGATTCTGCTTGCAAGTTTCCTTCAGGAATCCTCTGCAACAACTTCAGACTGTTCTGACCTCGGATCAACCGCAGCCTGCTCCAAGAAACACTGTAACTGCAACAACGTTTCTACAAGAGACACTTTTCTTCAGCAACCTCAGCTCCAAGTCAGCACCCGCAACAGTTTCCATGGTGCGTACGCTCTCTGGGGACTCCGTCTTCATTCTGCACCAGAAGAACTGAAGAAATCTCCTGTGGAGTGACAGAGTCACTCCCCTGCTCCCAGCAGGCACCTTCCAAGACGATGACCGGTACCCTGGGACTCCTCTCACAACGACGAGTGTGCTCCTGAGGACACAGAGGGTCGACATCAAAATAGACTGTCCTAAGGTCCTGCTGACGCAATTTGGAGGAGGTAGGAAGACCTTGCCTTCCCCGAGAACGATGGTACCCCTGTGTACTGTGTCTTCTTCACCTCCTGAGGCCTCTGTGCACTCTTTGCAAAATTCCTTTGTGCACAGCCTGGCCCAGGTCCCCAGCACTCCACCCTGCGATGCTCAACTCACTGAGTTGTCCTCCAGCGGTGTGGGACTTTCTTTTGTTGTGCTGCATCAACCGCGTTTTGCACCTCTTTTGAACCCGGATCCTGTGGCTTCTGGTGGTGCTGGCTGGCATCCTGAGGGCTCTCAAGTGCTGAGTGCACCCTCTTGCTCCTCACACAGAGTTGAGGCCCCCAGATCCCTCCTGGGTCCATCCAGTGCCATTTAGACGAAAAATACACTTTTTTGGCAGCCAAGGCTTGTTGGCGCCTTCCAACACAAAATCTCATCTGCAACAATCTTCACGCCGTGGGACATCTTTTGCATTATGCAGGAACCCGCTGGCGTGTCCCTAAGGTGCATTTCTGCAGTCTTCGACTGACCAGGGACTCTTCTTTTGCACCCTCTTCTGGGTTGGCAGGGGCTCCTGTCCTTCCTGGAACTTCTTTTGACTTCTGGACTTGGTCCCCTTCCTTTGCAGGTCTTCAGGTCCAATAATCCAGCAGTTGTTCTTGGCAGACTTGGTTGGCTGTTGCAAAATCCCAAAAACGAGGTGTAGTGTGTCCTATGGAAATTTGCAGTACTTTACTCCTGCTTTTCTGGGCTCTGGAGTGGGGTAATTTACTTACCTTTACTGTATTCTTACTCTCCCAGCAATTCTGCACACACTACACTTGTCTAGCGGGGAATTTGTGATTTGCATTCCACTTTCTAAGTATATGGTTGTGTTGCCCCTAGACCTATTTTCCCCCATTGCATTCTAGAGGATTTCCTACTGTTTGCATTGTTTTATGACTATTTACTTGTCTAATGTTGGTGTCTAGTGTATATATTGTGTATAATACTTACCCCTTGAAGGAGTTATGTCTCTAAGGTATTTTTGGTACTGTGTCACCCAAATAAATTCCTTTATATTTGGTAACACTGAGCATTGTCTTTACTTGTGTATAAGTACTGTGTAACTATAAGTGGTATTGCATGGGCTTTACATGTCTCCTAGTTCAGCCTAAGCTGCTCTGCTATAGCTACCTCTATCAGCCTAAGCTGCTAGAACACTACTACTTCACTAATAAGGGATAACTGGACCTGGTATAAGGTGTAAGTACCCAAGGTACCCACTACAAACCAGGCCAGCCTCCTACAAAAATGGACACCAAAAAGTTCCAGAAGCATTCTAGCCACACCCACAAAGCCAAGAGGCAGCACCAGTTACAAGTAGAAACTCAACAGTTGATCATCATCAAGCTCAACCAACAGAGGCTTATCAACACCATGCTCAAGCGCCAGTGAGGACGATGTATGTGCGATGATGGTATTGGCCAAGAAATGACAGGCACATCCCGGTTTGCCTGCTCGCAAAACAACTAAATTCATTTGAACACTGCCCCAAGATTACAATAAAAGTCAATGGTTGCCTCATAACCTTTATCATAGACAGGGGGTGTGTCAATTAAAATCATGCCAGTCAAAGTTTAATAGCCTATCTCCTGTGCCATGCCAAACATGAAGCTATACATGCGGGCTGCCATTAAACCTGTGCAGAGTTGAGGGTCATTCAAAGAGGCAATGCAACATAAAGCAGTATCAGTGCAAGGACCAATTTATTTTCTTCATGAAACTTCACCCAGTGCATGCCTTGTTGTGAGGTTCTTTTATCATTTACACTGGCACATTTTTTTTTTTGTTAGCTCTGGGCCTGAGGCATTTGCCTTTTCACCTAGTTACATGCCATTTTTATTCCTTGTATTATTTTAGCAAAGCTTTATTTTAGTAAAGATGTTTTATTATTTTTTATAAGTTGTCCTTCCATACAGAATGTATTATTAATTTATTTGCTTGCCATTTCCATCCTCTCTTCAACCCAAAGCTGCACACAATAGTTTAACAAGTATTGCCTGTCCAAAAAGTACAATGTCTACCCTACATAGAAAAATACATGTTGTCAGGGCAACAACATGTTTTATTATAAAACACCACACTGTCCCCACTACCTCAGAAGGGACATTACAGCCAGCCAACCATCTTATGCTGCATGTCGTAGCCACAGTTTCTGCTGAAACTCAGCGTCTTCTCTCCATCCATGTGGGAGGATTCTCAGCAGACCAATAGACCTCTTCTCCCCCTATAACACCAGTATGGGGATTTACTTCTAGGGACTAGATGGGCAGATTAGGGCTAACACTCCCATCACCCTAATGTAGAATCTTGGTGGTGCAGGTAGGGGACTTGGAGTCACTATTGTGACAGTATAATGGGACTGTTCCTCTGTTTCACTTTTATTGTCACTGCAATATTAGTGTTGTGTTTCATTATCCTGATTTCCTTTTAAAGATATAGGCCCTCATTCTGACCCTGGCGGTCGGTGATAAAGCGGCGGCCAAGCCGCCAACAGGCCGGCGGTCTAAAATATGCAATTCTGACCCTGGCGGGAACCGCCAACACAGCCCGCCAACTTAACACTCCGACCGCCACAGCGGTACAAACAAACAGCGCGGCGGTTCCCGCCAACAGCCCGGCAGCAGACAAAGTACCGCCCACCCTATTACGACCCACCAATCTGCCACCTTTTCCGGGGCGGGAGCACCGCCGATAAGAACACGGCGGAAACAGACTACGAACGGGAAAACGCTCACCTCTACGCACTCCACGCGAGATTCCGGCAGTATGGAGCCAGAGTTACAGGTCATCCCCGCACTCCTATTCCTCCTCATATACCAGGAGCACGCCCGGCGGCGCGGAAGACATCGGTGAGTACTGCACCTACGACACAGGGGAGGGAAAAGATTACCGGCACACACCCACCCACCCACCCACACCCACTACAACACACACATCAATGCATTCCCACAGATCACTGTCACAACCCACAAACCACCCCCCTCCGAAATAATGCAAAGACCAAAAGAAGAGATCATAAACGGGCAGATATATTTAAATATGTACGCCATTAATCCCAATAAATAAATAAACTATGTACAAAATATATACAGCTACTAAATGTAGTCCAACCACTGTCCGTGGATCACAGGGGTCCTGTGCAAAGGGGCAAGGCCCAGTCCCACGACAAGAACTCCACGGAGAGAACACTGCAGGGGCATCAGAAAGAAAATAGGACAGGCACCTCAGGGGGAAGGGAAGGGGGGGCACCTCAGCCACTTGAGTACACGGCGCCAGATCCACGAGGGGACTCCATGACCACTGGGCCATCCTGGGGAGAGCAAAGCCACAGTCCATACAGTCCATACAGTGGGTGGCCTGCCCACTGGGCCATCCTGGGGAGAGCAAAGCCACAGTCCATACAGTCCATACAGTGGGTGGCCTGCCCACTGGGCCATCCTGGGGAGAGCAAAGCCACAGTCCATACAGTCCATACAGTGGGTGGCCTGCCCACTGGGCCATCCTGGGGAGAGCAAAGCCACAGTCCATACAGTCCATACAGTGGGTGGCCTGCCCACTGGGCCATCCTGGGGAGAGCAAAGCCACAGTCCAAACAGTCCATACAGTGGGTGGCCTGCCCACTGGGCCATCCTGGGGAGAGCAAAGCCACAGTCCATACAGTCCATACAGTGGGTGGCCTGCCCACTGGGCCATCCTGGGGAGAGCAAAGCCACAGTCCATACAGTGGGTGGCCTGCCCACTGGGCCATCCTGGGGAGAGCAAAGCCACAGTCCATACAGTCCATACAGTGGGTGGGCTGCCCACTGGGCCATCCTGGGGAGAGCAAAGCCACAGTCCATACAGTCCATACAGTGGGTGGCCTGCCCACTGGGCCATCCTGGGGAGAGCAAAGCCACAGTCCAAACAGTCCATACAGTGGGTGGCCTGCCCACTGGGCCATCCTGGGGAGAGCAAAGCCACAGTCCATACAGTCCATACAGTGGGTGGCCTGCCCACTGGGCCATCCTGGGGAGAGCAAAGCCACAGTCCAAACAGTCCATACAGTGGGTGGTCTGCCCACTGGGCCATCCTGGGGAGAGCAAAGCCACAGTCCATACAGTCCATAACAGACCCCACTGCCACTGGAGGAGGCAAGTTGGCCAGAGGACATCCTGCAGCCCTGCCCAAGATAGATCCTGCCCTGCCACGTCTGCCAAAGGGCCAGCGGTTCTTGCCCTGAAGGGCCCAGTTCAGCGGTTCATGAGACGGCGGGGCCCAGTTCAGCGGTTCTTGAGACGGCGGGGCCCAGTTCAGCGGTTCTTGAGACGGCGGGGCCCAGTTCAGCGGTTCTTGAGACGGCGGGGCCCAGTTCAGCGGTTCTTGCCTTGAAGGGCCCAGTTCAGCGGTTCTTGAGACGGCGGGGCCCAGTTCAGCGGTTCTTGAGACGGCGGGGTCCAGTTCAGCGGTTCTTGAGACGGCGGGGCCCAGTTCAGCGGTTCTTGAGACGGCGGGGCCCAGTTCAGCGGTTCTTGAGACGGCGGGGCCCAGTTCAGCGGTTCTTGCCTTGAAGGGCCCAGTTCAGCGGTTCTTGCCTTGAAGGGCCCAGTTCAGCGGTTCTTGAGACGGCGGGCCCAGTTCAGCGGTTCTTGAGAGGGCGGGGCCCAGTTCAGCGGTTCTTGCCTTGAAGGGCCCAGTTCAGCGGTTCTTGAGACGGCGGGGCCCAGTTCAGCGGTTCTTGAGACGGCGGGGCCCAGTTCAGCGGTTCTTGAGACAGCGGGGCCCAGTTCAGCGGTTCTTGAGACGGCGGGGCCCAGTTCAGCGGTTCTTGAGACGGCGGGGCCCAGTTCAGCGGTTCTTGCCTTGAAGGGCCCAGTTCAGCGGTTCTTGCCTTGAAGGGCCCAGTTCAGCGGTTCTTGAGACGGCGGGGCCCAGTTCAGCGGTTCTTGCCTTGAAGGGCCCAGTTCAGCGGTTCTTGCCTTGAAGGGCCCAGTTCAGCAGTTCTTGCCTTGAAGGGCCCAGTTCAGCGGTTCTTGCCTTGAAGGGCCCAGTTCAGCAGTTCTTGCCTTGAAGGGCCCAGTTCAGCGGTTCTTGAGACGGCGGACGGTCTATGGCCAACTGCTAAATGCCTGGTGGTGCCCTCCTGGGCAGCGGGGATGGTGCTCCTTCACTGCCCACCTGGGCTGTGGGTGGTGGGGCCCTCCTGGCCAGCTGGGCTGGGTCCTCCCTGGGCAGCGGCTATGGGGCTGGTGGGCTCTCCCGGGGCAGCTGTGCCGGTTCCTCCCGGGGCAGCGGCTATGGGGGTTGTGGGCTCCTCCTGGGCAGCAGGCCTGCTGCCTGACCTCTCCAACTTGCTGCCCTTGCCCTCCTTAGTCGTCGGCCTGTGGCCCTTTCCTCCCTTTGGAGCTGTGGCTGGTGACTGTCTCTGGGTGGTGTCCGGGGGGGATGTAGAAGGCGGGCTCCTGCGGCGCCCCTTCCGCCTTCTGCTCCTCTTCCCAGGGGGTGGGCTGGCTGTCCCCTTGCTGCTGGGCGAAGATCCAGACATGCGGGCTGGCGGGCTCCAATACCCCTGCACCCTTGTCAAGGGGGCTGCAGGGCTGGTGGTGGCTGAGGTGCTCTTCTTACCCCGACGAGAAGGAGGGGGGGGCTCAGGGTCAGGAAAGAAGTTAGTAGTGGCGAGGAAGAGCTTCTTGGGACAATGGAGAGTGGTAGGTACAGTGGGAATGGGAGTGGAGGGAGAGGATGTGGTTGTAGGTGAGTCACGTTTGCTGTCTTTGGGTGCAGGTGCAGGAGGGATAGGCTGTCGTGAGGTGGATGGCTGTTGGGTGGGTGGGTGGCTGCGTTTGTGTGGTGTGGAAGAGGGGGTGACAGACACAGTGGGAGAGGACACAGGGGACGTGTAAATGGCAGTGGGGGTGGTGACTGCACGTGTGCGGACTGGAGTGGAGGGTGTGCTGGTGATGGAAACACTGGCTGATGGTGAGGTGAATGGAGGTGTGAGTGTAGACGTCACAGGGAGGGAGGAGGGAGACGAGGAGGTGGGGGTCACAGAGGTGGTAGTGACTGTTGGCATGTCTGCATCGGAATGTTGCGTGTGTGAATGTCTGCGTGATCTGTGGTGCTTATGTTTGGATGAGCTTCTCTTGGGTGTTGAGGTGTGTGCAGGCTGGTCTGATGGTGTGGGTGGGACAGGCAGAGGAACAGGAGACTGGGAGGAGGGAGTTAGTAGAGGCAGGCAGGAGACAGGGACAATGGCTGCCGTCAGTGCTGAGGCCAGAGCCTGGAACGATCGCTGATGGGCAGCCTGACCCGAATGAATGCCCTCCAGGTACGCATTGCTGCGATGAACCTCCCTCTCCACCCCCTGGATGGCATTCAAAAGGGTAGTCTGCCCAACAATGAGCGTTCGGAGGAGGTCAATGACCTCCTCACTGAGGGCAGCGGGGGTAACAGGGGCAGGGCCTGAGGTGCCTGGGGCGAAGGAGATGCCCGGCTTCCTGGCAGAGCGGGCACGGGGCGAACGCGGAGGGGCTGCTGGGAGGGCGGAGATGGTGCGCTGGGTGGCGGCTGTACCTGTAATGGCGGGGGGCACGGATGGTGCCACCCCCGCAAGGGAGCCCCCTTCCGAGGACGTGTCCGTGTCGCTGCAGGCTCCAGTCGTCCCCGTCGTGGAGCTCCCCTCGCCCTCCGTCTCACTGGTCCAGTCTGACTCTGTGGCATGGCCCTCCTGGGCCATGTGAGATGCAGCTCCCTCCTGCCCCGATGCCACTTCTCCTCCGCCTGATGATGCTGATGCACACAAGCACAGAAAGACAAACAAAAAGGGGGGGGGAGAGAGAAATAAAGGGATATTGAGTACATGGATCTCCGGTACAGTTAGCGGACATGACAGACACAGATGCCCCCTGCACTAAGTTGCGCACTTGGGGTACGCTACACATTCCGTGGAACATGCCCTACACGCCTAGAGTTGACAACTGCACCCATGGATGACACGGCCCAGGGATGGCTGTACTGACAAACTACTGAGGGTGGTGGCTGGGGACACAGGGGCTTACGGGGGTGCCCAGCCTACAGATATCGCCCTGGCCTAGGGGGACCCCCAGCCCTCCTCCCCCACCCAGACACCTCCACTGCGCGACAACAGAGTAGATAATGCTTGTACTCACCCCCTTGTGTCTGCTGTGCTGCCCTCACGCGCCCATCCAAATCAGGGTAGGCCACCGCCAGGATCCGGAACATCAGGGGGCTCAGTTGACGGCAGGCACCCCGCCTACGTTGGGAGGCCATCCCCAGCAGAGACTCGGCGGTCTTCTTGGTCCCGCGGCGGATGTCCTCCCACCTCTTGCGGCAGTGGGTGCCCCGTCGATGGTGGACCCCCAGGGCCCGGACTTCCTTGGCGATGGCACGCCAAATCCCGATCTTCTCATGGGCGCGGACCTATGTGACACGTACAGGGAGGGAGAAATACCACGTTCAAGTTACTCAGCATTTTCCTTTCCAGTGGCCCAACGCCCCCCATCCCCGCCAGGCCCCCCGCCAGGCCCCCCGCCATGCCCAACATGCCCCCCATCCCCGCCAGGCCCCCCGCCATGCCCAACATGCCCCCCATCCCCGCCAGGCCCCCCGCCATGCCCAACATGCCCCCCATCCCCGCCAGGCCCCCCGCCAGGCCCAACATGCCCCCCATCCCCGCCAGGCCCAACATGCCCCCCATCCCCGCCAGGCCCCCCGCCATGCCCCCCGCCATGCCCAACATGCCCCCCATCCCCGCCAGGCCCCCCGCCAGGCCCAACATGCCCCCCATCCCCGCCAGGCCCCCCGCCAGGCCCAATATGCCCCCCATCCCCGCCAGGCCCCCCGCCATGCCCCCCGCCATGCCCAACATGCCCCCCATCCCCGCCAGGCCCCCCGCCAGGCCCAACATGCCCCCCATCCCCGCCAGGCCCCCCGCCAGGCCCAACATGCCCCCCATCCCCGCCATGCCCCCCGCCATGCCCAACATGCCCCCCATCCCCGCCAGGCCCCCCGCCAGGCCCAACATGCCCCCCATCCCCGCCAGGCCCCCCGCCAGGCCCAACATGCCCCCCATCCCCGCCATGCCCAACATGCCCCCCATCCCCGCCAGGCCCCCCGCCAGGCCCCCCGCCAGCCCCAACATGCCCCCCATCCCCGCCAGGCCCCCAAGCCAGCCAGTGGCCCCAAATCCATATTGAATTAAACTCACTTGTTGGTCTGGAGGACCGTAGAGTAGCGCATACTGGGGGAGGACCCCATCCACAAGTTTCTCCAACTCCTCTCCAGTGAAGGCAGGGGCCCTTTCCCCAGTCGCAGCAGCCATTGTCCCTTCCAGACCGAGGTCACAGCAACACTTGCAGTATAGGTCCTCTCCTGTGAAAGTTCAAGTCGCAAGTGGATAAGTAGATAGAAAATGGCGGTCACGTCCGCGGCGGTGCGTACCGCGGCGGTGCGTCCCGCCACCGCCGGCGCCCTTCGCCATTGGCTCCTGAAACCCATAGGCTTCAATGTTAACCAATGCGGCTTCGCGCCGCGGTCTTCGCCCGCCGCCCGCCGCGGTGTGCCACGCCAGCGCATTGACCTCACATCCCATTGTCACACTTCACAGGTCAGGCAGCCGCCATTTCCAGGGCCCACATGGCTCAATTTCAACTGCGTCACACAGGCCTAGGCCTTGCATAGCCACTCAGACACGCCATTCACTGCATAGAGAATCGTATACTGTGCTAGCTGTGAGTACGTACCTGTGGGTTGCCTGACTGTGTGCTCCATGTTGTCCTTCCTAGGCACCGTCCGCTGGGTTGGGCGAGGAGACGGATGAATCCTCCCGTGTACCGACCGCTGGTGGACCTGTCGACAATGGAAGAACGCCACATTATCCTGACCTACCGTCTTAACCGTGCCACTATCCATGAACTGTGTGCCCAGCTGGAGCCCGACCTGATGTCCCCCATCCGCCAACCCACAGGGATTCCCCCTCTGGTGCAGGTCATGTCAGTACTACATTTCTTGGCAAGTGGGTCATTTCAGACAACCGTGGGAATTGCTTCCGGGATCTCTCAGCCCATGTTTTCGAAGGTGTTATCCAGAGTGTTGTCTGCCCTGATGAAATCCGTGAGGAACTACATCATTTTCCCTGAGGTGGGCGAATTGGCTACAGTGAAGGGTGATTTCTACGCCCTTGGACATATTCCCAACGTAATTGGTGCCATTGATGGGACCCATGTGGCTTTGGTTCCCCCAAGAGACAGGGAGCAGGTGTACAGGAACAGAAAAAGTTACCATTCAATGAACATCCAGGTGGTGTGTTTGGCTGACCAGTACATCTCGCATGTAAATGCCAAATTCCCAGGGTCAGTGCATGACGCCTACATCCTCAGGAATAGCAGCATCCCTTACGTGATGGAACAGCTACAGAGACACCGTGTATGGCTAGTGGGGGACTCTGGGTACCCCAACCTGTCGTGGCTACTGACCCCAGTAAGGAATCCCCGGACCAGGGCAGAGGAACGGTACAATGAGGCCCATGGGCGTACTAGGAGGGTGATCGAACGCACCTTTGGCCTCCTAAAGGCCAGGTTTAGGTGCCTGCATATGACCGGTGGATCCCTAATGTACTCACCTAAGAAGGTGTGTCACATCATCGTGGCCTGCTGCATGCTTCACAACCTGGCTTTGCGCCGCCAGGTGCCTTTCCTGCAGGAGGATGGTCGAGACGGTGGTGTTGTGGCAGCGGTGGAACCTGAGGAGAGTGACGAGGAGGAAGACGACGGGGCTGAAACAGACAACAGGGACAGAATCATTGAACAGTACTTCCAATAGGACACAGGTAACATTTCAAAGATAATTTAGGAAATGTTAACTACTCTGCAGCATCTCTGCTGCCTGTCTATTTGCCCCAGTGTATGATGACTGAGTTTTGGCTTTTCCCTCCCTATTTCAGATCTGGGGTCCCCACTACGAGTCCTGTGCTTCGTTTCCCCATGGACTACAGCTTTGTGGCAGCTGTTTGTTGACTTCATCATGTACAAGGACATATTTGCACTGTCATGTCAATTACAATCTATTGAAATCACAGCCAGACTCCTGATATTTTGGTGCAAAATAGGTGTTTATTGAAGTGCTCAAAATGGGATGGGTGGTTTCAAGTGGGTGGGGGCTATGGTGAAGGAATGTCCATGGCAGAGTCCAGAGTAACAGTCACACAGGTGCATTGTCCAGAGGCCTGTGGAGAGATGGAGCATGGGCAGTTCAAGGATGGACAGGGTGACAATGTGGGACAGTGGGATGACATCAGGTGGTATCCTTTGCTGGCGGGGGTCTTGACATCCTACTCTGTCTTCTTGCGAGATCTCAGGGCCCTCTTGCGGGGTGGTTCTTCTCCTGCAGGAGGTGGGGGTCTGGTGGGCTGCTGCTGTGCGGGGGCCTCCTGTCCACTAGCGCCGGCGGAGGTGGATGGCTGTTCTTGGTCCAGGCTAGTGGCAGGGGCCCTTGGGTGTTGTTCAGTGTCCGCCCTGCTGTTTACGAGGTCCTGCAGCAGCCCTACCATGGTAACCAGGGTGGTGTTGATGGCTCTGATGTCCTCCCTGTACCCCCGATAGTGTTCCTCCTGCAGCACCTGGATCTCCTGGAACCGGGCCAGTACCGTCGCCATCGTCTCCTGGGAGCGGTTGTATGCTCCCATGATGGTGGTGAGGACCTCGTGGAGAGTGGGTTCCCTGGGCCTCTCCTCCCCCCCCTGTCGCACAGCTGCCCGCCGAGTTGCCCTGTTTCCCTGGGCCTCTGCCCCCTGGCCGGTGTGCCCACTACCACTGCCCCCAGGTCCCTGTTGTTGTTGGGGTGGTGGGTTATCCTGGGTGCCCTGTAGTGGTAGACACACCGCAGATTGACGCGCCCTGGAGACAGAGGCATGGGCCCGCTGGGTGGGAGCTGTGCTGGTGTTCCCAGAGGGGTTAGGGTCTATAGTGGCCTGTGCCTGTGTGAGGGGAACCGACTGTCCAGAGGTCCCCGATGGTCCGGGCTGGTCATCGGTGTCCAGATCGACAGAGCTGCTGTCATCGCTGACGGCCTCTTGGGTGGGGGGTGTGGATAATTCTGGCCCCTCCGCCGCGGTGTGTTGACGGTCGGGTCCTGCAGGGGTATAGAGGTATGGTTATAGTTTCAATGTGTGGCATATGGGTGTATCTGTGGGTTCCCGTGTCCCCAAGTGCTGGCATTCGTGTGTGGGGGCTTTGGTGAGGGTGGCTTGTGGGGGGGATGTGTATATGCATTGGGCATGCTTTGGTGATGGGTGTCCATGCTTAGTGGACGCATGCAGGCCTAGGTTTTGGGATGTGTGGGTTGTGATGGTGAGACATTGGCGGGGAATAGGTGGGCTGGGGGTGGGGGTGAGGATGGTGGTGGGGGTGAGGATGGTGGTGGGGGTGAGGGTGGGGGTGAGGATGGGGGTGGGGGTGAGGGTGGGGTTCGAGGATGGGGGTGAGGGTTGGGGTCTGATTTGGCATGCAGGTGGGGGGGAAGCAGTATTGAAGCTTCAACTTACCAGTATCCATTCCTCCGCCGACTCCTGCGAGGCCGTCAGGATGCAGGATGTTCAAGACTTCCTCCTCCCATGATGTGAATTGTGGGGGTTGAGGTGGGGGTCCTCCGCCAGTCTTCTGCACGGCGATGTTGTGCCTGGATACCATGGAACGCACCTTCCCCCGTAGGTCGTTCCATCGCTTCCTGATGTCTTCCCGATTTCTGGGGTGCTGTCCCACTGCGTTCACCCTGTCGACAATCCTCTGCCATAGCTCCGTCCTCCGGGCAATGCTGGTGTATTGTATCTGTGTGCCGAACAGCTGGGGCTCTACCCGAACGATTTCCTCCACCATGACCCTGAGTTCTTCGTCTGTGAAGCGGGGTTGTCTTTGGGGTGCCATGGGTAGGTGTGTATGATGTGTGGGGTGGAGTATGTGTATTTAAGTGAGTTGAGTGTGGTGGTGTGTGTTGTTTTGTGTGTGGATAGTGTGTGGGTGATGGTGTTGAGTGGCTGTGGCTGTTATGTTTTGGATGCTGGTGTCTCGCTCTTGTCTTCTTTACGAATTTTTAAGCGTAGGGGTTTGTGGGTGATGTGGGTGGGTGTTTTATATTGTATTGTGTGTGTGGGAGTGGTGTGTGTATGTGTATCAGGTGTGTGGGATTCAAATCGTCCAATGTGGGTGAGTTTTGTTCGTTTGTGTGTATTCTGACCGCGCCGGTGTGTCCCGCCAATGGAATACCGCGTTTGAATGACCGCCGCGTGGATTCGTGGGTCGTAATGGCATGGGCGTATTTCTGTTGGCGTGGCGGTGGAGGTTTGGTCACCTCCACCTTTCCGCCGACCGCTGGTCTGGCGGTCTGTTGTGGCGGTCGGATTTTCGGAGGTTTGCCTTCTGCGGGTCAGAATGACCGTGGCGGGTTTCCGCGACCGCGGCGGGATTATGGAGGATTTCTGACCGGCGGTAGGCGCCTTTTACCGCCGAGGTCAGAATGACCACCATATTTATTGACATTTTTTCAGTAAATGAAATCTTCAGAGGATTAACAAGTCATGCTGCAGAGCATCTAGGTCACGATACAATCATATCAATATTCATTATGTTGAATATGCAAACAGGCGATCAATTATTGTGTAAGCAGACATAATTTACACATCGTGGTAGTTCCCTATTCTCTGATAAGGTAGCCCTCATCTTCTTCCCAATCTGAGATGCCACGCTCTGCAACAATGTATCATCATGTCTTATAAACCGTGATAACTAGTAAATCTAACTTTGCGCTGGTGAGGCAATTCTGATACTGGCGTGAGGGTCAGGGTAAACAGGACCACCAGTCCACTGCCCCAGGGGCAGGCGCCCGCCCATCACAGTCCCTCCCCGCAGCACCTTCGCTGGGGTTCAGTCACAGTGTGTAATAGCTGGTGTCTTAGTACATCATACAGTGGGTTCAAGGTGCTCCTGACGTCAGTGTCGCAGTGTCCTCCTTTAGAATGAGCGCTAACAGTGCCCCTTTCTATACCTTCCAGTTCAACCCTATTCATCACCTGTGCCGGGGCCTATGTGGGTCATGTCAACTTCTTACTCCCCATTCTCCGAGCTATGTCCCACCTCTATCATCTGCTCTTCCCAGGCTTCCAGTAATTCAGCCCAGAGTGGGGCAATTGGACGCTGACGGATCCCCAGGGCTTCCTCACGTCACAATGCATGCAGTTCAGCTTGCGCCCAGGTTGATACATCGCGTTGCTAGGCCACCACTGAGGGGCCTCTAGGGAACTTCCAGTTCATAGCAATTTGGCATTTAAATAGCGCCAGATCCAAGAACCTGCCGCCAGTCTTCCGGGAGGCCGGTCTGGGTCTCAGACCCAACAAGCAAATAGAGGGGTCCATTTTCACACTCACTCCAAGCACCCCCTCCATGTCACCCAGGACACTCTGCCAGCATTGCTGTATCTCAGGGCAATGCCACAGTATGTGGTCCAAGTCCACGTCCTCAACACCGCATCCGGGGCATGCCTGGGGTTCGCCCCCGTATATCACCTGTATCCTGTGTGGTGTAAGGTATGTTCTATGTACATACTGAGGCCCATATTTATACTTTTTGACGCACAACTGCGCCAACGCAGTTGTGCGTCAAAAATTTTACCGCTGGCTAACGCCATTCCAAAGCACCATGCAGGTGCCTTATTTATTGAATGACGTTAGCCGGCGCTGTGGACTGGTGTGCGTCAAAAAAAATTACTCACACCAGGCAGCGCCGGCGTATGGGAAAATGGGGGTTGTGCGCCAAAAAATGGGGCAAGTCAGGTCTGAGGCAAAATTCTGGCCTCAACCTGATTTGCGCCATTTTTCTTTACGCCCAACCTCCATTGACATGACTCCTGTCTTAGCAAAGACAGGAGTCATGCCCCCTTGCCCAATGGCCATGCCCAGGGGACTTATGTCCCCTGGGCATGGTCATTGGGCACAGTGGCATGTAGGGGGGCCCAAAACAGGCCCCCCTATGCCACAAAAAAAACGAAATAAAATACTTACCCCAACTTACCTCAACTTCCCTGGGATGGGTCCCTTCATCCTTGGGTGTCCTCCTGGGGTGGGCAAGGGTGGCAGGGGGTGTCCCTGGGGGCATGGGAGGGCACCTCTGGGCTCCTTCTGAGCCCACAGGTCCCTTAACGCCTACCCTGACCCAGGCCTTAAAAAACGGCGCCCATCAGGCTGGGCGCCGTTTTTTAAGGCCTGCCCCCTCCTGTGCGTCAAAATGACGTGAGAGTATAAATAAGGCGCACAGGCCTTAAAGTAATTTTTTAGAAGGGAAAGCCTACCTTGCATATAATTAACGCAAGGCTGGTTCCCCCTTCCAAAAAATGGCGCACATGGTGGAACTTTGACACCCGCGGGGTTGGACGTCAAAGTATAAATATGGGGCAGGGTTTGCGCTGATTGAGCGTCAAAAATTTTGACGCACATTCGGCGCAAACAAAGTATAAATATGCCCCTGAATGTATCGAAGACGGGTGTTACGTGATATCATACGAGGGTACGCCAGCCCTCTCCGCCACTCAGCGTCAGTCATGCCTCTGCCCAACGTCTCCTCCCACTTCACTCTAAGACCCTGAAGGGATTCCATTGTGCACTCATTGTGGGCCGTATAAAGCCTAGTAATGAGATGAGTGCCCCCACCCATGGTCAGTAAGAGGTGGAGAATTGTATGAACCTCTGGTTCGGCATTCACTGTGTGCCAGTACTCCCATATGGAATGTGCCAGTGCTTGGTAAAGAAGAAATTGACCTCTTGGAACTCCACTCTCCTCCACCATACTGGTAAAGTATCGCCACACCCCATCATGGAAGAAATCTCCTAGAGTCTCCACTCCCCTCTGAGTCCAGGCCCCAACTTGAGATCTCGGTAGTACCGGCCACGGGGTGCCCCGGGGCAACGCCGCCAGAAGAAACGCCGGAGAGTAAGCTGCCTTTATTCCCATGTGTCTCAGGCACCTCCTCCAAGAGGAGAATACCACTGTCAGCAGGGTGTTCCCCGCCGGTAACGGTATCCGGTAATTGAGCATTCACACCAGTATCGAGTCTACCCCGGAAGTGACCCAGTCCAGCCGCCCCCACCCCCCCACAAACCATCTGGCCATCCATTGTAGCTGGCTCAACAAGTAGTAAAGTTTGAAGTCCGGGACCCCCAGTCTGCCCTCATCTACAGGGTGACGTAAGACAGACAGGGCAGTGCACCTGCGGCCCTCATCCCATGTGAGCTCTCAGAGCAGTGTATTCAATTCCCTGAACCAGCTCGCAGGAACCGCCACCGGAAGGTTGGAGAAATAATAGAGAAGGCGAGGCAACATAATCAGTTTAGAGAGGGATATCCGCGCCATTGTGGATAGTTTGATGACGCGCCAGAACGTCACAGAGGACCCCAAAGACCAGGAGGGCCCTGCCTAAGTTGCCATAACGTAGGTCCCCTAAGTCATGGAACACTTGTACTCGCAGATATTTAAAGGTGCGGTTGTCCATCTGATATCCGCAGGGCAGGACGGCGGCCGCGGCTCACCCACCCCCCCACAGGAAGACCTACATCCTATTTCTATTGAGTCTAAGGCCTGAGTGGCATCCAAACTCCTCCAGCAATGTAAGTGCCCATGGGACCCCAGAGTCACCCTCCCTCAGATAGATTAACTGGTCATCCTCGTAGAGTAAAATGTTATGTTCCGTGCAGCCCCACATCACCCCTTAGCCTTGGCCCTCTGCCCGGAACCAAGCTGCCAGGGGCTCAATGCCAAGTGCAAACAGCAGCGCTGACAACGGGCAGCCCTGCCTGGTACCTCTGAATATGGGGTAGGCGGCCGGTACCATCCGGCCCATCCTCACCCGTGCCATCGGTCTACTGTACAGGAGGTCAACCCACCGCTTACCCAGGCCCATCCGACGCATCACTGCCCTCAGGTAGTCCCTCCGCACCGAATCAAACGCCTTCTCCAAATCCACAGAGAGAAACACTGCCCCTGGTGGTCTCTCAGCTCTCAGCATATGCAAGAGAGCAAACAAATGCCTGAGATTGAGGGATGTGTTATGTGCCGGTATGAAACCATTTTGGTCCTCATGAATTAAGGAAGGGATATGTTGAACCAGTCTATTGGCCAGAATCTTGCTCAGTATCTTAAAATCGCAATTCAGCATCGAAAGTGGTCTGAAATCAGTTACCGGAGCTTCCCGCGACACTGTCTTGGGCAGGGGGACCACCAGCGCCTCTCTCATTGTCTCGGGGAGTGTACCCTGCTGGAGTGCCTCTGCATAGAGTTCAACCAACATGGGCGACAGAATATCCGAGTACATCTCAAAGAACTCCATAGGGAGTCCATCCATGCCCAGCATCTTACCCACTGCTAGTTATGTTTCATTATCCTGATAATCGCAATTCATGTCTTCTTACATTAAATGGAGTTGCTTAAATAAAACACATTGAACCAAATCCTGCTTCTAAGAGACTGAAGCTAAGAGACAGGGGTAAAATCTGTTCCACCACGACTTCCAGGAGAAGTCTTAGAGTGTCATGTGATAGTCTGCTACAAATCACCTTTACTCTGGGGTTCTGATGAGTTGCAGCTAGCTAGCCCAAAGAATTAGGCTGGCAGCTGTCATACGCTGTGGGATCAGACTAAGTCCCCCATACTCGGTGGTGCTGCTGACCAAAATCCAGCAAGCGTGTTCCTACAGTGAGAGTCCTATGACAGCCTGCTCAGTTTTGCCATTGCTGGTGACATGGGATTGATATCTCCCAATTACAACCTTCAACCTCAGTCTAAAGTTATAAGTGAGTTCCTGTCATCATTTCATGGCCTAGGACGACTGAAGGCAATGAAAGTGCTACTTTACATTAATGAGGACATTCGACCTGTTGCCCAGCGGCACTGCAGTTACTTTTCACTTGTAAGAAGCCGTTAAGAAAGAACTAAAAACTCTGTTGAAGCATGACATCTTTGCGCTCTAAAGCTGTTCTACGCCATGGTTTTTGCCTATAGAGGTGGTGCCAAAAAAGGACAGTGGAGGTGCAGTGTGCATCTGTGTTGATATGCGCCAGACCCAACAAAGCAATTGAGAGAACAAGACATCCTGTTCCACACATAGTGGACATGATCATACAACTGAACAGTGCCAAAGTCTTCTCCCCTCTTGACCTGAACAAGGGATGTCATCAACTCAAGTTGGAAGATAACTCCACTTACATTGCAACTCATGTTGGTTTATTCAGATACAACAGAGTTTTGGATTGTCATCGGCTGTAGAAATATTTCAGGATCTTACGTCAAATAATTCAAATTGTCACAAATGCTTTAATTATAGTGATGAACTACTGGTATTTGCAGCATTGGAAGAGAAGCATGATAAAGCTCTTACACAAGTGTGCCTGTTACTTGTTGATGCAGGTCTCACTCTGAACGCAGCAAAGTATGAGTTTCACAAGTCCAAACTTAAATTCTTTTGGGACATTTTCTCTGATGGGGCAAAGTGAAAGCACTGACAGCAACTTCCCCCCCACAAGATGTCACCATGCTGCAATCCATCTTAGGCATAGCCAGTTATTGCTCAAGGTACATTCGTGATTTTGCTACATTGAGTGCCCCATTTAGAGGCTTCACAAAACAAAGGCTCTCATTACGATCATGGCAGTTTGGCTCGCCATGCCGGCAGTGGCGTCTGAAGCCGCCAGCCGGCATGGCGAGTCAAACCGCCATATCACGAACAAGGTGAGGGGCGCCAGCGGCAGGTGTCACCCACCGCCAGGCTCCCGCCGTCAGGCAGCCTGGCGGCGAGTTGAAACACCATCCGCCAGGGTAGCTGCGCTACCCTGCAGATAATATTTCATTTCCTGACAGCCTTTTCCTGGCGGGATATCCTGTCAGGAAAAGGCTGGCGAAGGGGGTGCCCCTGCACTGCCCATGCACAGTGCAGAGCCCCGTCGCACAGGTCACTGCCCGATTTTCAGGCATGGATCTACGCGATGGGTGCAACTGCACCTGCCGCACAGAGGCATTGACGGCGACTCCATGTGGAGCCGCCGTCAATGTCCCGGCCGAGCCTTTCTGTGAGCCGGTGGGCGTAAACAATGTTTCCGCCCGCCGGCCCACAGAAATGTTCATTATCTGGCCGGCGGGGTTCTGGGGTCGCTGGCCGTCAGTGTTTTGACCGCCAGCATGAACACGGCGGTTGTTTCTGCTGTGTTCATTATAAAGGAACATTATGGTGGTCATTATGGTCTGCTGAATGTGATCAAAGCTTCAAAAGAATGAAATATGATTGAGAATGCAACCAAGAGGGACTATTTTGACCCCACGTTACATTCTGAGATCAAAATAGATGCTCGCCTGTTGGGGCTGGAGGCAATCTTTGCTCAACATAATGGTCATCCGAATGCTCAGAGACACATTGCTGTCTATGTCAGGTGAAGCCTGTCTGACACAGAACGTGCCTATTCTCAGTTGCCTATTCTCAGTTGGAGATGGAGAGTCTGGCTGTAGTATGGCCTGCGAAAATTTTCATGTGTTTTTATATGGAAAACATTGCACTGTCATTACAGACCACCCAGAGCTGCTCTCTGTTTTTTGGAAACCTGCAAGCCAAGATGCCCACTCACAGCAAGAGGTGGGGGTTGTGACTTCAAGAGTATGACTATGCAATTGTTCACAAGCCTGGCAATAATCATAACGCTGCTGATTGCTTTACTACTACATTGTCACAATGTAACATCTAAAACGGCTGAGGAGTACATTAAGTTCATTGTGAGGCCCAGCACACCAGCAGCCCTGTCCATTGAACAGATTATTACTGGTACTAATGCCGAAAAGAACATGCTTTTCCTCAAATACATCATTTCAACTCAATCGTGGTAGAGGCGCACTCGATCTATTGCTGATGATACTGAATTTCAAAACTTCAAAAATATACAGAATGAACTGTCGGTGACTAGGGATGCTCAAGAATTGTCATACCTGAGCACCTAAGACAGCAAGTCTTTGAACTACCCCATGAAGGATGTCATGGCAGTGTAGTCACCCAAAGAGCCAGAGTGTGATTCCCGCACATAGAGGAACGAGTTGAGAGAGAACTCAAAAAGTGTAATCTGTGCAACTGCCTTTCCCTGAAAGTGATGCAGCATCAATTGACAATGTCTGACCTTCCTGCATAGGTTTGGGAAAGAGCTTCAGTTGATTTCTTTGGGCTCCTATGAAACGGACATCATCTCATGGTAGTCATTGATGAGTATTCATGCTTTCCTTTAGTACAGGAGCTATCAACAACACATGACAAGATTGAGTGGCTGGATATTATCTTTGCAGCATGGGGTATCCTCGCAACTCTCAAATCTTTCAATGGTATGGCATTCAATATCAAAGAATTCAAGGAGTTTCTGATTAGACTAAATGTCAAGCATCAGAAGAGTACACCTCTGTGGCCCAAGCCACTGGTGTTGTGGAACAATTCATGGGTACCCTAAAAAGGTTAATTCAATGAGCATTGATGGAAGGGGTTGCTTTAAGCCAGGCCTTGTGTCAAGCCTTAAGCGCTTATTGTTCAGCTCCTCACTCTACAACTGGTGAAGGTCCTGCCACCTTTCTATCTGGGGAGAGCCATCAGAACCAAACTGCCACAGGGAATAGTGGATCGACCTTTGAATCTTACGGTTTGTGACACAGACACTTCTCAAAAATGCAAAATGAAAACATATGTTGACCAGCATCAACAAGCTCAGGAAACAGTCTTCGATGAAGGTGACTGGATCCTGGTCAAACAGAAACGAAAGCGATAAACAGACGCTCCTTTTGCTGGTGATCCTCTGTGGGCAGTGACGTGCAAAGGAGACATGGTAATGGCACATCGTCCCAGAAAGTCTATCACATGGGACTCATCATACTTTAAGCACCTACCTCGATGTTCATGAGCTCCTGCAGTTATGAATGAGCCAATCCCACTGTAGAAGGCTGGCCTGCTGTGTGGTGGTGTCGCGTATGCTCTCATTATTCTAATAAGAGTACTGGATTTTGAGTGGCAAAGTCACCCGCAGTGTGGAAGACTAAGTCTAACCCACTGCGGGTGACACCTGTCGCTCCAATCCGGGTTTTGCTCTGGCAGTGCCTCATCTCTACCCAAGGATAGGGATGACTGGGCAGCTGAGCACGACATTCTTGGTTTCTCAGGGAAGCCGTGGTCACTCAGGTCTCATCCATTTCTCTCAGTTACATTTAGTCTCATATATAAATGACAAACAGAAGCAGTATATGTTTCAATGATTGGTTTAATAAAACGACTGCATCTTAGGTAGCAAAGCGTGAGCTGCAATAAGCAGGACGACACAGCATGACAGTATTAAAATGGTGACAAGGAGAGTAAAGCATAGAAATAATGCTATCATATTGTCACTATGGTCAATAGACTAACTCCTGCCTAGGCTATAATAGAGCACAGCATGTTAATCTCTAATTCTGCCCTTCAGGTTCCCCTGGGAAAGCATCATCCCCCATATCTGAGCAAAGGCCTGCGGTCTGCGTTAGCATCGGTTGCGCAGCATTTGCCAATCAGCTTACATTCGTGGTTCTCTGGCTGGAATCTCCCTCTAACCTGTAAGGGACAAGGAAGTGTTTTCATAACAACACAGCTGATGCTCTGAGAAATTGTCCCTACATAAGGATGTGTGTTTTCTACAAATGTTAGAGACTAAGGCCCATATTTATACTTTTTGACGCAAAACTGCGCCGGCGCAGTTTTGCGTCAAACATTTACCGCCGGCTAACGCCATTTTGGTGTGCCGTGCGGGCGTCATATTTACACTTAGACACACGGCCGCGCAAACAACAGGTGGGAGTCATTATTTTTTACCACACCGCAGCGTCAAGTCGGAAAGCAAAACAACGTTAACGCAGCAGAAATGACTGTGGGTCGATTTACGACCCCGCAAACCGGATATGCGCTGTTTTTGACGCAATAGCATTAAAAAAAACGCTAACACTGCCATTTCACCAGAGGAGAGCCACAATGGATCCCAGATGCCACTACAGACCTCAGGAAGATGACAGCAGACCAGTAACCAGCCAGGAGGACCCACACAAGAACCAAGACACTTTTAAGAAGAAAAGAAAGTGTCGCTTTAGTGCACAGGAGCAGGAAATTCTGGTTAAAGAGGTGACGGAACACCAGCACCAACTGTTTGTCACCTCAAAGTTGCCAATCAGTAGGAGAGAGGCTATATGGCAACAAATTGTCGACAAGATTAACAGTGTGGCAGAAGTACGCAGAACAGTCATCGAGTGCAAGAAACGCTGGCATGACTGCAAGTGCAGGACCATGGAAAAGATGGCCAGGAACAGGAAGGCAGCACTGCAGACTGGAGGTGGGAGTCCAGCACCTCAGGAGGCCCTGGACCACATGGAGGAGATGGTCGCAGCCGTCCTCCCTGAGGAGATCCTCACAGGGATTCAAGGACAGGACAGCGCAGACTACCAGGAGACAACGCACATGCAGGGTAAGTCGCATGGGGAATTATAATGCACTAATGTCAACTGTGAGCAGGGGGGGATACTAACCACAAAATACATGGAAGTCATCTTATACATGGAGTGGCATGGGTAAAGGGGCACGGCAGGGGGGCATGGCCCGTTCTGAGAAGACCTGGGGCATACCATTACACAACACCAACAACAGTCCCATGGGGACATGCTGTCATGCCAACGATGGAGCAAAGAGAAAGCCACGCCAGGAGGGAAGGGCACAACGTCAAACTGACATCCCGGCACACGTCAGCCACCATACCCCTACATTAACTAGGGCCCTCTTAACAACCTCTAGCCATACCGACAACTGGAATGTAACTGCGACAACAGTTGCCACTACCACCCCTGCTCTGTGTGCAGCTCAAGTAGCCAATGGCAGTCACATCCCCATGAATCATGCACACCTAAATTAGGGGGCGAGGATGACAACTTCAACAATCCCCAGAAACAAGACAAAGGCCCCAGTACTCTCAAATGTCAATTCCCATAGTTGACGCAAACATCAGCCAATGTAAACAACAATAGGAGCTACACAGCACCAAGGACACACCCATGCTGCATATGTCAGGGTCCATCCTGTGCCTGGGTAACAGTGCATCATCCCAAATGTCATACTGCTCAGACAACAGCATTGAGGGGAGGACACATGTAACTGGTCACTGAAATACACCTGCACAGTCAGAGGAGGAAATAGGACACTGATACGATTATCAGGGCAATCCAATGTAACACACATTCCCCAACATCAGCAGGACACATTACCAATGTCAACACCCATATCAGATCATAACATTGCCATGCATAGGATATGCCACATGCCAATTACATTTAAGTGAATGTGAAAGATCAAAGAATGGGGCAGGTCCAGATTGTTAAGTGTGCTGCCAGGGCCATCAGTACACCCACAGCCAGTGAAAAGTCTCACCATGAGAATGGATGTAGACGGAGGCTTGAGTAGGAAAAGAAGGTGGCAATTCTCTATTTGGCATAAACCAACACCTAGAGGCGATGAGGCTGACAAGTCTGATAACTCAATAGCATACATCTGACATGCAGGTGGGCCATAGGCCTGGAAGAATGCCCATCTGAAGGGCTGGAGAAATTAACACAAAACAAGATCACAAAGTGAATTCATCAAAAGGCAGGCACGTCACATCAAAATTGCCACAACACAGACACACTAATTTTACCCTGTTTCATTGCAGAGCAAGATGGATCTCCTGCGGATATGCCTGTTCCAGATTTCCCTGATGACATGGATGACGAGCCGAGAAACATTTACCAGGAGACTATCTAAAAGGTCCTTGAAACCCTCCAGACCCCACCTTCAGTCACAAGGAGGAGCACAGAACAAGCAGCCATCGCAGAGGATCCACCCACCACCCTAATTGTAAGACCTGCCAGCTCCAATACAGCTGAAGACTCAGATGACACTAGCACCAGCTTTGAGACAACTGTAGCAGGAGCTGGCCAAGGAGGTGCGGGTGGGGATGCAAAATATGGCAGCCAGCCTTGAGGGGGTGCGTTTGTGCATGATGTCATCTGCAGATCAGGCATCAGCTATGCAAGCCCTAACATCCATCCTGCAAGGACTACAAGAAACTGTCAAGGAATTCACCACTGCAATAAGAGAGTTGCCAGAACACCTCGCACTCCAAACCTTCCACTGCATGCACAAATGCAATCATGACCCCCCTCAGGGCCGACCTGGCTGCCTACCATCGTGATGTGGCTGCTATTCTCAAGAACCAGCAAAAAAAAAAAAAGACATGTCTTTTTTTGGAATGTGTGAAATGTTGTGTCTTTTCTTGTAATGTGTGGAATGTCATGTCTTTTGTAGGAATGTATGGAATGTCATGTATTTTTTTGGAATGTGTGGAATGTCATGTCTTTTCTTGGAATGTGTGGAATGTCATGTCTTTTCTTGGAATGTGTGGAATGTCATGTCTTTTCTTGGAATGTCGTGTCTTTTCCTGGAATGTCATGTCTTTTCCTAGAATGTCGTGTCTTTTCTTGGAATGTGTGGAATGTCATGTCTTTTCTTGGAATGTGTGGAATGTCGTGTCTTTTCTTGGAATGTGTGGAATGTCATGTATTTTTTTGCAATGTGTGGAATGTCATGTCTTTTCTTGGAATGTCATGTCTTTTCTTGGAATGTGTGGAATGTCATGACTTTTCTTGAAATGTCATGTCTTTTCTTGGAATGTCATGTCTTTTCTAGGAATGTGTGGAATGTCGTGTCTTTTCTTGGAATGTCGTGTCTTTTCTTGGAATGTCATGTCTTTTCTTGGAATGTGTGGAATGTCATGTCTTTTTTTGGAATGTGTGGAATGTCGTGTCTTTTTTTCGAATGTGTGGAATGTCGTGTTTTTCCCTGGAATGTCATGTCTTTTCTTGGAATGTCGTGTCTTTTCTTGGAATGTCATGTCTTTTCTTGGAATGTCGTGTCTTTTTTTGGAATGTGTGGAATGTCGTGTCTTTTTTTTGGAATGTGTGGAATGTCGTGTCTTTTTTTGGAATGTGTGGAATGTCGTGTCTTTCCCTGGAATGTGTGGAATGTCATGTATTTTTTTGGAATGTCGTGTGGAATGTCAAGTTTTTTTTGCAATGTTGTGTGGAATGTCATGTCTTTTCTTGGAATGTGTGGAATGTAGTGTTTTTTTTTTGGAATGTGTGGAATGTCGTGTCTTTTCTTGGAATGTGTGGAATGTCATGACTTTTCATGGAATGTGTGGAATGTCTTGTATTTTTTTGGAATGTCGTGTGGAATGTCAAGTCTTTTTTTGCAATGTGTGGAATGTCGTGTCTTTTTTTGGAATGTGTGGAATGTCATGTCTTTCCCTGGAATGTCATGTCTTTTCTTGGAATGTCATGTCTTTTCTAGGAATGTGTGGAATGTCGTGTCTTTTCTTGGAATGCTGTGTGGAATGTCGTGTCTTTTCTTGGAATGTCGTGTTTTTTCTTGGAATGTCATGTCTTTTCTTGGAATGTCGTGTCTTTTCTTGGAATGTGTGGAATGTCATGTATTTTTTTGGAATGTGTGGAATGGCGTGTCTTTTTTTGGAATGTGTGGAATGCCGTGTCTTTTCTTGGAATGTGTGGAATGTCGTGTATTTTCCTGGAATGTTGTGTCCTTTCCTGGAATGTCATGTCTTTTCCTGGAATGTCATGCCTTTTCTTGGAATGTCATGTATTTTCTTGGAATGTGTGGAATGTCATGTATTTTTTTGGAATGTCGTGTGGAATGCCAAGTCTTTTTTTGCAATGTCGTGTGGAATGTCGTGTCTTTTCTTGGAATGTGTGGAATGTCATGACTTTTCATGGAATGTGTGGAATGTCTTGTATTTTTTTGGAATGTCGTGTGGAATGACAAGTCTTTTTTTGTAATGTCGTGTGGAATGTCGTGTCTTTTCTTGGAATGTGTGGAATGTTGTGTCTTTTCTTGGAATGTGTGGAATGTCATGTCTTTTTTTGGGAATGTGTGGAATGTCGTGTTTTTTTGGAATGTGTGGAATGTCATGTCTTTTCTTGGAATGTGTGGAATGTCATGTCTTTTTTTTGGAATGTGTGGAATGTCGTGTCTTTTTTTGGAATGTGTGGAATGTCGTGTTTTCTTTTGGAATGTGTGGAATGTCATGTCTTTTTTTTTTAATGTGTGGAATGTCGTGTCTTTTTTTTTGGAATGTGTGGAATGTCATGTCTTTTTTTTTAATGTGTGGAATGTCGTGTCTTTTTTGGGAATGTGTGGAATGTCGTGTCTTTTTTTGGGAATGTGTGGAATGTCATGTCTTTTTTTTGGAATGTGTGGAATGTCATGTCTTTTGTTTAATGTGTGGAATGTGTCTTTTTTTTGGAATGTGTGGAATGTCATGTCTTTTTTTTAATGTGTGGAATGTCGTGTCTTTTTTTTGGAATGTGTGGAATGTCGTGTCTTTCCCTGGAATGTCATGTCTTTTCTTGGAATGTGTTGAATGTCGTGTCTTTTTTTGGAATGTGTGGAATGTCGTGTCTTTTTTTGGAATGTGTGGAATGTCGTCTTTTTTTGGGAATGTGTGGAATGTCATGTCTTTTTTTTTAATGTGTGGAATGTCGTGTCTTTTTTTTTGGAATGTGTGGAATGTCGTCTTTTTTTTTAATGTGTGGAATGTCGTGTCTTTTTTGGGAATGTGTGGAATGTCGTGTCTTTTTTTGGGAATGTGTGGAATGTCGTGTCTTTCCCTGGAATGTCATGTCTTTTCTTGGAATGTGTGGAATGCCGTGTCTTTTTTTGGAATGTGTGGAATGTCGTGTCTTTTTTTTCGAATGTGTGGAATGTCATGTCTTTTTTTGGGAATGTGTGGAATGTTGTGTCGTTTTTTGGATTGTGTGGAATGTCGTGTCTTTTTTTGGAATGTGTGGAATGTCGTATTTTTTTTGGAATGTGTGGAATGTCGTGTCTTTCCCTGGAATGTCATGTCTTTTCTTGGAATGTGTGGAATGTCATGTCTTTTTTTTGGAATGTGTGGAATGTCGTGTCTTTTTTGGGAATGTGTGGAATGTCATGTCGTTTTTGGGAATGTCATTTCTTTTTTTGGAATGTCATGTCTTTTCTTCGAATGTCGTGTGGAATTTTGTGACTTTTTTTGGAATGTGTGTAATGTCATGTCTTTTCTTGGAATGTGTGGAATGTCATGTCTTTTCTTGGAATGTGTGGAATGTCGTGTCTTTTCCTGGAATGTTTGGAATGTTGTGTCTTTTCTTGGGATGTGTGGAATGTCATGACATTCCACACATTCCCAAAAAAGACATGACATTCCACACATTCCAAGAAAAGACACGACATTCCACACATTAAAAAAAAGACATGACATTCCACACATTCCAAAAAAAGACACGAAATTCCACACATTCCAAGAGAAGTCATGACATTCCACACATTCCAAGAAAAGACATGACATTCCACACATTCCAAGACGCAACATTCCACACATTCCAAAAAAAGACAGGACATTCCATACATTCCAAAAAAAGACATGACATTCCACACATTCCAAAAAAAGACATGTCTTTTGTTTTTTGGAATGTGTGGAATGTCATATCTTTTTTTGGAATGTGTGGAATGTCATGTCTTTTTTTGGAATGTCGTGTCTTGGAATGTGTGGAATGTCATGTCTTTTCTAGGAATGTGTGGAATATCATGACTTCTCTTGGAATGTGTGGAAAGTCATGTATTTCTTTGGAATGTCGTGTGGAATGTCTTTTCTTGGAATGTGTGGAATGTCGTGTCTTTTCTTAGAATGTGTGGAATGTCATGTCTTTTCTTGGAATGTAATGACTTTTCCTGGAATGTCAGGTCTTTTCCTGGAATGTCATGTCTTTTCTTGGAATGTGTGGAATGTCATGTCTTTTCTTGGAATGTGTGGAATGTCATGTATTTTTTGGGAATGTGTGGAATGTCATGTCTTTTCTTGGAATGTCATGTCTTTTCTTGGAATGTGTGGAATATCATGTCTTTTCTTGGAATGTGTGGAATGCTGTGTCTTTTTTTGGAATGTGTGGAATGTCATGTCTTTTTTTTGGAATGTGTGGAATGTCGTGTTTTTTTGGAATGTGTGGAATGTCATGTCTTTTCTTGGAATGTGTGGAATGTCATGTCTTTTTTTTGGAATGTGTGGAATGTCGTGTCTTTTTTTTGGAATGTGTGGAATGTCGTGTCTTTTTTTGGAATGTGTGGAATGTCATGTCTTTTTTTTGGAATGTGTGGAATGTCGTGTCTTTTTTTGGAATGTGTGGAATGTCATGTCTTTTTTTTGGAATGTGTGGAATGTCGTGTCTTTTTTTGGAATGTGTGGAATGTCATCTCTTTTTTTGGAATGTGTGGAATGTTATGTCTTTTTTTTGGAATGTGTGGAATGTCATGTCTTTTTTTTAATGTGTGGAATGTCGTGTCTTTTTTTTGGAATGTGTGGAATGTCATGTCTTTTTTTTGTAATTTGTGGAATGTCGTGTCTTTTTTTTTGGAATGTGTGGAATGTCATGTCTTTTTTTGGAATGTGTGGAATGTCATGTCTTTTTTTTGGAATGTGTGGAATGTCATGTCTTTTTTTTAATGTGTGGAATGTTGTGTCTTTTTTTTGGAATGTGTGGAATGTCATGTCTTTTTTTTTAATGTGTGGAATATCGTGTCTTTTTTTTGGAATGTGTGGAATGTCATGTCTTTTTTGGGAATGTGTGGAATGTCATGTCTTTTATTGGAATGTCATGTCTTTTCTTGGAATGTGTGGAATGTCATGTCTTTTTTCAGAATGTGTGGAACGTCATGTCTTTGTAATGTGTTGAATGTCATGTCTTTTTTTTGGAATGTGTGGAATGTCATCTCTTTTCTTTGAATGTCATGTCTTTTCTTGGAATGTGTAGAATGTCATGTCTTTTCTTGGAATGTGTGGAATGCCGTGTCTTTTTTTGGAATGTGTGGAATGTCATGTCTTTTTTTTGGAATGTGTGGAATGTCATGTCTTTTTTTTGGAATGTGTGGAATGTCGTGTTTTTTTGGAATGTGTGGAATGTCATGTCTTTTCTTGGAATGTGTGGAATATCATGTCTTTTTTTTGGAATGTGTGGAATGTCGTGTCTTTTTTTTGGAATGTGTGGAATGTCGTGTCTTTTTTTGGAATGTGTGGAATGTCGTGTCTTTTTTTGGAATGTGTGGAATGTCATGTCTTTTTTTTGGAATGTGTGGAATGTCGTGTCTTTTTTTGGAATGTGTGGAATGTCATGTCTTTTTTTTGGAATGTGTGCAATGTCGTGTCTTTTTTTGGAATGTGTGGAATGTCATCTCTTTTTTTGGAATGTGTGGAATGTTATGTCTTTTTTTTGGAATGTGTGGAATGTCATGTCTTTTTTTTTAATGTGTGGAATGTCGTGTCTTTTTTTTGGAATGTGTGGAATGTCATGTCTTTTTTTGGGAATGTGTGGAATGTTGTGTCTTTTTTTGGATTGTGTGGAATGTCGTGTCTTTTTTTGGAATGTGTGGAATGTCGTCTTTTTTTTGGAATGTGTGGAATGTCGTGTCTTTCCCTGGAATGTCATGTCTTTTCTTGGAATGTGTGGAATGTCATGTCTTTTTTTTGGAATGTCGTGTCTTTTTTGGGAATGTGTGGAATGTCATGTCGTTTTTGGGAATGTCATTTCTTTTTTTGGAATGTCATGTCTTTTCTTCGAATGTCGTGTGGAATTTTGTGACTTTTTTTGGAATGTGTGTAATGTCATGTCTTTTCTTGGAATGTGTGGAATGTCATGTCTTTTCTTGGAATGTGTGGAATGTCGTTTCTTTTCCTGGAATGTTTGGAATGTTGTGTCTTTTCTTGGGATGTGTGGAATGTCATGACATTCCACACATTCCCAAAAAAGACATGACATTCCACACATTCCAAGAAAAGACACGACATTCCACACATTAAAAAAAAGACATGACATTCCACACATTCCAAAAAAAGACACGAAATTCCACACATTCCAAGAGAAGTCATGACATTCCACACATTCCAAGAAAAGACATGACATTCCACACATTCCAAGACGCAACATTCCACACATTCCAAAAAAAGACAGGACATTCCATACATTCCAAAAAAAGACATGACATTCCACACATTCCAAAAAAAGACATGTCTTTTGTTTTTTGGAATGTGTGGAATGTCATATCTTTTTTTGGAATGTGTGGAATGTCATGTCTTTTTTTGGAATGTCGTGTCTTGGAATGTGTGGAATGTCATGTCTTTTCTAGGAATGTGTGGAATATCATGACTTCTCTTGGAATGTGTGGAAAGTCATGTATTTCTTTGGAATGTCGTGTGGAATGTCTTTTCTTGGAATGTGTGGAATGTCGTGTCTTTTCTTAGAATGTGTGGAATGTCGTGTCTTTTCTTGGAATGTAATGACTTTTCCTGGAATGTCAGGTCTTTTCCTTGTAATGTCATGTCTTTTCTTGGAATGTGTGCAATGTCATGTCTTTTCTTGGAATGTGTGGAATGTCATGTATTTTTTGGGAATGTGTGGAATGTCATGTCTTTTCTTGGAATGTCATGTCTTTTCTTGGAATGTGTGGAATATCATGTCTTTTCTTGGAATGTGTGGAATGCCGTATCTTTTTTTGGAATGTGTGGAATGTCATGTCTTTTTTTTGGAATGTGTGGAATGTCGTGTTTTTTTGGAATGTGTGGAATGTCATGTCTTTTCTTGGAATGTGTGGAATGTCATGTCTTTTTTTTGGAATGTGTGGAATGTCGTGTCTTTTTTTTGGAATGTGTGGAATGTCGTGTCTTTTTTTGGAATGTGTGGAATGTCATGTCTTTTTTTTGGAATGTGTGGAATGTCGTGTCTTTTTTTGGAATGTGTGGAATGTCATGTCTTTTTTTTGGAATGTGTGGAATGTCGTGTCTTTTTTTGGAATGTGTGGAATGTCATCTCTTTTTTTGGAATGTGTGGAATGTTATGTCTTTTTTTGGAATGTGTGGAATGTCATGTCTTTTTTTTAATGTGTGGAATGTCGTGTCTTTTTTTTGGAATGTGTGGAATGTCATGTCTTTTTTTTAATTTGTGGAATGTCGTGTTTTTTTTTTGAATGTGTGGAATGTCATGTCTTTTTTTGGAATGTGTGGAATGTCATGTCTTTTTTTTGGAATGTGTGGAATGTCATGTCTTTTTTTTAATGTGTGGAATGTTTTGTCTTTTTTTTGGAATGTTAGGAATGTCATGTCTTTCTTTTTTAATGTGCGGAATATCGTGTCTTTTTTTTGGAATGTGTGGAATGTCATGTATTTTTTGGGTATGTGTGGAATGTCATGTCTTTTCTTGGAATGCCATGTCTTTTCTTGGAATGTGTGGAATGTCATGTCTTTTTTCAGAATGTGTGGAACGTCATGTCTTTGTAATGTGTTGAATGTCATGTCTTTTCTTGGAATGTGTAGAATGTCATGTCTTTTCTTGGAATGTGTGGAATGCCGTGTCTTTTTTTGGAATGTGTGGAATGTCATGTCTTTTTTTTGGAATGTGTGGAATGTCATGTCTTTTTTTTGGAATGTGTGGAATGTCGTGTTTTTTTGGAATGTGTGGAATGTCATGTCTTTTCTTGGAATGTGTGGAATATCAAGTCTTTTTTTTGGAATGTGTGGAATGTCGTGTCTTTTTTTTGGAATGTGTGGAATGTCGTGTCTTTTTTTGGAATGTGTGGAATGTCGTGTCTTTTTTTGGAATGTGTGGAATGTCATGTCTTTTTTTTGGAATGTGTGGAATGTCGTGTCTTTTTTTGGAATGTGTGGAATGTCATGTCTTTTTTTTGGAATGTGTGCAATGTCGTGTCTTTTTTTGGAATGTGTGGAATGTCATCTCTTTTTTTGGAATGTGTGGAATGTTATGTCTTTTTTTTGGAATGTGTGGAATGTCATGTCTTTTTTTTTAATGTGTGGAATGTCGTGTCTTTTTTTTGGAATGTGTGGAATGTCATGTCTTTTTTTTTAATGTGTGGAATGTCGTGTCTTTTTTTTTGGAATGTGTGGAATGTCATGTCTTTTTTTGGAATGTGTGGAATGTCATGTCTTTTTTTTTAATGTGTGGAATGTCATGTCTTTTCTTGGAATGTCATGTCTTTTCTTGGAATGTGTGGAATGTCATGTATTTTTTGGGAATGTGTGGAATGTCATGTCTTTTCTTGGAATGTCATGTCTTTTCTTGGAATGTGTGGAATATCATGTCTTTTCTTGGAATGTGTGGAATGCCGTATCTTTTTTTGGAATGTGTGGAATGTCATGTCTTTTTTTTGGAATGTGTGGAATGTCGTGTTTTTTTGGAATGTGTGGAATGTCATGTCTTTTCTTGGAATGTGTGGAATGTCATGTCTTTTTTTTGGAATGTGTGGAATGTCGTGTCTTTTTTTTGGAATGTGTGGAATGTCGTGTCTTTTTTTGGAATGTGTGGAATGTCATGTCTTTTTTTTGGAATGTGTGGAATGTCATGTCTTTTTTTTTAATTTGTGGAATGTCGTGTTTTTTTTTGGAATGTGTGGAATGTCATGTCTTTTTTTGGAATGTGTGGAATGTCATGTCTTTTTTTTGGAATGTGTGGAATGTCATGTCTTTTTTTTAATGTGTGGAATGTTGTGTCTTTTTTTTGGAATGTGTGGAATGTCATGTCTTTTTTTTTAATGTGTGGAATATCGTGTCTTTTTTTTGGAATGTGTGGAATGTCATGTCTTTTTTGGGAATGTGTGGAATGTCATGTCTTTTCTTGGAATGTCATGTCTTTTCTTGGAATGTGTGGAATGTCATGTCTTTTTTCAGAATGTGTGGAACGTCATGTCTTTGTAATGTGTTGAATGTCATGTCTTTTCTTGGAATGTGTAGAATGTCATGTCTTTTCTTGGAATGTGTGGAATGCCGTGTCTTTTTTTGGAATGTGTGGAATGTCATGTCTTTTTTTTGGAATGTGTGGAATGTCATGTCTTTTTTGGAATGTCATGTCTTTTCTTGGAATGTCATGTCTTTTCTTGGAATGTGTGGAATGTCATGTCTTTTTTCAGAATGTGTGGAACGTCATGTCTTTGTAATGTGTTGAATGTCATGTCTTTTCTTGGAATGTGTAGAATGTCATGTCTTTTCTTGGAATGTGTGGAATGCCGTGTCTTTTTTTTGGAATGTGTGCAATGTCGTGTCTTTTTTTGGAATGTGTGGAATGTCATCTCTTTTTTTGGAATGTGTGGAATGTTATGTCTTTTTTTTGGAATGTGTGGAATGTCATGTCTTTTTTTTTAATGTGTGGAATGTCGTGTCTTTTTTTTGGAATGTGTGGAATGTCATGTCTTTTTTTTTAATGTGTGGAATGTCGTGTCTTTTTTTTTGGAATGTGTGGAATGTCATGTCTTTTTTTGGAATGTGTGGAATGTCATGTCTTTTTTTTTAATGTGTGGAATGTCATGTCTTTTCTTGGAATGTCATGTCTTTTCTTGGAATGTGTGGAATGTCATGTATTTTTTGGGAATGTGTGGAATGTCATGTCTTTTCTTGGAATGTCATGTCTTTTCTTGGAATGTGTGGAATATCATGTCTTTTCTTGGAATGTGTGGAATGCCGTATCTTTTTTTGGAATGTGTGGAATGTCATGTCTTTTTTTTGGAATGTGTGGAATGTCGTGTTTTTTTGGAATGTGTGGAATGTCATGTCTTTTCTTGGAATGTGTGGAATGTCATGTCTTTTTTTGGGAATGTGTGGAATGTCGTGTCTTTTTTTTGGAATGTGTGGAATGTCGTGTCTTTTTTTGGAATGTGTGGAATGTCATCTCTTTTTTTGGAATGTGTGGAATGTTATGTCTTTTTTTGGAATGTGTGGAATGTCATGTCTTTTTTTTAATGTGTGGAATGTCGTGTCTTTTTTTTGGAATGTGTGGAATGTCATGTCTTTTTTTTAATTTGTGGAATGTCGTGTTTTTTTTTGGAATGTGTGGAATGTCATGTCTTTTTTTGGAATGTGTGGAATGTCATGTCTTTTTTTTGGAATGTGTGGAATGTCATGTCTTTTTTTTAATGTGTGGAATGTTGTGTCTTTTTTTTGGAATGTGTGGAATGTCATGTCTTTTTTTTTAATGTGTGGAATATCGTGTCTTTTTTTTGGAATGTGTGGAATGTCATGTCTTTTTTGGGAATGTGTGGAATGTCATGTCTTTTCTTGGAATGTCATGTCTTTTCTTGGAATGTGTGGAATGTCATGTCTTTTTTCAGAATGTGTGGAACGTCATGTCTTTGTAATGTGTTGAATGTCATGTCTTTTCTTGGAATGTGTAGAATGTCATGTCTTTTCTTGGAATGTGTGGAATGTTATGTCTTTTTTTTGGAATGTGTGGAATGTCATGTCTTTTTTTTTAATGTGTGGAATGTCGTGTCTTTTTTTTGGAATGTGTGGAATGTCATGTCTTTTTTTGGGAATGTGTGGAATGTTGTGTCTTTTTTTGGATTGTGTGGAATGTCGTGTCTTTTTTTGGAATGTGTGGAATGTCGTCTTTTTTTTGGAATGTGTGGAATGTCGTGTCTTTCCCTGGAATGTCATGTCTTTTCTTGGAATGTGTGGAATGTCATGTCTTTTTTTTGGAATGTCGTGTCTTTTTTGGGAATGTGTGGAATGTCATGTCGTTTTTGGGAATGTCATTTCTTTTTTTGGAATGTCATGTCTTTTCTTCGAATGTCGTGTGGAATTTTGTGACTTTTTTTGGAATGTGTGGAATGTCATGTCTTTTTTTGGAATGTGTGGAATGTCATGTCTTTTTTTTGGAATGTGTGGAATGTCATGTCTTTTTTTTAATGTGTGGAATGTTGTGTCTTTTTTTTGGAATGTGTGGAATGTCATGTCTTTTTTTTTAATGTGTGGAATATCGTGTCTTTTTTTTGGAATGTGTGGAATGTCATGTATTTTTTGGGTATGTGTGGAATGTCATGTCTTTTCTTGGAATGTCATGTCTTTTCTTGGAATGTGTGGAATGTCATGTCTTTTTTCAGAATGTGTGGAACGTCATGTCTTTGTAATGTGTTGAATGTCATGTCTTTTCTTGGAATGTGTAGAATGTCATGTCTTTTCTTGGAATGTGTGGAATGCCGTGTCTTTTTTTGGAATGTGTGGAATGTCATGTCTTTTTTTTGGAATGTGTGGAATGTCATGTCTTTTTTTTGGAATGTGTGGAATGTCGTGTTTTTTTGGAATGTGTGGAATGTCATGTCTTTTCTTGGAATGTGTGGAATATCAAGTCTTTTTTTTGGAATGTGTGGAATGTCGTGTCTTTTTTTTGGAATGTGTGGAATGTCGTGTCTTTTTTTGGAATGTGTGGAATGTCGTGTCTTTTTTTGGAATGTGTGGAATGTCATGTCTTTTTTTTGGAATGTGTGGAATGTCGTGTCTTTTTTTGGAATGTGTGGAATGTCATGTCTTTTTTTTGGAATGTGTGCAATGTCGTGTCTTTTTTTGGAATGTGTGGAATGTCATCTCTTTTTTTGGAATGTGTGGAATGTTATGTCTTTTTTTTGGAATGTGTGGAATGTCATGTCTTTTTTTTTAATGTGTGGAATGTCGTGTCTTTTTTTTGGAATGTGTGGAATGTCATGTCTTTTTTTTTAATGTGTGGAATGTCGTGTCTTTTTTTTTGGAATGTGTGGAATGTCATGTCTTTTTTTGGAATGTGTGGAATGTCATGTCTTTTTTTTTAATGTGTGGAATGTCATGTCTTTTCTTGGAATGTCATGTCTTTTCTTGGAATGTGTGGAATGTCATGTATTTTTTGGGAATGTGTGGAATGTCATGTCTTTTCTTGGAATGTCATGTCTTTTCTTGGAATGTGTGGAATATCATGTCTTTTCTTGGAATGTGTGGAATGCCGTATATTTTTTTGGAATGTGTGGAATGTCATGTCTTTTTTTTGGAATGTGTGGAATGTCGTGTTTTTTTGGAATGTGTGGAATGTCATGTCTTTTCTTGGAATGTGTGGAATGTCATGTCTTTTTTTGGGAATGTGTGGAATGTCGTGTCTTTTTTTTGGAATGTGTGGAATGTCGTGTCTTTTTTTGGAATGTGTGGAATGTCATCTCTTTTTTTGGAATGTGTGGAATGTTATGTCTTTTTTTGGAATGTGTGGAATGTCATGTCTTTTTTTTAATGTGTGGAATGTCGTGTCTTTTTTTTGGAATGTGTGGAATGTCATGTCTTTTTTTTAATTTGTGGAATGTCGTGTTTTTTTTTGGAATGTGTGGAATGTCATGTCTTTTTTTGGAATGTGTGGAATGTCATGTCTTTTTTTTGGAATGTGTGGAATGTCATGTCTTTTTTTTAATGTGTGGAATGTTGTGTCTTTTTTTTGGAATGTGTGGAATGTCATGTCTTTTTTTTTAATGTGTGGAATATCGTGTCTTTTTTTTGGAATGTGTGGAATGTCATGTCTTTTTTGGGAATGTGTGGAATGTCATGTCTTTTCTTGGAATGTCATGTCTTTTCTTGGAATGTGTGGAATGTCATGTCTTTTTTCAGAATGTGTGGAACGTCATGTCTTTGTAATGTGTTGAATGTCATGTCTTTTCTTGGAATGTGTAGAATGTCATGTCTTTTCTTGGAATGTGTGGAATGTTATGTCTTTTTTTTGGAATGTGTGGAATGTCATGTCTTTTTTTTTAATGTGTGGAATGTCGTGTCTTTTTTTTGGAATGTGTGGAATGTCATGTCTTTTTTTGGGAATGTGTGGAATGTTGTGTCTTTTTTTGGATTGTGTGGAATGTCGTGTCTTTTTTTGGAATGTGTGGAATGTCGTCTTTTTTTTGGAATGTGTGGAATGTCGTGTCTTTCCCTGGAATGTCATGTCTTTTCTTGGAATGTGTGGAATGTCATGTCTTTTTTTTGGAATGTCGTGTCTTTTTTGGGAATGTGTGGAATGTCATGTCGTTTTTGGGAATGTCATTTCTTTTTTTGGAATGTCATGTCTTTTCTTCGAATGTCGTGTGGAATTTTGTGACTTTTTTTGGAATGTGTGGAATGTCATGTCTTTTTTCAGAATGTGTGGAACGTCATGTCTTTGTAATGTGTTGAATGTCATGTCTTTTTTTTGGAATGTGTGGAATGTCATCTCTTTTCTTTGAATGTCATGTCTTTTCTTGGAATGTGTAGAATGTCATGTCTTTTCTTGGAATGTGTGGAATGCCGTGTCTTTTTTTGGAATGTGTGGAATGTCATGTCTTTTTTTTGGAATGTGTGGAATGTCATGTCTTTTTTTTGGAATGTGTGGAATGTCGTGTTTTTTTGGAATGTGTGGAATGTCATGTCTTTTCTTGGAATGTGTGGAATATCATGTCTTTTTTTTGGAATGTGTGGAATGTCGTGTCTTTTTTTTGGAATGTGTGGAATGTCGTGTCTTTTTTTGGAATGTGTGGAATGTCGTGTCTTTTTTTGGAATGTGTGGAATGTCATGTCTTTTTTTTGGAATGTGTGGAATGTCGTGTCTTTTTTTGGAATGTGTGGAATGTCATGTCTTTTTTTTGGAATGTGTGCAATGTCGTGTCTTTTTTTGGAATGTGTGGAATGTCATCTCTTTTTTTGGAATGTGTGGAATGTTATGTCTTTTTTTTGGAATGTGTGGAATGTCATGTCTTTTTTTTTAATGTGTGGAATGTCGTGTCTTTTTTTTGGAATGTGTGGAATGTCATGTCTTTTTTTGGGAATGTGTGGAATGTTGTGTCTTTTTTTGGATTGTGTGGAATGTCGTGTCTTTTTTTGGAATGTGTGGAATGTCGTCTTTTTTTTGGAATGTGTGGAATGTCGTGTCTTTCCCTGGAATGTCATGTCTTTTCTTGGAATGTGTGGAATGTCATGTCTTTTTTTTGGAATGTCGTGTCTTTTTTGGGAATGTGTGGAATGTCATGTCGTTTTTGGGAATGTCATTTCTTTTTTTGGAATGTCATGTCTTTTCTTCGAATGTCGTGTGGAATTTTGTGACTTTTTTTGGAATGTGTGTAATGTCATGTCTTTTCTTGGAATGTGTGGAATGTCATGTCTTTTCTTGGAATGTGTGGAATGTCGTTTCTTTTCCTGGAATGTTTGGAATGTTGTGTCTTTTCTTGGGATGTGTGGAATGTCATGACATTCCACACATTCCCAAAAAAGACATGACATTCCACACATTCCAAGAAAAGACACGACATTCCACACATTAAAAAAAAGACATGACATTCCACACATTCCAAAAAAAGACACGAAATTCCACACATTCCAAGAGAAGTCATGACATTCCACACATTCCAAGAAAAGACATGACATTCCACACATTCCAAGACGCAACATTCCACACATTCCAAAAAAAGACAGGACATTCCATACATTCCAAAAAAAGACATGACATTCCACACATTCCAAAAAAAGACATGTCTTTTGTTTTTTGGAATGTGTGGAATGTCATATCTTTTTTTGGAATGTGTGGAATGTCATGTCTTTTTTTGGAATGTCGTGTCTTGGAATGTGTGGAATGTCATGTCTTTTCTAGGAATGTGTGGAATATCATGACTTCTCTTGGAATGTGTGGAAAGTCATGTATTTCTTTGGAATGTCGTGTGGAATGTCTTTTCTTGGAATGTGTGGAATGTCGTGTCTTTTCTTAGAATGTGTGGAATGTCGTGTCTTTTCTTGGAATGTAATGACTTTTCCTGGAATGTCAGGTCTTTTCCTTGTAATGTCATGTCTTTTCTTGGAATGTGTGCAATGTCATGTCTTTTCTTGGAATGTGTGGAATGTCATGTATTTTTTGGGAATGTGTGGAATGTCATGTCTTTTCTTGGAATGTCATGTCTTTTCTTGGAATGTGTGGAATATCATGTCTTTTCTTGGAATGTGTGGAATGCCGTATCTTTTTTTGGAATGTGTGGAATGTCATGTCTTTTTTTTGGAATGTGTGGAATGTCGTGTTTTTTTGGAATGTGTGGAATGTCATGTCTTTTCTTGGAATGTGTGGAATGTCATGTCTTTTTTTTGGAATGTGTGGAATGTCGTGTCTTTTTTTTGGAATGTGTGGAATGTCGTGTCTTTTTTTGGAATGTGTGGAATGTCATGTCTTTTTTTTGGAATGTGTGGAATGTCGTGTCTTTTTTTGGAATGTGTGGAATGTCATGTCTTTTTTTTGGAATGTGTGGAATGTCGTGTCTTTTTTTGGAATGTGTGGAATGTCATCTCTTTTTTTGGAATGTGTGGAATGTTATGTCTTTTTTTGGAATGTGTGGAATGTCATGTCTTTTTTTTAATGTGTGGAATGTCGTGTCTTTTTTTTGGAATGTGTGGAATGTCATGTCTTTTTTTTAATTTGTGGAATGTCGTGTTTTTTTTTTGAATGTGTGGAATGTCATGTCTTTTTTTGGAATGTGTGGAATGTCATGTCTTTTTTTTGGAATGTGTGGAATGTCATGTCTTTTTTTTAATGTGTGGAATGTTTTGTCTTTTTTTTGGAATGTTAGGAATGTCATGTCTTTCTTTTTTAATGTGCGGAATATCGTGTCTTTTTTTTGGAATGTGTGGAATGTCATGTATTTTTTGGGTATGTGTGGAATGTCATGTCTTTTCTTGGAATGTCATGTCTTTTCTTGGAATGTGTGGAATGTCATGTCTTTTTTCAGAATGTGTGGAACGTCATGTCTTTGTAATGTGTTGAATGTCATGTCTTTTCTTGGAATGTGTAGAATGTCATGTCTTTTCTTGGAATGTGTGGAATGCCGTGTCTTTTTTTGGAATGTGTGGAATGTCATGTCTTTTTTTTGGAATGTGTGGAATGTCATGTCTTTTTTTTGGAATGTGTGGAATGTCGTGTTTTTTTGGAATGTGTGGAATGTCATGTCTTTTCTTGGAATGTGTGGAATATCAAGTCTTTTTTTTGGAATGTGTGGAATGTCGTGTCTTTTTTTTGGAATGTGTGGAATGTCGTGTCTTTTTTTGGAATGTGTGGAATGTCGTGTCTTTTTTTGGAATGTGTGGAATGTCATGTCTTTTTTTTGGAATGTGTGGAATGTTGTGTCTTTTTTTGGAATGTGTGGAATGTCATGTCTTTTTTTTGGAATGTGTGCAATGTCGTGTCTTTTTTTGGAATGTGTGGAATGTCATCTCTTTTTTTGGAATGTGTGGAATGTTATGTCTTTTTTTTGGAATGTGTGGAATGTCATGTCTTTTTTTTTAATGTGTGGAATGTCGTGTCTTTTTTTTGGAATGTGTGGAATGTCATGTCTTTTTTTTTAATGTGTGGAATGTCGTGTCTTTTTTTTTGGAATGTGTGGAATGTCATGTCTTTTTTTGGAATGTGTGGAATGTCATGTCTTTTTTTTTAATGTGTGGAATGTCATGTCTTTTCTTGGAATGTCATGTCTTTTCTTGGAATGTGTGGAATGTCATGTATTTTTTGGGAATGTGTGGAATGTCATGTCTTTTCTTGGAATGTCATGTCTTTTCTTGGAATGTGTGGAATATCATGTCTTTTCTTGGAATGTGTGGAATGCCGTATCTTTTTTTGGAATGTGTGGAATGTCATGTCTTTTTTTTGGAATGTGTGGAATGTCGTGTTTTTTTGGAATGTGTGGAATGTCATGTCTTTTCTTGGAATGTGTGGAATGTCATGTCTTTTTTTTGGAATGTGTGGAATGTCGTGTCTTTTTTTTGGAATGTGTGGAATGTCGTGTCTTTTTTTGGAATGTGTGGAATGTCATGTCTTTTTTTTGGAATGTGTGGAATGTCATGTCTTTTTTTTTAATTTGTGGAATGTCGTGTTTTTTTTTGGAATGTGTGGAATGTCATGTCTTTTTTTGGAATGTGTGGAATGTCATGTCTTTTTTTTGGAATGTGTGGAATGTCATGTCTTTTTTTTAATGTGTGGAATGTTGTGTCTTTTTTTTGGAATGTGTGGAATGTCATGTCTTTTTTTTTAATGTGTGGAATATCGTGTCTTTTTTTTGGAATGTGTGGAATGTCATGTCTTTTTTGGGAATGTGTGGAATGTCATGTCTTTTCTTGGAATGTCATGTCTTTTCTTGGAATGTGTGGAATGTCATGTCTTTTTTCAGAATGTGTGGAACGTCATGTCTTTGTAATGTGTTGAATGTCATGTCTTTTCTTGGAATGTGTAGAATGTCATGTCTTTTCTTGGAATGTGTGGAATGCCGTGTCTTTTTTTGGAATGTGTGGAATGTCATGTCTTTTTTTTGGAATGTGTGGAATGTCATGTCTTTTTTGGAATGTCATGTCTTTTCTTGGAATGTCATGTCTTTTCTTGGAATGTGTGGAATGTCATGTCTTTTTTCAGAATGTGTGGAACGTCATGTCTTTGTAATGTGTTGAATGTCATGTCTTTTCTTGGAATGTGTAGAATGTCATGTCTTTTCTTGGAATGTGTGGAATGCCGTGTCTTTTTTTGGAATGTGTGGAATGTCATGTCTTTTTTTTGGAATGTGTGGAATGTCGTGTTTTTTTGGAATGTGTGGAATGTCATGTCTTTTCTTGGAATGTGTGGAATATCATGTCTTTTTTTTGGAATGTGTGGAATGTCGTGTCTTTTTTTTGGAATGTGTGGAATGTCGTGTCTTTTTTTGGAATGTGTGGGATGTCGTGTCTTTTTTTGGAATGTGTGGAATGTCATGTCTTTTTTTTGGAATGTGTGGAATGTCATGTCTTTTTTTTGGAATGTGTGCAATGTCGTGTCTTTTTTTGGAATGTGTGGAATGTCATCTCTTTTTTTGGAATGTGTGGAATGTTATGTCTTTTTTTTGGAATGTGTGGAATGTCATGTCTTTTTTTTTAATGTGTGGAATGTCGTGTCTTTTTTTTGGAATGTGTGGAATGTCATGTCTTTTTTTTTAATGTGTGGAATGTCGTGTCTTTTTTTTTGGAATGTGTGGAATGTCATGTCTTTTTTTGGAATGTGTGGAATGTCATGTCTTTTTTTTTAATGTGTGGAATGTCATGTCTTTTCTTGGAATGTCATGTCTTTTCTTGGAATGTGTGGAATGTCATGTATTTTTTGGGAATGTGTGGAATGTCATGTCTTTTCTTGGAATGTCATGTCTTTTCTTGGAATGTGTGGAATATCATGTCTTTTCTTGGAATGTGTGGAATGCCGTATCTTTTTTTGGAATGTGTGGAATGTCATGTCTTTTTTTTGGAATGTGTGGAATGTCGTGTTTTTTTGGAATGTGTGGAATGTCATGTCTTTTCTTGGAATGTGTGGAATGTCATGTCTTTTTTTGGGAATGTGTGGAATGTCGTGTCTTTTTTTTGGAATGTGTGGAATGTCGTGTCTTTTTTTGGAATGTGTGGAATGTCATCTCTTTTTTTGGAATGTGTGGAATGTTATGTCTTTTTTTGGAATGTGTGGAATGTCATGTCTTTTTTTTAATGTGTGGAATGTCGTGTCTTTTTTTTGGAATGTGTGGAATGTCATGTCTTTTTTTTAATTTGTGGAATGTCGTGTTTTTTTTTGGAATGTGTGGAATGTCATGTCTTTTTTTGGAATGTGTGGAATGTCATGTCTTTTTTTTGGAATGTGTGGAATGTCATGTCTTTTTTTTAATGTGTGGAATGTTGTGTCTTTTTTTTGGAATGTGTGGAATGTCATGTCTTTTTTTTTAATGTGTGGAATATCGTGTCTTTTTTTTGGAATGTGTGGAATGTCATGTCTTTTTTGGGAATGTGTGGAATGTCATGTCTTTTCTTGGAATGTCATGTCTTTTCTTGGAATGTGTGGAATGTCATGTCTTTTTTCAGAATGTGTGGAACGTCATGTCTTTGTAATGTGTTGAATGTCATGTCTTTTCTTGGAATGTGTAGAATGTCATGTCTTTTCTTGGAATGTGTGGAATGTTATGTCTTTTTTTTGGAATGTGTGGAATGTCATGTCTTTTTTTTTAATGTGTGGAATGTCGTGTCTTTTTTTTGGAATGTGTGGAATGTCATGTCTTTTTTTGGGAATGTGTGGAATGTTGTGTCTTTTTTTGGATTGTGTGGAATGTCGTGTCTTTTTTTGGAATGTGTGGAATGTCGTCTTTTTTTTGGAATGTGTGGAATGTCGTGTCTTTCCCTGGAATGTCATGTCTTTTCTTGGAATGTGTGGAATGTCATGTCTTTTTTTTGGAATGTCGTGTCTTTTTTGGGAATGTGTGGAATGTCATGTCGTTTTTGGGAATGTCATTTCTTTTTTTGGAATGTCATGTCTTTTCTTCGAATGTCGTGTGGAATTTTGTGACTTTTTTTGGAATGTGTGGAATGTCATGTCTTTTTTTGGAATGTGTGGAATGTCATGTCTTTTTTTTGGAATGTGTGGAATGTCATGTCTTTTTTTTAATGTGTGGAATGTTGTGTCTTTTTTTTGGAATGTGTGGAATGTCATGTCTTTTTTTTTAATGTGTGGAATATCGTGTCTTTTTTTTGGAATGTGTGGAATGTCATGTATTTTTTGGGTATGTGTGGAATGTCATGTCTTTTCTTGGAATGTCATGTCTTTTCTTGGAATGTGTGGAATGTCATGTCTTTTTTCAGAATGTGTGGAACGTCATGTCTTTGTAATGTGTTGAATGTCATGTCTTTTCTTGGAATGTGTAGAATGTCATGTCTTTTCTTGGAATGTGTGGAATGCCGTGTCTTTTTTTGGAATGTGTGGAATGTCATGTCTTTTTTTTGGAATGTGTGGAATGTCATGTCTTTTTTTTGGAATGTGTGGAATGTCGTGTTTTTTTGGAATGTGTGGAATGTCATGTCTTTTCTTGGAATGTGTGGAATATCAAGTCTTTTTTTTGGAATGTGTGGAATGTCGTGTCTTTTTTTTGGAATGTGTGGAATGTCGTGTCTTTTTTTGGAATGTGTGGAATGTCGTGTCTTTTTTTGGAATGTGTGGAATGTCATGTCTTTTTTTTGGAATGTGTGGAATGTCGTGTCTTTTTTTGGAATGTGTGGAATGTCATGTCTTTTTTTTGGAATGTGTGCAATGTCGTGTCTTTTTTTGGAATGTGTGGAATGTCATCTCTTTTTTTGGAATGTGTGGAATGTTATGTCTTTTTTTTGGAATGTGTGGAATGTCATGTCTTTTTTTTTAATGTGTGGAATGTCGTGTCTTTTTTTTGGAATGTGTGGAATGTCATGTCTTTTTTTTTAATGTGTGGAATGTCGTGTCTTTTTTTTTGGAATGTGTGGAATGTCATGTCTTTTTTTGGAATGTGTGGAATGTCATGTCTTTTTTTTTAATGTGTGGAATGTCATGTCTTTTCTTGGAATGTCATGTCTTTTCTTGGAATGTGTGGAATGTCATGTATTTTTTGGGAATGTGTGGAATGTCATGTCTTTTCTTGGAATGTCATGTCTTTTCTTGGAATGTGTGGAATATCATGTCTTTTCTTGGAATGTGTGGAATGCCGTATCTTTTTTTGGAATGTGTGGAATGTCATGTCTTTTTTTTGGAATGTGTGGAATGTCGTGTTTTTTTGGAATGTGTGGAATGTCATGTCTTTTCTTGGAATGTGTGGAATGTCATGTCTTTTTTTTGGAATGTGTGGAATGTCGTGTCTTTTTTTTGGAATGTGTGGAATGTCGTGTCTTTTTTTGGAATGTGTGGAATGTCATGTCTTTTTTTTGGAATGTGTGGAATGTCGTGTCTTTTTTTTTAATTTGTGGAATGTCGTGTTTTTTTTTGGAATGTGTGGAATGTCATGTCTTTTTTTGGAATGTGTGGAATGTCATGTCTTTTTTTTGGAATGTGTGGAATGTCATGTCTTTTTTTTAATGTGTGGAATGTTGTGTCTTTTTTTTGGAATGTGTGGAATGTCATGTCTTTTTTTTTAATGTGTGGAATATCGTGTCTTTTTTTTGGAATGTGTGGAATGTCATGTCTTTTTTGGGAATGTGTGGAATGTCATGTCTTTTCTTGGAATGTCATGTCTTTTCTTGGAATGTGTGGAATGTCATGTCTTTTTTCAGAATGTGTGGAACGTCATGTCTTTGTAATGTGTTGAATGTCATGTCTTTTCTTGGAATGTGTGGAATGCCGTGTCTTTTTTTGGAATGTGTGGAATGTCATGTCTTTTTTTTGGAATGTGTGGAATGTCATGTCTTTTTTTTGGAATGTGTGGAATGTCGTGTTTTTTTGGAATGTGTGGAATGTCATGTCTTTTCTTGGAATGTGTGGAATATCATGTCTTTTTTTTGGAATGTGTGGAATGTCGTGTCTTTTTTTTGGAATGTGTGGAATGTCGTGTCTTTTTTTGGAATGTGTGGAATGTCGTGTCTTTTTTTGGAATGTGTGGAATGTCATGTCTTTTTTTTGGAATGTGTGGAATGTCGTGTCTTTTTTTGGAATGTGTGGAATGTCATGTCTTTTTTTTTTAATGTGTGCAATGTCGTGTCTTTTTTTGGAATGTGTGGAATGTCATCTCTTTTTTTGGAATGTGTGGAATGTTATGTCTTTTTTTTGGAATGTGTGGAATGTCATGTCTTTTTTTTTAATGTGTGGAATGTCGTGTCTTTTTTTTGGAATGTGTGGAATGTCATGTCTTTTTTTTTAATGTGTGGAATGTCGTGTCTTTTTTTTTGGAATGTGTGGAATGTCATGTCTTTTTTTGGAATGTGTGGAATGTCATGTCTTTTTTTTTAATGTGTGGAATGTTGTGTCTTTTTTTTGGAATGTGTGGAATGTCGTCTTTTTTTTTAATGTGTGGAATATCGTGTCTTTTTTTTGGAATGTGTGGAATGTCATGTCTTTTTTGGGAATGTGTGGAATGTCATGTCTTTTCTTGGAATGTCATGTCTTTTCTTGGAATGTGTGGAATGTCATGTCTTTGTAATGTGTGGAATGTCATGTCTTTTTTTGGAATGTGTGGAATGTCATGTCTTTTCTTGGAATGTCATGTCTTTTCTTGGAATGTGTAGAATGTCATGTCTTTTCTTGGAATGTGTGGAATTTCATGACTTTTTTTGGAATGTGTGGAATGTTATGTCTTTTTTTTGGAATGTGTGGAATGTCATGTCTTTTTTTTTAATGTGTGCAATGTCGTGTCTTTTTTTTGGAATGTGTGGAATGTCATGTCTTTTTTTTTAATGTGTGGAATGTCGTGTCTTTTTTTTTGGAATGTGTGGAATGTCATGTCTTTTTTGGAATGTGTGGAATGTCATGTCTTTTTTTTGGAATGTGTTGAATGTCATGTCTTTTTTTTTAATGTGTGGAATGTTGTGTCTTTTTTTTGGAATGTGTGGAATGTCAAGTCTTTTTTTTTAATGTGTGGAATATCGTGTCTTTTTTTTGGAATGTGTGGAATGTCATGTCTTTTTTGGGAATGTGTGGAATGTCATGTCTTTTCTTGGAATTTCATGTCTTTTCTTGGAATGTGTGTAATGTCGTGTTTTTTTGGAATGTGGAATGTCATGTCTTTTCTTGGAATGTCATGTCTTTTCTAGGAATGTGTGGAATGTCGTGTCTTTTCTTGGAATGCTGTGTGGAATGTCTTGTTTTTTCTTGGAATGTAATGTCTTTTCTTGGAATGTCATGTCTTTTCTTGGAATGTCGTGTCTTTTCTTGGAATGTGTGATATGTCGTGTCTTTTCTTGAAATGCCATATCTTTTATTGGAATGTCATGTCTTTTCTTGGAATGTCATGTCTTTTTTTGGAATTTGTGGAATGACGTGTCTTTTTTTGGAATGTGTGGAATGTTGTGTCTTTCCCTGGAATGTCATGTATTTTCTTGGAATGTCATGTCTTTTCTTGGAATGTGTGGAAAATCATGTCTTTTCTTGGAATGTCATGTCTTTTTTTGGAATGTGTAGAATGTCATGTCTTTTCTTGGAATGTGTGGAATGTCATGACTTTTTTGGAATGTCATGTCTTTTCTTGGAATGTCATGTCTTTTCTTGGAATGTGTGGAATGTCATGTCTTTTTTTGGAACGTGTGGAATGGCGTGTCTTTCCCTGGAATGTCATGTCTTTTCTTGGAATATCATGTCTTTTCTTGGAATGTGTGGAATGTCATATCTTTTTTTGGAATGTCTTGTGGAATGTCATGTCTTTTCTAGAATGTCATGCCTTTTCTTGGAATTTGTGGAATGTCATGTCTTTTTTTGGAATGTGTGGAATGTCGTGTCTTTCCCTGGAATGTCATCTCTTTTTTTGGAATGTCATCTCTTTTCTTGGAATGTGTGGAATGTCATGTCTTTTCTTGGAATGTCTTGTGGAATGTCATGTCTTTTTTGGAATGTCATGTCTTTTCTAGGAATGTGTGGAATGTCCTGTCTTTTTTTGGAATGTGTGGAAAGTCCTTTCTTTCCCTGGAATGTCATGTCTTTTCTTGGAATGTCGTGTCTTTTCTTGGAATGTGTGGAATGTCGTGTCTTTTCTTGGAATGGCATGTCTTTTCTTGGAATGTCGTGTCTTTTCCTGGAATGTCATGTCTTTTCTTGGAATGTCATGTCTTTTCTTGGAATGTGTGCAATGTCATGACTTTTCCTGGAATGTCATGTCTTTTCTTGGAATGTCATGTCTTTTCTTGGAATGTGTGGAATGTCATGACTTTTCTTGGAATGTGTGGAATGTCATGTCTTTTTTTTGGAATGTGTGGAATGTCGTGTCTTTCCCTGGAATGTCATGTCTTTTCTTGGAATGTCATGTCTTTTCTTGGAATGTGTGGAATGTCATGTCTTTTCTTGGAATGTGTGGAATGTTGTGTCTTTTTTGAGAATGTCATGTCTTTTCTTGGAATGTGTGGAATGTCATGACTTTCCTTTGAATGTCATGTCTTTTTTGGGAATGTGATGTCTTTTCTTGGAATGTCCTGTCTTTTTTGGGAATGTCATGTCTTTTCTTGGAATGTCATGTCTTTTTTGGAATGTCGCGTGGAATGTCGCTTCTTTTCTTGGAATGTCATGTCTTTTCCTGGAATGTCATGTCTTTATTGGAATGTCATGTATTTTTTTGGAATGTCATGTCTTTTCTTGGAATGTCATGTTTTGTGTTGCAATCTCATGTCTTTTCTTGGAATGTCATGTGGAATGTCATGTCTTTTCTTGGAATGTAATGTCTTTTCCTGTAATGTCATGTCTTTTTTTGGAATGTCGTGTCTTTTCTTGGAATGTCATACCTTTTTTGGAATGTCATGTCTTTTCTTGGAATGTGTGGAATGTCATGTCTTTTCTTGGAATGTCATTTCTTTTCTTGGAATGTCGTATCTTTTCTTGGAATGTCGCCTTTTCTTTGAATGTGTGGAATGTCATGTCTTTTTTTGGAATGTGTGGAATGTCGTGTCTTTTTTTTGGGAATGTGTGGAATGTCGTGTCTTTCCCTGGAATGTCATGTCTTTTCTTGGAATGTCGTGTCTTTTCTTGGATTGCCATGTCTTTTCTAGGAATGTTGTGTCTTTTCCTGGAATGTTGTGTCGTTTCCTGGAATGTCATGTCTTTTCTTGGAATGTCATGTCTTTTCTTGGAATGTGTGGAATGTCATGACTTTTCCTGGAATGTCATGTCTTTTCTTGGAATGTCATGTCTTTTCTTGGAATGTGTGGAATGTCATGTCTTTTTTTGGAATGTGTGGAATGTCATGTCTTTTTTTGGAATGTGTGGATTGTCATGTCTTTTCTTGGAATGTCATGTCTTTCTTGGAATGTGTAGAATGTCATGTCTTTTCTTGGAATGTGTGGAATGTCATGACTTTTCTTGGAATGTCATGTCTTTTCTTGGAATGTGTGGAATGTCGTGTTTTTTTATGGAATGTGGAATGTCATGTCTTTTCTTGGAATGTCTTGTCTTTTCTAGGAATGTGTGGAATGTCGTCTCTTTTCTTGGAATGCTGTGTGGAATGTCGTGTTTTTTCTTGGAATGTCGTGTCTTTTCTTGGAGTGTCATGTCTTTTCTTGGAATGTCATGTCTTTTCTTAGAATGTCGTATCTTTTCTTGGAATGTGTGATATGTCGTGTCTTTTCTTCGAATGTCGTCTTTTATTGGAATGTCATGTCTTTTCTTGGAATGTCATGTCTTTTCTTGGAATGTGTGGAATGTCATGTCTTTTCTTGCAATGTCTTGTGGAATGTCATGTCTTTTTTGGAATGCCATGTCTTTTCTAGGAATGTGTGGAATGTCGTGTCTTTTCTTGGAATGTCATACCTTTTTTGGAATGTCATGTCTTTTTTTGGAATGTGTGGAATGTCATGTCTTTCCCTGGAATGTCGTGTCTTTTCTTGGAATGTCATGTCTTTTCTTGGAATGTGTGGAATGTCATGTCTTTTCTTGGAATGTCATACCTTTTTTGGAATGTCATGTCTTTTCTTGGAATGTGTGGAATATCATGTCTTTTCTTGGAATGTCGTATCTTTTCTTGGAATGTCGCCTTTTCTTTGAATGTGTGGAATGTCATGTCTTTTTTTGGAATGTGTGGAATGTCGTCTTTTTTTGGAATGTGTGGAATGTCGTGTCTTTCCCTGGAATGTCATGTCTTTTCTTGGAATGTCGTGTCTTTTCTTGGAATGCCATGTCTTTTCTTAGAATGTCGTGTCTTTTCCTGGAATGTTGTGTCTTTTCCTGGAATGTCATGTCTTTTCTTGGCATGTCATGTCTTTTCTTGGAATGTGTGGAATGTCATGACTTTTCCTGGAATGTCATGTCTTTTCTTGGAATGTCATGTCTTTTCTTGGAATGTGTGGAATGTCATGTCTTTTTTTGGAATGTGTGGAATGTCATGTCTTTTTTTTGGAATGTGTGGAATGTCATGTCTTTTCTTGGAATGTCATGTCTTTCTTGGAATGTGTAGAATGTCATGTCTTTTCTTGGAATGTGTGGAATGTCATGACTTTTCTTGGAATGTCATGTCTTTTCTTGGAATGTGTGGAATGTCGTGTCTTTTTTTGGAATGTGGAATGTCATGTCTTTTCTTGGAATGTCTTGTCTTTTCTAGGAATGTGTGGAATGTTGTGTCTTTTCTTGGAATGCTGTGTGGAATGTCGTGTTTTTTCTTGGAATGTTGTGTCTTTTCTTGGAATGTCATGTCTTTTCTTGGAATGTTATGTCTTTCTTGGAATGTGTAGAATGTCATGTCTTTTCTTGGAATGTGTGGAATGTCATGACTTTTCTTGGAATGTCATGTCTTTTCTTGGAATAATGTGGAATGTCGTGTCTTTTTTTGGAATGTGGAATGTCATGTCTTTTCTTGGAATGTCTTGTCTTTTCTAGGAATGTGTGGAATGTCGTCTCTTTTCTTGGAATGCTGTGTGGAATGTCGTGTTTTTTCTTGGAATGTCGCGTCTTTTCTTGGAGTGTCATGTCTTTTCTTGGAATGTCATGTCTTTTCTTGGAATGTCGTGCCTTTTCTTAGAATGTGTGATATGTCGTGTCTTTTCTTGGAATGTCATCTTTTATTGGAATGTCATGTCTATTCTTGGAATGTCATGTCTTTTCTTGGAATGTGTGGAATGTCATGTCTTTTCTTGCAATGTCTTGTGGAATGTCATGTCTTTTTTGGAATGCCATGTCTTTTCTAGGAATGTGCGGAATGTCGTGTCTTTTCTTGGAATGTCATACCTTTTTTGGAATGTCATGTATTTTCTTGGAATGTGTGGAATGTCATGTCTTTCCCTGGAATGTCATGTCTTTTCTTGGAATGTCATGTCTTTTCTTGGAATGTGTGGAATGTCATGTCTTTTCTTGGAATGTCATACCTTTTTTGGAATGTCATGTCTTTTCTTGGAATGTGTGGAATGTCATGTCTTTTCTTGGAATGTCATGTCTTTTCTTGGAATGTCGTATCTTTTCTTGGAATGTCGCCTTTTCTTTGAATGTGTGGAATGTCATGTCTTTTTTTGGAATGTGTGGAATGTCGTCTTTTTTTGGAATGTGTGGAATGTCGTGTCTTTCCCTGGAATGTCATGTCTTTTCTTGGAATGTCGTGTCTTTTCTTGGAATGCCATGTCTTTTCTTGGAATGTCGTATCTTTTTCTGGAATGTTGTGTCTTTTCCTGGAATGTCATGTCTTTTCTTGGCATGTCAAGTCTTTTCTTGGAATGTGTGGAATGTCATGTCTTTTTTTGGAATGTGTGGAATGTCATCTCTTTTTTTTGGAATGTGTGGAATGTCATGTCTTTTCTTGGAATGTCATGTCTTTCTTGGAATGTGTAGAATGTCATGTCTTTTCTTGGAATGTGTGGAATGTCATGACTTTTCTTGGAATGTCGAGTCTTTTCTTGGAATGTGTGGAATGTCGTGTCTTTTTTTGGAATGTGGAATGTCATGTCTTTTCTTGGAATGTCTTGTCTTTTCTAGGAATGTGTGGAATGTTGTGTCTTTTCTTGGAATGCTGTGTGGAATGTCGTGTTTTTTCTTGGAATGTCGTGTCTTTTCTTGGAATGTCATGTCTTTTCTTGGAATGTCGTGTCTTTTCTTGGAATGTCGTCTTTTATTGGAATGTCATGTCTTTACTTGGAATGTCATGTCTTTTCTTGGAATGTGTGGAAAGTCATTTCTTTTCTTGCAATGTCTTGTGGAATGTTATGTCTTTTTTGGAATGCCATGTCTTTTCTAGGAATGTGTGGAATGTCGTGTCTTTTCTTGGAATGTCATTCCTTTTTGGGAATGTCATGTCTTTTCTTGGAATGTGTGGAATGTCATGTCTTTCCCTGGAATGTCATGTCTTTTCTTGGAATGTCATGTCTTTTCTTGGAATGTGTGGAATGTCAAGTCTTTTCTTGGAATGTCATGTCTTTTCTTGGAATGTTGTATCTTTTCTTGGAATGTCGCCTTTTCTTTGAATGTGTGGAATGTCATGTCTTTTTTTAGAATGTGTGGAATGTGGTTTATTTTCTTGGAATGTGTGGAATGTCGTGTCTTTTCTTGGAATGCCATGTCTTTTCCTGGAATGTCATGTCTTTTCCTGGAATGTCATGTCTTTTCTTGGAATGTCATGTCTTTTCTTGGAATGTGTGGAATGTCATATATTTTTTTGGGAATGTGTGGAATGTCATGTCTTTTCTTGGAATGTCATGTCTTTTCTTGTAATGTGTGGACTGTCATGTCTTTTCTTTTAATGTGTGGAATGTCATGTCTTTTTTTTGGAATGTGGAATGTCATGTCTTTTCTTGGAATGTGTAGAATGTCATGTCTTTTCTTGGAATGTGTGGAATGTCATAACTTTTCTTGGAATGTCATGCCTTTTCTTGGAATGTCATGTCTTTTCTTGGAATGTGTGGAATGTCATGTATTTTTTTGGAATGTGTGGAATGTCATGTCTTTTCTTGGAATGTCATGTCTTTTCTTGTAATGTGTGGACTGTCATGTCTTTTCTTTTAATGTGTGGAATGTCATGTCTTTTTTTTGGAATGTGGAATGTCATGTCTTTTCTTGGAATGTGTAGAATGTCATGTATTTTCTTGGAATGTGTGGAATGTCATAACTTTTCTTGGAATGTCATGCCTTTTCTTGGAATGTCATGTCTTTTCTTGGAATGTGTGGAATGTCATGTCTTTCCTGGAATGTCATGTCTTTTCTTGGAATGTCATGTCTTTTCTTGGAATGTGTGGAATGTCATGTCTTTTCTTGGAATGTCTTGTGGAATGTCATGTCTTTTTTGGAATGCCATGTCTTTTCTAGGAATGTGTGGAATGTCGTGTCTTTTCTTGGAATGCACCCCAACATCCCTTCTGACACTGCTCCCCCACATTTGACTCCCCCCCTTTCCCCCACCCCCCACAAGATAGGAGGGCGGGCATAAAAATGATGGCGTCCACCACCAAAACCCCCATCCTTTGTAATCACCCCATTTGTGTGCTCCGGGGTGGGCTCTGCCTGGTTGTCAGCATTGGCTCTGGTCCACTACGCTCCCCATCATCACCCCCTCCTTCTCTCTGGCCTAGATCCCTCCTGCACCACTCACCCCATCCTCCTCACTCAGCCTGCCCTTCTGGACCCCTCTAGGCTCTGCCTCCTTCCCCCCTCTCAGCCTGCCCTTCTTCCTGTGCCCCCCTTCTCCTCGAAGTCCTGTCCCCTCTACCTACTCCCCCTCTCTGAGCCTGTCCTCCTCCTAGGCTCTACCTACTCCCCCTCTATCTGCGCCTCTCTCAACCTGGCCTTCTTGCTTTGCCCCCACCTTCAGCTCCTCCCCCTCTATCTGCACCTCTCTCACTCTGCCCTTCTTGCTCACCCCACCTCACTCACTGTGCTTCCTCTATTCCCGCCATCTGCCGCAGCTTTGCTCTCTCTGTGCACACTCACACTTAGCACCCACTCTGCAATCCACCATCCAGGCACAACTCCAGCCATGCTCTATACAGACAGACAGACAGAGTACTTACCAATTGATCAGCCATCTCCAACTTACCTCTGCTTTGTTGACATCAATCAGCTGGTGCCGAGCCCGGATTCGAACCCTGGTTGTCTGGATGGAAGGCAGGAACTTACCCACTGGACCACACTGGATTCCATATCAGTACCTTGTCAAATCATACCTATATCATGGCTATGAAGTGTCCTGTGTAGTGTAAGCCATAAGCAATGACACTGCGGCCGTTATGTTGGTGATAGGGTCTCCTGCACAGTTAAAACCCATCCAGGAGCTATAGCTCAGTGGCAAGGTCAAGTACCTTTGGTGCAGCACGTTACCGGTGAACAGGGGTTCGAATCCCGCCAACGCCATTAAAATATCTTTTTTTATAAAAAAAATGCAGCTTTTGATTTTTTTTATTTAGAAATATAATTTTGACTTAAAAAAATACAGGAACCATTTAAATATTTTTTTGGAATGACTGGCCCAAATTGACAACTTATGGCCCCCTCTACCACCCCCTGCCTCCTAGTGCTGAAGTAGGTAAAATAGGAGCAAAGCCTTATCTTCATTTGTCAATGAATTCGTTTTTTATGCATGATGCACAGCATTAGAGCGGCTGACGTGGCTTGGTATAGCATGGCCTTGACTGGACTGGACTGGACTGGACTGGACTGGACTGGCATGGCATGGCATGGCATGGCATAGCATAGCATAGCATAGACCTGCATGGCATGGCATGCTGTGCCGTGGCTCCGGGACTGGGATTTTAGACATCCCAGTCTTAGTCTGCAGCCTTTACAATAAGCCCACGAACGCCCAAGTTCTGTATAGAGGATTACTGCAGGTAAATTTGGACCCTGCTAAGTGAGGGTGGGGTCCTTATCTGAAGGCCTTCGAGTGCAAAAGTCCTTAACCTAAGAGGGTTTGCCAACTTTAGAAATCTGCTGAAGATCATATGTTGAAGGTCATATCACAGCAGAAGCTCAGCAAAGTGAGCATGGGAGAACACTATTTGCATAGGACAGCCCCTTTCTCAATCCTATTATTGTGCTGCAGTTGCCATGTAGCATCACTAGAGGGTAGCAGTATGAACATAAATCCACAGAGATGCTTTAAATCTGCTCGCTGAACTACCTCTTGCTCTTGTTGTTTTTTTAATGAGCATGTAGAGTGGAGGACCGGAATGACTGAGTGAATGAGTATTGAGGAATGATTGGCCTGAATTTGTAGTGAAGGAGGGGCGGGATTTGGAAGGAAAACTGCAAGATAAGAAGCATGGAAGAATATTCACCCCAAAATAAATAAACTTACACCATCTCAAAGCTTCCATGTGCGATATGATGCTTTTCAGGATGAAGGATTTACCATGTTTGGTGCATAAATGTGCACAGTTGATGAGGCTTTTGCCCGAATATCAACAGCACACTCTTTAGAAGTATCCTTGCAGCCGAAATGTCAGGCACTCTTTTGGGGTTATGTGGCCTAGAAAAACCACCCAAAGAGACCTTATAACGTGTCCTGCAATGGGACAAGGAAATCATGGGGAGACCATCCCCCCAAGAATCCTAACACATGTTCCTTGTTTCCCCTCTCAATACCATAACTACAGTAGGCTTGTGCCAGGCATATTTTGGTTGGTACTAGAAACGTCCAGAAACCTGATCCCCAAGTCATGTCCTCCCCCATTTGCCTCAAATATGTTGGGGTAACATGCACCCAAGGGAGGGGTGCAATAAGCAAGAATGTGGGTAGCACCCCCAAAAAAGACAGACTGCATGAATCTGTGCCTCCTAGCAGCCCTTTCATAATGCACCCCAACATCCCTTCTGACACTGCTTCCCCACATTTGACTCCCCCCCCCCCCCACCCCCCCCCCCCACAAGATAGGAGGGCGGGCGTAAAAAAGATGGCGTCCACCACCAAAACCCCCATCCTTTGTAATCACCCCATTTGTGTGCTCCGGGGTGGGCTCTGCCTGTTTGCCAGCATTGGCTCTGGTCCACTATGCTCCCCATCAGCACCCCCTCCTTCTCTCTGGCCTAGATCGCTCCTGCACCTCTCACCCCATCCTCCTCACTCAGCCTGCCCTTCTGGACCCCTCTAGGCTCTGCCTCCTTCCCCCCTCTCAGCCTGCCCTTCTTCCTGTGCCCCCCTTCTCCTCGAAGTCCTGTCCTCTCTACCTCCTCCCCGAGCCTGTCCTTCTCCTAGGCTCTACCTACTACCCCTATCTCAACCTTGCCTTCTTGCTTTGCCCCCAGCTTCAGCTCCTCCCCCTCAACCTGGCCTTCTTGCTTTGCCCCCACCTTCAGCTCCTCCCCCTCTATCTGCACCTCTCTCACTCTGCCCTTCTTGCTCACCCCACCTCTGTGCTTCCTCTATTCCCGCCGCAGCCTTGCCCTCTCTGCGCACACTCACACTTAGCGCCCACTCTGCAATCCACCATCCAGGCACAACTCCAGCCATGCTCTATACAGACAGACAGAGTACTTACCAATTGATCAGCCATCTCCAACTTACCTCTGCTTTGTTGACATCAATCAGCTGGTGCCGAGCCCGGGATTCGAACCGTGGTTGTCTGGATGGAAGGCAGGAACTTACCCACTGGACCACACTGGATTCCATATCAGTTCCTTGTCAAATCATACCTATATCATGGCTATGAAGTGTCCTGTGTAGTGTAAGCCATAAGCAATGACACTGCGGCCTTTATGTTGGTGATAGGGTCTCCTGCACAGTTAAAACCCATCCAGGAGCTATAGCTCAGTGGCAAGGTCAAGTACCTTTGGTGCAGCAGGTTACCTGTGAACAGGGGTTCGAATCCCGCCATTAAAATATCTTTTTTTATAAAAAAAATGCAGCTTTTGATTTTTTTTATTTAGAAATATAATTTTGACTTAAAAAAATACAGGAACCATTTAAATATTTTTTTGGAATGACTGGCCCAAATTCACAACTTATGACCCCCTCTACCACCCCCTGCCTCCTAGTGCTGAAGTAGGTAAAATAGGAGCAAAGCCTTATCTTCATTGGTATAGCATGGCCTTGACTGGACTGGACTGGCATGGCATGGCATGGCATGGCATGGCATGGCATAGAATAGCATAGCATAGCATAGCATAGACCTGCATGGCATGCTGTGCCGTGGCTCCGGGACTGGGATTTTAAACATCCCAGTCTTAGTCTGCAGCCTTTACAATAAGCCCACAAACGCCCACAAACGCCCAAGTTCTGTATAGAGGATTACTGCAGGTAATTTTGGACCCTGCTAAGTGAGGGTGGGGTCCTTATCTGAAGGCCTTCGAGTGCAAAAGTCCTTAACCTAAGAGGGTTTGCCAACTTTAGAAATCTGCTGAAGATCATATGTTGAAGGTCATATCACAGCAGAAGCTCAGCAAAGTGAGCATGGGAGAACACTATTTGCATAGGACAGCCCCTTTCTCAATCCTATTATTGTGCTGCAGTTGCCATGTAGCATCACTAGAGGGTAGCAGTATGAACATAAATCCACAGAGATGCTTTAAATCTGCTCGCTGAACTACCTCTTGCTCTTGTTGTTTTTTTAATGAGCATGTAGAGTGGAGGACCGGAATGACTGAGTGAATGAGTATTGAGGAATGATTGGCCTGTATTTGTAGTGAAGGAGGGGCGGGATTTGGAAGGAAAACTGCAAGATAAGAAGCATGGAAGAATATTCACCCCAAAATAAATAAACTTACACCATCTCAAAGCTTCCATGTGCGATATGATGCTTTTCAGGATGAAGGATTTACCATGTTTGGTGCATAAATGTGCACAGTTGATGAGGCTTTTGCCCGAATATCAACAGCACACTCTTTAGAAGTATCCTTGCAGCCGAAATGTCAGGCACTCTTTTGGGGTTATGTGGCCTAGAAAAACCACCCAAAGAGACCTTATAACGTGTCCTGCAATGGGACAAGGAAATCATGGGGAGACCATCCCCCCAAGAATCCTAACACATGTTCCTTGTTTCCCCTCTCAATACCATAACTACAGTAGGCTTGTGCCAGGCATATTTTGGTTGGTACTAGAAACGTCCAGAAACCTGATCCCCAAGTCATGTCCTCCCCCATTTGCCTCAAATATGTTGGGGTAACATGCACCCAAGGGAGGGGTGCAATAAGCAAGAATGTGGGTAGCACCCCCAAAAAAGACAGACTGCATGAATCTGTGCCTCCTAGCAGCCCTTTCATAATGCACCCCAACATCCCTTCTGACACTGCTTCCCCACATTTGACTCCCCCCCCCCCACATTTGACTCCCCCCCCCCCCCCACAAGATAGGAGGGCGGGCATAAAAAAGATGGCGTCCACCACCAAAACCCCCATCCTTTGTAATCACCCCATTTGTGTGCTCCGGGGTGGGCTCTGCCTGTTTGCCAGCATTGGCTCTGGTCCACTATGCTCCCCATCAGCACCCCCTCCTTCTCTCTGGCCTAGATCCCTCCTGCACCTCTCACCCCATCCTCCTCACTCAGCCTGCCCTTCTGGACCCCTCTAGGCTCTGCCTCCTTCCCCCCTCTCAGCCTGCCCTTCTTCCTGTGCCCCCCTTCTCCTCGAAGTCCTGTCCTCTCTACCTCCTCCCCCTCTCTGAGCCTGTCCTTCTCCTAGGCTCTACCTACTACCCCTATCTCAACCTTGCCTTCTTGCTTTGCCCCCACCTTCAGCTCCTCCCCCTCAACCTGGCCTTCTTGCTTTGCCCCCACCTTCAGCTCCTCCCCCTCTATCTGCACCTCTCTCACTCTGCCCTTCTTGCTCACCCCACCTCTGTGCTTCCTCTATTCCCGCCATCTGTCGCAGCCTTGCCCTCTCTGCGCACACTCACACTTAGCGCCCACTCTGCAATCCACCATCCAGGCACAACTCCAGCCATGCTCTATACAGACAGACAGACAGAGTACTTACCAATTGATCAGCCATCTCCAACTTACCTCTGCTTTGTTGACATCAATCAGCTGGTGCCGAGCCCGGGATTCAAACCGTGGTTGTCTGGATGGAAGGCAGGAACTTACCCACTGGACCACACTGGATTCCATATCAGTACCTTGTCAAATCATACCTATATCATGGCTATGAAGTGTCCTGTGTAGTGTAAGCCATAAGCAATGACACTGCGGCCGTTATGTTGGTGATAGGGTCTCCTGCACAGTTAAAACCCATCCAGGAGCTATAGCTCAGTGGCAAGGTCAAGTACCTTTGGTGCAGCAGGTAACCGGTGAACAGGGGTTCGAATCCCGCCAACGCCATTAAAATATCTTTTTTTATAAAAAAAATGCAGCTTTTGATTTTTTTTATTTAGAAATAAAGGAACCATTTAAATATTTTTTGGGAATGACTGGCCCAAATTGACAACTTATGGCCCCCTCTACCACCCCCTGCCTCCTAGTGCTGAAGTAGGTAAAATAAGAGCAAAGCCTTATCTTCATTTGTCAATGAATTCGTTTTTTATGCATGATGCACAGCATTAGAGCGGCTGACGTGGCTTGGTATAGCATGGCCTTGACTTGACTGGACTGGACTGGACTGGACTGGCATGGCATGGCATGGCATGCTGTGCCGTGGCTCCGGGACTGGGATTTTAAACATCCCAGTCTTAGTCTGCAGCCTTTACAATAAGCCCACAAACGCCCACCAACGCCCAAGTTCTGTATAGAGGATTACTGCAGGTAATTTTGGACCCTGCTAAGTGAGGGTGGGGTCCTTATCTGAAGGCCTTCGAGTGCAAAAGTCCTTAACCTAAGAGGGTTTGCCAACTTTAGAAATCTGCTGAAGATCATATGTTGAAGGTCATATCACAGCAGAAGCTCAGCAAAGTGAGCATGGGAGAACACTATTTGCATAGGACAGCCCCTTTCTCAATCCTATTATTGTGCTGCAGTTGCCATGTAGCATCACTAGAGGGTAGCAGTATGAACATAAATCCACAGAGATGCTTTAAATCTGCTCGCTGAACTACCTCTTGCTCTTGTTGTTTTTTTAATGAGCATGTAGAGTGGAGGACCGGAATGACTGAGTGAATGAGTATTGAGGAATGATTGGCCTGTATTTGTAGTGAAGGAGGGGCGGGATTTGGAAGGAAAACTGCAAGATAAGAAGCATGGAAGAATATTCACCCCAAAATAAATAAACTTACACCATCTCAAAGCTTCCATGTGCGATATGATGCTTTTCAGGATGAAGGATTTACCATGTTTGGTGCATAAATGTGCACAGTTGATGAGGCTTTTGCCCGAATATCAACAGCACACTCTTTAGAAGTATCCTTGCAGCCGAAATGTCAGGCACTCTTTTGGGGTTATGTGGCCTAGAAAAACCACCCAAAGAGACCTTATAACGTGTCCTGCAATGGGACAAGGAAATCATGGGGAGACCACCCCCCCAAGAATCCTAACACATGTTCCTTGTTTCCCCTCTCAATACCATAACTACAGTAGGCTTGTGCCAGGCATATTTTGGTTGGTACTAGAAACGTCCAGAAACCTGATCCCCAAGTCATGTCCTCCCCCATTTGCCTCAAATATGTTGGGGTAACATGCACCCAAGGGAGGGGTGCAATAAGCAAGAATGTGGGTAGCACCCCCAAAAAAGACAGACTGCATGAATCTGTGCCTCCTAGCAGCCCTTTCATAATGCACCCCAACATCCCTTCTGACACTGCTTCCCCACATTTGACTCCCCCCCCCCCACATTTGACTCCCCCCCCCCCCCCCACAAGATAGGAGGGCGGGCATAAAAAAGATGGCGTCCACCACCAAAACCCCCATCCTTTGTAATCACCCCATTTGTGTGCTCCGGGGTGGGCTCTGCCTGTTTGCCAGCATTGGCTCTGGTCCACTATGCTCCCCATCAGCACCCCCTCCTTCTCTCTGGCCTAGATCCCTCCTGCACCTCTCACCCCATCCTCCTCACTCAGCCTGCCCTTCTGGACCCCTCTAGGCTCTGCCTCCTTCCCCCCTCTCAGCCTGCCCTTCTTCCTGTGCCCCCCTTCTCCTCGAAGTTCTGTCCTCTCTACCTCCTCCCCCTCTCTGAGCCTGTTGTCCTTCTCCTAGGCTCTACCTACTACCCCTATCTCAACCTTGCCTTCTTGCTTTGCCCCCACCTTCAGCTCCTCCCCCTCAACCTGGCCTTCTTCCTTTGACCCCACCTTCAGCTCCTCCCCCTCTATCTGCACCTCTCTCACTCTGCCCTTCTTGCTCACCCCACCTCTGTGCTTCCTCTATTCCCGCCATCTGCCGCAGCCTTGCCCTCTCTGCGCACACTCACACTTAGCGCCCACTCTGCAATCCACCATCCAGGCACAACTCCAGCCATGCTCTATACAGACAGACAGACAGACAGAGTACTTACCAATTGATCAGCCATCTCCAACTTACCTCTGCTTTGTTGACATCAATCAGCTGGTGCCGAGCCCGGGATTCGAACCCTGGTTGTCTGGATGGAAGGCAGGAACTTACCCACTGGACCACACTGGATTCCATATCAGTACCTTGTCAAATCATACCTATATCATGGCTATGAAGTGTCCTGTGAAGTGTAAGCCATAAGCAATGACACTGCGGCCTTTATGTTGGTGATAGGGTCTCCTGCACAGCTAAAACCCGTCCAGGAGCTATAGCTCAGTGGCAAGGTCAAGTACCTTTGGTGCAGCAGGTTACCTGTGAACAGGGGTTCTAATCCCGCCAACGCCATTAAAATATCTTTTTTTATAAAAAAAATGCAGCTTTTGATTTTTTTTATTTAGAAATATAATTTTGACTTAAAAAAATACAGGAACCATTTAAATATTTTTTTGGAATGACTGGCCCAAATTCACAACTTATGACCCCCTCTACCACCCCCTGCCTCCTAGTGCTGAAGTAGGTAAAATAGGAGCAAAGCCTTATCTTCATTGGTATAGCATGGCCTTGACTGGACTGGACTGGACTGGCATGGCATGGCATGGCATGGCATGGCATGGCATGGCATAGCATAGCATAGACCTGCATGGCATGGCATGCTGTGCCGTGGCTCCGGGACTGGGATTTTAAACATCCCAGTCTTAGTCTGCAGCCTTTACAATAAGCCCACAAACGCCCACCAACGCCCAAGTTCTGTATAGAGGATTACTGCAGGTAATTTTGGACCCTGCTAAGTGAGGGTGGGGTCCTTATCTGAAGGCCTTCGAGTGCAAAAGTCCTTAACCTAAGAGGGTTTGCCAACTTTAGAAATCTGGTGAAGATCATATGTTGAAGGTCATATCACAGCAGAAGCTCAGCAAAGTGAGCATGGGAGAACACTATTTGCATAGGACAGCCCCTTTCTCAATCCTATTATTGTGCTGCAGTTGCCATGTAGCATCACTAGAGGGTAGCAGTATGAACATAAATCCACAGAGATGCTTTAAATCTGCTCGCTGAACTACCTCTTGCTCTTGTTGTTTTTTTAATGAGCATGTAGAGTGGAGGACCGGAATGACTGAGTGAATGAGTATTGAGGAATGATTGGCCTGTATTTGTAGTGAAGGAGGGGCGGGATTTGGAAGGAAAACTGCAAGATAAGAAGCATGGAAGAATATTCACCCCAAAATAAATAAACTTACACCATCTCAAAGCTTCCATGTGCGATATGATGCTTTTCAGGATGAAGGATTTACCATGTTTGGTGCATAAATGTGCACAGTTGATGAGGCTTTTGCCCGAATATCAACAGCACACTCTTTAGAAGTATCCTTGCAGCCGAAATGTCAGGCACTCTTTTGGGGTTATGTGGCCTAGAAAAACCACCCAAAGAGACCTTATAACGTGTCCTGCAATGGGACAAGGAAATCATGGGGAGACCATCCCCCCAAGAATCCTAACACATGTTCCTTGTTTCCCCTCTCAATACCATAACTACAGTAGGCTTGTGCCAGGCATATTTTGGTTGGTACTAGAAACGTCCAGAAACCTGATCCCCAAGTCATGTCCTCCCCCATTTGCCTCAAATATGTTGGGGTAACATGCACCCAAGGGAGGGGTGCAATAAGCAAGAATGTGGGTAGCACCCCCAAAAAAGACAGACTGCATGAATCTGTGCCTCCTAGCAGCCCTTTCATAATGCACCCCAACATCCCTTCTGACACTGCTTCCCCACATTTGACTCCCCCCCCCCCCCCCCCCCCACAAGATAGGAGGGCGGGCGTAAAAAAGATGGCGTCCACCACCAAAACCCCCATCCTTTGTAATCACCCCATTTGTGTGCTCCGGGGTGGGCTCTGCCTGTTTGCCAGCATTGGCTCTGGTCCACTATGCTCCCCATCAGCACCCCCTCCTTCTCTCTGGCCTAGATCGCTCCTGCACCTCTCACCCCATCCTCCTCACTCAGCCTGCCCTTCTGGACCCCTCTAGGCTCTGCCTCCTTCCCCCCTCTCAGCCTGCCCTTCTTCCTGTGCCCCCCTTCTCCTCGAAGTCCTGTCCTCTCTACCTCCTCCCCCTCTCTGAGCCTGTCCTTCTCCTAGGCTCTACCTACTACCCCTATCTCAACCTTGCCTTCTTGCTTTGCCCCCACCTTCAGCTCCTCCCCCTCTATCTGCACCTCTCTCACTCTGCCCTTCTTGCTCACCCCACCTCTTGTGCTTCCTCTATTCGCGCCATCTGCCGCAGCCTTGCCCTCTCTGCGCACACTCACACTTAGCGCCCACTCTGCAATCCAGGCACAACTCCAGCCATGCTCTCTACAGACAGACAGACAGAGTACTTACCAATTGATCAGCCATCTCCAACTTACCTCTGCTTTGTTGACATCAATCAGCTGGTGCCGAGCCCGGGATTCGAACCGTGGTTGTCTGGATGGAAGGCAGGAACTTACCCACTGGACCACACTGGATTCCATATCAGTACCTTGTCAAATCATACCTATATCATGGCTATGAAGTGTCCTGTGTAGTGTAAGCCATAAGCAATGACACTGCGGCCTTTATGTTGGTGATAGGGTCTCCTGCACAGCTAAAACCCATCCAGGAGCTATAGCTCAGTGGCAAGGTCAAGTACCTTTGGTGCAGCAGGTTACCTGTGAACAGGGGTTCGAATCCCGCCAATGCCATTAAAGTATCTTTTTTTTAAAAAAAATGCAGCTTTTGATTTTTTTTATTTAGAAATATAATTTTGACTTAAAAAAATACAGGAACCATTTAAATATTTTTTTGGAATGACTGGCCCAAATTGACAACTTATGGCCCCCTCTACCAGCCCCTGCCTCCTAGTGCTGAAGTAGGTAAAATAGGAGCAAAGCCTTATCTTCATTTGTCAACGAATTCGTTTTTTATGCATGATGCACAGCATTAGAGCGGCTGACGTGGCTTGGTATAGCATGGCCTTGACTGGACTGGACTGGCATGACATGGCATGGCATGGCATGGCATGCTGTGCCGTGGCTCCGGGACTGGGATTTTAAACATCCCAGTCTTAGTCTGCAGCCTTTACAATAAGCCCACAAACGCCTACCAACGCCCAAGTTCTGTATAGAGGATTACTGCAGGTAATTTTGGACCCTGCTAAGTGAGGGTGGGGTCCTTATCTGAAGGCCTTCGAGTGCAAAAGTCCTTAACCTAAGAGGGTTTGCCAACTTTAGAAATCTGCTGAAGATCATATGTTGAAGGTCATATCACAGCAGAAGCTCAGCAAAGTGAGCATGGGAGAACACTATTTGCATAGGACAGCCCCTTTCTCAATCCTATTATTGTGCTGCAGTTGCCATGTAGCATCACTAGAGGGTAGCAGTATGAACATAAATCCACAGAGATGCTTTAAATCTGCTTGCTGAACTACCTCTTGCTCTTGTTGTTTTTTTAATGAGCATGTAGAGTGGAGGACCGGAATGACTGAGTGAATGAGTATTGAGGAATGATTGGCCTGTATTTGTAGTGAAGGAGGGGCGGGATTTGGAAGGAAAACTGCAAGATAAGAAGCATGGAAGAATATTCACCCCAAAATAAATAAACTTACACCATCTCAAAGCTTCCATGTGCGATATGATGCTTTTCAGGATGAAGGATTTACCATGTTTGGTACATAAATGTGCACAGTTGATGAGGCTTTTGCCCGAATATCAACAGCACACTCTTTAGAAGTATCCTTGCAGCCGAAATGTCAGGCACTCTTTTGGGGTTATGTGGCCTAGAAAAACCACCCAAAGAGACCTTATAACGTGTCCTGCAATGGGACAAGGAAATCATGGGGAGACCATCCCCCCAAGAATCCTAACACATGTTCCTTGTTTCCCCTCTCAATACCATAACTACAGTAGGCTTGTGCCAGGCATATTTTGGTTGGTACTAGAAACGTCCAGAAACCTGATCCCCAAGTCATGTCCTCCCCCATTTGCCTCAAATATGTTGGGGTAACATGCACCCAAGGGAGGGGTGCAATAAGCAAGAATGTGGGTAGCACCCCCAAAAAAGACAGACTGCATGAATCTGTGCCTCCTAGCAGCCCTTTCATAATGCACCCCAACATCCCTTCTGACACTGCTTCCCCACATTTGACTCCCCCCCCCCCACTCCCCCCCCCCACAAGATAGGAGGGCGGGCATAAAAAAGATGGCGTCCACCACCAAAACCCCCATCCTTTGTAATCACCCCATTTGTGTGCTCCGGGGTGGGCTCTGCCTGTTTGCCAGCATTGGCTCTGGTCCACTATGCTCCCCATCAGCACCCCCTCCTTCTCTCTGGCCTAGATCCCTCCTGCACCTCTCACCCCATCCTCCTCACTCAGCCTGCCCTTCTGGACCCCTCTAGGCTCTGCCTCCTTCCCCCCTCTCAGCCTGCCCTTCTTCCTGTGCCCCCCTTCTCCTCGAAGTCCTGTCCTCTCTACCTCCTCCCCCTCTCTGAGCCTGTCCTTCTCCTAGGCTCTACCTACTACCCCTATCTCAACCTTGACTTCTTGCTTTGCCCCCACCTTCAGCTCCTCCCCCTCATCCTGGCCTTCTTGCTTTGCCCCCACCTTCAGCTCCTCCCCCTCTATCTGCACCTCTCTCACTCTGCCCTTCTTGCTCACCCCACCTCTGTGCTTCCTCTATTCGCGCCATCTGCCGCAGCCTTGCCCTCTCTGCGCACACTCACACTTAGCGCCCACTCTGCAATCCACCATCCAGGCACAACTCCAGCCATGCTCTCTACAGACAGACAGACAGACAGACAGAGTACTTACCAATTGATCAGCCATCTCCAACTTACCTCTGCTTTGTTGACATCAATCAGCTGGTGCCGAGCCCGGGATTCGAACCGTGGTTGTCTGGATGGAAGGCAGGAACTTACCCACTGGACCACACTGGATTCCATATCAGTACCTTGTCAAATCATACCTATATCATGGCTATATAGTGTCCTGTGTAGTGTAAGCCATAAGCAATGACACTGCGGCCTTTAAGTTGGTGATAGGGTCTCCTGCACAGCTAAAACCCATCCAGGAGCTATAGCTCAGTGGCAAGCTCAAGTACCTTTGGTGCAGCAGGTTACCTGTGAACAGGGGTTCGAATCCAGCCAATGCCATTAAAGTATCTTTTTTTATAAAAAAATGCAGCTTTTGATTTTTTTTATTTAGAAATATAATTTTGACTTAAAAAAATACAAGAACCATTTAAATATTTTTTTGGAATGACTGGCCCAAATTGACAACTTATGGCTCCCTCTACCAGCCCCTGCCTGCTAGTGCTGAAGTAGGTAAAATAGGAGCAAAGCCTTATCTTCATTTGTCAATGAATTCGTTTTTTATGCATGATGCACAGCATTAGAGCGGCTGACGTGGCTTGGTATAGCATGGCCTTGACTGGACTGGACTGGCATGGCATGGCATGGCATAGACCTGCATGGCATGGCATGCTGTGCCGTGGCTCCGGGACTGGGATTTTAAACATCCCAGTCTTAGTCTGCAGCCTTTACAATAAGCCCACAAACGCCCACCAACGCCCAAGTTCTGTATAGAGGATTACTGCAGGTAATTTTGGACCCTGCTAAGTGAGGGTGGGGTCCTTATCTGAAGGCCTTCGAGTGCAAAAGTCCTTAACCTAAGAGGGTTTGCCAACTTTAGAAATCTGCTGAAGATCATATGTTGAAGGTCATATCACAGCAGAAGCTCAGCAAAGTGAGCATGGGAGAATACTATTTGCATAGGACAGCCCCTTTCTCAATCCTATTATTGTGCTGCAGTTGCCATGTAGCATCACTAGAGGGTAGCAGTATGAACATAAATCCACAGAGATGCTTTAAATCTGCTTGCTGAACTACCTCTTGCTCTTGTTGTTTTTTTAATGAGCATGTAGAGTGGAGGACCGGAATGACTGAGTGAATGAGTATTGAGGAATGATTGGCCTGTATTTGTAGTGAAGGAGGGGCGGGATTTGGAAGGAAAACTGCAAGATAAGAAGCATGGAAGAATATTCACCCCAAAATAAATAAACTTACACCATCTCAAAGCTTCCATGTGCGATATGATGCTTTTCAGGATGAAGGATTTACCATGTTTGGTGCATAAATGTGCACAATTGATGAGGCTTTTGCCCGAATATCAACAGCACACTCTTTAGAAGTATCCTTGCAGCCGAAATGTCAGGCACTCTTTTGGGGTTATGTGGCCTAGAAAAACCACCCAAAGAGACCTTATAACGTGTCCTGCAATGGGACAAGGAAATCATGGGGAGACCATCCCCCCAAGAATCCTAACACATGTTCCTTGTTTCCCCTCTCAATACCATAACTACAGTAGGCTTGTGCCAGGCATATTTTGGTTGGTACTAGAAACGTCCAGAAACCTGATCCCCAAGTCATGTCCTCCCCCATTTGCCTCAAATATGTTGGGGTAACATGCACCCAAGGGAGGGGTGCAATAAGCAAGAATGTGGGTAGCACCCCCAAAAAAGACAGACTGCATGAATCTGTGCCTCCTAGCAGCCCTTTCATAATGCACCCCAACATCCCTTCTGACACTGCTTCCCCACATTTGACTCCCCCCCCCCCCACTCCCCCCCCCCACAAGATAGGAGGGCGGGCATAAAAAAGATGGCGTCCACCACCAAAACCCCCATCCTTTGTAATCACCCCATTTGTGTGCTCCGCCTGTTTGCCAGCATTGGCTCTTGTCCACTATGCTCCCCATCAGCACCCCCTCCTTCTCTCTGGCCTAGATCCCTCCTGCACCTCTCACCCCATCCTCCTCACTCAGCCTGCCCTTCTGGACCCCTCTAGGCTCTGCCTCCTTCCCCCCTCTCAGCCTGCCCTTCTTCCTGTGCCCCCCTTCTCCTCGAAGTCCTGTCCTCTCTACCTCCTCCCCCTCTCTGAGCCTGTCCTTCTCCTAGGCTCTACCTACTACCCCTATCTCAACCTTGCCTTCTTGCTTTGCCCCCACCTTCAGCTCCTCCCCCTCTATCTGCACCTCTCTCACTCTGCCCTTCTTGCTCACCCCACCTCTGTGCTTCCTCTATTCGCGCCATCTGCCGCAGCCTTGCCCTCTCTGCGCACACTCACACTTAGCGCCCACTCTGCAATCCACCATCCAGGCACAACTCCAGCCATGCTCTATACAGACAGACAGAGTACTTACCAATTGATCAGCCATCTCCAACTTACCTCTGCTTTGTTGACATCAATCAGCTGGTGCCGAGCCCGGGATTCGAACCGTGGTTGTCTGGATGGAAGGCAGGAACTTACCCACTGGACCACACTGGATTCCATATCAGTACCTTGTCAAATCATACCTATATCATGGCTATGAAGTGTCCTGTGTAGTGTAAGCCATAAGCAATGACACTGCGGCCTTTATGTTGGTGATAGGGTCTCCTGCACAGCTAAAATCCATCCAGGAGCTATAGCTCAGTGGCAAGGTCAAGTACCTTTGGTGCAGCAGGTTACCTGTGAACAGGGGTTCGAATCCCGCCAATGCCATTAAAATATCTTTTTTTATAAAAAAATGCAGCTTTTGATTTTTTTTATTTAGAAATATAATTTTGACTTAAAAAAATACAGGAACCATTTAAATATTTTTTTGGAATGACTGGCCCAAATTGACAACTTATGGCCCCCTCTACCAGCCCCTGCCTCCTAGTGCTGAAGTAGGTAAAATAGGAGCAAAGCCTTATCTTCATTTGTCAATGAATTCGTGCACAGCATTAGAGCGGCTGACGTGGCTTGGTATAGCATGGCCTTGACTGGACTGGACTGGACTGGCATAGCATGGCATAGCATGGCATGGCATGGCATGGCATAGACCTGCATGGCATGGCATGCTGTGCCGTGGCTCCGGGACTGGGATTTTAAACATCCCAGTTTTAGTCTGCAGCCTTTACAATAAGCCCACAAACGCCCACCAACGCCCAAGTTCTGTATAGAGGATTACTGCAGGTAATTTTGGACCCTGCTAAGTGAGGGTGGGGTCCTTATCTGAAGGCCTTCGAGTGCAAAAGTCCTTAACCTAAGAGGGTTTGCCAACTTTAGAAATCTGCTGAAGATCATATGTTGAAGGTCATATCACAGCAGAAGCTCAGCAAAGTGAGCATGGGAGAACACTATTTGCATAGGACAGCCCCTTTCTCAATCCTATTATTGTGCTGCAGTTGCCATGTAGCATCACTAGAGGGTAGCAGTATGAACATAAATCCACAGAGATGCTTTAAATCTGCTTGCTGAACTACCTCTTGCTCTTGTTGTTTTTTTAATGAGCATGTAGAGTGGAGGACCGGAATGACTGAGTGAATGAGTATTGAGGAATGATTGGCCTGTATTTGTAGTGAAGGAGGGGCGGGATTTGGAAGGAAAACTGCAAGATAAGAAGCATGGAAGAATATTCACCCCAAAATAAATAAACTTACACCATCTCAAAGCTTCCATGTGCGATATGATGCTTTTCAGGATGAAGGATTTACCATGTTTGGTGCATAAATGTGCACAGTTGATGAGGCTTTTGCCCGAATATCAACAGCACACTCTTTAGAAGTATCCTTGCAGCCGAAATGTCAGGCACTCTTTTGGGGTTATGTGGCCTAGAAAAACCACCCAAAGAGACCTTATAACGTGTCCTGCAATGGGACAAGGAAATCATGGGGAGACCATCCCCCCAAGAATCCTAACACATGTTCCTTGTTTCCCCTCTCAATACCATAACTACAGTAGGCTTGTGCCAGGCATATTTTGGTTGGTACTAGAAACGTCCAGAAACCTGATCCCCAAGTCATGTCCTCCCCCATTTGCCTCAAATATGTTGGGGTAACATGCACCCAAGGGAGGGGTGCAATAAGCAAGAATGTGGGTAGCACCCCCAAAAAAGACAGACTGCATGAATCTGTGCCTCCTAGCAGCCCTTTCATAATGCACCCCAACATCCCTTCTGACACTGCTTCCCCACATTTGACTCCCCCCCCCACTCCCCCCCACAAGATAGGAGGGCGGGCATAAAAAAGATGGCGTCCACCACCAAAACCCCCATCCTTTGTAATCACCCCATTTGTGTGCTCCGGGGTGGGCTCTGCCTGTTTGCCAGCATTGGCTCTGGTCCACTATGCTCCCCATCAGCACCCCCTCCTTCTCTCTGGCCTAGATCCCTCCTGCACCTCTCACCCCATCCTCCTCACTCAGCCTGCCCTTCTGGACCCCTCTAGGCTCTGCCTCCTTCCCCCCTCTCAGCCTGCCCTTCTTCCTGTGCCCCCCTTCTCCTCGAAGTCCTGTCCTCTCTACCTCCTCCCCCTCTCTGAGCCTGTCCTTCTCCTAGGCTCTACCTACTACCCCTATCTCAACCTTGCCTTCTGGCTTTGCCCCCACCTTCAGCTCCTCCCCCTCTATCTGCACCTCTCTCACTCTGCCCTTCTTGCTCACCCCACCTCTGTGCTTCCTCTATTCGCGCCATCTGCCGCAGCCTTGCCCTCTCTGCGCACACTCACACTTAGCGCCCACTCTGCAATCCACCATCCAGGCACAACTCCAGCCATGCTCTCTACAGACAGACAGACAGAGTACTTACCAATTGATCAGCCATCTCCAACTTACCTCTGCTTTGTTGACATCAATCAGCTGGTGCCGAGCCCGGGATTCGAACCGTGGTTGTCTGGATGGAAGTCAGGAACTTACCCACTGGACCACACTGGATTCCATATCAGTACCTTGTCAAATCATACCTATATCATGGCTATGAAGCGTCCTGTGTAGTGTAAGCCATAAGCAATGACACTGCGGCCTTTATGTTGGTGATAGGGTCTCCTGCACAGCTAAAACCCATCCAGGAGCTATAGCTCAGTGGCAAGGTCAAGTACCTTTGGTGCAGCAGGTTACCTGTGAACAGGGGTTCGAATCCCGCCAATGCCATTAAAGTATCTTTTTTTATTAAAAAATGCAGCTTTTGATTTTTTTTATTTAGAAATATAGTTTTGACTTAAAAAAATACAGGAACCATTTAAATATTTTTTTGGAATGACTGGCCCAAATTGACAACTTATGGCCCCCTCTACCAGCCCCTGCCTCCTAGTGCTGAAGTAGGTAAAATAGGAGCAAAGCCTTATCTTCATTTGTCAATGAATTCGTGCACAGCATTAGAGCGGCTGACGTGGCTTGGTATAGCATGGCCTTGACTGGACTGGACTGGCATGGCATGGCATGGCATGGCATAGATCTGCATGGCATGGCATGCTGTGCCGTGGCTCGGGACTGGGATTTTAAACATCCCAGTCTTAGTCTGCAGCCTTTACAATAAGCCCACAAACGCCCACCAACGCCCAAGTTCTGTATAGAGGATTACTGCAGGTAATTTTGGACCCTGCTAAGTGAGGGTGGGGTCCTTATCTGAAGGCCTTCGAGTGCAAAAGTCCTTAAGCTAAGAGGGTTTGCCAACTTTAGAAATCTGCTGAAGATCATATGTTGAAGGTCATATCACAGCAGAAGCTCAGCAAAGTGAGCATGGGAGAACACTATTTGCATAGGACAGCCCCTTTCTCAATCCTATTATTGTGCTGCAGTTGCCATGTACCATCACTACAGGGTAGCAGTATGAACATAAATCCACAGAGATGCTTTAAATCTGCTTGCTGAACTACCTCTTGCTCTTGTTGTTTTTTTAATGAGCATGTAGAGTGGAGGACCGGAATGACTGAGTGAATGAGTATTGAGGAATGATTGGCCTGTATTTGTAGTGAAGGAGGGGCGGGATTTGGAAGGAAAACTGCAAGATAAGAAGCATGGAAGAATATTCACCCCAAAATAAATAAACTTACACCATCTCAAAGCTTCCATGTGCGATATGATGCTTTTCAGGATGAAGGATTTACCATGTTTGGTACATAAATGTGCACAGTTGATGAGGCTTTTGCCCGAATATCAACAGCACACTCTTTAGAAGTATCCTTGCAGCCGAAATGTCAGGCACTCTTTTGGGGTTATGTGGCCTAGAAAAACCACCCAAAGAGACCTTATAACGTGTCCTGCAATGGGACAAGGAAATCATGGGGAGACCATCCCCCCAAGAATCCTAACACATGTTCCTTGTTTCCCCTCTCAATACCATAACTACAGTAGGCTTGTGCCAGGCATATTTTGGTTGGTACTAGAAACGTCCAGAAACCTGATCCCCAAGTCATGTCCTCCCCCATTTGCCTCAAATATGTTGGGGTAACATGCACCCAAGGGAGGGGTGCAATAAGCAAGAATGTGGGTAGCACCCCCAAAAAAGACAGACTGCATGAATCTGTGCCTCCTAGCAGCCCTTTCATAATGCACCCCAACATCCCTTCTGACACTGCTTCCCCACATTTGACTCCCCCCCCCACTCCCCCCCCCCACAAGATAGGAGGGCGGGCATAAAAAAGATGGCGTCCACCACCAAAACCCCCATCCTTTGTAATCACCCCATTTGTGTGCTCCGGGGTGGGCTCTGCCTGTTTGCCAGCATTGGCTCTGGTCCACTATGCTCCCCATCAGCACCCCCTCCTTCTCTCTGGCCTAGATCCCTCCTGCACCTCTCACCCCATCCTCCTCACTCAGCCTGCCCTTCTGGACCCCTCTAGGCTCTGCCTCCTTCCCCCCTCTCAGCCTGCCCTTCTTCCTGTGCCCCCCTTCTCCTCGAAGTCCTGTCCTCTCTACCTCCTCCCCCTCTCTGAGCCTGTACTTCTCCTAGGCTCTACCTACTACCACTATCTCAACCTTGCCTTCTTGCTTTGCCCCCACCTTCAGCTCCTCCCCCTCTATCTGCACCTCTCTCACTCTGCCCTTCTTGCTCACCCCACCTCTGTGCTTCCTCTATTCGCGCCATCTGCCGCAGCCTTGCCCTCTCTGCGCACACTCACACTTAGCGCCCACTCTGCAATCCACCATCCAGGCACAACTCCAGCCATGCTCTCTACAGACAGACAGACAGAGTACTTACCAATTGATCAGCCATATCCAACTTACCTCTGCTTTGTTGACATCAATCAGCTGGTGCCGAGCCCGGGATTCGAACCGTGGTTGTCTGGATGGAAGGCAGGAACTTACCCACTGGACCACACTGGATTCCATATCAGTACCTTGTCAAATCATACCTATATCATGGCTATGAAGTGTCCTGTGTAGTGTAAGCCATAAGCAATGACACTGCGGCCTTTATGTTGGTGATAGGGTCTCCTGCACAGCTAAAACCCATCCAGGAGCTATAGCTCAGTGGCAAGGTCAAGTACCTTTGGTGCAGCAGGTTACCTGTGAACAGGGGTTCGAATCCCGCCAATGCCATTAAAGTATCTTTTTTTATAAAAAAATGCAGCTTTTGATTTTTTTTATTTAGAAATATAATTTTGACTTAAAAAAATACAGGAACCATCTAAATATTTTTTTGGAATGACTGGCCCAAATTGACAACTTATGGCCCCCTCTACCAGCCCCTGCCTCCTAGTGCTGAAGTAGGTAAAATAGGAGCAAAGCCTTATCTTCATTTGTCAATGAATTCGTTTTTTATGCATGATGCACAGCATTAGAGCGGCTGACGTGGCTTGGTATAGCATGGCCTTGACTGGACTGGACTGGCATGGCATGGCATGGCATGGCATGGCATAGACCTGCATGGCATGGCATGCTGTGCCGTGGCTCGGGACTGGGATTTTAAACATCCCAGTCTTAGTCTGCAGCCTTTACAATAAGCCCACAAACGCCCACCAACGCCCAAGTTCTGTATAGAGGATTACTGCAGGTAATTTTGGACCCTGCTAAGTGAGGGTGGGGTCCTTATCTGAAGGCCTTCGAGTGCAAAAGTCCTTAACCTAAGAGGGTTTGCCAACTTTAGAAATCTGCTGAAGATCATATGTTGAAGGTCATATCACAGCAGAAGCTCAGCAAAGTGAGCATGGGAGAACACTATTTGCATAGGACAGCCCCTTTCTCAATCCTATTATTGTGCTGCAGTTGCCATGTAGCATCACTAGAGGGTAGCAGTATGAACATAAATCCACAGAGATGCTTTAAATCTGCTTGCTGAACTACCTCTTGCTCTTGTTGTTTTTTTAATGAGCATGTAGAGTGGAGGACCGGAATGACTGAGTGAATGAGTATTGAGGAATGATTGGCCTGTATTTGTAGTGAAGGAGGGGCGGGATTTGGAAGGAAAACTGCAAGATAAGAAGCATGGAAGAATATTCACCCCAAAATAAATAAACTTACACCATCTCAAAGCTTCCATGTGCGATATGATGCTTTTCAGGATGAAGGATTTACCATGTTTGGTACATAAATGTGCACAGTTGATGAGGCTTTTGCCCGAATATCAACAGCACACTCTTTAGAAGTATCCTTGCAGCCGAAATGTCAGGCACTCTTTTGGGGTTATGTGGCCTAGAAAAACCACCCAAAGAGACCTTATAACGTGTCCTGCAATGGGACAAGGAAATCATGGGGAGACCATCCCCCCAAGAATCCTAACACATGTTCCTTGTTTCCCCTCTCAATACCATAACTACAGTAGGCTTGTGCCAGGCATATTTTGGTTGGTACTAGAAACGTCCAGAAACCTGATCCCCAAGTCATGTCCTCCCCCATTTGCCTCAAATATGTTGGGGTAACATGCACCCAAGGGAGGGGTGCAATAAGCAAGAATGTGGGTAGCACCCCCAAAAAAGACAGACTGCATGAATCTGTGCCTCCTAGCAGCCCTTTCATAATGCACCCCAACATCCCTTCTGACACTGCTTCCCCACATTTGACTCCCCCCCCCCACTCCCCCCCCCACAAGATAGGAGGGCGGGCATAAAAAAGATGGCGTCCACCACCAAAACCCCCATCCTTTGTAATCACCCCATTTGTGTGCTCCGGGGTGGGCTCTGCCTGTTTGCCAGCATTGGCTCTGGTCCACTATGCTCCCCATCAGCACCCCCTCTTTCTCTCTGGCCTAGATCCCTCCTGCACCTCTCACCCCATCCTCCTCACTCAGCCTGCCCTTCTGGACCCCTCTAGGCTCTGCCTCCTTCCCCCCTCTCAGCCTGCCCTTCTTCCTGTGCCCCCCTTCTCCTCGAAGTCCTGTCCTCTCTACCTCCTCCCCCTCTCTGAGCCTGTCCTTCTCCTAGGCTCTACCTACTACCCCTATCTCAACCTTGCCTTCATGCTTTGCCCCCACCTTCAGCCCCTCCCCCTCATCCTGGCCTTCTTGCTTTGCCCCCACCTTCAGCTCCTCCCCCTCTATCTGCACCTCTCTCACTCTGCCCTTCTTGCTCACCCCACCTCTGTGCTTCCTCTATTCGCGCCATCTGCCGCAGCCTTGCCCTCTCTGCGCACACTCACACTTAGCGCCCACTCTGCAATCCACCATCCAGGCACAACTCCAGCCATGCTCTCTACAGACAGACAGACAGAGTACTTACCAATTGATCAGCCATCTCCAACTTACCTCTGCTTTGTTGACATCAATCAGCTGGTGCCGAGCCCGGGATTCGAACCGTGGTTGTCTGGATGGAAGGCAGGAACTTACCCACTGGACCACACTGGATTCCATATCAGTACCTTGTCAAATCATACCTATATCATGGCTATGAAGTGTCCTGTGTAGTGTAAGCCATAAGCAATGACACTGCGGCCTTTATGTTGGTGATAGGGTCTCCTGCACAGTTAAGATCCATCCAGGAGCTATAGCTCAGTGGCAAGGTCAAGTACCTTTGGTGCAGCAGGTTACCTGTGAACAGGGGTTCTAATCACGCCAATGCCATTAAAATATCTTTTTTTATAAAAAAATGCAGCTTTTGATTTTTTTTATTTAGAAATATAATTTTGACCTAAAAAAATACAGGAACCATTTAAATATTTTTTTGGAATGACTGGCCCAAATTGACAACTTATGGCCCCCTCTATTCCAGCCCCTGCCTCCTAGTGCTGAAATAGGTAAAATAGGAGCAAAGCCTTATCTTCATTTGTCAATGAATTCGTGCACAGCATTAGAGCGGCTGACGTGGCTTGGTATAGCATGGCCTTGACTGGACTGGACTGGACTGGACTGGACTGGACCGGACTGGACTGGACTGGCATAGCATGGCATGGCATGGCATAGACCTGCATGGCATGGCATGCTGTGCCGTGGCGTGGCTCCGGGACTGGGATTTTAAACATCCCAGTCTTAGTCTGCAGCCTTTACAATAAGCCCACAAACGCCCACCAACGCCCAAGTTCTGTATAGAGGATTACTGCAGGTAATTTTGGACCCTGCTAAGTGAGGGTGGGGTCCTTATCTGAAGGCCTTCGAGTGCAAAAGTCCTTAACCTAAGAGGGTTTGCCAACTTTAGAAATCTGCTGAAGATCATATGTTGAAGGTCATATCACAGCAGAAGCTCAGCAAAGTGAGCATGGGAGAACACTATTTGCATAGGACAGCCCCTTTCTCAATCCTATTATTGTGCTGCAGTTGCCATGTAGCATCACTAGAGGGTAGCAGTATGAACATAAATCCACAGAGATGCTTTAAATCTGCTTGCTGAACTACCTCTTGCTCTTGTTGTTTTTTTAATGAGCATGTAGAGTGGAGGACCGGAATGACTGAGTGAATGAGTATTGAGGAATGATTGGCCTGTATTTGTAGTGAAGGAGGGGCGGGATTTGGAAGGAAAACTGCAAGATAAGAAGCATGGAAGAATATTCACCCCAAAATAAATAAACTTACACCATCTCAAAGCTTCCATGTGCGATATGATGCTTTTCAGGATGAAGGATTTACCATGTTTGGTACATAAATGTGCACAGTTGATGAGGCTTTTGCCCGAATATCAACAGCACACTCTTTAGAAGTATCCTTGCAGCCGAAATGTCAGGCACTCTTTTGGGGTTATGTGGCCTAGAAAAACCACCCAAAGAGACCTTATAACGTGTCCTGCAATGGGACAAGGAAATCATGGGGAGACCATCCCCCCAAGAATCCTAACACATGTTCCTTGTTTCCCCTCTCAATACCATAACTACAGTAGGCTTGTGCCAGGCATATTTTGGTTGGTACTAGAAACGTCCAGAAACCTGATCCCCAAGTCATGTCCTCCCCCATTTGCCTCAAATATGTTGGGGTAACATGCACCCAAGGGAGGGGTGCAATAAGCAAGAATGTGGGTAGCACCCCCAAAAAAGACAGACTGCATGAATCTGTGCCTCCTAGCAGCCCTTTCATAATGCACCCCAACATCCCTTCTGACACTGCTTCCCCACATTTGACTCCCCCCCCCCACTCACCCCCCCCCCCACAAGATAGGAGGGCGGGCATAAAAAAGATGGCGTCCACCACCAAAACCCACATCCTTTGTAATCACCCCATTTGTGTGCTCCGGGGTGGGCTCTGCCTGTTTGCCAGCATTGGCTCTGGTCCACTATGCTCCCCATCAGCACCCCCTCCTTCTCTCTGGCCTAGATCCCTCCTGCACCTCTCACCCCATCCTCCTCACTCAGCCTGCCCTTCTGGACCCCTCTAGGCTCTGCCTCCTTCCCCCCTCTCAGCCTGCCCTTCTTCCTGTGCCCCCCTTCTCCTCGAAGTCCTGTCCTCTCTACCTCCTCCCCCTCTCTGAGCCTGTCCTTCTCCTAGGCTCTACCTACTACCCCTATCTCAACCTTGCCTTCATGCTTTGCCCCCACCTTCAGCCCCTCCCCCTCATCCTGGCCTTCTTGCTTTGCCCCCACCTTCAGCTCCTCCCCCTCTATCTGCACCTCTCTCACTCTGCCCTTCTTGCTCACCCCACCTCTGTGCTTCCTCTATTCGCGCCATCTGCCGCAGCCTTGCCCTCTCTGCGCACACTCACACTTAGCGCCCACTCTGCAATCCACCATCCAGGCACAACTCCAGCCATGCTCTCTACAGACAGACAGACAGAGTACTTACCAATTGATCAGCCATCTCCAACTTACCTCTGCTTTGTTGACATCAATCAGCTGGTGCCGAGCCCGGGATTCGAACCGTGGTTGTCTGGATGGAAGGCAGGAACTTACCCACTGGACCACACTGGATTCCATATCAGTACCTTGTCAAATCATACCTATATCATGGCTATGAAGTGTCCTGTGTAGTGTAAGCCATAAGCAATGACACTGCGGCCTTTATGTTGGTGATAGGGTCTCCTGCACAGCTAAGATCCATCCAGGAGCTATAGCTCAGTGGCAAGGTCAAGTACCTTTGGTGCAGCAGGTTACCTGTGAACAGGGGTTCTAATCCCGCCAATGCCATTAAAATATCTTTTTTTATAAAAAAATGCAGCTTTTGATTTTTTTTATTTAGAAATATAATTTTGACCTAAAAAAATACAGGAACCATTTAAATATTTTTTTGGAATGACTGGCCCAAATTGACAACTTATGGCCCCCTCTATTCCAGCCCCTGCCTCCTAGTGCTGAAATAGGTAAAATAGGAGCAAAGCCTTATCTTCATTTGTCAATGAATTCGTGCACAGCATTAGAGCGGCTGACGTGGCTTGGTATAGCATGGCCTTGACTGGACTGGACTGGACTGGACTGGACTGGACTGGACTGGACTGGCATAGCATGGCATGGCATGGCATGGCATGGCATGGCATAGACCTGCATGGCATGGCATGCTGTGCCGTGGCGTGGCTCCGGGACTGGGATTTTAAACATCCCAGTCTTAGTCTGCAGCCTTTACAATAAGCCCACAAACGCCCACCAACGCCCAAGTTCTGTATAGAGGATTACTGCAGGTAATTTTGGACCCTGCTAAGTGAGGGTGGGGTCCTTATCTGAAGGCCTTCGAGTGCAAAAGTCCTTAACCTAAGAGGGTTTGCCAACTTTAGAAATCTGCTGAAGATCATATGTTGAAGGTCATATCACAGCAGAAGCTCAGCAAAGTGAGCATGGGAGAACACTATTTGCATAGGACAGCCCCTTTCTCAATCCTATTATTGTGCTGCAGTTGCCATGTAGCATCACTAGAGGGTAGCAGTATGAACATAAATCCACAGAGATGCTTTAAATCTGCTTGCTGAACTACCTCTTGCTCTTGTTGTTTTTTTAATGAGCATGTAGAGTGGAGGACCGGAATGACTGAGTGAATGAGTATTGAGGAATGATTGGCCTGTATTTGTAGTGAAGGAGGGGCGGGATTTGGAAGGAAAACTGCAAGATAAGAAGCATGGAAGAATATTCACCCCAAAATAAATAAACTTACACCATCTCAAAGCTTCCATGTGCGATATGATGCTTTTCAGGATGAAGGATTTACCATGTTTGGTACATAAATGTGCACAGTTGATGAGGCTTTTGCCCGAATATCAACAGCACACTCTTTAGAAGTATCCTTGCAGCCGAAATGTCAGGCACTCTTTTGGGGTTATGTGGCCTAGAAAAACCACCCAAAGAGACCTTATAACGTGTCCTGCAATGGGACAAGGAAATCATGGGGAGACCATCCCCCCAAGAATCCTAACACATGTTCCTTGTTTCCCCTCTCAATACCATAACTACAGTAGGCTTGTGCCAGGCATATTTTGGTTGGTACTAGAAACGTCCAGAAACCTGATCCCCAAGTCATGTCCTCCCCCATTTGCCTCAAATATGTTGGGGTAACATGCACCCAAGGGAGGGGTGCAATAAGCAAGAATGTGGGTAGCACCCCCAAAAAAGACAGACTGCATGAATCTGTGCCTCCTAGCTGCCCTTTCATAATGCACCCCAACATCCCTTCTGACACTGCTTCCCCACATTTGACTCCCCCCCCCCCACTCACCCCCCCCCCCACAAGATAGGAGGGCGGGCATAAAAAAGATGGCGTCCACCACCAAAACCCACATCCTTTGTAATCACCCCATTTGTGTGCTCCGGGGTGGGCTCTGCCTGTTTGCCAGCATTGGCTCTGGTCCACTATGCTCCCCATCAGCACCCCCTCCTTCTCTCTGGCCTAGATCCCTCCTGCACCTCTCACCCCATCCTCCTCACTCAGCCTGCCCTTCTGGACCCCTCTAGGCTCTGCCTCCTTCCCCCCTCTCAGCCTGCCCTTCTTCCTGTGCCCCCCTTCTCCTCGAAGTCCTGTCCTCTCTACCTCCTCCCCCTCTCTGAGCCTGTCCTTCTCCTAGGCTCTACCTACTACCCCTATCACAACCTTGACTTCTTGCTTTGCCCCCACCTTCAGCTCCTCCCCCTCATCCTGGCCTTCTTGCTTTGCCCCCACCTTCAGCTCCTCCCCCTCTATCTGCACCTCTCTCACTCTGCCCTTCTTGCTCACCCCACCTCTGTGCTTCCTCTATTCGCGCCATCTGCCGCAGCCTTGCCCTCTCTGCGCACACTCACACTTAGCGCCCACTCTGCAATCCACCATCCAGGCACAACTCCAGCCATGCTCTCTACAGACAGACAGACAGAGTACTTACCAATTGATCAGCCATCTCCAACTTACCTCTGCTTTGTTGACATCAATCAGCTGGTGCCGAGCCCGGGATTCGAACCGTGGTTGTCTGGATGGAAGGCAGGAACTTACCCACTGGACCACACTGGATTCCATATCAGTACCTTGTCAAATCATACCTATATCATGGCTATGAAGTGTCCTGTGTAGTGTAAGCCATAAGCAATGACACTGCGTCCTTTATGTTGGTGATAGGGTCTCCTGCACAGCTAAAACCCATCCAGGAGCTATAGCTCAGTGGCAAGGTCAAGTACCTTTGGTGCAGCAGGTTACCTGTGAACAGGGGTTCGAATCCCGCCAATGCCATTAAAGTATCTTTTTTTATAAAAAAATGCAGCTTTTGATTTTTTTTATTTAGAAATATAATTTTGACTTAAAAAAATACAGGAACCATTTAAATATTTTTTTGGAATGACTGGCCCAAATTGACAACTTATGGCCCCGTCTACCAGCCCCTGCCTCCTAGTGCTGAAGTAGGTAAAATAGGAGCAAAGCCTTATCTTCATTTGTCAATGAATTCGTTTTTTATGCATGATGCACAGCATTAGAGCGGCTGACGTGGCTTGGTATAGCATGGCCTTGACTGGACTGGACTGGACTGGCATGGCATGGCATGGCATGGCATGGCATGGCATAGACCTGCATGGCATGGCATGCTGTGCCGTGGCTCGGGACTGGGATTTTAAACATCCCAGTCTTAGTCTGCAGCCTTTACAATAAGCCCACAAACGCCCACCAACGCCCAAGTTCTGTATAGAGGATTACTGCAGGTAATTTTGGACCCTGCTAAGTGAGGGTGGGGTCCTTATCTGAAGGCCTTCGAGTGCAAAAGTCCTTAACCTAAGAGGGTTTGCCAACTTTAGAAATCTGCTGAAGATCATATGTTGAAGGTCATATCACAGCAGAAGCTCAGCAAAGTGAGCATGGGAGAACACTATTTGCATAGGACAGCCCCTTTCTCAATCCTATTATTGTGCTGCAGTTGCCATGTAGCATCACTAGAGGGTAGCAGTATGAACATAAATCCACAGAGATGCTTTAAATCTGCTTGCTGAACTACCTCTTGCTCTTGTTGTTTTTTTAATGAGCATGTAGAGTGGAGGACCGGAATGACTGAGTGAATGAGTATTGAGGAATGATTGGCCTGTATTTGTAGTGAAGGAGGGGCGGGATTTGGAAGGAAAACTGCAAGATAAGAAGCATGGAAGAATATTCACCCCAAAATAAATAAACTTACACCATCTCAAAGCTTCCATGTGCGATATGATGCTTTTCAGGATGAAGGATTTACCATGTTTGGTACATAAATGTGCACAGTTGATGAGGCTTTTGCCCGAATATCAACAGCACACTCTTTAGAAGTATCCTTGCAGCCGAAATGTCAGGCACTCTTTTGGGGTTATGTGGCCTAGAAAAACCACCCAAAGAGACCTTATAACGTGTCCTGCAATGGGACAAGGAAATCATGGGGAGACCATCCCCCCAAGAATCCTAACACATGTTCCTTGTTTCCCCTCTCAATACCATAACTACAGTAGGCTTGTGCCAGGCATATTTTGGTTGGTACTAGAAACGTCCAGAAACCTGATCCCCAAGTCATGTCCTCCCCCATTTGCCTCAAATATGTTGGGGTAACATGCACCCAAGGGAGGGGTGCAATAAGCAAGAATGTGGGTAGCACCCACAAAAAAGACAGACTGCATGAATCTGTGCCTCCTAGCAGCCCTTTCATAATGCACCCCAACATCCCTTCTGACACTGCTTCCCCACATTTGACTCCCCCCCCCACTCCCCCCCCACAAGATAGGAGGGCGGGCATAAAAAAGATGGCGTCCACCACCAAAACCCCCATCCTTTGTAATCACCCCATTTGTGTGCTCCGGGGTGGGCTCTGCCTGTTTGCCAGCATTGGCTCTGGTCCACTATGCTCCCCATCAGCACCCCCTCCTTCTCTCTGGCCTAGATCCCTCCTGCACCTCTCACCCCATCCTCCTCACTCAGCCTGCCCTTCTGGACCCCTCTAGGCTCTGCCTCCTTCCCCCCTCTCAGCCTGCCCTTCTTCCTGTGCCCCCCTTCTCCTCGAAGTCCTGTCCTCTCTACCTCCTCCCCCTCTCTGAGCCTGTCCTTCTCCTAGGCTCTACCTACTACCCCTATCTCAACCTTGCCTTCATGCTTTGCCCCCACCTTCAGCTCCTCCCCCTCTATCTGCACCTCTCTCACTCTGCCCTTCTTGCTCACCCCACCTCTGTGCTTCCTCTATTCGCGCCATCTGCCGCAGCCTTGCCCTCTCTGCGCACACTCACACTTAGCGCCCACTCTGTAATCCACCATCCAGGCACAACTCCAGCCATGCTCTCTACAGACAGACAGACAGAGTACTTACCAATTGATCAGCCATCTCCAACTTACCTCTGCTTTGTTGACATCAATCAGCTGGTGCCGAGCCCGGGATTCGAACCGTGGTTGTCTGGATGGAAGGCAGGAACTTACCCACTGGACCACACTGGATTCCATATCAGTACCTTGTCAAATCATACCTATATCATGGCTATGAAGTGTCCTGTGTAGTGTAAGCCATAAGCACTGACACTGCGGCCTTTATGTTGGTGATAGGGTCTCCTGCACAGCTAAAACCCATCCAGGAGCTATAGCTCAGTGGCAAGGTCAAGTACCTTTGGTGCAGCAGGTTACCTGTGAACAGGGGTTCGAATCCCGCCAATGCCATTAAAGTATCTTTTTTTATAAAAAAATGCAGCTTTTGATTTTTTTTATTTAGAAATATAATTTTGACTTAAAAAAATACAGGAACCATTTAAATATTTTTTTGGAATGACTGGCCCAAATTGACAACTTATGGCCCCCTCTACCAGCCCCTGCCTCCTAGTGCTGAAGTAGGTAAAATAGGAGCAAAGCCTTATCTTCATTTGTCAATGAATTCGTTTTTTATGCATGATGCACAGCATTAGAGCGGCTGACGTGGCTTGGTATAGCATGGCCTTGACTGGACTGGCATGGCATGGCATGCTGTGCCGTGGCTCCGGGACTGGGATTTTAAACATCCCAGTCTTAGTCTGCAGCCTTTACAATAAGCCCACAAACGCCCACCAACGCCCAAGTTCTGTATAGAGGATTACTGCAGGTAATTTTGGACCCTGCTAAGTGAGGGTGGGGTCCTTATCTGAAGGCCTTCGAGTGCAAAAGTCCTTAACCTAAGAGGGTTTGCCAACTTTAGAAATCTGCTGAAGATCATATGTTGAAGGTCATATCACAGCAGAAGCTCAGCAAAGTGAGCATGGGAGAACACTATTTGCATAGGACAGCCCCTTTCTCAATCCTATTATTGTGCTGCAGTTGCCATGTAGCATCACTAGAGGGTAGCAGTATGAACATAAATCCACAGAGATGCTTTAAATCTGCTTGCTGAACTACCTCTTGCTCTTGTTGTTTTTTTAATGAGCATGTAGAGTGGAGGACCGGAATGACTGAGTGAATGAGTATTGAGGAATGATTGGCCTGTATTTGTAGTGAAGGAGGGGCGGGATTTGGAAGGAAAACTGCAAGATAAGAAGCATGGAAGAATATTCACCCCAAAATAAATAAACTTACACCATCTCAAAGCTTCCATGTGCGATATGATGCTTTTCAGGATGAAGGATTTACCATGTTTGGTGCATAAATGTGCACAATTGATGAGGCTTTTGCCCGAATATCAACAGCACACTCTTTAGAAGTATCCTTGCAGCCGAAATGTCAGGCACTCTTTTGGGGTTATGTGGCCTAGAAAAACCACCCAAAGAGACCTTATAACGTGTCCTGCAATGGGACAAGGAAATCATGGGGAGACCATCCCCCCAAGAATCCTAACACATGTTCCTTGTTTCCCCTCTCAATACCATAACTACAGTAGGCTTGTGCCAGGCATATTTTGGTTGGTACTAGAAACGTCCAGAAACCTGATCCCCAAGTCATGTCCTCCCCCATTTGCCTCAAATATGTTGGGGTAACATGCACCCAAGGGAGGGGTGCAATAAGCAAGAATGTGGGTAGCACCCCCAAAAAAGACAGACTGCATGAATCTGTGCCTCCTAGCAGCCCTTTCATAATGCACCCCAACATCCCTTCTGACACTGCTTCCCCACATTTGACTCCCCCCCCCCACTTCCCCCCCCCCACAAGATAGGAGGGCGGGCATAAAAAAGATGGCGTCCACCACCAAAACCCCCATCCTTTGTAATCACCCCATTTGTGTGCTCCGGGGTGGGCTCTGCCTGTTTGCCAGCATTGGCTCTGGTCCACTATGCTCCCCATCAGCACCCCCTCCTTCTCTCTGGCCTAGATCCCTCCTGCACCTCTCACCCCATCCTCCTCACTCAGCCTGCCCTTCTGGACCCCTCTAGGCTCTGCCTCCTTCCCCCCTCTCAGCCTGCCCTTCTTCCTGTGCCCCCCTTCTCCTCGAAGTCCTGTCCTCTCTACCTCCTCCCCCTCTCTGAGCCTGTCCTTCTCCTAGGCTCTACCTACTACCTTGCCTTCTTGCTTTGCCCCCACCTTCAGCTCCTCCCCCTCTATCTGCACCTCTCTCACTCTGCCCTTCTTGCTCACCCCACCTCTGTGCTTCCTCTATTCGCGCCATCTGCCGCAGCCTTGCCCTCTCTGCGCACACTCACACTTAGCGCCCACTCTGCAATCCACCATCCAGGCACAACTCCAGCCATGCTCTATACAGACAGACAGACAGAGTACTTACCAATTGATCAGCCATCTCCAACTTACCTCTGCTTTGTTGACATCAATCAGCTGGTGCCGAGCCCGGGATTCGAACCGTGGTTGTCTGGATGGAAGGCAGGAACTTACCCACTGGACCACACTGGATTCCATATCAGTACCTTGTCAAATCATACCTATATCATGGCTATGAAGTGTCCTGTGTAGTGTAAGCCATAAGCAATGACACTGCGGCCTTTATGTTGGTGATAGGGTCTCCTGCACAGCTAAAATCCATCCAGGAGCTATAGCTCAGTGGCAAGGTCAAGTACCTTTGGTGCAGCAGGTTACCTGTGAACAGGGGTTCGAATCCCGCCATTAAAGTATCTTTTTTTATAAAAAAAAATGCAGCTTTTGATTTTTTTTATTTAGAAATATAATTTTGACTTAAAAAAATACAGGAACCATTTAAATATTTTTTTGGAATGACTGGCCCAAATTGACAACTTATGGCCCCCTCTACCAGCCCCTGCCTCCTAGTGCTGAAGTAGGTAAAATAGGAGCAAAGCCTTATCTTCATTTGTCAATGAATTCGTTTTTTATGCATGATGCACAGCATTAGAGCGGCTGACGTGGCTTGGTATAGCATGGCCTTGACTGGACTGGCATGGCATGGCATGGCATGGCATGGCATAGACCTGCATGGCATGGCATGCTGTGCCGTGGCTCCGGGACTGGGATTTTAAACATCCCAGTCTTAGTCTGCAGCCTTTACAATAAGCCCACAAACGCCCACCAACGCCCAAGTTCTGTATAGAGGATTACTGCAGGTAATTTTGGACCCTGCTAAGTGAGGGTGGGGTCCTTATCTGAAGGCCTTCGAGTGCAAAAGTCCTTAACCTAAGAGGGTTTGCCAACTTTAGAAATCTGCTGAAGATCATATGTTGAAGGTCATATCACAGCAGAAGCTCAGCAAAGTGAGCATGGGAGAACACTATTTGCATAGGACAGCCCCTTTCTCAATCCTATTATTGTGCTGCAGTTGCCATGTAGCATCACTAGAGGGTAGCAGTATGAACATAAATCCACAGAGATGCTTTAAATCTGCTTGCTGAACTACCTCTTGCTCTTGTTGTTTTTTTAATGAGCATGTAGAGTGGAGGACCGGAATGACTGAGTGAATGAGTATTGAGGAATGATTGGCCTGTATTTGTAGTGAAGGAGGGGCGGGATTTGGAAGGAAAACTGCAAGATAAGAAGCATGGAAGAATATTCACCCCAAAATAAATAAACTTACACCATCTCAAAGCTTCCATGTGCGATATGATGCTTTTCAGGATGAAGGATTTACCATGTTTGGTGCATAAATGTGCACAGTTGATGAGGCTTTTGCCCGAATATCAACAGCACACTCTTTAGAAGTATCCTTGCAGCCGAAATGTCAGGCACTCTTTTGGGGTTATGTGGCCTAGAAAAACCACCCAAAGAGACCTTATAACGTGTCCTGCAATGGGACAAGGAAATCATGGGGAGACCATCCCCCCAAGAATCCTAACACATGTTCCTTGTTTCCCCTCTCAATACCATAACTACAGTAGGCTTGTGCCAGGCATATTTTGGTTGGTACTAGAAACGTCCAGAAACCTGATCCCCAAGTCATGTCCTCCCCCATTTGCCTCAAATATGTTGGGGTAACATGCACCCAAGGGAGGGGTGCAATAAGCAAGAATGTGGGTAGCACCCCCAAAAAAGACAGACTGCATGAATCTGTGCCTCCTAGCAGCCCTTTCATAATGCACCCCAACATCCCTTCTGACACTGCTTCCCCACATTTGACTCCCCCCCCCCCTCTTCCCCCCCCCACAAGATAGGAGGGCGGGCATAAAAAAGATGGCGTCCACCACCAAAACCCCCATCCTTTGTAATCACCCCATTTGTGTGCTCCGGGGTGGGCTCTGCCTGTTTGCCAGCATTGGCTCTGGTCCACTATGCTCCCCATCAGCACCCCCTCCTTCTCTCTGGCCTAGATCCCTCCTGCACCTCTCACCCCATCCTCCTCACTCAGCCTGCCCTTCTGGACCCCTCTAGGCTCTGCCTCCTTCCCCCCTCTCAGCCTGCCCTTCTTCCTGTGCCCCCCTTCTCCTCGAAGCCCTGTCCTCTCTACCTCCTCCCCCTCTCTGAGCCTGTCCTTCTCCTAGGCTCTACCTACTACCCCTATCTCAACCTTGCCTTCTTGCTTTGCCCCCACCTTCAGCTCCTCCCCCTCTATCTGCACCTCTCTCACTCTGCCCTTCTTGCTCACCCCACCTCTGTGCTTCCTCTATTCGCGCCATCTGCCGCAGCCTTGCCCTCTCTGCGCACACTCACACTTAGCGCCCACTCTGCAATCCACCATCCAGGCACAACTCCAGCCATGCTCTCTACAGACAGACAGACAGAGTACTTACCAATTGATCAGCCATCTCCAACTTACCTCTGCTTTGCTGACATCAATCAGCTGGTGCCGAGACCGGGATTCGAACCGTGGTTGTCTGGATGGAAGGCAGGAACTTACCCACTGGACCACACTGGATTCCATATCAGTACCTTGTCAAATCATACCTATATCATGGCTATGAAGTGTCCTGTGTAGTGTAAGCCATAAGCAATGACACTGCGGCCTTTATGTTGGTGATAGGGTCTCCTGCACAGCTAAAACCCATCCAGGAGCTATAGCTCAGTGGCAAGGTCAAGTACCTTTGGTGCAGCAGGTTACCTGTGAACAGGGGTTCGAATCCCACCAATGCCATTAAAGTATCTTTTTTTATAAAAAAATGCAGCTTTTGATTTTTTTTATTTAGAAATATAATTTTGACTTAAAAAAATACAGGAACCATTTAAATATTTTTTTGGAATGACTGGCCCAAATTGACAACTTATGGCCCCCTCTACCAGCCCCTGCCTCCTAGTGCTGAAGTAGGTAAAATAGGAGCAAAGCCTTATCTTCATTTGTCAATGAATTCGTTTTTTATGCATGATGCACAGCATTAGAGCGGCTGACGTGGCTTGGTATAGCATGGCCTTGACTGGACTGGACTGGACTGGACTGGACTGGACTGGCATGGCATGGCATGCTGTGCCGTGGCTCCGGGACTGGGATTTTAAACATCCCAGTCTTAGTCTGCAGCCTTTACAATAAGCCCACAAACGCCCACCAACGCCCAAGTTCTGTATAGAGGATTACTGCAGGTAATTTTGGACCCTGCTAAGTGAGGGTGGGGTCCTTATCTGAAGGCCTTCGAGTGCAAAAGTCCTTAACCTAAGAGGGTTTGCCAACTTTAGAAATCTGCTGAAGATCATATGTTGAAGGTCATATCACAGCAGAAGCTCAGCAAAGTGAGCATGGGAGAACACTATTTGCATAGGACAGCCCCTTTCTCAATCCTATTATTGTGCTGCAGTTGCCATGTAGCATCACTAGAGGGTAGCAGTATGAACATAAATCCACAGAGATGCTTTAAATCTGCTTGCTGAACTACCTCTTGCTCTTGTTGTTTTTTTAATGAGCATGTAGAGTGGAGGACCGGAATGACTGAGTGAATGAGTATTGAGGAATGATTGGCCTGTATTTGTAGTGAAGGAGGGGCGGGATTTGGAAGGAAAACTGCAAGATAAGAAGCATGGAAGAATATTCACCCCAAAATAAGTAAACTTACACCATCTCAAAGCTTCCATGTGCGATATGATGCTTTTCAGGATGAAGGATTTACCATGTTTGGTGCATAAATGTGCACAGTTGATGAGGCTTTTGCCCGAATATCAACAGCACACTCTTTAGAAGTATCCTTGCAGCCGAAATGTCAGGCACTCTTTTGGGGTTATGTGGCCTAGAAAAACCACCCAAAGAGACCTTATAACGTGTCCTGCAATGGGACAAGGAAATCATGGGGAGACCATCCCCCCAAGAATCCTAACACATGTTCCTTGTTTCCCCTCTCAATACCATAACTACAGTAGGCTTGTGCCAGGCATATTTTGGTTGGTACTAGAAACGTCCAGAAACCTGATCCCCAAGTCATGTCCTCCCCCATTTGCCTCAAATATGTTGGGGTAACATGCACCCAAGGGAGGGGTGCAATAAGCAAGAATGTGGGTAGCACCCCCAAAAAAGACAGACTGCATGAATCTGTGCCTCCTAGCAGCCCTTTCATAATGCACCCCAACATCCCTTCTGACACTGCTTCCCCACATTTGACTCCCCCCCCCCACTCCCCCCCCCCCCACAAGATAGGAGGGCGGGCATAAAAAAGATGGCGTCCACCACCAAAACCCCCATCCTTTGTAATCACCCCATTTGTGTGCTCCGGGGTGGGCTCTGCCTGTTTGCCAGCATTGGCTCTGGTCCACTATGCTCCCCATCAGCACCCCCTCCTTCTCTCTGGCCTAGATCCCTCCTGCACCTCTCACCCCATCCTCCTCACTCAGCCTGCCCTTCTGGACCCCTCTAGGCTCTGCCTCCTTCCCCCCTCTCAGCCTGCCCTTCTTCCTGTGCCCCCCTTATCCTCGAAGTCCTGTCCTCTCTACCTCCTCCCCCTCTCTGAGCCTGTCCTTCTCCTAGGCTCTACCTACTACCCCTATCTCAACCTTGCCTTCTTGCTTTGCCCCCACCTTCAGCTCCTCCCCCTCTATCTGCACCTCTCTCACTCTGCCCTTCTTGCTCACCCCACCTCTGTGCTTCCTCTATTCGCGCCATCTGCCGCAGCCTTGCCCTCTCTGCGCACACTCACACTTAGCGCCCACTCTGCAATCCACCATCCAGGCACAACTCCAGCCATGCTCTCTACAGACAGAGTACTTACCAATTGATCAGCCATCTCCAACTTACCTCTGCTTTGTTGACATCAATCAGCTGGTGCCGAGCCCGGGATTCGAACCGTGGTTGTCTGGATGGAAGGCAGGAACTTACCCACTGGACCACACATCAGTACCTTGTCAAATCATACCTATATCATGGCTATGAAGTGTCCTGTGTAGTGTAAGCCATAAGCAATGACACTGCGGCCTTTATGTTGGTGATAGGGTCTCCTGCACAGCTAAAACCCATCCAGGAGCTATAGCTCAGTGGCAAGGTCAAGTACCTTTGGTGCAGCAGGTTACCTGTGAACAGGGGTTCGAATCCCGCCAATGCCATTAAAGTATCTTTTTTTATAAAAAAATGCAGCTTTTGATTTTTTTTATTTAGAAATATAATTTTGACTTAAAAAAATACAGGAACCATTTAAATATTTTTTTGGAATGACTGGCCCAAATTGACAACTTATGGCCCCCTCTACCAGCCCCTGCCTCCTAGTGCTGAAGTAGGTAAAATAGGAGCAAAGCCTTATCTTCATTTGTCAATGAATTCGTTTTTTATGCATGATGCACAGCATTAGAGCGGCTGACTTGGCTTGGTATAGCATGGCCTTGACTGGACTGGACTGGACTGGACTGGCATGGCATGGCATGGCATGGCATGGCATGGCATAGACCTGCATGGCATGGCATGCTGTGCCGTGGCTCCGGGACTGGGATTTTAAACATCCCAGTCTTAGTCTGCAGCCTTTACAATAAGCCCACAAACGCCCACCAACGCCCAAGTTCTGTATAGAGGATTACTGCAGGTAATTTTGGACCCTGCTAAGTGAGGGTGGGGTCCTTATCTGAAGGCCTTCGAGTGCAAAAGTCCTTAACCTAAGAGGGTTTGCCAACTTTAGAAATCTGCTGAAGATCATATGTTGAAGGTCATATCACAGCAGAAGCTCAGCAAAGTGAGCATGGGAGAACACTATTTGCATAGGACAGCCCCTTTCTCAATCCTATTATTGTGCTGCAGTTGCCACGTAGCATCACTAGAGGGTAGCAGTATGAACATAAATCCACAGAGATGCTTTAAATCTGCTTGCTGAACTACCTCTTGCTCTTGTTGTTTTTTTAATGAGCATGTAGAGTGGAGGACCGGAATGACTGAGTGAATGAGTATTGAGGAATGATTGGCCTGTATTTGTAGTGAAGGAGGGGCGGGATTTGGAAGGAAAACTGCAAGATAAGAAGCATGGAAGAATATTCACCCCAAAATAAATAAACTTACACCATCTCAAAGCTTCCATGTGCGATATGATGCTTTTCAGGATGAAGGATTTACCATGTTTGGTGCATAAATGTGCACAGTTGATGAGGCTTTTGCCCGAATATCAACAGCACACTCTTTAGAAGTATCCTTGCAGCCGAAATGTCAGGCACTCTTTTGGGGTTATGTGGCCTAGAAAAACCACCCAAAGAGACCTTATAACGTGTCCTGCAATGGGACAAGGAAATCATGGGGAGACCATCCCACCAAGAATCCTAACACATGTTCCTTGTTTCCCCTCTCAATACCATAACTACAGTAGGCTTGTGCCAGGCATATTTTGGTTGGTACTAGAAACGTCCAGAAACCTGATCCCCAAGTCATGTCCTCCCCCATTTGCCTCAAATATGTTGGGGTAACATGCACCCAAGGGAGGGGTGCAATAAGCAAGAATGTGGGTAGCACCCCCAAAAAAGACAGACTGCATGAATCTGTGCCTCCTAGCAGCCCTTTCATAATGCACCCCAACATCCCTTCTGACACTGCTTCCCCACATTTGACTCCCCCCCCCCCCACTCTCCCCCCCCCACAAGATAGGAGGGCGGGCATAAAAAAGATGGCGTCCACCACCAAAACCCCCATCCTTTGTAATCACCCCATTTGTGTGCTCCGGGGTGGGCTCTGCCTGTTTGCCAGCATTGGCTCTGGTCCACTATGCTCCCCATCAGCACCCCCTCCTTCTCTCTGGCCTAGATCCCTCCTGCACCTCTCACCCCATCCTCCTCACTCACTCAGCCTGCCCTTCTGGACCCCTCTAGGCTCTGCCTCCTTCCCCCCTCTCAGCCTGCCCTTCTTCCTGTGCCCCCCTTCTCCTCGAAGTCCTGTCCTCTCTACCTCCTCCCCCTCTCTGAGCCTGTCCTTCTCCTAGGCTCTACCTACTACCCCTATCTCAACCTTGCCTTCTTGCTTTGCCCCCACCTTCAGCTCCTCCCCCTCTATCTGCACCTCTCTCACTCTGCCCTTCTTGCTCACCCCACCTCTGTGCTTCCTCTATTCGCGCCATCTGCCGCAGCCTTGCCCTCTCTGCGCACACTCACACTTAGCGCCCACTCTGCAATCCACCATCCAGGCACAACTCCAGCCATGCTCTCTACAGACAGACAGACAGAGTACTTACCAATTGATCAGCCATCTCCAACTTACCTCTGCTTTGTTGACATCAATCAGCTGGTGCCGAGCCCGGGATTCGAACCGTGGTTGTCTGGATGGAAGGCAGGAACTTACCCACTGGACCACACTGGATTCCATATCAGTATCTTGTCAAATCATACCTATATCATGGCTATGAAGTGTCCTGTGTAGTGTAAGCCATAAGCAATGACACTGCGGCCTTTATGTTGGTGATAGGGTCTCCTGCACAGCTAAAACCCATCCAGGAGCTATAGCTCAGTGGCAAGGTCAAGTACCTTTGGTGCAGCAGGTTACCTGTGAACAGGGGTTCGAATCCCGCCAATGCCATTAAAGTATCTTTTTTTATAAAAAAATGCAGCTTTTGATTTTTTTTATTTAGAAATATAATTTTGACTTAAAAAAATACAGGAACCATTTAAATATTTTTTTGGAATGACTGGCCCAAATTGACAACTTATGGCCCCCTCTACCAGCCCCTGCCTCCTAGTGCTGAAGTAGGTAAAATAGGAGCAAAGCCTTATCTTCATTTGTCAATCAATTCGTTTTTTATGCATGATGCACAGCATTAGAGCGGCTGACGTGGCTTGGTATAGCATGGCCTTGACTGGACTGGCATGGCATGGCATGCTGTGCCGTGGCTCCGGGACTGGGATTTTAAACATCCCAGTCTTAGTCTGCAGCCTTTACAATAAGCCCACAAACGCCCACCAACGCCCAAGTTCTGTATAGAGGATTACTGCAGGTAATTTTGGACCCTGCTAAGTGAGGGTGGGGTCCTTATCTGAAGGCCTTCGAGTGCAAAAGTCCTTAACCTAAGAGGGTTTGCCAACTTTAGAAATCTGCTGAAGATCATATGTTGAAGGTCATATCACAGCAGAAGCTCAGCAAAGTGAGCATGGGAGAATACTATTTGCATAGGACAGCCCCTTTCTCAATCCTATTATTGTGCTGCAGTTGCCATGTAGCATCACTAGAGGGTAGCAGTATGAACATAAATCCACAGAGATGCTTTAAATCTGCTTGCTGAACTACCTCTTGCTCTTGTTGTTTTTTTAATGAGCATGTAGAGTGGAGGACCGGAATGACTGAGTGAATGAGTATTGAGGAATGATTGGCCTGTATTTGTAGTGAAGGAGGGGCGGGATTTGGAAGGAAAACTGCAAGATAAGAAGCATGGAAGAATATTCACCCCAAAATAAATAAACTTACACCATCTCAAAGCTTCCATGTGCGATATGATGCTTTTCAGGATGAAGGATTTACCATGTTTGGTGCATAAATGTGCACAATTGATGAGGCTTTTGCCCGAATATCAACAGCACACTCTTTAGAAGTATCCTTGCAGCCGAAATGTCAGGCACTCTTTTGGGGTTATGTGGCCTAGAAAAACCACCCAAAGAGACCTTATAACGTGTCCTGCAATGGGACAAGGAAATCATGGGGAGACCATCCCCCCAAGAATCCTAACACATGTTCCTTGTTTCCCCTCTCAATACCATAACTACAGTAGGCTTGTGCCAGGCATATTTTGGTTGGTACTAGAAACGTCCAGAAACCTGATCCCCAAGTCATGTCCTCCCCCATTTGCCTCAAATATGTTGGGGTAACATGCACCCAAGGGAGGGGTGCAATAAGCAAGAATGTGGGTAGCACCCCCAAAAAAGACAGACTGCATGAATCTGTGCCTCCTAGCAGCCCTTTCATAATGCACCCCAACATCCCTTCTGACACTGCTTCCCCACATTTGACTCCCCCCCCCCCCCCCACTCCCCCCCCCCCCATAAGATAGGAGGGCGGGCATAAAAAAGATGGCATCCACCACCAAAACCCCCATCCTTTGTAATCACCCAATTTGTGTGCTCCGGGGTGGGCTCTGCCTGTTTGCCAGCATTGGCTCTGGTCCACTATGCTCCCCATCAGCACCCCCTCCTTCTCTCTGGCCTAGATCCCTCCTGCACCTCTCACCCCATCCTCCTCACTCAGCCTGCCCTTCTGGACCCCTCTAGGCTCTGCCTCCTTCCCCCCTCTCAGCCTGCCCTTCTTCCTGTGCCCCCCTTCTCCTCGAAGTCCTGTCCTCTCTACCTCCTCCCCCTCTCTGAGCCTGTCCTTCTCCTAGGCTCTACCTACTACCTTGCCTTCTTGCTTTGCCCCCACCTTCAGCTCCTCCCCCTCTATCTGCACCTCTCTCACTCTGCCCTTCTTGCTCACCCCACCTCTGTGCTTCCTCTATTCGCGCCATCTGCCGCAGCCTTGCCCTCTCTGCGCACACTCACACTTAGCGCCCACTCTGCAATCCACCATCCAGGCACAACTCCAGCCATGCTCTATACAGACAGACAGACAGAGTACTTACCAATTGATCAGCCATCTCCAACTTACCTCTGCTTTGTTGACATCAATCAGCTGGTGCCGAGCCCGGGATTCGAACCGTGGTTGTCTGGATGGAAGGCAGGAACTTACCCACTGGACCACACTGGATTCCATATCAGTACCTTGTCAAATCATACCTATATCATGGCTATGAAGTGTCCTGTGTAGTGTAAGCCATAAGCAATGACACTGCGGCCTTTATGTTGGTGATAGGGTCTCCTGCACAGCTAAAATCCATCCAGGAGCTATAGCTCAGTGGCAAGGTCAAGTACCTTTGGTGCAGCAGGTTACCTGTGAACAGGGGTTCGAATCCTGCCATTAAAGTATCTTTTTTTATAAAAAAAAATGCAGCTTTTGATTTTTTTTATTTAGAAATATAATTTTGACTTAAAAAAATACAGGAACCATTTAAATATTTTTTTGGAATGACTGGCCCAAATTGACAACTTATGGCCCCCTCTACCAGCCCCTGCCTCCTAGTGCTGAAGTAGGTAAAATAGGAGCAAAGCCTTATCTTCATTTGTCAATGAATTCGTTTTTTATGCATGATGCACAGCATTAGAGCGGCTGACGTGGCTTGGTATAGCATGGCCTTGACTGGACTGGCATGGCATGGCATGGCATGGCATGGCATGGCATAGACCTGCATGGCATGGCATGCTGTGCCGTGGCTCCGGGACTGGGATTTTAAACATCCCAGTCTTAGTCTGCAGCCTTTACAATAAGCCCACAAACGCCCACCAACGCCCAAGTTCTGTATAGAGGATTACTGCAGGTAATTTTGGACCCTGCTAAGTGAGGGTGGGGTCCTTATCTGAAGGCCTTCGAGTGCAAAAGTCCTTAACCTAAGAGGGTTTGCCAACTTTAGAAATCTGCTGAAGATCATATGTTGAAGGTCATATCACAGCAGAAGCTCAGCAAAGTGAGCATGGGAGAACACTATTTGCATAGGACAGCCCCTTTCTCAATCCTATTATTGTGCTGCAGTTGCCATGTAGCATCACTAGAGGGTAGCAGTATGAACATAAATCCACAGAGATGCTTTAAATCTGCTTGCTGAACTACCTCTTGCTCTTGTTGTTTTTTTAATGAGCATGTAGAGTGGAGGACCGGAATGACTGAGTGAATGAGTATTGAGGAATGATTGGCCTGTATTTGTAGTGAAGGAGGGGCGGGATTTGGAAGGAAAACTGCAAGATAAGAAGCATGGAAGAATATTCACCCCAAAATAAATAAACTTACACCATCTCAAAGCTTCCATGTGCGATATGATGCTTTTCAGGATGAAGGATTTACCATGTTTGGTGCATAAATGTGCACAGTTGATGAGGCTTTTGCCCGAATATCAACAGCACACTCTTTAGAAGTATCCTTGCAGCCGAAATGTCAGGCACTCTTTTGGGGTTATGTGGCCTAGAAAAACCACCCAAAGAGACCTTATAACGTGTCCTGCAATGGGACAAGGAAATCATGGGGAGACCATACCCCCAAGAATCCTAACACATGTTCCTTGTTTCCCCTCTCAATACCATAACTACAGTAGGCTTGTGCCAGGCATATTTTGGTTGGTACTAGAAACGTCCAGAAACCTGATCCCCAAGTCATGTCCTCCCCCATTTGCCTCAAATATGTTGGGGTAACATGCACCCAAGGGAGGGGTGCAATAAGCAAGAATGTGGGTAGCACCCCCAAAAAAGACAGACTGCATGAATCTGTGCCTCCTAGCAGCCCTTTCATAATGCACCCCAACATCCCTTCTGACACTGCTTCCCCACATTTGACTCCCCCCCCCCTCTTCCCCCCCCCCACAAGATAGGAGGGCGGGCATAAAAAAGATGGCGTCCACCACCAAAACCCCCATCCTTTGTAATCACCCCATTTGTGTGCTCCGGGGTGGGCTCTGCCTGTTTGCCAGCATTGGCTCTGGTCCACTATGCTCCCCATCAGCACCCCCTCCTTCTCTCTGGCCTAGATCCCTCCTGCACCTCTCACCCCATCCTCCTCACTCAGCCTGCCCTTCTGGACCCCTCTAGGCTCTGCCTCCTTCCCCCCTCTCAGCCTGCCCTTCTTCCTGTGCCCCCCTTCTCCTCGAAGCCCTGTCCTCTCTACCTCCTCCCCCTCTCTGAGCCTGTCCTTCTCCTAGGCTCTACCTACTACCCCTATCTCAACCTTGCCTTCTTGCTTTGCCCCCACCTTCAGCTCCTCCCCCTCTATCTGCACCTCTCTCACTCTGCCCTTCTTGCTCACCCCACCTCTGTGCTTCCTCTATTCGTGCCATCTGCCGCAGCCTTGCCCTCTCTGCGCACACTCACACTTAGCGCCCACTCTGCAATCCACCATCCAGGCACAACTCCAGCCATGCTCTCTACAGACAGACAGAGTACTTACCAATTGATCAGCCATCTCCAACTTACCTCTGCTTTGTTGACATCAATCAGCTGGTGCCGAGCCCGGGATTCGAACCGTGGTTGTCTGGATGGAAGGCAGGAACTTACCCACTGGACCACACTGGATTCCATATCAGTACCTTGTCAAATCATACCTATATCATGGCTATGAAGTGTCCTGTGTAGTGTAAGCCATAAGCAGTGACACTGCGGCCTTTATGTTGGTGATAGGGTCTCCTGCACAGCTAAAACCCATCCAGGAGCTATAGCTCAGTGGCAAGGTCAAGTACCTTTGGTGCAGCAGGTTACCTGTGAACAGGGGTTCGAATCCCGCCAATGCCATTAAAGTATCTTTTTTTATAAAAAAAATGCAGCTTTTGATTTTTTTTATTTAGAAATATAATTTTGACTTAAAAAAATACAGGAACCATTTAAATATTTTTTTGGAATGACTGGCCCAAATTGACAACTTATGGCCCCCTCTACCAGCCCCTGCCTCCTCAGTGCTGAAGTAGGTAAAATAGGAGCAAAGCCTTATCTTCATTTGTCAATCAATTCGTTTTTTATGCATGATGCACAGCATTAGAGCGGCTGACGTGGCTTGGTATAGCATGGCCTTGACTGGACTGGACTGGACTGGACTGGCATGGCATGGCATGGCATGGCATGGCATGGCATGGCATAGACCTGCATGGCATGGCATGCTGTGCCGTGGCTCCGGGACTGGGATTTTAAACATCCCAGTCTTAGTCTGCAGCCTTTACAATAAGCCCACAAACGCCCACCAACGCCCAAGTTCTGTATAGAGGATTACTGCAGGTAATTTTGGACCCTGCTAAGTGAGGGTGGGGTCCTTATCTGAAGGCCTTCGAGTGCAAAAGTCCTTAACCTAAGAGGGTTTGCCAACTTTAGAAATCTGCTGAAGATCATATGTTGAAGGTCATATCACAGCAGAAGCTCAGCAAAGTGAGCATGGGAGAACACTATTTGCATAGGACAGCCCCTTTCTCAATCCTATTATTGTGCTGCAGTTGCCATGTAGCATCACTAGAGGGTAGCAGTATGAACATAAATCCACAGAGATGCTTTAAATCTGCTTGCTGAACTACCTCTTGCTCTTGTTGTTTTTTTAATGAGCATGTAGAGTGGAGGACCGGAATGACTGAGTGAATGAGTATTGATGAATGATTGGCCTGTATTTGTAGTGAAGGAGGGGCGGGATTTGGAAGGAAAACTGCAAGATAAGAAGCATGGAAGAATATTCACCCCAAAATAAATAAACTTACACCATCTCAAAGCTTCCATGTGCGATATGATGTTTTTCAGGATGAAGGATTTACCATGTTTGGTGCATAAATGTGCACAGTTGATGAGGCTTTTGCCCGAATATCAACAGCACACTCTTTAGAAGTATCCTTGCAGCCGAAATGTCAGGCACTCTTTTGGGGTTATGTGGCCTAGAAAAACCACCCAAAGAGACCTTATAACGTGTCCTGCAATGGGACAAGGAAATCATGGGGAGACCATCCCCCCAAGAATCCTAACACATGTTCCTTGTTTCCCCTCTCAATACCATAACTACAGTAGGCTTGTGCCAGGCATATTTTGGTTGGTACTAGAAACGTCCAGAAACCTGATCCCCAAGTCATGTCCTCCCCCATTTGCCTCAAATATGTTGGGGTAACATGCACCCAAGGGAGGGGTGCAATAAGCAAGAATGTGGGTAGCACCCCCAAAAAAGACAGACTGCATGAATCTGTGCCTCCTAGCAGCCCTTTCATAATGCACCCCAACATCCCTTCTGACACTGCTTCCCCACATTTGACTCCCCCCCCCCCCACTCTCCCCCCCCACAAGATAGGAGGGCGGGCATAAAAAAGATGGCGTCCACCACCAAAACGCCCATCCTTTGTAATCACCCCATTTGTGTGCTCCGGGGTGGGCTCTGCCTGTTTGCCAGCATTGGCTCTGGTCCACTATGCTCCCCATCAGCACCCCCTCCTTCTCTCTGGCCTAGATCCCTCCTGCACCTCTCACCCCATCCTCCTCACTCAGCCTGCCCTTCTGGACCCCTCTAGGCTCTGCCTCCTTCCCCCCTCTCAGCCTGCCCTTCTTCCTGTGCCCCCCTTCTCCTCGAAGTCCTGTCCTCTCTACCTCCTCCCCCTCTCTGAGCCTGTCCTTCTCCTAGGCTCTACCTACTACCCCTATCTCAACCTTGCCTTCTTGCTTTGCCCCCACCTTCAGCTCCTCCCCCTCTATCTGCACCTCTCTCACTCTGCCCTTCTTGCTCACCCCACCTCTGTGCTTCCTCTATTCGCGCCATCTGCCGCAGCCTTGCCCTCTCTGCGCACACTCACACTTAGCGCCCACTCTGCAATCCACCATCCAGGCACAACTCCAGCCATGCTCTCTACAGACAGAGTACTTACCAATTGATCAGCCATCTCCAACTTACCTCTGCTTTGTTGACATCAATCAGCTGGTGCCGAGCCCGGGATTCGAACCGTGGTTGTCTGGATGGAAGGCAGGAACTTACCCACTGGACCACACATCAGTACCTTGTCAAATCATACCTATATCATGGCTATGAAGTGTCCTGTGTAGTGTAAGCCATAAGCAATGACACTGCGGCCTTTATGTTGGTGATAGGGTCTCCTGCACAGCTAAAACCCATCCAGGAGCTATAGCTCAGTGGCAAGGTCAAGTACCTTTGGTGCAGCAGGTTACCTGTGAACAGGGGTTCGAATCCCGCAAATGCCATTAAAGTATCTTTTTTTATAAAAAAATGCAGCTTTTGATTTTTTTTATTTAGAAATATAATTTTGACTTAAAAAAATACAGGAACCATTTAAATATTTTTTTGGAATGACTGGCCCAAATTGACAACTTATGGCCCCCTCTACCAGCCCCTGCCTCCTAGTGCTGAAGTAGGTAAAATAGGAGCAAAGCCTTATCTTCATTTGTCAATGAATTCGTTTTTTATGCATGATGCACAGCATTAGAGCGGCTGACTTGGCTTGGTATAGCATGGCCTTGACTGGACTGGACTGGACTGGACTGGACTGGCATGGCATGGCATGGCATGGCATGGCATGGCATGGCATGGCATGGCATGGCATAGACCTGCATGGCATGGCATGCTGTGCCGTGGCTCCGGGACTGGGATTTTAAACATCCCAGTCTTAGTCTGCAGCCTTTACAATAAGCCCACAAACGCCCACCAACGCCCAAGTTCTGTATAGAGGATTACTGCAGGTAATTTTGGACCCTGCTAAGTGAGGGTGGGGTCCTTATCTGAAGGCCTTCGAGTGCAAAAGTCCTTAACCTAAGAGGGTTTGCCAACTTTAGAAATCTGCTGAAGATCATATGTTGAAGGTCATATCACAGCAGAAGCTCAGCAAAGTGAGCATGGGAGAACACTATTTGCATAGGACAGCCCCTTTCTCAATCCTATTATTGTGCTGCAGTTGCCACGTAGCATCACTAGAGGGTAGCAGTATGAACATAAATCCACAGAGATGCTTTAAATCTGCTTGCTGAACTACCTCTTGCTCTTGTTGTTTTTTTAATGAGCATGTAGAGTGGAGGACCGGAATGACTGAGTGAATGAGTATTGAGGAATGATTGGCCTGTATTTGTAGTGAAGGAGGGGAGGGATTTGGAAGGAAAACTGCAAGATAAGAAGCATGGAAGAATATTCACCCCAAAATAAATAAACTTACACCATCTCAAAGCTTCCATGTGCGATATGATGCTTTTCAGGATGAAGGATTTACCATGTTTGGTGCATAAATGTGCACAGTTGATGAGGCTTTTGCCCGAATATCAACAGCACACTCTTTAGAAGTATCCTTGCAGCCGAAATGTCAGGCACTCTTTTGGGGTTATGTGGCCTAGAAAAAACACCCAAAGAGACCTTATAACGTGTCCTGCAATGGGACAAGGAAATCATGGGGAGACCATCCCCCCAAGAATCCTAACACATGTTCCTTGTTTCCCCTCTCAATACCATAACTACAGTAGGCTTGTGCCAGGCATATTTTGGTTGGTACTAGAAACGTCCAGAAACCTGATCCCCAAGTCATGTCCTCCCCCATTTGCCTCAAATATGTTGGGGTAACATGCACCCAAGGGAGGGGTGCAATAAGCAAGAATGTGGGTAGCACCCCCAAAAAAGACAGACTGCATGAATCTGTGCCTCCTAGCAGCCCTTTCATAATGCACCCCAACATCCCTTCTGACACTGCTTCCCCACATTTGACTCCCCCCCCCCACTCTCCCCCCCCCACAAGATAGGAGGGCGGGCATAAAAAAGATGGCGTCCACCACCAAAACCCCCATCCTTTGTAATCACCCCATTTGTGTGCTCCGGGGTGGGCTCTGCCTGTTTGCCAGCATTGGCTCTGGTCCACTATGCTCCCCATCAGCACCCCCTCCTTCTCTCTGGCCTAGATCCCTCCTGCACCTCTCACCCCATCCTCCTCACTCACTCAGCCTGCCCTTCTGGACCCCTCTAGGCTCTGCCTCCTTCCCCCCTCTCAGCCTGCCCTTCTTCCTGTGCCCCCCTTCTCCTCGAAGTCCTGTCCTCTCTACCTCCTCCCCCTCTCTGAGCCTGTCCTTCTCCTAGGCTCTACCTACTACCCCTATCTCAACCTTGCCTTCTTGCTTTGCCCCCACCTTCAGCTCCTCCCCCTCTATCTGCACCTCTCTCACTCTGCCCTTCTTGCTCACCCCACCTCTGTGCTTCCTCTATTCGCGCCATCTGCCGCAGCCTTGCCCTCTCTGCGCACACTCACACTTAGCGCCCACTCTGCAATCCACCATCCAGGCACAACTCCAGCCATGCTCTCTACAGACAGACAGACAGAGTACTTACCAATTGATCAGCCATCTCCAACTTACCTCTGCTTTGTTGACATCAATCAGCTGGTGCCGAGCCCGGGATTCGAACCGTGGTTGTCTGGATGGAAGGCAGGAACTTACCCACTGGACCACACTGGATTCCATATCAGTATCTTGTCAAATCATACCTATATCATGGCTATGAAGTGTCCTGTGTAGTGTAAGCCATAAGCAATGACACTGCGGCCTTTATGTTGGTGATAGGGTCTCCTGCACAGCTAAAACCCATCCAGGAGCTATAGCTCAGTGGCAAGGTCAAGTACCTTTGGTGCAGCAAGTTACCTGTGAACAGGGGTTCGAATCCCGCCAATGCCATTAAAGTATCTTTTTTTATAAAAAAATGCAGCTTTTGATTTTTTTTATTTAGAAATATAATTTTGACTTAAAAAAATACAGGAACCATTTAAATATTTTTTTGGAATGAGTGGCCCAAATTGACAACTTATGGCCCCCTCTACCAGCCCCTGCCTCCTAGTGCTGAAGTAGGTAAAATAGGAGCAAAGCCTTATCTTCATTTGTCAATGAATTCGTTTTTTATGCATGATGCACAGCATTAGAGCGGCTGACGTGGCTTGGTATAGCATGGCCTTGACTGGACTGGCATGGCATGGCATGCTGTGCCGTGGCTCCGGGACTGGGATTTTAAACATCCCAGTCTTAGTCTGCAGCCTTTACAATAAGCCCACAAACGCCCACCAACGCCCAAGTTCTGTATAGAGGATTACTGCAGGTAATTTTGGACCCTGCTAAGTGAGGGTGGGGTCCTTATCTGAAGGCCTTCGAGTGCAAAAGTCCTTAACCTAAGAGGGTTTGCCAACTTTAGAAATCTGCTGAAGATCATATGTTGAAGGTCATATCACAGCAGAAGCTCAGCAAAGTGAGCATGGGAGAACACTATTTGCATAGGACAGCCCCTTTCTCAATCCTATTATTGTGCTGCAGTTGCCATGTAGCATCACTAGAGGGTAGCAGTATGAACATAAATCCACAGAGATGCTTTAAATCTGCTTGCTGAACTACCTCTTGCTCTTGTTGTTTTTTTAATGAGCATGTAGAGTGGAGGACCGGAATGACTGAGTGAATGAGTATTGAGGAATGATTGGCCTGTATTTGTAGTGAAGGAGGGGCGGGATTTGGAAGGAAAACTGCAAGATAAGAAGCATGGAAGAATATTCACCCCAAAATAAATAAACTTACACCATCTCAAAGCTTCCATGTGCGATATGATGCTTTTCAGGATGAAGGATTTACCATGTTTGGTGCATAAATGTGCACAATTGATGAGGCTTTTGCCCGAATATCAACAGCACACTCTTTAGAAGTATCCTTGCAGCCGAAATGTCAGGCACTCTTTTGGGGTTATGTGGCCTAGAAAAACCACCCAAAGAGACCTTATAACGTGTCCTGCAATGGGACAAGGAAATCATGGGGAGACCATCCCCCCAAGAATCCTAACACATGTTCCTTGTTTCCCCTCTCAATACCATAACTACAGTAGGCTTGTGCCAGGCATATTTTGGTTGGTACTAGAAACGTCCAGAAACCTGATCCCCAAGTCATGTCCTCCCCCATTTGCCTCAAATATGTTGGGGTAACATGCACCCAAGGGAGGGGTGCAATAAGCAAGAATGTGGGTAGCACCCCCAAAAAAGACAGACTGCATGAATCTGTGCCTCCTAGCAGCCCTTTCATAATGCACCCCAACATCCCTTCTGACACTGCTTCCCCACATTTGACTCCCCCCCCCCCCACTCCCCCCCCCACAAGATAGGAGGGCAGGCATAAAAAAGATGGCGTCCACCACCAAAACCCCCATCCTTTGAAATCACCCCATTTGTGTGCTCCGGGGTGGGCTCTGCCTGTTTGCCAGCATTGGCTCTGGTCCACTATGCTCCCCATCAGCACCCCCTCCTTCTCTCTGGCCTAGATCCCTCCTGCACCTCTCACCCCATCCTCCTCACTCAGCCTGCCCCTCTGGACCCCTCTAGGCTCTGCCTCCTTCCCCCCTCTCAGCCTGCCCTTCTTCCTGTGCCCCCCTTCTCCTCGAAGTCCTGTCCTCTCTACCTCCTCCCCCTCTCTGAGCCTGTCCTTCTCCTAGGCTCTACCTACTACCCCTATCTCAACCTTGCCTTCTTGCTTTGCCCCCACCTTCAGCTCCTCCCCCTCTATCTGCACCTCTCTCACTCTGCCCTTCTTGCTCACCCCACCTCTGTGCTTCCTCTATTCGCGCCATCTGCCGCAGCCTTGCCCTCTCTGCGCACACTCACACTTAGCGCCCACTCTGCAATCCACCATCCAGGCACAACTCCAGCCATGCTCTCTACAGACAGACAGACAGAGTACTTACCAATTGATCAGCCATCTCCAACTTACCTCTGCTTTGTTGACATCAATCAGCTGGTGCCGAGCCCGGGATTCGAACCGTGGTTGTCTGGATGGAAGGCAGGAACTTACCCACTGGACCACACTGGATTCCATATCAGTACCTTGTCAAATCATACCTATATCATGGCTATGAAGTGTCCTGTGTAGTGTAAGCCATAAGCAATGACACTGCGGCCTTTATGTTGGTGATAGGGTCTCCTGCACAGCTAAAATCCATCCAGGAGCTATAGCTCAGTGGCAAGGTCAAGTACCTTTGGTGCAGCAGGTTACCTGTGAACAGGGGTTCGAATCCCGCCAATGCCATTAAAGTATCTTTTTTTATAAAAAAATGCAGCTTTTGATTTTTTTTATTTAGAAATATAATTTTGACTTAAAAAAATACAGGAACCATTTAAATATTTTTTTGGAATGACTGGCCCAAATTGACAACTTATGGCCCCCTCTACCAGCCCCTGCCTCCTAGTGCTGAAGTAGGTAAAATAGGAGCAAAGCCTTATCTTCATTTGTCAATGAATTCGTTTTTTATGCATGATGCACAGCATTAGAGCGGCTGACGTGGCTTGGTATAGCATGGCCTTGACTGGACTGGACTGGACTGGCATGGCATGGCATGGCATGGCATGGCATGGCATGCTGTGCCGTGGCTCCGGGACTGGGATTTTAAACATCCCAGTCTTAGTCTGCAACCTTTACAATAAGCCCACCAACGCCCAAGTTCTGTATAGAGGATTACTGCAGGTAATTTTGGACCCTGCTAAGTGAGGGTGGGGTCCTTATCTGAAGGCCTTCGAGTGCAAAAGTCCTTAACCTAAGAGGGTTTGCCAACTTTAGAAATCTGCTGAAGATCATATGTTGAAGGTCATATCACAGCAGAAGCTCAGCAAAGTGAGCATGGGAGAACACTATTTGCATAGGACAGCCCCTTTCTCAATCCTATTATTGTGCTGCAGTTGCCATGTAGCATCACTAGAGGGTAGCAGTATGAACATAAATCCACAGAGATGCTTTAAATCTGCTTGCTGAACTACCTCTTGCTCTTGTTGTTTTTTTAATGAGCATGTAGAGTGGAGGACCGGAATGACTGAGTGAATGAGTATTGAGGAATGATTGGCCTGTATTTGTAGTGAAGGAGGGGCGGGATTTGGAAGGAAAACTGCAAGATAAGAAGCATGGAAGAATATTCACCCCAAAATAAATAAACTTACACCATCTCAAAGCTTCCATGTGCGATATGATGCTTTTCAGGATGAAGGATTTACCATGTTTGGTGCATAAATGTGCACAATTGATGAGGCTTTTGCCCGAATATCAACAGCACACTCTTTAGAAGTATCCTTGCAGCCGAAATGTCAGGCACTCTTTTGGGGTTATGTGGCCTAGAAAAACCACCCAAAGAGACCTTATAACGTGTCCTGCAATGGGACAAGGAAATCATGGGGAGACCATCCCCCCAAGAATCCTAACACATGTTCCTTGTTTCCCCTCTCAATACCATAACTACAGTAGGCTTGTGCCAGGCATATTTTGGTTGGTACTAGAAACGTCCAGAAACCTGATCCCCAAGTCATGTCCTCCCCCATTTGCCTCAAATATGTTGGGGTAACATGCACCCAAGGGAGGGGTGCAATAAGCAAGAATGTGGGTAGCACCCCCAAAAAAGACAGACTGCATGAATCTGTGCCTCCTAGCAGCCCTTTCATAATGCACCCCAACATCCCTTCTGACACTGCTTCCCCACATTTGACTCCCCCCCCCCCCACTCCCCCCCCCACAAGATAGGAGGGCAGGCATAAAAAAGATGGCGTCCACCACCAAAACCCCCATCCTTTGAAATCACCCCATTTGTGTGCTCCGGGGTGGGCTCTGCCTGTTTGCCAGCATTGGCTCTGGTCCACTATGCTCCCCATCAGCACCCCCTCCTTCTCTCTGGCCTAGATCCCTCCTGCACCTCTCACCCCATCCTCCTCACTCAGCCTGCCCCTCTGGACCCCTCTAGGCTCTGCCTCCTTCCCCCCTCTCAGCCTGCCCTTCTTCCTGTGCCCCCCTTCTCCTCGAAGTCCTGTCCTCTCTACCTCCTCCCCCTCTCTGAGCCTGTCCTTCTCCTAGGCTCTACCTACTACCTTGCCTTCTTGCTTTGCCCCCACCTTCAGCTCCTCCCCCTCTATCTGCACCTCTCTCACTCTGCCCTTCTTGCTCACCCCACCTCTGTGCTTCCTCTATTCGCGCCATCTGCCGCAGCCTTGCCCTCTCTGCGCACACTCACACTTAGCGCCCACTCTGCAATCCACCATCCAGGCACAACTCCAGCCATGCTCTATACAGACAGACAGACAGAGTACTTACCAATTGATCAGCCATCTCCAACTTACCTCTGCTTTGTTGACATCAATCAGCTGGTGCCGAGCCCGGGATTCGAACCGTGGTTGTCTGGATGGAAGGCAGGAACTTACCCACTGGACCACACTGGATTCCATATCACTAGCTTGTCAAATCATACCTATATCATGGCTATGAAGTGTCCTGTGTAGTGTAAGCCATAAGCAATGACACTGCGGCCTTTATGTTGGTGATAGGGTCTCCTGCACAGCTAAAACCCATCCAGGAGCTATAGCTCAGTGGCAAGGTCAAGTACCTTTGGTGCAGCAGGTTACCTGTGAACAGGGGCTCGAATCCCGCCAATGCCATTAAAGTATCTTTTTTTATAAAAAAATGCAGCTTTTGATTTTTTTTATTTAGAAATATAATTTTGACTTAAAAAAATACAGGAACCATTTAAATATTTTTTTGGAATGACTGGCCCAAATTGACAACTTATGGCCCCCTCTACCAGCCCCCTGCCTCCTAGTGCTGAAGTAGGTAAAATAGGAGCAAAGCCTTATCTTCATTTGTCAATGAATTCGTTTTTTATGCATGATGCACAGCATTAGAGCGGCTGACGTGGCTTGGTATAGCATGGCCTTGACTGGACTGGACTGGACTGGACTGGCATGGCATGGCATGGCATGGCATGGCATAGACCTGCATGGCATGGCATGCTGTGCCGTGGCTCCGGGACTGGGATTTTAAACATCCCAGTCTTAGTCTGCAGCCTTTACAATAAGCCCACCAACGCCCACCAACGCCCAAGTTCTGTATAGAGGATTACTGCAGGTAATTTTGGACCTTGCTAAGTGAGGGTGGGGTCCTTATCTGAAGGCCTTCGAGTGCAAAAGTCCTTAACCTAAGAGGGTTTGCCAACTTTAGAAATCTGCTGAAGATCATATGTTGAAGGTCATATCACAGCAGAAGCTCAGCAAAGTGAGCATGGGAGAACACTATTTGCATAGGACAGCCCCTTTCTCAATCCTATTATTGTGCTGCAGTTGCCATGTAGCATCACTAGAGGGTAGCAGTATGAACATAAATCCACAGAGATGCTTTAAATCTGCTTGCTGAACTACCTCTTGCTCTTGTTGTTTTTTTAATGAGCATGTAGAGTGGAGGACCGGAATGACTGAGTGAATGAGTATTGAGGAATGATTGGCCTGTATTTGTAGTGAAGGAGGGGCGGGATTTGGAAGGAAAACTGCAAGATAAGAAGCATGGAAGAATATTCACCCCAAAATAAATAAACTTACACCATCTCAAAGCTTCCATGTGCGATATGATGCTTTTCAGGATGAAGGATTTACCATGTTTGGTGCATAAATGTGCACAGTTGATGAGGCTTTTGCCCGAATATCAACAGCACACTCTTTAGAAGTATCCTTGCAGCCGAAATGTCAGGCACTCTTTTGGGGTTATGTGGCCTAGAAAAACCACCCAAAGAGACCTTATAACGTGTCCTGCAATGGGACAAGGAAATCATGGGGAGACCATCCCCCCAAGAATCCTAACACATGTTCCTTGTTTCCCCTCTCAATACCATAACTACAGTAGGCTTGTGCCAGGCATATTTTGGTTGGTACTAGAAACGTCCAGAAACCTGATCCCCAAGTCATGTCCTCCCCCATTTGCCTCAAATATGTTGGGGTAACATGCACCCAAGGGAGGGGTGCAATAAGCAAGAATGTGGGTAGCACCCCCAAAAAAGACAGACTGCATGAATCTGTGCCTCCTAGCAGCCCTTTCATAATGCACCCCAACATCCCTTCTGACACTGCTTCCCCACATTTGACTCCCCCCCCCCCCCACTCCCCCACAAGATAGGAGGGCGGGCATAAAAAAGATGGCGTCCACCACCAAAACCCCCATCCTTTGTAATCACCCCATTTGTGTGCTCCGGGGTGGGCTCTGCCTGTTTGCCAGCATTGGCTCTGGTCCACTATGCTCCCCATCAGCACCCCCTCCTTCTCTCTGGCCTAGATCCCTCCTGCACCTCTCACCCCATCCTCCTCACTCAGCCTGCCCTTCTGGACCCCTCTAGGCTCTGCCTCCTTCCCCCCTCTCAGCCTGCCCTTCTTCCTGTGCCCCCCTTCTCCTCGAAGTCCTGTCCTCTCTACCTCCTCCCCCTCTCTGAGCCTGTCCTTCTCCTAGGCTCTACCTACTACCCCTATCTCAACCTTGCCTTCTTGCTTTGCCCCCACCTTCAGCTCCTCCCCCTCAACCTGGCCTTCTTGCTTTTCCCCCACCTTCAGCTCCTCCCCCTCTATCTGCACATCTCTCACTCTGCCCTTCTTGCTCACCCCACCTCTGTGCTTCCTCTATTCCCGCCATCTGCCGCAGCCTTGCCCTCTCTGCGCACACTCACACTTAGCGCCCACTCTGCAATCCACCATCCAGGCACAACTCCAGCCATGCTCTATACAGACAGACAGACAGAGCAGACCAATTGATCAGCCATCTCCAACTTACCTCTGCTTTGTTGACATCAATCAGCTGGTGCCGAGCCCGGGATTCGAACCCTGGTTGTCTGGATGGAAGGCAGGAACTTACCCACTGGACCACACTGGATTCCATATCAGTACCTTGTCAAATCATACCTATATCATGGCTATGAAGTGTCCTGTGTAGTGTAAGCCATAAGCAATGACACTGCGGCCTTTATGTTGGTGATAGGGTCTCCTGCACAGCTAAAACCCATCCAGGAGCTATAGCTCAGTGGCAAGGTCAAGTACCTTTGGTGCAGCAGGTTACCTGTGAACAGGGGTTCGAATCCAGCCAATGCCATTAAAGTATCTTTTTTTATAAAAAAATGCAGCTTTTGATTTTTTTTATTTAGAAATATAATTTTGACTTAAAAAAATACAGGAACCATTTAAATATTTTTTTGGAATGACTGGCCCAAATTGACAACTTATGGCCCCCTCTACCAGCCCCTGCCTCCTAGTGCTGAAGTAGGTAAAATAGGAGCAAAGCCTTATCTTCATTTGTCAATGAATTCGTTTTTTATGCATGATGCACAGCATTAGAGCGGCTGACGTGGCTTGGTATAGCATGGCCTTGACTGGACTGGACTGGCATGGCATGGCATGGCATGGCATGGCATAGACCTGCATGGCATGGCATGCTGTGCCGTGGCTCCGGGACTGGGATTTTAAACATACCAGTCTTAGTCTGCAGCCTTTACAATAAGCCCACAAACGCCCACCAACGCCCAAGTTCTGTATAGAGGATTACTGCAGGTAATTTTGGACCCTGCTAAGTGAGGGTGGGGTCCTTATCTGAAGGCCTTCGAGTGCAAAAGTCCTTAACCTAAGAGGGTTTGCCAACTTTAGAAATCTGCTGAAGATCATATGTTGAAGGTCATATCACAGCAGAAGCTCAGCAAAGTGAGCATGGGAGAACACTATTTGCATAGGACAGCCCCTTTCTCAATCCTATTATTGTGCTGCAGTTGCCATGTAGCATCACTAGAGGGTAGCAGTATGAACATAAATCCACAGAGATGCTTTAAATCTGCTTGCTGAACTACCTCTTGCTCTTGTTGTTTTTTTAATGAGCATGTAGAGTGGAGGACCGGAATGACTGAGTGAATGAGTATTGAGGAATGATTGGCCTGTATTTGTAGTGAAGGAGGGGCGGGATTTGGAAGGAAAACTGCAAGATAAGAAGCATGGAAGAATATTCACCCCAAAATAAATAAACTTACACCATCTCAAAGCTTCCATGTGCGATATGATGCTTTTCAGGATGAAGGATTTACCATGTTTGGTGCATAAATGTGCACAATTGATGAGGCTTTTGCCCGAATATCAACAGCACACTCTTTAGAAGTATCCTTGCAGCCGAAATGTCAGGCACTCTTTTGGGGTTATGTGGCCTAGAAAAACCACCCAAAGAGACCTTATAACGTGTCCTGCAATGGGACAAGGAAATCATGGGGAGACCATCCCCCCAAGAATCCTAACACATGTTCCTTGTTTCCCCTCTCAATACCATAACTACAGTAGGCTTGTGCCAGGCATATTTTGGTTGGTACTAGAAACGTCCAGAAACCTGATCCCCAAGTCATGTCCTCCCCCATTTGCCTCAAATATGTTGGGGTAACATGCACCCAAGGGAGGGGTGCAATAAGCAAGAATGTGGGTAGCACCCCCAAAAAAGACAGACTGCATGAATCTGTGCCTCCTAGCAGCCCTTTCATAATGCACCCCAACATCCCTTCTGACACTGCTTCCCCACATTTGACTCCCCCCCCCCACTTCCCCCCCCCACAAGATAGGAGGGCGGGCATAAAAAAGATGGCGTCCACCACCAAAACCCCCATCCTTTGTAATCACCCCATTTGTGTGCTCCGGGGTGGGCTCTGCCTGTTTGCCAGCATTGGCTCTGGTCCACTATGCTCCCCATCAGCACCCCCTCCTTCTCTCTGGCCTAGATCCCTCCTGCACCTCTCACCCCATCCTCCTCACTCAGCCTGCCCTTCTGGACCCCTCTAGGCTCTGCCTCCTTCCCCCCTCTCAGCCTGCCCTTCTTCCTGTGCCCCCCTTCTCCTCGAAGCCCTGTCCTCTCTACCTCCTCCCCCTCTCTGAGCCTGTCCTTCTCCTAGGCTCTACCTACTACCCCTATCTCAACCTTGCCTTCTTGCTTTGCCCCCACCTTCAGCTCCTCCCCCTCTATCTGCACCTCTCTCACTCTGCCCTTCTTGCTCACCCCACCTCTGTGCTTCCTCTATTCGCGCCATCTGCCGCAGCCTTGCCCTCTCTGCGCACACTCACACTTAGCGCCCACTCTGCAATCCACCATCCAGGCACAACTCCAGCCATGCTCTCTACAGACAGAGTACTTACCAATTGATCAGCCATCTCCAACTTACCTCTGCTTTGTTGACATCAATCAGCTGGTGCCGAGCCCGGGATTCGAACCGTGGTTGTCTGGATGGAAGGCAGGAACTTACCCACTGGACCACACATCAGTACCTTGTCAAATCATACCTATATCATGGCTATGAAGTGTCCTGTGTAGTGTAAGCCATAAGCAATGACACTGCGGCCTTTATGTTGGTGATAGGGTCTCCTGCACAGCTAAAACCCATCCAGGAGCTATAGCTCAGTGGCAAGGTCAAGTACCTTTGGTGCAGCAGGTTACCTGTGAACAGGGGTTCGAATCCCGCAAATGCCATTAAAGTATCTTTTTTTATAAAAAAATGCAGCTTTTGATTTTTTTTATTTAGAAATATAATTTTGACTTAAAAAAATACAGGAACCATTTAAATATTTTTTTGGAATGACTGGCCCAAATTGACAACTTATGGCCCCCTCTACCAGCCCCTGCCTCCTAGTGCTGAAGTAGGTAAAATAGGAGCAAAGCCTTATCTTCATTTGTCAATGAATTCGTTTTTTATGCATGATGCACAGCATTAGAGCGGCTGACTTGGCTTGGTATAGCATGGCCTTGACTGGACTGGACTGGACTGGACTGGACTGGCATGGCATGGCATGGCATGGCATGGCATGGCATGGCATGGCATGGCATGGCATAGACCTGCATGGCATGGCATGCTGTGCCGTGGCTCCGGGACTGGGATTTTAAACATCCCAGTCTTAGTCTGCAGCCTTTACAATAAGCCCACAAACGCCCACCAACGCCCAAGTTCTGTATAGAGGATTACTGCAGGTAATTTTGGACCCTGCTAAGTGAGGGTGGGTTCCTTATCTGAAGGCCTTCGAGTGCAAAAGTCCTTAACCTAAGAGGGTTTGCCAACTTTAGAAATCTGCTGAAGATCATATGTTGAAGGTCATATCACAGCAGAAGCTCAGCAAAGTGAGCATGGGAGAACACTATTTGCATAGGACAGCCCCTTTCTCAATCCTATTATTGTGCTGCAGTTGCCACGTAGCATCACTAGAGGGTAGCAGTATGAACATAAATCCACAGAGATGCTTTAAATCTGCTTGCTGAACTACCTCTTGCTCTTGTTGTTTTTTTAATGAGCATGTAGAGTGGAGGACCGGAATGACTGAGTGAATGAGTATTGAGGAATGATTGGCCTGTATTTGTAGTGAAGGAGGGGAGGGATTTGGAAGGAAAACTGCAAGATAAGAAGCATGGAAGAATATTCACCCCAAAATAAATAAACTTACACCATCTCAAAGCTTCCATGTGCGATATGATGCTTTTCAGGATGAAGGATTTACCATGTTTGGTGCATAAATGTGCACAGTTGATGAGGCTTTTGCCCGAATATCAACAGCACACTCTTTAGAAGTATCCTTGCAGCCGAAATGTCAGGCACTCTTTTGGGGTTATGTGGCCTAGAAAAAACACCCAAAGAGACCTTATAACGTGTCCTGCAATGGGACAAGGAAATCATGGGGAGACCATCCCCCCAAGAATCCTAACACATGTTCCTTGTTTCCCCTCTCAATACCATAACTACAGTAGGCTTGTGCCAGGCATATTTTGGTTGGTACTAGAAACGTCCAGAAACCTGATCCCCAAGTCATGTCCTCCCCCATTTGCCTCAAATATGTTGGGGTAACATGCACCCAAGGGAGGGGTGCAATAAGCAAGAATGTGGGTAGCACCCCCAAAAAAGACAGACTGCATGAATCTGTGCCTCCTAGCAGCCCTTTCATAATGCACCCCAACATCCCTTCTGACACTGCTTCCCCACATTTGACTCCCCCCCCCCCACTCTCCCCCCCCCACAAGATAGGAGGGCGGGCATAAAAAAGATGGCGTCCACCACCAAAACCCCCATCCTTTGTAATCACCCCATTTGTGTGCTCCGGGGTGGGCTCTGCCTGTTTGCCAGCATTGGCTCTGGTCCACTATGCTCCCCATCAGCACCCCCTCCTTCTCTCTGGCCTAGATCCCTCCTGCACCTCTCACCCCATCCTCCTCACTCACTCAGCCTGCCCTTCTGGACCCCTCTAGGCTCTGCCTCCTTCCCCCCTCTCAGCCTGCCCTTCTTCCTGTGCCCCCCTTCTCCTCGAAGTCCTGTCCTCTCTACCTCCTCCCCCTCTCTGAGCCTGTCCTTCTCCTAGGCTCTACCTACTACCCCTATCTCAACCTTGCCTTCTTGCTTTGCCCCCACCTTCAGCTCCTCCCCCTCTATCTGCACCTCTCTCACTCTGCCCTTCTTGCTCACCCCACCTCTGTGCTTCCTCTATTCGCGCCATCTGCCGCAGCCTTGCCCTCTCTGCGCACACTCACACTTAGCGCCCACTCTGCAATCCACCATCCAGGCACAACTCCAGCCATGCTCTCTACAGACAGACAGACAGAGTACTTACCAATTGATCAGCCATCTCCAACTTACCTCTGCTTTGTTGACATCAATCAGCTGGTGCCGAGCCCGGGATTCGAACCGTGGTTGTCTGGATGGAAGGCAGGAACTTACCCACTGGACCACACTGGATTCCATATCAGTATCTTGTCAAATCATACCTATATCATGGCTATGAAGTGTCCTGTGTAGTGTAAGCCATAAGCAATGACACTGCGGCCTTTATGTTGGTGATAGGGTCTCCTGCACAGCTAAAACCCATCCAGGAGCTATAGCTCAGTGGCAAGGTCAAGTACCTTTGGTGCAGCAAGTTACCTGTGAACAGGGGTTCGAATCCCGCCAATGCCATTAAAGTATCTTTTTTTATAAAAAAATGCAGCTTTTGATTTTTTTTATTTAGAAATATAATTTTGACTTAAAAAAATACAGGAACCATTTAAATATTTTTTTGGAATGAGTGGCCCAAATTGACAACTTATGGCCCCCTCTACCAGCCCCTGCCTCCTAGTGCTGAAGTAGGTAAAATAGGAGCAAAGCCTTATCTTCATTTGTCAATGAATTCGTTTTTTATGCATGATGCACAGCATTAGAGCGGCTGACGTGGCTTGGTATAGCATGGCCTTGACTGGACTGGCATGGCATGGCATGCTGTGCCGTGGCTCCGGGACTGGGATTTTAAACATCCCAGTCTTAGTCTGCAGCCTTTACAATAAGCCCACAAACGCCCACCAACGCCCAAGTTCTGTATAGAGGATTACTGCAGGTAATTTTGGACCCTGCTAAGTGAGGGTGGGGTCCTTATCTGAAGGCCTTCGAGTGCAAAAGTCCTTAACCTAAGAGGGTTTGCCAACTTTAGAAATCTGCTGAAGATCATATGTTGAAGGTCATATCACAGCAGAAGCTCAGCAAAGTGAGCATGGGAGAACACTATTTGCATAGGACAGCCCCTTTCTCAATCCTATTATTGTGCTGCAGTTGCCATGTAGCATCACTAGAGGGTAGCAGTATGAACATAAATCCACAGAGATGCTTTAAATCTGCTTGCTGAACTACCTCTTGCTCTTGTTGTTTTTTTAATGAGCATGTAGAGTGGAGGACCGGAATGACTGAGTGAATGAGTATTGAGGAATGATTGGCCTGTATTTGTAGTGAAGGAGGGGCGGGATTTGGAAGGAAAACTGCAAGATAAGAAGCATGGAAGAATATTCACCCCAAAATAAATAAACTTACACCATCTCAAAGCTTCCATGTGCGATATGATGCTTTTCAGGATGAAGGATTTACCATGTTTGGTGCATAAATGTGCACAATTGATGAGGCTTTTGCCCGAATATCAACAGCACACTCTTTAGAAGTATCCTTGCAGCCGAAATGTCAGGCACTCTTTTGGGGTTATGTGGCCTAGAAAAACCACCCAAAGAGACCTTATAACGTGTCCTGCAATGGGACAAGGAAATCATGGGGAGACCATCCCCCCAAGAATCCTAACACATGTTCCTTGTTTCCCCTCTCAATACCATAACTACAGTAGGCTTGTGCCAGGCATATTTTGGTTGGTACTAGAAACGTCCAGAAACCTGATCCCCAAGTCATGTCCTCCCCCATTTGCCTCAAATATGTTGGGGTAACATGCACCCAAGGGAGGGGTGCAATAAGCAAGAATGTGGGTAGCACCCCCAAAAAAGACAGACTGCATGAATCTGTGCCTCCTAGCAGCCCTTTCATAATGCACCCCAACATCCCTTCTGACACTGCTTCCCCACATTTGACTCCCCCCCCCCCCACTCCCCCCCCCACAAGATAGGAGGGCAGGCATAAAAAAGATGGCGTCCACCACCAAAACCCCCATCCTTTGAAATCACCCCATTTGTGTGCTCCGGGGTGGGCTCTGCCTGTTTGCCAGCATTGGCTCTGGTCCACTATGCTCCCCATCAGCACCCCCTCCTTCTCTCTGGCCTAGATCCCTCCTGCACCTCTCACCCCATCCTCCTCACTCAGCCTGCCCCTCTGGACCCCTCTAGGCTCTGCCTCCTTCCCCCCTCTCAGCCTGCCCTTCTTCCTGTGCCCCCCTTCTCCTCGAAGTCCTGTCCTCTCTACCTCCTCCCCCTCTCTGAGCCTGTCCTTCTCCTAGGCTCTACCTACTACCCCTATCTCAACCTTGCCTTCTTGCTTTGCCCCCACCTTCAGCTCCTCCCCCTCTATCTGCACCTCTCTCACTCTGCCCTTCTTGCTCACCCCACCTCTGTGCTTCCTCTATTCGCGCCATCTGCCGCAGCCTTGCCCTCTCTGCGCACACTCACACTTAGCGCCCACTCTGCAATCCACCATCCAGGCACAACTCCAGCCATGCTCTCTACAGACAGACAGACAGAGTACTTACCAATTGATCAGCCATCTCCAACTTACCTCTGCTTTGTTGACATCAATCAGCTGGTGCCTTGCCCGGGATTCGAACCGTGGTTGTCTGGATGGAAGGCAGGAACTTACCCACTGGACCACACTGGATTCCATATCAGTACCTTGTCAAATCATACCTATATCATGGCTATGAAGTGTCCTGTGTAGTGTAAGCCATAAGCAATGACACTGCGGCCTTTATGTTGGTGATAGGGTCTCCTGCACAGCTAAAATCCATCCAGGAGCTATAGCTCAGTGGCAAGGTCAAGTACCTTTGGTGCAGCAGGTTACCTGTGAACAGGGGTTCGAATCCCGCCAATGCCATTAAAGTATCTTTTTTTATAAAAAAATGCAGCTTTTGATTTTTTTTATTTAGAAATATAATTTTGACTTAAAAAAATACAGGAACCATTTAAATATTTTTTTGGAATGACTGGCCCAAATTGACAACTTATGGCCCCCTCTACCAGCCCCTGCCTCCTAGTGCTGAAGTAGGTAAAATAGGAGCAAAGCCTTATCTTCATTTGTCAATGAATTCGTTTTTTATGCATGATGCACAGCATTAGAGCGGCTGACGTGGCTTGGTATAGCATGGCCTTGACTGGACTGGACTGGACTGGCATGGCATGGCATGGCATGGCATGGCATGGCATGCTGTGCCGTGGCTCCGGGACTGGGATTTTAAACATCCCAGTCTTAGTCTGCAGCCTTTACAATAAGCCCACCAACGCCCAAGTTCTGTATAGAGGATTACTGCAGGTAATTTTGGACCCTGCTAAGTGAGGGTGGGGTCCTTATCTGAAGGCCTTCGAGTGCAAAAGTCCTTAACCTAAGAGGGTTTGCCAACTTTAGAAATCTGCTGAAGATCATATGTTGAAGGTCATATCACAGCAGAAGCTCAGCAAAGTGAGCATGGGAGAACACTATTTGCATAGGACAGCCCCTTTCTCAATCCTATTATTGTGCTGCAGTTGCCATGTAGCATCACTAGAGGGTAGCAGTATGAACATAAATCCACAGAGATGCTTTAAATCTGCTTGCTGAACTACCTCTTGCTCTTGTTGTTTTTTTAATGAGCATGTAGAGTGGAGGACCGGAATGACTGAGTGAATGAGTATTGAGGAATGATTGGCCTGTATTTGTAGTGAAGGAGGGGCGGGATTTGGAAGGAAAACTGCAAGATAAGAAGCATGGAAGAATATTCACCCCAAAATAAATAAACTTACACCATCTCAAAGCTTCCATGTGCGATATGATGCTTTTCAGGATGAAGGATTTACCATGTTTGGTGCATAAATGTGCACAATTGATGAGGCTTTTGCCCGAATATCAACAGCACACTCTTTAGAAGTATCCTTGCAGCCGAAATGTCAGGCACTCTTTTGGGGTTATGTGGCCTAGAAAAACCACCCAAAGAGACCTTATAACGTGTCCTGCAATGGGACAAGGAAATCATGGGGAGACCATCCCCCCAAGAATCCTAACACATGTTCCTTGTTTCCCCTCTCAATACCATAACTACAGTAGGCTTGTGCCAGGCATATTTTGGTTGGTACTAGAAACGTCCAGAAACCTGATCCCCAAGTCATGTCCTCCCCCATTTGCCTCAAATATGTTGGGGTAACATGCACCCAAGGGAGGGGTGCAATAAGCAAGAATGTGGGTAGCACCCCCAAAAAAGACAGACTGCATGAATCTGTGCCTCCTAGCAGCCCTTTCATAATGCACCCCAACATCCCTTCTGACACTGCTTCCCCACATTTGACTCCCCCCCCCCCCCACTCCCCCCCCCACAAGATAGGAGGGCAGGCATAAAAAAGATGGCGTCCACCACCAAAACCCCCATCCTTTGAAATCACCCCATTTGTGTGCTCCGGGGTGGGCTCTGCCTGTTTGCCAGCATTGGCTCTGGTCCACTATGCTCCCCATCAGCACCCCCTCCTTCTCTCTGGCCTAGATCCCTCCTGCACCTCTCACCCCATCCTCCTCACTCAGCCTGCCCCTCTGGACCCCTCTAGGCTCTGCCTCCTTCCCCCCTCTCAGCCTGCCCTTCTTCCTGTGCCCCCCTTCTCCTCGAAGTCCTGTCCTCTCTACCTCCTCCCCCTCTCTGAGCCTGTCCTTCTCCTAGGCTCTACCTACTACCCCTATCTCAACCTTGCCTTCTTGCTTTGCCCCCACCTTCAGCTCCTCCCCCTCTATCTGCACCTCTCTCACTCTGCCCTTCTTGCTCACCCCACCTCTGTGCTTCCTCTATTCGCGCCATCTGCCGCAGCCTTGCCCTCTCTGCGCACACTCACACTTAGCGCCCACTCTGCAATCCACCATCCAGGCACAACTCCAGCCATGCTCTCTACAGACAGACAGACAGAGTACTTACCAATTGATCAGCCATCTCCAACTTACCTCTGCTTTGTTGACATCAATCAGCTGGTGCCGAGCCCGGGATTCGAACCGTGGTTGTCTGGATGGAAGGCAGGAACTTACCCACTGGACCACACTGGATTCCATATCAGTACCTTGTCAAATCATACCTATATCATGGCTATGAAGTGTCCTGTGTAGTGTAAGCCATAAGCAATGACACTGCGGCCTTTATGTTGGTGATAGGGTCTCCTGCACAGCTAAAATCCATCCAGGAGCTATAGCTCAGTGGCAAGGTCAAGTACCTTTGGTGCAGCAGGTTACCTGTGAACAGGGGTTCGAATCCCGCCAATGCCATTAAAGTATCTTTTTTTATAAAAAAATGCAGCTTTTGATTTTTTTTATTTAGAAATATAATTTTGACTTAAAAAAATACAGGAACCATTTAAATATTTTTTTGGAATGACTGGCCCAAATTGACAACTTATGGCCCCCTCTACCAGCCCCTGCCTCCTAGTGCTGAAGTAGGTAAAATAGGAGCAAAGCCTTATCTTCATTTGTCAATGAATTCGTTTTTTATGCATGATGCACAGCATTAGAGCGGCTGACGTGGCTTGGTATAGCATGGCCTTGACTGGACTGGACTGGACTGGCATGGCATGGCATGGCATGGCATGGCATGGCATGGCATGGCATGCTGTGCCGTGGCTCCGGGACTGGGATTTTAAACATCCCAGTCTTAGTCTGCAGCCTTTACAATAAGCCCACCAACGCCCAAGTTCTGTATAGAGGATTACTGCAGGTAATTTTGGACCCTGCTAAGTGAGGGTGGGGTCCTTATCTGAAGGCCTTCGAGTGCAAAAGTCCTTAACCTAAGAGGGTTTGCCAACTTTAGAAATCTGCTGAAGATCATATGTTGAAGGTCATATCACAGCAGAAGCTCAGCAAAGTGAGCATGGGAGAACACTATTTGCATAGGACAGCCCCTTTCTCAATCCTATTATTGTGCTGCAGTTGCCATGTAGCATCACTAGAGGGTAGCAGTATGAACATAAATCCACAGAGATGCTTTAAATCTGCTTGCTGAACTACCTCTTGCTCTTGTTGTTTTTTTAATGAGCATGTAGAGTGGAGGACCGGAATGACTGAGTGAATGAGTATTGAGGAATGATTGGCCTGTATTTGTAGTGAAGGAGGGGCGGGATTTGGAAGGAAAACTGCAAGATAAGAAGCATGGAAGAATATTCACCCCAAAATAAATAAACTTACACCATCTCAAAGCTTCCATGTGCGATATGATGCTTTTCAGGATGAAGGATTTACCATGTTTGGTGCATAAATGTGCACAATTGATGAGGCTTTTGCCCGAATATCAACAGCACACTCTTTAGAAGTATCCTTGCAGCCGAAATGTCAGGCACTCTTTTGGGGTTATGTGGCCTAGAAAAACCACCCAAAGAGACCTTATAACGTGTCCTGCAATGGGACAAGGAAATCATGGGGAGACCATCCCCCCAAGAATCCTAACACATGTTCCTTGTTTCCCCTCTCAATACCATAACTACAGTAGGCTTGTGCCAGGCATATTTTGGTTGGTACTAGAAACGTCCAGAAACCTGATCCCCAAGTCATGTCCTCCCCCATTTGCCTCAAATATGTTGGGGTAACATGCACCCAAGGGAGGGGTGCAATAAGCAAGAATGTGGGTAGCACCCCCAAAAAAGACAGACTGCATGAATCTGTGCCTCCTAGCAGCCCTTTCATAATGCACCCCAACATCCCTTCTGACACTGCTTCCCCACATTTGACTCCCCCCCCCCCCCACTCCCCCCCCCACAAGATAGGAGGGCAGGCATAAAAAAGATGGCGTCCACCACCAAAACCCCCATCCTTTGAAATCACCCCATTTGTGTGCTCCGGGGTGGGCTCTGCCTGTTTGCCAGCATTGGCTCTGGTCCACTATGCTCCCCATCAGCACCCCCTCCTTCTCTCTGGCCTAGATCCCTCCTGCACCTCTCACCCCATCCTCCTCACTCAGCCTGCCCCTCTGGACCCCTCTAGGCTCTGCCTCCTTCCCCCCTCTCAGCCTGCCCTTCTTCCTGTGCCCCCCTTCTCCTCGAAGTCCTGTCCTCTCTACCTCCTCCCCCTCTCTGAGCCTGTCCTTCTCCTAGGCTCTACCTACTACCTTGCCTTCTTGCTTTGCCCCCACCTTCAGCTCCTCCCCCTCTATCTGCACCTCTCTCACTCTGCCCTTCTTGCTCACCCCACCTCTGTGCTTCCTCTATTCGCGCCATCTGCCGCAGCCTTGCCCTCTCTGCGCACACTCACACTTAGCGCCCACTCTGCAATCCACCATCCAGGCACAACTCCAGCCATGCTCTATACAGACAGACAGACAGAGTACTTACCAATTGATCAGCCATCTCCAACTTACCTCTGCTTTGTTGACATCAATCAGCTGGTGCCGAGCCCGGGATTCGAACCGTGGTTGTCTGGATGGAAGGCAGGAACTTACCCACTGGACCACACTGGATTCCATATCACTAGCTTGTCAAATCATACCTATATCATGGCTATGAAGTGTCCTGTGTAGTGTAAGCCATAAGCAATGACACTGCGGCCTTTATGTTGGTGATAGGGTCTCCTGCACAGCTAAAACCCATCCAGGAGCTATAGCTCAGTGGCAAGGTCAAGTACCTTTGGTGCAGCAGGTTACCTGTGAACAGGGGCTCGAATCCCGCCAATGCCATTAAAGTATCTTTTTTTATAAAAAAATGCAGCTTTTGATTTTTTTTATTTAGAAATATAATTTTGACTTAAAAAAATACAGGAACCATTTAAATATTTTTTTGGAATGACTGGCCCAAATTGACAACTTATGGCCCCCTCTACCAGCCCCCTGCCTCCTAGTGCTGAAGTAGGTAAAATAGGAGCAAAGCCTTATCTTCATTTGTCAATGAATTCGTTTTTTATGCATGATGCACAGCATTAGAGCGGCTGACGTGGCTTGGTATAGCATGGCCTTGACTGGACTGGACTGGACTGGACTGGCATGGCATGGCATGGCATGGCATGGCATAGACCTGCATGGCATGGCATGCTGTGCCGTGGCTCCGGGACTGGGATTTTAAACATCCCAGTCTTAGTCTGCAGCCTTTACAATAAGCCCACCAACGCCCACCAACGCCCAAGTTCTGTATAGAGGATTACTGCAGGTAATTTTGGACCTTGCTAAGTGAGGGTGGGGTCCTTATCTGAAGGCCTTCGAGTGCAAAAGTCCTTAACCTAAGAGGGTTTGCCAACTTTAGAAATCTGCTGAAGATCATATGTTGAAGGTCATATCACAGCAGAAGCTCAGCAAAGTGAGCATGGGAGAACACTATTTGCATAGGACAGCCCCTTTCTCAATCCTATTATTGTGCTGCAGTTGCCATGTAGCATCACTAGAGGGTAGCAGTATGAACATAAATCCACAGAGATGCTTTAAATCTGCTTGCTGAACTACCTCTTGCTCTTGTTGTTTTTTTAATGAGCATGTAGAGTGGAGGACCGGAATGACTGAGTGAATGAGTATTGAGGAATGATTGGCCTGTATTTGTAGTGAAGGAGGGGCGGGATTTGGAAGGAAAACTGCAAGATAAGAAGCATGGAAGAATATTCACCCCAAAATAAATAAACTTACACCATCTCAAAGCTTCCATGTGCGATATGATGCTTTTCAGGATGAAGGATTTACCATGTTTGGTGCATAAATGTGCACAGTTGATGAGGCTTTTGCCCGAATATCAACAGCACACTCTTTAGAAGTATCCTTGCAGCCGAAATGTCAGGCACTCTTTTGGGGTTATGTGGCCTAGAAAAACCACCCAAAGAGACCTTATAACGTGTCCTGCAATGGGACAAGGAAATCATGGGGAGACCATCCCCCCAAGAATCCTAACACATGTTCCTTGTTTCCCCTCTCAATACCATAACTACAGTAGGCTTGTGCCAGGCATATTTTGGTTGGTACTAGAAACGTCCAGAAACCTGATCCCCAAGTCATGTCCTCCCCCATTTGCCTCAAATATGTTGGGGTAACATGCACCCAAGGGAGGGGTGCAATAAGCAAGAATGTGGGTAGCACCCCCAAAAAAGACAGACTGCATGAATCTGTGCCTCCTAGCAGCCCTTTCATAATGCACCCCAACATCCCTTCTGACACTGCTTCCCCACATTTGACTCCCCCCCCCCCCCACTCCCCCACAAGATAGGAGGGCGGGCATAAAAAAGATGGCGTCCACCACCAAAACCCCCATCCTTTGTAATCACCCCATTTGTGTGCTCCGGGGTGGGCTCTGCCTGTTTGCCAGCATTGGCTCTGGTCCACTATGCTCCCCATCAGCACCCCCTCCTTCTCTCTGGCCTAGATCCCTCCTGCACCTCTCACCCCATCCTCCTCACTCAGCCTGCCCTTCTGGACCCCTCTAGGCTCTGCCTCCTTCCCCCCTCTCAGCCTGCCCTTCTTCCTGTGCCCCCCTTCTCCTCGAAGTCCTGTCCTCTCTACCTCCTCCCCCTCTCTGAGCCTGTCCTTCTCCTAGGCTCTACCTACTACCCCTATCTCAACCTTGCCTTCTTGCTTTGCCCCCACCTTCAGCTCCTCCCCCTCAACCTGGCCTTCTTGCTTTTCCCCCACCTTCAGCTCCTCCCCCTCTATCTGCACATCTCTCACTCTGCCCTTCTTGCTCACCCCACCTCTGTGCTTCCTCTATTCCCGCCATCTGCCGCAGCCTTGCCCTCTCTGCGCACACTCACACTTAGCGCCCACTCTGCAATCCACCATCCAGGCACAACTCCAGCCATGCTCTATACAGACAGACAGACAGAGCAGACCAATTGATCAGCCATCTCCAACTTACCTCTGCTTTGTTGACATCAATCAGCTGGTGCCGAGCCCGGGATTCGAACCCTGGTTGTCTGGATGGAAGGCAGGAACTTACCCACTGGACCACACTGGATTCCATATCAGTACCTTGTCAAATCATACCTATATCATGGCTATGAAGTGTCCTGTGTAGTGTAAGCCATAAGCAATGACACTGCGGCCTTTATGTTGGTGATAGGGTCTCCTGCACAGCTAAAACCCATCCAGGAGCTATAGCTCAGTGGCAAGGTCAAGTACCTTTGGTGCAGCAGGTTACCTGTGAACAGGGGTTCGAATCCAGCCAATGCCATTAAAGTATCTTTTTTTATAAAAAAATGCAGCTTTTGATTTTTTTTATTTAGAAATATAATTTTGACTTAAAAAAATACAGGAACCATTTAAATATTTTTTTGGAATGACTGGCCCAAATTGACAACTTATGGCCCCCTCTACCAGCCCCTGCCTCCTAGTGCTGAAGTAGGTAAAATAGGAGCAAAGCCTTATCTTCATTTGTCAATGAATTCGTTTTTTATGCATGATGCACAGCATTAGAGCGGCTGACGTGGCTTGGTATAGCATGGCCTTGACTGGACTGGACTGGCATGGCATGGCATGGCATGGCATGGCATAGACCTGCATGGCATGGCATGCTGTGCCGTGGCTCCGGGACTGGGATTTTAAACATACCAGTCTTAGTCTGCAGCCTTTACAATAAGCCCACAAACGCCCACCAACGCCCAAGTTCTGTATAGAGGATTACTGCAGGTAATTTTGGACCCTGCTAAGTGAGGGTGGGGTCCTTATCTGAAGGCCTTCGAGTGCAAAAGTCCTTAACCTAAGAGGGTTTGCCAACTTTAGAAATCTGCTGAAGATCATATGTTGAAGGTCATATCACAGCAGAAGCTCAGCAAAGTGAGCATGGGAGAACACTATTTGCATAGGACAGCCCCTTTCTCAATCCTATTATTGTGCTGCAGTTGCCATGTAGCATCACTAGAGGGTAGCAGTATGAACATAAATCCACAGAGATGCTTTAAATCTGCTTGCTGAACTACCTCTTGCTCTTGTTGTTTTTTTAATGAGCATGTAGAGTGGAGGACCGGAATGACTGAGTGAATGAGTATTGAGGAATGATTGGCCTGTATTTGTAGTGAAGGAGGGGCGGGATTTGGAAGGAAAACTGCAAGATAAGAAGCATGGAAGAATATTCACCCCAAAATAAATAAACTTACACCATCTCAAAGCTTCCATGTGCGATATGATGCTTTTCAGGATGAAGGATTTACCATGTTTGGTGCATAAATGTGCACAATTGATGAGGCTTTTGCCCGAATATCAACAGCACACTCTTTAGAAGTATCCTTGCAGCCGAAATGTCAGGCACTCTTTTGGGGTTATGTGGCCTAGAAAAACCACCCAAAGAGACCTTATAACGTGTCCTGCAATGGGACAAGGAAATCATGGGGAGACCATCCCCCCAAGAATCCTAACACATGTTCCTTGTTTCCCCTCTCAATACCATAACTACAGTAGGCTTGTGCCAGGCATATTTTGGTTGGTACTAGAAACGTCCAGAAACCTGATCCCCAAGTCATGTCCTCCCCCATTTGCCTCAAATATGTTGGGGTAACATGCACCCAAGGGAGGGGTGCAATAAGCAAGAATGTGGGTAGCACCCCCAAAAAAGACAGACTGCATGAATCTGTGCCTCCTAGCAGCCCTTTCATAATGCACCCCAACATCCCTTCTGACACTGCTTCCCCACATTTGACTCCCCCCCCCCACTTCCCCCCCCCACAAGATAGGAGGGCGGGCATAAAAAAGATGGCGTCCACCACCAAAACCCCCATCCTTTGTAATCACCCCATTTGTGTGCTCCGGGGTGGGCTCTGCCTGTTTGCCAGCATTGGCTCTGGTCCACTATGCTCCCCATCAGCACCCCCTCCTTCTCTCTGGCCTAGATCCCTCCTGCACCTCTCACCCCATCCTCCTCACTCAGCCTGCCCTTCTGGACCCCTCTAGGCTCTGCCTCCTTCCCCCCTCTCAGCCTGCCCTTCTTCCTGTGCCCCCCTTCTCCTCGAAGCCCTGTCCTCTCTACCTCCTCCCCCTCTCTGAGCCTGTCCTTCTCCTAGGCTCTACCTACTACCCCTATCTCAACCTTGCCTTCTTGCTTTGCCCCCACCTTCAGCTCCTCCCCCTCTATCTGCACCTCTCTCACTCTGCCCTTCTTGCTCACCCCACCTCTGTGCTTCCTCTATTCGCGCCATCTGCCGCAGCCTTGCCCTCTCTGCGCACACTCACACTTAGCGCCCACTCTGCAATCCACCATCCAGGCACAACTCCAGCCATGCTCTCTACAGACAGACAGACAGAGTACTTACCAATTGATCAGCCATCTCCAACTTACCTCTGCTTTGTTGACATCAATCAGCTGGTGCCGAGCCCGGGATTCGAACCGTGGTTGTCTGGATGGAAGGCAGGAACTTACCCACTGGACCACACTGGATTCCATATCAGTACCTTGTCAAATCATACCTATATCATGGCTATGAAGTGTCCTGTGTAGTGTAAGCCATAAGCAATGACACTGCGGCCTTTATGTTGGTGATAGGGTCTCCTGCACAGCTAAAATCCATCCAGGAGCTATAGCTCAGTGGCAAGGTCAAGTACCTTTGGTGCAGCAGGTTACCTGTGAACAGGGGTTCGAATCCCGCCAATGCCCTTAAAGTATCTTTTTTTATAAAAAAATGCAGCTTTTGATTTTTTTTATTTAGAAATATAATTTTGACTTAAAAAAATACAGGAACCATTTAAATATTTTTTTGGAATGACTGGCCCAAATTGACAACTTATGGCCCCCTCTACCAGCCCCTGCCTCCTAGTGCTGAAGTAGGTAAAATAGGAGCAAAGCCTTATCTTCATTTGTCAATGAATTCGTTTTTTATGCATGATGCACAGCATTAGAGCGGCTGACGTGGCTTGGTATAGCATGGCCTTGACTGGACTGGACTGGACTGGCATGGCATGGCATGGCATGGCATGGCATGCTGTGCCGTGGCTCCGGGACTGGGATTTTAAACATCCCAGTCTTAGTCTGCAGCCTTTACAATAAGCCCACCAACGCCCAAGTTCTGTATAGAGGATTACTGCAGGTAATTTTGGACCCTGCTAAGTGAGGGTGGGGTCCTTATCTGAAGGCCTTCGAGTGCAAAAGTCCTTAACCTAAGAGGGTTTGCCAACTTTAGAAATCTGCTGAAGATCATATGTTGAAGGTCATATCACAGCAGAAGCTCAGCAAAGTGAGCATGGGAGAACACTATTTGCATAGGACAGCCCCTTTCTCAATCCTATTATTGTGCTGCAGTTGCCATGTAGCATCACTAGAGGGTAGCAGTATGAACATAAATCCACAGAGATGCTTTAAATCTGCTTGCTGAACTACCTCTTGCTCTTGTTGTTTTTTTAATGAGCATGTAGAGTGGAGGACCGGAATGACTGAGTGAATGAGTATTGAGGAATGATTGGCCTGTATTTGTAGTGAAGGAGGGGCGGGATTTGGAAGGAAAACTGCAAGATAAGAAGCATGGAAGAATATTCACCCCAAAATAAATAAACTTACACCATCTCAAAGCTTCCATGTGCGATATGATGCTTTTCAGGATGAAGGATTTACCATGTTTGGTGCATAAATGTGCACAATTGATGAGGCTTTTGCCCGAATATCAACAGCACACTCTTTAGAAGTATCCTTGCAGCCGAAATGTCAGGCACTCTTTTGGGGTTATGTGGCCTAGAAAAACCACCCAAAGAGACCTTATAACGTGTCCTGCAATGGGACAAGGAAATCATGGGGAGACCATCCCCCCAAGAATCCTAACACATGTTCCTTGTTTCCCCTCTCAATACCATAACTACAGTAGGCTTGTGCCAGGCATATTTTGGTTGGTACTAGAAACGTCCAGAAACCTGATCCCCAAGTCATGTCCTCCCCCATTTGCCTCAAATATGTTGGGGTAACATGCACCCAAGGGAGGGGTGCAATAAGCAAGAATGTGGGTAGCACCCCCAAAAAAGACAGACTGCATGAATCTGTGCCTCCTAGCAGCCCTTTCATAATGCACCCCAACATCCCTTCTGACACTGCTTCCCCACATTTGACTCCCCCCCCCACTCCCCCCCCCCCACAAGATAGGAGGGCGGGCATAAAAAAGATGGCGTCCACCACCAAAACCCCCATCCTTTGTAATCACCCCATTTGTGTGCTCCGGGGTGGGCTCTGCCTGTTTGCCAGCATTGGCTCTGGTCCACTATGCTCCCCATCAGCACCCCCTCCTTCTCTCTGGCCTAGATCCCTCCTGCACCTCTCACCCCATCCTCCTCACTCAGCCTGCCCTTCTGGACTCCTCTAGGCTCTGCCTCCTTCCCCCCTCTCAGCCTGCCCTTCTTCCTGTGCCCCCCTTCTCCTCGAAGTCCTGTCCTCTCTACCTCCTCCCCCTCTCTGAGCCTGTTCTTCTCCTAGGCTCTACCTACTACCCCTATCTCAACCTTGCCTTCTTGCTTTGCCCCCACCTTCAGCTCCTCCCCCTCTATCTGCACCTCTCTCACTCTGCCCTTCTTGCTCACCCCACCTCTGTGCTTCCTCTATTCGCGCCATCTGCCGCAGCCTTGCCCTCTCTGCGCACACTCAGCGCCCACTCTGCAATCCACCATCCAGGCACAACTCCAGCCATGCTCTATACAGACAGACAGACAGAGTACTTACCAATTGATCAGCCATCTCCAACTTACCTCTGCTTTGTTGACATCAATCAGCTGGTGCCGAGCCCGGGATTCGAACCGTGGTTGTCTGGATGGAAGGCAGGAACTTACCCACTGGACCACACTGGATTCCATATCAGTACCTTGTCAAATCATACCTATATCATGGCTATGAAGTGTCCTGTGTAGTGTAAGCCATAAGCAATGACACTGCGGCCTTTATGTTGGTGATAGGGTCTCCTGCACAGCTAAAATCCATCCAGGAGCTATAGCTCAGTGGCAAGGTCAAGTACCTTTGGTGCAGCAGGTTACCTGTGAACAGGGGTTCTAATCCCGCCAATGCCATTAAAATATCTTTTTTTATAAAAAAATGCAGCTTTTGATTTTTTTTATTTAGAAATATAATTTTGACTTAAAAAAATACAGGAACCATTTAAATATTTTTTTGGAATGACTGGCCCAAATTGACAACTTATGGCCCCCTCTACCAGCCCCTGCCTCCTAGTGCTGAAGTAGGTAAAATAGGAGCAAAGCCTTATCTTCATTTGTCAATGAATTCGTTTTTTATGCATGATGCACAGCAGCATTAGAGCGGCTGACGTGGCTTGGTATAGCATGGCCTTGACTGGACTGGACTGGCATGGCATGGCATGGCATGGCATGCTGTGCCGTGGCTCCGGGACTGGGATTTTAAACATCCCAGTCTTAGTCTGCAGCCTTTACAATAAGCCCGAAAACGCCCACCAACGCCCAAGTTCTGTATAGAGGATTACTGCAGGTAATTTTGGACCCTGCTAAGTGAGGGTGGGGTCCTTATCTGAAGGCCTTCGAGTGCAAAAGTCCTTAACCTAAGAGGGTTTGCCAACTTTTGAAATCTGCTGAAGATCATATGTTGAAGGTCATATCACAGCAGAAGCTCAGCAAAGTGAGCATGGGAGAACACTATTTGCATAGGACAGCCCCTTTCTCAATCCTATTATTGTGCTGCAGTTGCCATGTAGCATCACTAGAGGGTAGCAGTATGAACATAAATCCACAGAGATGCTTTAAATCTGCTTGCTGAACTACCTCTTGCTCTTGTTGTTTTTTTAATGAGCATGTAGAGTGGAGGACCGGAATGACTGAGTGAATGAGTATTGAGGAATGATTGGCCTGTATTTGTAGTGAAGGAGGGGCGGGATTTGGAGGGAAAACTGCAAGATAAGAAGCATGGAAGAATATTCACCCCAAAATAAATAAACTTACACCATCTCAAAGCTTCCATGTGCGATATGATGCTTTTCAGGATGAAGGATTTACCATGTTTGGTACATAAATGTGCACAGTTGATGAGGCTTTTGCCCGAATATCAACAGCACACTCTTTAGAAGTATCCTTGCAGCCGAAATGTCAGGCACTGTTTTGGGGTTATGTGGCCTAGAAAAACCACCCAAAGAGACCTTATAACGTGTCCTGCAATGGGACAAGGAAATCATGGGGAGACCATCCTCCCAAGAATCCTAACACATGTTCCTTGTTTCCCCTCTCAATACCATAACTACAGTAGGCTTGTGCCAGGCATATTTTGGTTGGTACTAGAAACGTCCAGAAACCTGATCCCCAAGTCATGTCCTCCCCCATTTGCCTCAAATATGTTGGGGTAACATGCACCCAAGGGAGGGGTGCAATAAGCAAGAATGTGGGTAGCACCCCCAAAAAAGACAGACTGCATGAATCTGTGCCTCCTAGCAGCCCTTTCATAATGCACCCCAACATCCCTTCTGACACTGCTTCCCCACATTTGACTCCCCCCCCCCACTCCCCCCCCCACAAGATAGGAGGGCGGGCATAAAAAAGATGGCGTCCACCACCAAAACCCCCATCCTTTGTAATCACCCCATTTGTGTGCTCCGGGGTGGGCTCTGCCTGCATTGGCTCTGGTCCACTATGCTCCCCATCAGCACCCCCTCCTTCTCTCTGGCCTAGATCCCTCCTGCACCTCTCACCCCATCCTCCTCACTCAGCCTGCCCTTCTGGACCCCTCTAGGCTCTGCCTCCTTCCCCCCTCTCAGCCTGCCCTTCTTCCTGTGCCCCCCTTCTCCTCGAAGTCCTGTCCTCTCTACCTCCTCCCCCTCTCTGAGCCTGTCCTTCTCCTAGGCTCTACCTACTACCCCTATCTCAACCTTGCCTTCTTGCTTTGCCCCCACCTTCAGCTCCTCCCCCTCATCCTGGCCTTCTTGCTTTGCCCCCACCTTCAGCTCCTCCCCCTCTATCTGCACCTCTCTCACTCTGCCCTTCTTGCTCACCCCACCTCTGTGCTTCCTCTATTCGCGCCATCTGCCGCAGCCTTGCCCTCTCTGCGCACACTCACACTTAGCGCCCACTCTGCAATCCACCATCCAGGCACAACTCCAGCCATGCTCTCTACAGACAGACAGACAGAGTACTTACCAATTGATCAGCCATCTCCAACTTTCCTCTGCTTTGTTGACATCAATCAGCTGGTGCCGAACCCGGGATTCGAACCGTGGTTGTCTGGATGGAAGGCAGGAACTTACCCACTGGACCACACTGGATTCCATATCAGTATCTTGTCAAATCATACCTATATCATGGCTATGAAGTGTCCTGTGTAGTGTAAGCCATAAGCAATGACACTGCGGCCTTTATGTTGGTGATAGGGTCTCCTGCACAGCTAAAACCCATCCAGGAGCTATAGCTCAGTGGCAAGGTCAAGTACCTTTGGTGCAGCAAGTTACCTGTGAACAGGGGTTCGAATCCCGCCAATGCCATTAAAGTATCTTTTTTTATAAAAAAATGCAGCTTTTGATTTTTTTTATTTAGAAATATAATTTTGACTTAAAAAAATACAGGAACCATTTAAATATTTTTTTGGAATGAGTGGCCCAAATTGACAACTTATGGCCCCCTCTACCAGCCCCTGCCTCCTAGTGCTGAAGTAGGTAAAATAGGAGCAAAGCCTTATCTTCATTTGTCAATGAATTCGTTTTTTATGCATGATGCACAGCATTAGAGCGGCTGACGTGGCTTGGTATAGCATGGCCTTGACTGGACTGGCATGGCATGGCATGCTGTGCCGTGGCTCCGGGACTGGGATTTTAAACATCCCAGTCTTAGTCTGCAGCCTTTACAATAAGCCCACAAACGCCCACCAACGCCCAAGTTCTGTATAGAGGATTACTGCAGGTAATTTTGGACCCTGCTAAGTGAGGGTGGGGTCCTTATCTGAAGGCCTTCGAGTGCAAAAGTCCTTAACCTAAGAGGGTTTGCCAACTTTAGAAATCTGCTGAAGATCATATGTTGAAGGTCATATCACAGCAGAAGCTCAGCAAAGTGAGCATGGGAGAACACTATTTGCATAGGACAGCCCCTTTCTCAATCCTATTATTGTGCTGCAGTTGCCATGTAGCATCACTAGAGGGTAGCAGTATGAACATAAATCCACAGAGATGCTTTAAATCTGCTTGCTGAACTACCTCTTGCTCTTGTTGTTTTTTTAATGAGCATGTAGAGTGGAGGACCGGAATGACTGAGTGAATGAGTATTGAGGAATGATTGGCCTGTATTTGTAGTGAAGGAGGGGCGGGATTTGGAAGGAAAACTGCAAGATAAGAAGCATGGAAGAATATTCACCCCAAAATAAATAAACTTACACCATCTCAAAGCTTCCATGTGCGATATGATGCTTTTCAGGATGAAGGATTTACCATGTTTGGTGCATAAATGTGCACAATTGATGAGGCTTTTGCCCGAATATCAACAGCACACTCTTTAGAAGTATCCTTGCAGCCGAAATGTCAGGCACTCTTTTGGGGTTATGTGGCCTAGAAAAACCACCCAAAGAGACCTTATAACGTGTCCTGCAATGGGACAAGGAAATCATGGGGAGACCATCCCCCCAAGAATCCTAACACATGTTCCTTGTTTCCCCTCTCAATACCATAACTACAGTAGGCTTGTGCCAGGCATATTTTGGTTGGTACTAGAAACGTCCAGAAACCTGATCCCCAAGTCATGTCCTCCCCCATTTGCCTCAAATATGTTGGGGTAACATGCACCCAAGGGAGGGGTGCAATAAGCAAGAATGTGGGTAGCACCCCCAAAAAAGACAGACTGCATGAATCTGTGCCTCCTAGCAGCCCTTTCATAATGCACCCCAACATCCCTTCTGACACTGCTTCCCCACATTTGACTCCCCCCCCCCCCCCACTCCCCCCCCCCACAAGATAGGAGGGCAGGCATAAAAAAGATGGCGTCCACCACCAAAACCCCCATCCTTTGAAATCACCCCATTTGTGTGCTCCGGGGTGGGCTCTGCCTGTTTGCCAGCATTGGCTCTGGTCCACTATGCTCCCCATCAGCACCCCCTCCTTCTCTCTGGCCTAGATCCCTCCTGCACCTCTCACCCCATCCTCCTCACTCAGCCTGCCCCTCTGGACCCCTCTAGGCTCTGCCTCCTTCCCCCCTCTCAGCCTGCCCTTCTTCCTGTGCCCCCCTTCTCCTCGAAGTCCTGTCCTCTCTACCTCCTCCCCCTCTCTGAGCCTGTCCTTCTCCTAGGCTCTACCTACTACCCCTATCTCAACCTTGCCTTCTTGCTTTGCCCCCACCTTCAGCTCCTCCCCCTCTATCTGCACCTCTCTCACTCTGCCCTTCTTGCTCACCCCACCTCTGTGCTTCCTCTATTCGCGCCATCTGCCGCAGCCTTGCCCTCTCTGCGCACACTCACACTTAGCGCCCACTCTGCAATCCACCATCCAGGCACAACTCCAGCCATGCTCTCTACAGACAGACAGACAGAGTACTTACCAATTGATCAGCCATCTCCAACTTACCTCTGCTTTGTTGACATCAATCAGCTGGTGCCGAGCCCGGGATTCGAACCGTGGTTGTCTGGATGGAAGGCAGGAACTTACCCACTGGACCACACTGGATTCCATATCAGTACCTTGTCAAATCATACCTATATCATGGCTATGAAGTGTCCTGTGTAGTGTAAGCCATAAGCAATGACACTGCGGCCTTTATGTTGGTGATAGGGTCTCCTGCACAGCTAAAATCCATCCAGGAGCTATAGCTCAGTGGCAAGGTCAAGTACCTTTGGTGCAGCAGGTTACCTGTGAACAGGGGTTCGAATCCCGCCAATGCCATTAAAGTATCTTTTTTTATAAAAAAATGCAGCTTTTGATTTTTTTTATTTAGAAATATAATTTTGACTTAAAAAAATACAGGAACCATTTAAATATTTTTTTGGAATGAGTGGCCCAAATTGACAACTTATGGCCCCCTCTACCAGCCCCTGCCTCCTAGTGCTGAAGTAGGTAAAATAGGAGCAAAGCCTTATCTTCATTTGTCAATGAATTCGTTTTTTATGCATGATGCACAGCATTAGAGCGGCTGACGTGGCTTGGTATAGCATGGCCTTGACTGGACTGGACTGGACTGGCATGGCATGGCATGGCATGGCATGGCATGGCATGGCATGCTGTGCCGTGGCTCCGGGACTGGGATTTTAAACATCCCAGTCTTAGTCTGCAGCCTTTACAATAAGCCCACCAACGCCCAAGTTCTGTATAGAGGATTACTGCAGGTAATTTTGGACCCTGCTAAGTGAGGGTGGGGTCCTTATCTGAAGGCCTTCGAGTGCAAAAGTCCTTAACCTAAGAGGGTTTGCCAACTTTAGAAATCTGCTGAAGATCATATGTTGAAGGTCATATCACAGCAGAAGCTCAGCAAAGTGAGCATGGGAGAACACTATTTGCATAGGACAGCCCCTTTCTCAATCCTATTATTGTGCTGCAGTTGCCATGTAGCATCACTAGAGGGTAGCAGTATGAACATAAATCCACAGAGATGCTTTAAATCTGCTTGCTGAACTACCTCTTGCTCTTGTTGTTTTTTTAATGAGCATGTAGAGTGGAGGACCGGAATGACTGAGTGAATGAGTATTGAGGAATGATTGGCCTGTATTTGTAGTGAAGGAGGGGCGGGATTTGGAAGGAAAACTGCAAGATAAGAAGCATGGAAGAATATTCACCCCAAAATAAATAAACTTACACCATCTCAAAGCTTCCATGTGCGATATGATGCTTTTCAGGATGAAGGATTTACCATGTTTGGTGCATAAATGTGCACAATTGATGAGGCTTTTGCCCGAATATCAACAGCACACTCTTTAGAAGTATCCTTGCAGCCGAAATGTCAGGCACTCTTTTGGGGTTATGTGGCCTAGAAAAACCACCCAAAGAGACCTTATAACGTGTCCTGCAATGGGACAAGGAAATCATGGGGAGACCATCCCCCCAAGAATCCTAACACATGTTCCTTGTTTCCCCTCTCAATACCATAACTACAGTAGGCTTGTGCCAGGCATATTTTGGTTGGTACTAGAAACGTCCAGAAACCTGATCCCCAAGTCATGTCCTCCCCCATTTGCCTCAAATATGTTGGGGTAACATGCACCCAAGGGAGGGGTGCAATAAGCAAGAATGTGGGTAGCACCCCCAAAAAAGACAGACTGCATGAATCTGTGCCTCCTAGCAGCCCTTTCATAATGCACCCCAACATCCCTTCTGACACTGCTTCCCCACATTTGACTCCCCCCCCCCCCACTCCCCCCCCCACAAGATAGGAGGGCAGGCATAAAAAAGATGGCGTCCACCACCAAAACCCCCATCCTTTGAAATCACCCCATTTGTGTGCTCCGGGGTGGGCTCTGCCTGTTTGCCAGCATTGGCTCTGGTCCACTATGCTCCCCATCAGCACCCCCTCCTTCTCTCTGGCCTAGATCCCTCCTGCACCTCTCACCCCATCCTCCTCACTCAGCCTGCCCCTCTGGACCCCTCTAGGCTCTGCCTCCTTCCCCCCTCTCAGCCTGCCCTTCTTCCTGTGCCCCCCTTCTCCTCGAAGTCCTGTCCTCTCTACCTCCTCCCCCTCTCTGAGCCTGTCCTTCTCCTAGGCTCTACCTACTACCTTGCCTTCTTGCTTTGCCCCCACCTTCAGCTCCTCCCCCTCTATCTGCACCTCTCTCACTCTGCCCTTCTTGCTCACCCCACCTCTGTGCTTCCTCTATTCGCGCCATCTGCCGCAGCCTTGCCCTCTCTGCGCACACTCACACTTAGCGCCCACTCTGCAATCCACCATCCAGGCACAACTCCAGCCATGCTCTATACAGACAGACAGACAGAGTACTTACCAATTGATCAGCCATCTCCAACTTACCTCTGCTTTGTTGACATCAATCAGCTGGTGCCGAGCCCGGGATTCGAACCGTGGTTGTCTGGATGGAAGGCAGGAACTTACCCACTGGACCACACTGGATTCCATATCACTAGCTTGTCAAATCATACCTATATCATGGCTATGAAGTGTCCTGTGTAGTGTAAGCCATAAGCAATGACACTGCGGCCTTTATGTTGGTGATAGGGTCTCCTGCACAGCTAAAACCCATCCAGGAGCTATAGCTCAGTGGCAAGGTCAAGTACCTTTGGTGCAGCAGGTTACCTGTGAACAGGGGCTCGAATCCCGCCAATGCCATTAAAGTATCTTTTTTTATAAAAAAATGCAGCTTTTGATTTTTTTTATTTAGAAATATAATTTTGACTTAAAAAAATACAGGAACCATTTAAATATTTTTTTGGAATGACTGGCCCAAATTGACAACTTATGGCCCCCTCTACCAGCCCCCTGCCTCCTAGTGCTGAAGTAGGTAAAATAGGAGCAAAGCCTTATCTTCATTTGTCAATGAATTCGTTTTTTATGCATGATGCACAGCATTAGAGCGGCTGACGTGGCTTGGTATAGCATGGCCTTGACTGGACTGGACTGGACTGGACTGGCATGGCATGGCATGGCATGGCATGGCATAGACCTGCATGGCATGGCATGCTGTGCCGTGGCTCCGGGACTGGGATTTTAAACATCCCAGTCTTAGTCTGCAGCCTTTACAATAAGCCCACCAACGCCCACCAACGCCCAAGTTCTGTATAGAGGATTACTGCAGGTAATTTTGGACCTTGCTAAGTGAGGGTGGGGTCCTTATCTGAAGGCCTTCGAGTGCAAAAGTCCTTAACCTAAGAGGGTTTGCCAACTTTAGAAATCTGCTGAAGATCATATGTTGAAGGTCATATCACAGCAGAAGCTCAGCAAAGTGAGCATGGGAGAACACTATTTGCATAGGACAGCCCCTTTCTCAATCCTATTATTGTGCTGCAGTTGCCATGTAGCATCACTAGAGGGTAGCAGTATGAACATAAATCCACAGAGATGCTTTAAATCTGCTTGCTGAACTACCTCTTGCTCTTGTTGTTTTTTTAATGAGCATGTAGAGTGGAGGACCGGAATGACTGAGTGAATGAGTATTGAGGAATGATTGGCCTGTATTTGTAGTGAAGGAGGGGCGGGATTTGGAAGGAAAACTGCAAGATAAGAAGCATGGAAGAATATTCACCCCAAAATAAATAAACTTACACCATCTCAAAGCTTCCATGTGCGATATGATGCTTTTCAGGATGAAGGATTTACCATGTTTGGTGCATAAATGTGCACAGTTGATGAGGCTTTTGCCCGAATATCAACAGCACACTCTTTAGAAGTATCCTTGCAGCCGAAATGTCAGGCACTCTTTTGGGGTTATGTGGCCTAGAAAAACCACCCAAAGAGACCTTATAACGTGTCCTGCAATGGGACAAGGAAATCATGGGGAGACCATCCCCCCAAGAATCCTAACACATGTTCCTTGTTTCCCCTCTCAATACCATAACTACAGTAGGCTTGTGCCAGGCATATTTTGGTTGGTACTAGAAACGTCCAGAAACCTGATCCCCAAGTCATGTCCTCCCCCATTTGCCTCAAATATGTTGGGGTAACATGCACCCAAGGGAGGGGTGCAATAAGCAAGAATGTGGGTAGCACCCCCAAAAAAGACAGACTGCATGAATCTGTGCCTCCTAGCAGCCCTTTCATAATGCACCCCAACATCCCTTCTGACACTGCTTCCCCACATTTGACTCCCCCCCCCCCCCACTCCCCCACAAGATAGGAGGGCGGGCATAAAAAAGATGGCGTCCACCACCAAAACCCCCATCCTTTGTAATCACCCCATTTGTGTGCTCCGGGGTGGGCTCTGCCTGTTTGCCAGCATTGGCTCTGGTCCACTATGCTCCCCATCAGCACCCCCTCCTTCTCTCTGGCCTAGATCCCTCCTGCACCTCTCACCCCATCCTCCTCACTCAGCCTGCCCTTCTGGACCCCTCTAGGCTCTGCCTCCTTCCCCCCTCTCAGCCTGCCCTTCTTCCTGTGCCCCCCTTCTCCTCGAAGTCCTGTCCTCTCTACCTCCTCCCCCTCTCTGAGCCTGTCCTTCTCCTAGGCTCTACCTACTACCCCTATCTCAACCTTGCCTTCTTGCTTTGCCCCCACCTTCAGCTCCTCCCCCTCAACCTGGCCTTCTTGCTTTTCCCCCACCTTCAGCTCCTCCCCCTCTATCTGCACATCTCTCACTCTGCCCTTCTTGCTCACCCCACCTCTGTGCTTCCTCTATTCCCGCCATCTGCCGCAGCCTTGCCCTCTCTGCGCACACTCACACTTAGCGCCCACTCTGCAATCCACCATCCAGGCACAACTCCAGCCATGCTCTATACAGACAGACAGACAGAGCAGACCAATTGATCAGCCATCTCCAACTTACCTCTGCTTTGTTGACATCAATCAGCTGGTGCCGAGCCCGGGATTCGAACCCTGGTTGTCTGGATGGAAGGCAGGAACTTACCCACTGGACCACACTGGATTCCATATCAGTACCTTGTCAAATCATACCTATATCATGGCTATGAAGTGTCCTGTGTAGTGTAAGCCATAAGCAATGACACTGCGGCCTTTATGTTGGTGATAGGGTCTCCTGCACAGCTAAAACCCATCCAGGAGCTATAGCTCAGTGGCAAGGTCAAGTACCTTTGGTGCAGCAGGTTACCTGTGAACAGGGGTTCGAATCCAGCCAATGCCATTAAAGTATCTTTTTTTATAAAAAAATGCAGCTTTTGATTTTTTTTATTTAGAAATATAATTTTGACTTAAAAAAATACAGGAACCATTTAAATATTTTTTTGGAATGACTGGCCCAAATTGACAACTTATGGCCCCCTCTACCAGCCCCTGCCTCCTAGTGCTGAAGTAGGTAAAATAGGAGCAAAGCCTTATCTTCATTTGTCAATGAATTCGTTTTTTATGCATGATGCACAGCATTAGAGCGGCTGACGTGGCTTGGTATAGCATGGCCTTGACTGGACTGGACTGGCATGGCATGGCATGGCATGGCATGGCATAGACCTGCATGGCATGGCATGCTGTGCCGTGGCTCCGGGACTGGGATTTTAAACATACCAGTCTTAGTCTGCAGCCTTTACAATAAGCCCACAAACGCCCACCAACGCCCAAGTTCTGTATAGAGGATTACTGCAGGTAATTTTGGACCCTGCTAAGTGAGGGTGGGGTCCTTATCTGAAGGCCTTCGAGTGCAAAAGTCCTTAACCTAAGAGGGTTTGCCAACTTTAGAAATCTGCTGAAGATCATATGTTGAAGGTCATATCACAGCAGAAGCTCAGCAAAGTGAGCATGGGAGAACACTATTTGCATAGGACAGCCCCTTTCTCAATCCTATTATTGTGCTGCAGTTGCCATGTAGCATCACTAGAGGGTAGCAGTATGAACATAAATCCACAGAGATGCTTTAAATCTGCTTGCTGAACTACCTCTTGCTCTTGTTGTTTTTTTAATGAGCATGTAGAGTGGAGGACCGGAATGACTGAGTGAATGAGTATTGAGGAATGATTGGCCTGTATTTGTAGTGAAGGAGGGGCGGGATTTGGAAGGAAAACTGCAAGATAAGAAGCATGGAAGAATATTCACCCCAAAATAAATAAACTTACACCATCTCAAAGCTTCCATGTGCGATATGATGCTTTTCAGGATGAAGGATTTACCATGTTTGGTGCATAAATGTGCACAATTGATGAGGCTTTTGCCCGAATATCAACAGCACACTCTTTAGAAGTATCCTTGCAGCCGAAATGTCAGGCACTCTTTTGGGGTTATGTGGCCTAGAAAAACCACCCAAAGAGACCTTATAACGTGTCCTGCAATGGGACAAGGAAATCATGGGGAGACCATCCCCCCAAGAATCCTAACACATGTTCCTTGTTTCCCCTCTCAATACCATAACTACAGTAGGCTTGTGCCAGGCATATTTTGGTTGGTACTAGAAACGTCCAGAAACCTGATCCCCAAGTCATGTCCTCCCCCATTTGCCTCAAATATGTTGGGGTAACATGCACCCAAGGGAGGGGTGCAATAAGCAAGAATGTGGGTAGCACCCCCAAAAAAGACAGACTGCATGAATCTGTGCCTCCTAGCAGCCCTTTCATAATGCACCCCAACATCCCTTCTGACACTGCTTCCCCACATTTGACTCCCCCCCCCCACTTCCCCCCCCCACAAGATAGGAGGGCGGGCATAAAAAAGATGGCGTCCACCACCAAAACCCCCATCCTTTGTAATCACCCCATTTGTGTGCTCCGGGGTGGGCTCTGCCTGTTTGCCAGCATTGGCTCTGGTCCACTATGCTCCCCATCAGCACCCCCTCCTTCTCTCTGGCCTAGATCCCTCCTGCACCTCTCACCCCATCCTCCTCACTCAGCCTGCCCTTCTGGACCCCTCTAGGCTCTGCCTCCTTCCCCCCTCTCAGCCTGCCCTTCTTCCTGTGCCCCCCTTCTCCTCGAAGCCCTGTCCTCTCTACCTCCTCCCCCTCTCTGAGCCTGTCCTTCTCCTAGGCTCTACCTACTACCCCTATCTCAACCTTGCCTTCTTGCTTTGCCCCCACCTTCAGCTCCTCCCCCTCTATCTGCACCTCTCTCACTCTGCCCTTCTTGCTCACCCCACCTCTGTGCTTCCTCTATTCGCGCCATCTGCCGCAGCCTTGCCCTCTCTGCGCACACTCACACTTAGCGCCCACTCTGCAATCCACCATCCAGGCACAACTCCAGCCATGCTCTCTACAGACAGACAGACAGAGTACTTACCAATTGATCAGCCATCTCCAACTTACCTCTGCTTTGTTGACATCAATCAGCTGGTGCCGAGCCCGGGATTCGAACCGTGGTTGTCTGGATGGAAGGCAGGAACTTACCCACTGGACCACACTGGATTCCATATCAGTACCTTGTCAAATCATACCTATATCATGGCTATGAAGTGTCCTGTGTAGTGTAAGCCATAAGCAATGACACTGCGGCCTTTATGTTGGTGATAGGGTCTCCTGCACAGCTAAAATCCATCCAGGAGCTATAGCTCAGTGGCAAGGTCAAGTACCTTTGGTGCAGCAGGTTACCTGTGAACAGGGGTTCGAATCCCGCCAATGCCCTTAAAGTATCTTTTTTTATAAAAAAATGCAGCTTTTGATTTTTTTTATTTAGAAATATAATTTTGACTTAAAAAAATACAGGAACCATTTAAATATTTTTTTGGAATGACTGGCCCAAATTGACAACTTATGGCCCCCTCTACCAGCCCCTGCCTCCTAGTGCTGAAGTAGGTAAAATAGGAGCAAAGCCTTATCTTCATTTGTCAATGAATTCGTTTTTTATGCATGATGCACAGCATTAGAGCGGCTGACGTGGCTTGGTATAGCATGGCCTTGACTGGACTGGACTGGACTGGCATGGCATGCATGGCATGGCATGGCATGCTGTGCCGTGGCTCCGGGACTGGGATTTTAAACATCCCAGTCTTAGTCTGCAGCCTTTACAATAAGCCCACCAACGCCCAAGTTCTGTATAGAGGATTACTGCAGGTAATTTTGGACCCTGCTAAGTGAGGGTGGGGTCCTTATCTGAAGGCCTTCGAGTGCAAAAGTCCTTAACCTAAGAGGGTTTGCCAACTTTAGAAATCTGCTGAAGATCATATGTTGAAGGTCATATCACAGCAGAAGCTCAGCAAAGTGAGCATGGGAGAACACTATTTGCATAGGACAGCCCCTTTCTCAATCCTATTATTGTGCTGCAGTTGCCATGTAGCATCACTAGAGGGTAGCAGTATGAACATAAATCCACAGAGATGCTTTAAATCTGCTTGCTGAACTACCTCTTGCTCTTGTTGTTTTTTTAATGAGCATGTAGAGTGGAGGACCGGAATGACTGAGTGAATGAGTATTGAGGAATGATTGGCCTGTATTTGTAGTGAAGGAGGGGCGGGATTTGGAAGGAAAACTGCAAGATAAGAAGCATGGAAGAATATTCACCCCAAAATAAATAAACTTACACCATCTCAAAGCTTCCATGTGCGATATGATGCTTTTCAGGATGAAGGATTTACCATGTTTGGTGCATAAATGTGCACAATTGATGAGGCTTTTGCCCGAATATCAACAGCACACTCTTTAGAAGTATCCTTGCAGCCGAAATGTCAGGCACTCTTTTGGGGTTATGTGGCCTAGAAAAACCACCCAAAGAGACCTTATAACGTGTCCTGCAATGGGACAAGGAAATCATGGGGAGACCATCCCCCCAAGAATCCTAACACATGTTCCTTGTTTCCCCTCTCAATACCATAACTACAGTAGGCTTGTGCCAGGCATATTTTGGTTGGTACTAGAAACGTCCAGAAACCTGATCCCCAAGTCATGTCCTCCCCCATTTGCCTCAAATATGTTGGGGTAACATGCACCCAAGGGAGGGGTGCAATAAGCAAGAATGTGGGTAGCACCCCCAAAAAAGACAGACTGCATGAATCTGTGCCTCCTAGCAGCCCTTTCATAATGCACCCCAACATCCCTTCTGACACTGCTTCCCCACATTTGACTCCCCCCCCCACTCCCCCCCCCCCACAAGATAGGAGGGCGGGCATAAAAAAGATGGCGTCCACCACCAAAACCCCCATCCTTTGTAATCACCCCATTTGTGTGCTCCGGGGTGGGCTCTGCCTGTTTGCCAGCATTGGCTCTGGTCCACTATGCTCCCCATCAGCACCCCCTCCTTCTCTCTGGCCTAGATCCCTCCTGCACCTCTCACCCCATCCTCCTCACTCAGCCTGCCCTTCTGGACTCCTCTAGGCTCTGCCTCCTTCCCCCCTCTCAGCCTGCCCTTCTTCCTGTGCCCCCCTTCTCCTCGAAGTCCTGTCCTCTCTACCTCCTCCCCCTCTCTGAGCCTGTTCTTCTCCTAGGCTCTACCTACTACCCCTATCTCAACCTTGCCTTCTTGCTTTGCCCCCACCTTCAGCTCCTCCCCCTCTATCTGCACCTCTCTCACTCTGCCCTTCTTGCTCACCCCACCTCTGTGCTTCCTCTATTCGCGCCATCTGCCGCAGCCTTGCCCTCTCTGCGCACACTCAGCGCCCACTCTGCAATCCACCATCCAGGCACAACTCCAGCCATGCTCTATACAGACAGACAGACAGAGTACTTACCAATTGATCAGCCATCTCCAACTTACCTCTGCTTTGTTGACATCAATCAGCTGGTGCCGAGCCCGGGATTCGAACCGTGGTTGTCTGGATGGAAGGCAGGAACTTACCCACTGGACCACACTGGATTCCATATCAGTACCTTGTCAAATCATACCTATATCATGGCTATGAAGTGTCCTGTGTAGTGTAAGCCATAAGCAATGACACTGCGGCCTTTATGTTGGTGATAGGGTCTCCTGCACAGCTAAAATCCATCCAGGAGCTATAGCTCAGTGGCAAGGTCAAGTACCTTTGGTGCAGCAGGTTACCTGTGAACAGGGGTTCTAATCCCGCCAATGCCATTAAAATATCTTTTTTTATAAAAAAATGCAGCTTTTGATTTTTTTTATTTAGAAATATAATTTTGACTTAAAAAAATACAGGAACCATTTAAATATTTTTTTGGAATGACTGGCCCAAATTGACAACTTATGGCCCCCTCTACCAGCCCCTGCCTCCTAGTGCTGAAGTAGGTAAAATAGGAGCAAAGCCTTATCTTCATTTGTCAATGAATTCGTTTTTTATGCATGATGCACAGCAGCATTAGAGCGGCTGACGTGGCTTGGTATAGCATGGCCTTGACTGGACTGGACTGGCATGGCATGGCATGGCATGGCATGCTGTGCCGTGGCTCCGGGACTGGGATTTTAAACATCCCAGTCTTAGTCTGCAGCCTTTACAATAAGCCCGAAAACGCCCACCAACGCCCAAGTTCTGTATAGAGGATTACTGCAGGTAATTTTGGACCCTGCTAAGTGAGGGTGGGGTCCTTATCTGAAGGCCTTCGAGTGCAAAAGTCCTTAACCTAAGAGGGTTTGCCAACTTTTGAAATCTGCTGAAGATCATATGTTGAAGGTCATATCACAGCAGAAGCTCAGCAAAGTGAGCATGGGAGAACACTATTTGCATAGGACAGCCCCTTTCTCAATCCTATTATTGTGCTGCAGTTGCCATGTAGCATCACTAGAGGGTAGCAGTATGAACATAAATCCACAGAGATGCTTTAAATCTGCTTGCTGAACTACCTCTTGCTCTTGTTGTTTTTTTAATGAGCATGTAGAGTGGAGGACCGGAATGACTGAGTGAATGAGTATTGAGGAATGATTGGCCTGTATTTGTAGTGAAGGAGGGGCGGGATTTGGAGGGAAAACTGCAAGATAAGAAGCATGGAAGAATATTCACCCCAAAATAAATAAACTTACACCATCTCAAAGCTTCCATGTGCGATATGATGCTTTTCAGGATGAAGGATTTACCATGTTTGGTACATAAATGTGCACAGTTGATGAGGCTTTTGCCCGAATATCAACAGCACACTCTTTAGAAGTATCCTTGCAGCCGAAATGTCAGGCACTGTTTTGGGGTTATGTGGCCTAGAAAAACCACCCAAAGAGACCTTATAACGTGTCCTGCAATGGGACAAGGAAATCATGGGGAGACCATCCTCCCAAGAATCCTAACACATGTTCCTTGTTTCCCCTCTCAATACCATAACTACAGTAGGCTTGTGCCAGGCATATTTTGGTTGGTACTAGAAACGTCCAGAAACCTGATCCCCAAGTCATGTCCTCCCCCATTTGCCTCAAATATGTTGGGGTAACATGCACCCAAGGGAGGGGTGCAATAAGCAAGAATGTGGGTAGCACCCCCAAAAAAGACAGACTGCATGAATCTGTGCCTCCTAGCAGCCCTTTCATAATGCACCCCAACATCCCTTCTGACACTGCTTCCCCACATTTGACTCCCCCCCCCCACTCCCCCCCCCACAAGATAGGAGGGCGGGCATAAAAAAGATGGCGTCCACCACCAAAACCCCCATCCTTTGTAATCACCCCATTTGTGTGCTCCGGGGTGGGCTCTGCCTGCATTGGCTCTGGTCCACTATGCTCCCCATCAGCACCCCCTCCTTCTCTCTGGCCTAGATCCCTCCTGCACCTCTCACCCCATCCTCCTCACTCAGCCTGCCCTTCTGGACCCCTCTAGGCTCTGCCTCCTTCCCCCCTCTCAGCCTGCCCTTCTTCCTGTGCCCCCCTTCTCCTCGAAGTCCTGTCCTCTCTACCTCCTCCCCCTCTCTGAGCCTGTCCTTCTCCTAGGCTCTACCTACTACCCCTATCTCAACCTTGCCTTCTTGCTTTGCCCCCACCTTCAGCTCCTCCCCCTCATCCTGGCCTTCTTGCTTTGCCCCCACCTTCAGCTCCTCCCCCTCTATCTGCACCTCTCTCACTCTGCCCTTCTTGCTCACCCCACCTCTGTGCTTCCTCTATTCGCGCCATCTGCCGCAGCCTTGCCCTCTCTGCGCACACTCACACTTAGCGCCCACTCTGCAATCCACCATCCAGGCACAACTCCAGCCATGCTCTCTACAGACAGACAGACAGAGTACTTACCAATTGATCAGCCATCTCCAACTTTCCTCTGCTTTGTTGACATCAATCAGCTGGTGCCGAACCCGGGATTCGAACCGTGGTTGTCTGGATGGAAGGCAGGAACTTACCCACTGGACCACACTGGATTCCATATCAGTACCTTGTCAAATCATACCTATATCATGGCTATGAAGTGTCCTGTGTAGTGTAAGCCATAAGCAATGACACTGCGGCCTTTATGTTGGTGATAGGGTCTCCTGCACAGCTAAAACCCATCCAGGAGCTATAGCTCAGTGGCAAGGTCAAGTACCTTTGGTGCAGCAGGTTACCTGTGAACAGGGGCTCGAATCCCGCCAATGCCATTAAAGTATCTTTTTTTATAAAAAAATGCAGCTTTTGATTTTTTTTATTTAGAAATATAATTTTGACTTAAAAAAATACAGGAACCATTTAAATATTTTTTTGGAATGACTGGCCCAAATTGACAACTTATGGCCCCCTCTACCAGCCCCCTGCCTCCTAGTGCTGAAGTAGGTAAAATAGGAGCAAAGCCTTATCTTCATTTGTCAATGAATTCGTTTTTTATGCATGATGCACAGCATTAGAGCGGCTGACGTGGCTTGGTATAGCATGGCCTTGACTGGACTGGACTAGACTGGACTGGCATGGCATGGCATGGCATGGCATGGCATAGACCTGCATGGCATGGCATGCTGTGCCGTGGCTCCGGGACTGGGATTTTAAACATCCCAGTCTTAGTCTGCAGCCTTTACAATAAGCCCACCAACGCCCACCAACGCCCAAGTTCTGTATAGAGGATTACTGCAGGTAATTTTGGACCTTGCTAAGTGAGGGTGGGGTCCTTATCTGAAGGCCTTCGAGTGCAAAAGTCCTTAACCTAAGAGGGTTTGCCAACTTTAGAAATCTGCTGAAGATCATATGTTGAAGGTCATATCACAGCAGAAGCTCAGCAAAGTGAGCATGGGAGAACACTATTTGCATAGGACAGCCCCTTTCTCAATCCTATTATTGTGCTGCAGTTGCCATGTAGCATCACTAGAGGGTAGCAGTATGAACATAAATCCACAGAGATGCTTTAAATCTGCTTGCTGAACTACCTCTTGCTCTTGTTGTTTTTTTAATGAGCATGTAGAGTGGAGGACCGGAATGACTGAGTGAATGAGTATTGAGGAATGATTGGCCTGTATTTGTAGTGAAGGAGGGGCGGGATTTGGAAGGAAAACTGCAAGATAAGAAGCATGGAAGAATATTCACCCCAAAATAAATAAACTTACACCATCTCAAAGCTTCCATGTGCGATATGATGCTTTTCAGGATGAAGGATTTACCATGTTTGGTGCATAAATGTGCACAGTTGATGAGGCTTTTGCCCGAATATCAACAGCACACTCTTTAGAAGTATCCTTGCAGCCGAAATGTCAGGCACTCTTTTGGGGTTATGTGGCCTAGAAAAACCACCCAAAGAGACCTTATAACGTGTCCTGCAATGGGACAAGGAAATCATGGGGAGACCATCCCCCCAAGAATCCTAACACATGTTCCTTGTTTCCCCTCTCAATACCATAACTACAGTAGGCTTGTGCCAGGCATATTTTGGTTGGTACTAGAAACGTCCAGAAACCTGATCCCCAAGTCATGTCCTCCCCCATTTGCCTCAAATATGTTGGGGTAACATGCACCCAAGGGAGGGGTGCAATAAGCAAGAATGTGGGTAGCACCCCCAAAAAAGACAGACTGCATGAATCTGTGCCTCCTAGCAGCCCTTTCATAATGCACCCCAACATCCCTTCTGACACTGCTTCCCCACATTTGACTCCCCCCCCCCACTCCCCCACAAGATAGGAGGGCGGGCATAAAAAAGATGGCGTCCACCACCAAAACCCCCATCCTTTGTAATCACCCCATTTGTGTGCTCCGGGGTGGGCTCTGCCTGTTTGCCAGCATTGGCTCTGGTCCACTATGCTCCCCATCAGCACCCCCTCCTTCTCTCTGGCCTAGATCCCTCCTGCACCTCTCACCCCATCCTCCTCACTCAGCCTGCCCTTCTGGACCCCTCTAGGCTCTGCCTCCTTCCCCCCTCTCAGCCTGCCCTTCTTCCTGTGCCCCCCTTCTCCTCGAAGTCCTGTCCTCTCTACCTCCTCCCCCTCTCTGAGCCTGTCCTTCTCCTAGGCTCTACCTACTACCCCTATCTCAACCTTGCCTTCTTGCTTTGCCCCCACCTTCAGCTCCTCCCCCTCAACCTGGCCTTCTTGCTTTTCCCCCACCTTCAGCTCCTCCCCCTCTATCTGCACATCTCTCACTCTGCCCTTCTTGCCCACCCCACCTCTGTGCTTCCTCTATTCCCGCCATCTGCCGCAGCCTTGCCCTATCTGCGCACACTCACACTTAGCGCCCACTCTGCAATCCACCATCCAGGCACAACTCCAGCCATGCTCTATACAGACAGACAGACAGAGTACTTACCAATTGATCAGCCATCTCCAACTTACCTCTGCTTTGTTGACATCAATCAGCTGGTGCCGAGCCCGGGATTCGAACCCTGGTTGTCTGGATGGAAGGCAGGAACTTACCCACTGGACCACACTGGATTCCATATCAGTACCTTGTCAAATCATACCTATATCATGGCTATGAAGTGTCCTGTGTAGTGTAAGCCATAAGCAATGACACTGCGGCCTTTATGTTGGTGATAGGGTCTCCTGCACAGCCAAAACCCATCCAGGAGCTATAGCTCAGTGGCAAGGTCAAGTACCTTTGGTGCAGCAGGTTACCTGTGAACAGGGGTTCGAATCCAGCCAATGCCATTAAAGTATCTTTTTTTATAAAAAAATGCAGCTTTTGATTTTTTTTATTTAGAAATATAATTTTGACTTAAAAAAATACAGGAACCATTTAAATATTTTTTTGGAATGACTGGCCCAAATTGACAACTTATGGCCCCCTCTACCAGCCCCTGCCTCCTAGTGCTGAAGTAGGTAAAATAGGAGCAAAGCCTTATCTTCATTTGTCAATGAATTCGTTTTTTATGCATGATGCACAGCATTAGAGCGGCTGACGTGGCTTGGTATAGCATGGCCTTGACTGGACTGGACTGGCATGGCATGGCATGGCATGGCATGGCATGGCATGGCATGGCATAGACCTGCATGGCATGGCATGCTGTGCCGTGGCTCCGGGACTGGGATTTTAAACATACCAGTCTTAGTCTGCAGCCTTTACAATAAGCCCACAAACGCCCACCAACGCCCAAGTTCTGTATAGAGGATTACTGCAGGTAATTTTGGACCCTGCTAAGTGAGGGTGGGGTCCTTATCTGAAGGCCTTCGAGTGCAAAAGTCCTTAACCTAAGAGGGTTTGCCAACTTTAGAAATCTGCTGAAGATCATATGTTGAAGGTCATATCACAGCAGAAGCTCAGCAAAGTGAGCATGGGAGAACACTATTTGCATAGGACAGCCCCTTTCTCAATCCTATTATTGTGCTGCAGTTGCCATGTAGCATCACTAGAGGGTAGCAGTATGAACATAAATCCACAGAGATGCTTTAAATCTGCTTGCTGAACTACCTCTTGCTCTTGTTGTTTTTTTAATGAGCATGTAGAGTGGAGGACCGGAATGACTGAGTGAATGAGTATTGAGGAATGATTGGCCTGTATTTGTAGTGAAGGAGGGGCGGGATTTGGAAGGAAAACTGCAAGATAAGAAGCATGGAAGAATATTCACCCCAAAATAAATAAACTTACACCATCTCAAAGCTTCCATGTGCGATATGATGCTTTTCAGGATGAAGGATTTACCATGTTTGGTGCATAAATGTGCACAATTGATGAGGCTTTTGCCCGAATATCAACAGCACACTCTTTAGAAGTATCCTTGCAGCCGAAATGTCAGGCACTCTTTTGGGGTTATGTGGCCTAGAAAAACCACCCAAAGAGACCTTATAACGTGTCCTGCAATGGGACAAGGAAATCATGGGGAGACCATCCCCCCAAGAATCCTAACACATGTTCCTTGTTTCCCCTCTCAATACCATAACTACAGTAGGCTTGTGCCAGGCATATTTTGGTTGGTACTAGAAACGTCCAGAAACCTGATCCCCAAGTCATGTCCTCCCCCATTTGCCTCAAATATGTTGGGGTAACATGCACCCAAGGGAGGGGTGCAATAAGCAAGAATGTGGGTAGCACCCCCAAAAAAGACAGACTGCATGAATCTGTGCCTCCTAGCAGCCCTTTCATAATGCACCCCAACATCCCTTCTGACACTGCTTCCCCACATTTGACTCCCCCCCCCCACTTCCCCCCCCCACAAGATAGGAGGGCGGGCATAAAAAAGATGGCGTCCACCACCAAAACCCCCATCCTTTGTAATCACCCCATTTGTGTGCTCCGGGGTGGGCTCTGCCTGTTTGCCAGCATTGGCTCTGGTCCACTATGCTCCCCATCAGCACCCCCTCCTTCTCTCTGGCCTAGATCCCTCCTGCACCTCTCACCCCATCCTCCTCACTCAGCCTGCCCTTCTGGACCCCTCTAGGCTCTGCCTCCTTCCCCCCTCTCAGCCTGCCCTTCTTCCTGTGCCCCCCTTCTCCTCGAAGCCCTGTCCTCTCTACCTCCTCCCCCTCTCTGAGCCTGTCCTTCTCCTAGGCTCTACCTACTACCCCTATCTCAACCTTGCCTTCTTGCTTTGCCCCCACCTTCAGCTCCTCCCCCTCTATCTGCACCTCTCTCACTCTGCCCTTCTTGCTCACCCCACCTCTGTGCTTCCTCTATTCGCGCCATCTGCCGCAGCCTTGCCCTCTCTGCGCACACTCACACTTAGCGCCCACTCTGCAATCCACCATCCAGGCACAACTCCAGCCATGCTCTCTACAGACAGACAGACAGAGTACTTACCAATTGATCAGCCATCTCCAACTTACCTCTGCTTTGTTGACATCAATCAGCTGGTGCCGAGCCCGGGATTCGAACCGTGGTTGTCTGGATGGAAGGCAGGAACTTACCCACTGGACCACACTGGATTCCATATCAGTACCTTGTCAAATCATACCTATATCATGGCTATGAAGTGTCCTGTGTAGTGTAAGCCATAAGCAATGACACTGCGGCCTTTATGTTGGTGATAGGGTCTCCTGCACAGCTAAAATCCATCCAGGAGCTATAGCTCAGTGGCAAGGTCAAGTACCTTTGGTGCAGCAGGTTACCTGTGAACAGGGGTTCGAATCCCGCCAATGCCATTAAAGTATCTTTTTTTATAAAAAAATGCAGCTTTTGATTTTTTTTATTTAGAAATATAATTTTGACTTAAAAAAATACAGGAACCATTTAAATATTTTTTTGGAATGACTGGCCCAAATTGACAACTTATGGCCCCCTCTACCAGCCCCTGCCTCCTAGTGCTGAAGTAGGTAAAATAGGAGCAAAGCCTTATCTTCATTTGTCAATGAATTCGTTTTTTATGCATGATGCACAGCATTAGAGCGGCTGACGTGGCTTGGTATAGCATGGCCTTGACTGGACTGGACTGGACTGGCATGGCATGGCATGGCATGGCATGGCATGGCATGGCATGCTGTGCCGTGGCTCCGGGACTGGGATTTTAAACATCCCAGTCTTAGTCTGCAGCCTTTACAATAAGCCCACCAACGCCCAAGTTCTGTATAGAGGATTACTGCAGGTAATTTTGGACCCTGCTAAGTGAGGGTGGGGTCCTTATCTGAAGGCCTTCGAGTGCAAAAGTCCTTAACCTAAGAGGGTTTGCCAACTTTAGAAATCTGCTGAAGATCATATGTTGAAGGTCATATCACAGCAGAAGCTCAGCAAAGTGAGCATGGGAGAACACTATTTGCATAGGACAGCCCCTTTCTCAATCCTATTATTGTGCTGCAGTTGCCATGTAGCATCACTAGAGGGTAGCAGTATGAACATAAATCCACAGAGATGCTTTAAATCTGCTTGCTGAACTACCTCTTGCTCTTGTTGTTTTTTTAATGAGCATGTAGAGTGGAGGACCGGAATGACTGAGTGAATGAGTATTGAGGAATGATTGGCCTGTATTTGTAGTGAAGGAGGGGCGGGATTTGGAAGGAAAACTGCAAGATAAGAAGCATGGAAGAATATTCACCCCAAAATAAATAAACTTACACCATCTCAAAGCTTCCATGTGCGATATGATGCTTTTCAGGATGAAGGATTTACCATGTTTGGTGCATAAATGTGCACAATTGATGAGGCTTTTGCCCGAATATCAACAGCACACTCTTTAGAAGTATCCTTGCAGCCGAAATGTCAGGCACTCTTTTGGGGTTATGTGGCCTAGAAAAACCACCCAAAGAGACCTTATAACGTGTCCTGCAATGGGACAAGGAAATCATGGGGAGACCATCCCCCCAAGAATCCTAACACATGTTCCTTGTTTCCCCTCTCAATACCATAACTACAGTAGGCTTGTGCCAGGCATATTTTGGTTGGTACTAGAAACGTCCAGAAACCTGATCCCCAAGTCATGTCCTCCCCCATTTGCCTCAAATATGTTGGGGTAACATGCACCCAAGGGAGGGGTGCAATAAGCAAGAATGTGGGTAGCACCCCCAAAAAAGACAGACTGCATGAATCTGTGCCTCCTAGCAGCCCTTTCATAATGCACCCCAACATCCCTTCTGACACTGCTTCCCCACATTTGACTCCCCCCCCCACTCCCCCCCCCCACAAGATAGGAGGGCGGGCATAAAAAAGATGGCGTCCACCACCAAAACCCCCATCCTTTGTAATCACCCCATTTGTGTGCTCCGGGGTGGGCTCTGCCTGTTTGCCAGCATTGGCTCTGGTCCACTATGCTCCCCATCAGCACCCCCTCCTTCTCTCTGGCCTAGATCCCTCCTGCACCTCTCACCCCATCCTCCTCACTCAGCCTGCCCTTCTGGACTCCTCTAGGCTCTGCCTCCTTCCCCCCTCTCAGCCTGCCCTTCTTCCTGTGCCCCCCTTCTCCTCGAAGTCCTGTCCTCTCTACCTCCTCCCCCTCTCTGAGCCTGTTCTTCTCCTAGGCTCTACCTACTACCCCTATCTCAACCTTGCCTTCTTGCTTTGCCCCCACCTTCAGCTCCTCCCCCTCTATCTGCACCTCTCTCACTCTGCCCTTCTTGCTCACCCCACCTCTGTGCTTCCTCTATTCGCGCCATCTGCCGCAGCCTTGCCCTCTCTGCGCACACTCAGCGCCCACTCTGCAATCCACCATCCAGGCACAACTCCAGCCATGCTCTATACAGACAGACAGACAGAGTACTTACCAATTGATCAGCCATCTCCAACTTACCTCTGCTTTGTTGACATCAATCAGCTGGTGCCGAGCCCGGGATTCGAACCGTGGTTGTCTGGATGGAAGGCAGGAACTTACCCACTGGACCACACTGGATTCCATATCAGTACCTTGTCAAATCATACCTATATCATGGCTATGAAGTGTCCTGTGTAGTGTAAGCCATAAGCAATGACACTGCGGCCTTTATGTTGGTGATAGGGTCTCCTGCACAGCTAAAATCCATCCAGGAGCTATAGCTCAGTGGCAAGGTCAAGTACCTTTGGTGCAGCAGGTTACCTGTGAACAGGGGTTCTAATCCCGCCAATGCCATTAAAATATCTTTTTTTATAAAAAAATGCAGCTTTTGATTTTTTTTATTTAGAAATATAATTTTGACTTAAAAAAATACAGGAACCATTTAAATATTTTTTTGGAATGACTGGCCCAAATTGACAACTTATGGCCCCCTCTACCAGCCCCTGCCTCCTAGTGCTGAAGTAGGTAAAATAGGAGCAAAGCCTTATCTTCATTTGTCAATGAATTCGTTTTTTATGCATGATGCACAGCAGCATTAGAGCGGCTGACGTGGCTTGGTATAGCATGGCCTTGACTGGACTGGACTGGCATGGCATGGCATGGCATGGCATGCTGTGCCGTGGCTCCGGGACTGGGATTTTAAACATCCCAGTCTTAGTCTGCAGCCTTTACAATAAGCCCGAAAACGCCCACCAACGCCCAAGTTCTGTATAGAGGATTACTGCAGGTAATTTTGGACCCTGCTAAGTGAGGGTGGGGTCCTTATCTGAAGGCCTTCGAGTGCAAAAGTCCTTAACCTAAGAGGGTTTGCCAACTTTTGAAATCTGCTGAAGATCATATGTTGAAGGTCATATCACAGCAGAAGCTCAGCAAAGTGAGCATGGGAGAACACTATTTGCATAGGACAGCCCCTTTCTCAATCCTATTATTGTGCTGCAGTTGCCATGTAGCATCACTAGAGGGTAGCAGTATGAACATAAATCCACAGAGATGCTTTAAATCTGCTTGCTGAACTACCTCTTGCTCTTGTTGTTTTTTTAATGAGCATGTAGAGTGGAGGACCGGAATGACTGAGTGAATGAGTATTGAGGAATGATTGGCCTGTATTTGTAGTGAAGGAGGGGCGGGATTTGGAGGGAAAACTGCAAGATAAGAAGCATGGAAGAATATTCACCCCAAAATAAATAAACTTACACCATCTCAAAGCTTCCATGTGCGATATGATGCTTTTCAGGATGAAGGATTTACCATGTTTGGTACATAAATGTGCACAGTTGATGAGGCTTTTGCCCGAATATCAACAGCACACTCTTTAGAAGTATCCTTGCAGCCGAAATGTCAGGCACTGTTTTGGGGTTATGTGGCCTAGAAAAACCACCCAAAGAGACCTTATAACGTGTCCTGCAATGGGACAAGGAAATCATGGGGAGACCATCCTCCCAAGAATCCTAACACATGTTCCTTGTTTCCCCTCTCAATACCATAACTACAGTAGGCTTGTGCCAGGCATATTTTGGTTGGTACTAGAAACGTCCAGAAACCTGATCCCCAAGTCATGTCCTCCCCCATTTGCCTCAAATATGTTGGGGTAACATGCACCCAAGGGAGGGGTGCAATAAGCAAGAATGTGGGTAGCACCCCCAAAAAAGACAGACTGCATGAATCTGTGCCTCCTAGCAGCCCTTTCATAATGCACCCCAACATCCCTTCTGACACTGCTTCCCCACATTTGACTCCCCCCCCCCACTCCCCCCCCCACAAGATAGGAGGGCGGGCATAAAAAAGATGGCGTCCACCACCAAAACCCCCATCCTTTGTAATCACCCCATTTGTGTGCTCCGGGGTGGGCTCTGCCTGCATTGGCTCTGGTCCACTATGCTCCCCATCAGCACCCCCTCCTTCTCTCTGGCCTAGATCCCTCCTGCACCTCTCACCCCATCCTCCTCACTCAGCCTGCCCTTCTGGACCCCTCTAGGCTCTGCCTCCTTCCCCCCTCTCAGCCTGCCCTTCTTCCTGTGCCCCCCTTCTCCTCGAAGTCCTGTCCTCTCTACCTCCTCCCCCTCTCTGAGCCTGTCCTTCTCCTAGGCTCTACCTACTACCCCTATCTCAACCTTGCCTTCTTGCTTTGCCCCCACCTTCAGCTCCTCCCCCTCATCCTGGCCTTCTTGCTTTGCCCCCACCTTCAGCTCCTCCCCCTCTATCTGCACCTCTCTCACTCTGCCCTTCTTGCTCACCCCACCTCTGTGCTTCCTCTATTCGCGCCATCTGCCGCAGCCTTGCCCTCTCTGCGCACACTCACACTTAGCGCCCACTCTGCAATCCACCATCCAGGCACAACTCCAGCCATGCTCTCTACAGACAGACAGACAGAGTACTTACCAATTGATCAGCCATCTCCAACTTTCCTCTGCTTTGTTGACATCAATCAGCTGGTGCCGAGCCCGGGATTCGAACCGTGGTTGTCTGGATGGAAGGCAGGAACTTACCCACTGGACCACACTGGATTCCATATCAGTACCTTGTCAAATCATACCTATATCATGGCTATGAAGTGTCCTGTGTAGTGTAAGCCATAAGCAATGACACTGCGGCCTTTATGTTGGTGATAGGGTCTCCTGCACAGCTAAAACCCATCCAGGAGCTATAGCTCAGTGGCAAGGTCAAGTACCTTTGGTGCAGCAGGTTACCTGTGAACAGGGGTTCGAATCCCGCCAATGCCATTAAAGTATCTTTTTTTATAAAAAAATGCAGCTTTTGATTTTTTTTATTTAGAAATATAATTTTGACTTAAAAAAATACAGGAACCATTTAAATATTTTTTTGGAATGACTGGCCCAAATTGACAACTTATGGCCCCCTCTACCAGCCCCTGCCTCCTAGTGCTGAAGTAAGTAAAATAGGAGCAAAGCCTTATCTTCATTTGTCAATGAATTCGTGTTTTTATGCATGATGCACAGCATTAGAGCGGCTGACGTGGCTTGGTATAGCATGGCCTTGACTGCACTGGACTGGACTGGCATGGCATGGCATGGCATGGCATGGCATGGCATGGCATAGACCTGCATGGCATGGCATGCTGTGCCGTGGCTTCGGGACTGGGATTTTAAACATCCCAGTCTTAGTCTGCAGCCTTTACAATAAGCCCACAAACGCCCACCAACGCCCAAGTTCTGTATAGAGGATTACTGCAGGTAATTTTGGACCCTGCTAAGTGAGGGTGGGGTCCTTATCTGAAGGCCTTCGAGTGCAAAAGTCCTTAACCTAAGAGGGTTTGCCAACTTTAGAAATCTGCTGAAGATCATATGTTGAAGGTCATATCACAGCAGAAGCTCAGCAAAGTGAGCATGGGAGAACACTATTTGCATAGGACAGCCCCTTTCTCAATCCTATTATTGTGCTGCAGTTGCCATGTAGCATCACTAGAGGGTAGCAGTATGAACATAAATCCACAGAGATGCTTTAAATCTGCTTGCTGAACTACCTCTTGCTCTTGTTGTTTTTTTAATGAGCATGTAGAGTGGAGGACCGGAATGACTGAGTGAATGAGTATTGAGGAATGATTGGCCTGTATTTGTAGTGAAGGAGGGGCGGGATTTGGAAGGAAAACTGCAAGATAAGAAGCATGGAAGAATATTCACCCCAAAATAAATAAACTTACACCATCTCAAAGCTTCCATGTGCGATATGATGCTTTTCAGGATGAAGGATTTACCATGTTTGGTGCATAAATGTGCACAGTTGATGAGGCTTTTGCCCGAATATCAACAGCACACTCTTTAGAAGTATCCTTGCAGCCGAAATGTCAGGCACTCTTTTGGGGTTATGTGGCCTAGAAAAACCACCCAAAGAGACCTTATAACGTGTCCTGCAATGGGACAAGGAAATCATGGGGAGACCATCCCCCCAAGAATCCTAACACATGTTCCTTGTTTCCCCTCTCAATACCATAACTACAGTAGGCTTGTGCCAGGCATATTTTGGTTGGTACTAGAAACGTCCAGAAACCTGATCCCCAAGTCATGTCCTCCCCCATTTGCCTCAAATATGTTGGGGTAACATGCACCCAAGGGAGGGGTGCAATAAGCAAGAATGTGGGTAGCACCCCCAAAAAAGACAGACTGCATGAATCTGTGCCTCCTAGCAGCCCTTTCATAATGCACCCCAACATCCCTTCTGACACTGCTTCCCCACATTTGACTCCCCCCCCCCCCCCCCACTCCCCCCCCCCACAAGATAGGAGGGCGGGCATAAAAAAGATGGCGTCCACCACCAAAACCCCCATCCTTTGTAATCACCCCATTTGTGTGCTCCGCCTGTTTGCCAGCATTGGCTCTGGTCCACTATGCTCCCCATCAGCACCCCCTCCTTCTCTCTGGCCTAGATCCCTCCTGCACCTCTCACCCCATCCTCCTCACTCAGCCTGCCCTTCTGGACCCCTCTAGGCTCTGCTTCCTTCCCCCCTCTCAGCCTGCCCTTCTTCCTGTGCCCCCCTTCTCCTCGAAGTCCTGTCCTCTCTACCTCCTCCCCCTCTCTGAGCCTGTCCTTCTCCTAGGCTCTACCTACTACCCCTATCTCAACCTTGCCTTCTTGCTTTGCCCCCACCTTCAGCTCCTCCCCCTCAACCTGGCCTTCTTGCTTTGCCCCCACCTTCAGCTCCTCTCTATCTGCACCTCTCTCACTCTGCCCTTCTTGCTCACCCCACCTCTGTGCTTCCTCTATTCCCGCCATCTGCCGCAGCCTTGCCCTCTCTGCGCACACTCACACTTAGCGCCCACTCTGCAATCCACCATCCAGGCACAACTCCAGCCATGCTCTATACAGACAGACAGACAGAGTACTTACCAATTGATCAGCCATCTCCAACTTACCTCTGCTTTGTTGACATCAATCAGCTGGTGCCGAGCCCGGGATTCGAACCGTGGTTGTCTGGATGGAAGGCAGGAACTTACCCACTGGACCACACTGGATTCCATATCAGTACCTTGTCAAATCTTACCTATATCATGGCTATGAAGTGTCCTGTGTAGTGTAAGCCATAAGCAATGACACTGCGGCCGTTATGTTGGTGATAGGGTCTCCTGCACAGTTAAAACCAATCCAGGAGCTATAGCTCAGAGGCAAGGTCAAGTACCTTTGGTGCAGCAGGTTACCGGTGAACAGGGGTTCGAATCCCGCCAACGCCATTAAAATATCTTTTTTTATAAAAAAAATGCAGCTTTTGATTTTTTTTATTTAGAAATATAATTTTGACTTAAAAAAATACAGGAACCATTTAAATATGTTTTTGGAATGACTGGCCCAAATTGACAACTTATGGCCCCCTCTACCACCCCTTGCCTCCTAGTGCTGAAGTAGGTAAAATAGGAGCAAAGCCTTATCTTCATTTGTCAATGAATTCGTTTTTTATGCATGATGCACAGCATTAGAGCGGCTGACGTGGCTTGGTATAGCATGGCCTTGACTGGACTGGACTGGACTGGACTGGACTGGACTGGACTGGCATGGCATGGCATAGCATAGCATAGCATAGCATAGCATAGCATAGCATGGCATGCTGTGCCGTGGCTCCGGGACTGGGTTTTTAAACATCCCAGTCTTAGTCTGCAGCCTTTACAATAAGCCCACAAACGACCACAAACGCCCAAGTTCTGTATAGAGGATTACTGCAGATAATTTTGGACCCTGCTAAGTGAGGGTGGGGTCCTTATCTGAAGGCCTTCGAGTGCAAAAGTCCTTAACCTAAGAGGGTTTGCCAACTTTAGAAATCTGCTGAAGATCATATGTTGAATGTCATATCACAGCAGAAGCTCAGCAAAGTGAGCATGGGAGAACACTATTTGCATAGGACAGCCCCTTTCTCAATCCTATTATTGTGCTGCAGTTGCCATGTAGCATCACTAGAGGGTAGCAGTATGAACATAAATCCACAGAGATGCTTTAAATCTGCTTGCTGAACTACCTCTTGCTCTTGTTGTTTTTTTAATGAGCATGTAGAGTGGAGGACCGGAATGACTGAGTGAATGAGTATTGAGGAATGATTGGCCTGTATTTGTAGTGAAGGAGGGGCGGGATTTGGAAGGAAAACTGCAAGATAAGAAGCATGGAAGAATATTCACCCCAAAATAAATAAACTTACACCATCTCAAAGCTTCCATGTGCGATATGATGCTTTTCAGGATGAAGGATTTACCATGTTTGGTACATAAATGTGCACAGTTGATGAGGCTTTTGCCCGAATATCAACAGCACACTCTTTAGAAGTATCCTTGCAGCCGAAATGTCAGGCACTCTTTTGGGGTTATGTGGCCTAGAAAAACCACCCAAAGAGACCTTATAACGTGTCCTGCAATGGGACAAGGAAATCATGGGGAGACCATCCCCCCAAGAATCCTAACACATGTTCCTTGTTTCCCCTCTCAATACCATAACTACAGTAGGCTTGTGCCAGGCATATTTTGGTTGGTACTAGAAACGTCCAGAAACCTGATCCCCAAGTCATGTCCTCCCCCATTTGCCTCAAATATGTTGGGGTAACATGCACCCAAGGGAGGGGTGCAATAAGCAAGAATGTGGGTAGCACCCCCAAAAAAGACAGACTGCATGAATCTGTGCCTCCTAGCAGCCCTTTCATAATGCACCCCAACATCCCTTCTGACACTGCTTCCCCACATTTGACTCCCCCCCCCCCACTCCCCCCCCCCCACAAGATAGGAGGGCGGGCATAAAAAAGATGGCGTCCACCACCAAAACCCCCATCCTTTGTAATCACCCCATTTGTGGGCTCCGGGGTGAGCTCTGCCTGTTTGCCAGCATTGGCTCTGGTCCACTATGCTCCCCATCAGCACCCCCTCCTTCTCTCTGGCCTAGATCCCTCCTGCACCTCTCACCCCATCCTCCTCACTCAGCCTGCCCTTCTGGACCCCTCTAGGCTCTGCCTCCTTCCCCCCTCTCAGCCTGCCCTTCTTCCTGTGCCCCCCTTCTCCTCGAAGTCCTGTCCTCTCTACCTCCTCCCCGAGCCTGTCCTTCTCCTAGGCTCTACCTACTACCACTATCTCAACCTTGCCTTCTTGCTTTGCCCCCACCTTCAGCTCCTCCCCCTCATCCTGGCCTTCTTGCTTTGCCCCCACCTTCAGCTCCTCCCCCTCTATATGCACCTCTCTCACTCTGCCCTTCTTGCTCACCAAACCTCTGTGCTTCCTCTATTCGCGCCATCTGCCGCAGCCTTGCCCTCTCTGCGCACACTCACACTTAGCGCCCACTCTGCAATCCACCATCCAGGCACAACTCCAGCCATGCTCTCTACAGACAGACAGACAGAGTACTTACCAATTGATCAGCCATCTCCAACTTACCTCTGCTTTGTTGACATCAATCAGCTGGTGCCGAGCCCGGGATTCGAACCGTGGTTGTCTGGATGGAAGGCAGGAACTTACCCACTGGACCACACTGGATTCCATATCACTAGCTTGTCAAATCATACCTATATCATGGCTATGAAGTGTCCTGTGTAGTGTAAGCCATAAGCAATGACACTGCGGCCTTTATGTTGGTGATAGGGTCTCCTGCACAGCTAAAACCCATCCAGGAGCTATAGCTCAGTGGCAAGGTCAAGTACCTTTGGTGCAGCAGGTTACCTGTGAACAGGGGCTCGAATCCCGCCAATGCCATTAAAGTATCTTTTTTTATAAAAAAATGCAGCTTTTGATTTTTTTTATTTAGAAATATAATTTTGACTTAAAAAAATACAGGAACCATTTAAATATTTTTTTGGAATGACTGGCCCAAATTGACAACTTATGGCCCCCTCTACCAGCCCCCTGCCTCCTAGTGCTGAAGTAGGTAAAATAGGAGCAAAGCCTTATCTTCATTTTTCAATGAATTCGTTTTTTATGCATGATGCACAGCATTAGAGCGGCTGACGTGGCTTGGTATAGCATGGCCTTGACTGGACTGGACTGGACTGGCATGGCATGGCATGGCATGGCATGGCATAGACCTGCATGGCATGGCATGCTGTGCCGTGGCTCCGGGACTGGGATTTTAAACATCCCAGTCTTAGTCTGCAGCCTTTACAATAAGCCCACCAACGCCCACCAACGCCCAAGTTCTGTATAGAGGATTACTGCAGGTAATTTTGGACCTTGCTAAGTGAGGGTGGGGTCCTTATCTGAAGGCCTTCGAGTGCAAAAGTCCTTAACCTAAGAGGGTTTGCCAACTTTAGAAATCTGCTGAAGATCATATGTTGAAGGTCATATCACAGCAGAAGCTCAGCAAAGTGAGCATGGGAGAACACTATTTGCATAGGACAGCCCCTTTCTCAATCCTATTATTGTGCTGCAGTTGCCATGTAGCATCACTAGAGGGTAGCAGTATGAACATAAATCCACAGAGATGCTTTAAATCTGCTTGCTGAACTACCTCTTGCTCTTGTTGTTTTTTTAATGAGCATGTAGAGTGGAGGACCGGAATGACTGAGTGAATGAGTATTGAGGAATGATTGGCCTGTATTTGTAGTGAAGGAGGGGCGGGATTTGGAAGGAAAACTGCAAGATAAGAAGCATGGAAGAATATTCACCCCAAAATAAATAAACTTACACCATCTCAAAGCTTCCATGTGCGATATGATGCTTTTCAGGATGAAGGATTTACCATGTTTGGTGCATAAATGTGCACAGTTGATGAGGCTTTTGCCCGAATATCAACAGCACACTCTTTAGAAGTATCCTTGCAGCCGAAATGTCAGGCACTCTTTTGGGGTTATGTGGCCTAGAAAAACCACCCAAAGAGACCTTATAACGTGTCCTGCAATGGGACAAGGAAATCATGGGGAGACCATCCCCCCAAGAATCCTAACACATGTTCCTTGTTTCCCCTCTCAATACCATAACTACAGTAGGCTTGTGCCAGGCATATTTTGGTTGGTACTAGAAACGTCCAGAAACCTGATCCCCAAGTCATGTCCTCCCCCATTTGCCTCAAATATGTTGGGGTAACATGCACCCAAGGGAGGGGTGCAATAAGCAAGAATGTGGGTAGCACCCCCAAAAAAGACAGACTGCATGAATCTGTGCCTCCTAGCAGCCCTTTCATAATGCACCCCAACATCCCTTCTGACACTGCTTCCCCACATTTGACTCCCCCCCCCCCACTCCCCCACAAGATAGGAGGGCGGGCATAAAAAAGATGGCGTCCACCACCAAAACCCCCATCCTTTGTAATCACCCCATTTGTGTGCTCCGGGGTGGGCTCTGCCTGTTTGCCAGCATTGGCTCTGGTCCACTATGCTCCCCATCAGCACCCCCTCCTTCTCTCTGGCCTAGATCCCTCCTGCACCTCTCACCCCATCCTCCTCACTCAGCCTGCCCTTCTGGACCCCTCTAGGCTCTGCCTCCTTCCCCCCTCTCAGCCTGCCCTTCTTCCTGTGCCCCCCTTCTCCTCGAAGTCCTGTCCTCTCTACCTCCTCCCCCTCTCTGAGCCTGTCCTTCTCCTAGGCTCTACCTACTACCCCTATCTCAACCTTGCCTTCTTGCTTTGCCCCCACCTTCAGTTCCTCCCCCTCAACCTGGCCTTCTTGCTTTTCCCCCACCTTCAGCTCCTCCCCCTCTATCTGCACCTCTCTCACTCTGCCCTTCTTGCTCACCCCACCTCTGTGCTTCCTCTATTCGCGCCATCTGCCGCAGCCTTGCCCTCTCTGCGCACACTCACACTTAGCGCCCACTCTGCAATCCACCATCCAGGCACAACTCCAGCCATGCTCTCTACAGACAGACAGAGTACTTACCAATTGATCAGCCATCTCCAACTTACCTCTGCTTTGTTGACATCAATCAGCTGGTGCCGAGCCCGGGATTCGAACCGTGGTTGTCTGGATGGAAGGCAGGAACTTACCCACTGGACCACACTGGATTCCATATCAGTACCTTGTCAAATCATACCTATATCATGGCTATGAAGTGTCCTGTGTAGTGTAAGCCATAAGCAATGACACTGCGGCCTTTATGTTGGTGATAGGGTCTCCTGCACAGCTAAAATCTATCCAGGAGCTATAGCTCAGTGGCAAGGTCAAGTACCTTTGGTGCAGCAGGTTACCTGTGAACAGGGGTTCTAATCCCGCCAATGCCATTAAAATATATTTTTTTATAAAAAAAATGCAGCTTTTGATTTTTTTTATTTAGAAATATAATTTTGACTTAAAAAAATACAGGAACCATTTAAATATTTTTTTGGAATGACTGGCCCAAATTGACAACTTATGGCCCCCTCTACCAGCCCCTGCCTCCTAGTGCTGAAGTAGGTAAAATAGGAGCAAAGCCTTATCTTCATTTGTCAATGAATTCGTTTTTTATGCATGATGCACAGCATTAGAGCGGCTGACGTGGCTTGGTATAGCATGGCCTTGACTGGACTGGACTGGCATGGCATGGCATGGCATGGCATGGCATGGCATGGCATGGCATGGCATGGCATGCTGTGCCGTGGCTCCGGGACTGGGATTTTAAACAACCCCGTTTTAGTCTGCAGCCTTTACAATAAGCCCACAAACGCCCACCAACGCCCAAGTTCTGTATAGAGGATTACTGCAGGTAATTTTGGACCCTGCTAAGTGAGGGTGGGGTCCTTATCTGAAGGCCTTCGAGTGCAAAAGTCCTTAACCTAAGAGGGTTTGCCAACTTTAGAAATCTGCTGAAGATCATATGTTGAAGGTCATATCACAGCAGAAGCTCAGCAAAGTGAGCATGGGAGAACACTATTTGCATAGGACAGCCCCTTTCTCAATCCTATTATTGTGCTGCAGTTGCCATGTAGCATCACTAGAGGGTAGCAGTATGAACATAAATCCACAGAGATGCTTTAAATCTGCTTGCTGAACTACCTCTTGCTCTTGTTGTTTTTTTAATGAGCATGTAGAGTGGAGGACCGGAATGACTGAGTGAATGAGTATTGAGGAATGATTGGCCTGTATTTGTAGTGAAGGAGGGGCGGGATTTGGAAGGAAAACTGCAAGATAAGAAGCATGGAAGAATATTCACCCCAAAATAAATAAACTTACACCATCTCAAAGCTTCCATGTGCGATATGATGCTTTTCAGGATGAAGGATTTACCATGTTTGGTGCATAAATGTGCACAATTGATGAGGCTTTTGCCCGAATATCAACAGCACACTCTTTAGAAGTATCCTTGCAGCCGAAATGTCAGGCACTCTTTTGGGGTTATGTGGCCTAGAAAAACCACCCAAAGAGACCTTATAACGTGTCCTGCAATGGGACAAGGAAATCATGGGGAGACCATCCCCCCAAGAATCCTAACACATGTTCCTTGTTTCCCCTCTCAATACCATAACTACAGTAGGCTTGTGCCAGGCATATTTTGGTTGGTACTAGAAACGTCCAGAAACCTGATCCCCAAGTCATGTCCTCCCCCATTTGCCTCAAATATGTTGGGGTAACATGCACCCAAGGGAGGGGTGCAATAAGCAAGAATGTGGGTAGCACCCCCAAAAAAGACAGACTGCATGAATCTGTGCCTCCTAGCAGCCCTTTCATAATGCACCCCAACATCCCTTCTGACACTGCTTCCCCACATTTGACTCCCCCCCCCACAAGATAGGAGGGCGGGCATAAAAAAGATGGCGTCCACCACCAAAAACCCCATCCTTTGTAATCACCCCATTTGTGTGCTCCGGGGTGGGCTCTGCCTGTTTGCCAGCATTGGCTCTGGTCCACTATGCTCCCCATCAGCACCCCCTCCTTCTCTCTGGCCTAGATCCCTCCTGCACCTCTCACCCCATCCTCCTCACTCAGCCTGCCCTTCTGGACCCCTCTAGGCTCTGCCTCCTTCCCCCCTCTCAGCCTGCCCTTCTTCCTGTGCCCCCCTTCTCCTCGAAGTCCTGTCCTCTCTACCTCCTCCCCCTCTCTGAGCCTGTCCTTCTCCTAGGCTCTACCTACTACCCCTATCTCAACCTTGCCTTCTTGCTTTGCCCCCAACTTCAGCTCCTCCCCCTCTATCTGCACCTCTCTCACTCTGCCCTTCTTGCTCACCCCACCTCTGTGCTTCCTCTATTCGCGCCATCTGCCGCAGCCTTGCCCTCTCTGCGCACACTCACACTTAGCGCCCACTCTGCAATCCACCATCCAGGCACAACTCCAGCCATGCTCTCTACAGACAGACAGACAGAGTACTTACCAATTGATCAGCCATCTCCAACTTACCTCTGCTTTGTTGACATCAATCAGCTGGTGCCGAGCCCGGGATTCGAACCGTGGTTGTCTGGATGGAAGGCAGGAACTTACCCACTGGACCACACTGGATTCCATATCAGTACCTTGTCAAATCATACCTATATCATGGCTATGAAGTGTCCTGTGTAGTGTAAGCCATAAGCAATGACACTGCGGCCTTTATGTTGGTGATAGGGTCTCCTGCACAGCTAAAATCCATCCAGGAGCTATAGCTCAGTGGCAAGGTCAAGTACCTTTGGTGCAGCAGGTTACCTGTGAACAGGGGTTCTAATCCCGCCAATGCCATTAAAATATCTTTTTTTATAAAAAAAATGCAGCTTTTGATTTTTTTTATTTAGAAATATAATTTTGACTTAAAAAAATACAGGAACCATTTAAATATTTTTTTGGAATGACTGGCCCAAATTGACAACTTATGGCCCCCTCTACCAGCCCCTGCCTCCTAGTGCTGAAGTAGGTAAAATAGGAGCAAAGCCTTATCTTCATTTGTCAATGAATTCGTTTTTTATGCATGATGCACAGCATTAGAGCGGCTGACGTGGCTTGGTATAGCATGGCCTTGACTGGACTGGACTGGCATGGCATGGCATGGCATGGCATGGCATGGCATGCTGTGCCGTGGCTCCGGGACTGGGATTTTAAACATCCCAGTTTTAGTCTGCAGCCTTTACAATAAGCCCACAAACGCCCACCAACGCCCAAGTTCTGTATAGAGGATTACTGCAGGTAATTTTGGACCCTGCTAAGTGAGGGTGGGGTCCTTATCTGAAGGCCTTCGAGTGCAAAAGTCCTTAACCTAAGAGGGTTTGCCAACTTTAGAAATCTGCTGAAGATCATATGTTGAAGGTCATATCACAGCAGAAGCTCAGCAAAGTGAGCATGGGAGAACACTATTTGCATAGGACAGCCCCTTTCTCAATCCTATTATTGTGCTGCAGTTGCCATGTAGCATCACTAGAGGGTAGCAGTATGAACATAAATCCACAGAGATGCTTTAAATCTGCTTGCTGAACTACCTCTTGCTCTTGTTGTTTTTTTAATGAGCATGTAGAGTGGAGGACCGGAATGACTGAGTGAATGAGTATTGAGGAATGATTGGCCTGTATTTGTAGTGAAGGAGGGGCGGGATTTGGAAGGAAAACTGCAAGATAAGAAGCATGGAAGAATATTCACCCCAAAATAAATAAACTTACACCATCTCAAAGCTTCCATGTGCGATATGATGCTTTTCAGGATGAAGGATTTACCATGTTTGGTGCATAAATGTGCACAATTGATGAGGCTTTTGCCCGAATATCAACAGCACACTCTTTAGAAGTATCCTTGCAGCCGAAATGTCAGGCACTCTTTTGGGGTTATGTGGCCTAGAAAAACCACCCAAAGAGACCTTATAACGTGTCCTGCAATGGGACAAGGAAATCATGGGGAGACCATCCCCCCAAGAATCCTAACACATGTTCCTTGTTTCCCCTCTCAATACCATAACTACAGTAGGCTTGTGCCAGGCATATTTTGGTTGGTACTAGAAACGTCCAGAAACCTGATCCCCAAGTCATGTCCTCCCCCATTTGCCTCAAATATGTTGGGGTAACATGCACCCAAGGGAGGGGTGCAATAAGCAAGAATGTGGGTAGCACCCCCAAAAAAGACAGACTGCATGAATCTGTGCCTCCTAGCAGCCCTTTCATAATGCACCCCAACATCCCTTCTGACACTGCTTCCCCACATTTGACTCCCCCCCCCACAAGATAGGAGGGCGGGCATAAAAAAGATGGCGTCCACCACCAAAACCCCCATCCTTTGTAATCACCCCATTTGTGTGCTCCGGGGTGGGCTCTGCCTGTTTGCCAGCATTGGCTCTGGTCCACTATGCTCCCCATCAGCACCCCCTCCTTCTCTCTGGCCTAGATCCCTCCTGCACCTCTCACCCCATCCTCCTCACTCAGCCTGCCCTTCTGGACCCCTCTAGGCTCTGCCTCCTTCCCCCCTCTCAGCCTGCCCTTCTTCCTGTGCCCCCCTTCTCCTCGAAGTCCTGTCCTCTCTACCTCCTCCCCCTCTCTGAGCCTGTCCTTCTCCTAGGCTCTACCTACTACCCCTATCTCAACCTTGCCTTCTTGCTTTGCCCCCAACTTCAGCTCCTCCCCCTCTATCTGCACCTCTCTCACTCTGCCCTTCTTGCTCACCCCACCTCTGTGCTTCCTCTATTCGCGCCATCTGCCGCAGCCTTGCCCTCTCTGCGCACACTCACACTTAGCGCCCACTCTGCAATCCACCATCCAGGCACAACTCCAGCCATGCTCTCTACAGACAGACAGACAGAGTACTTACCAATTGATCAGCCATCTCCAACTTACCTCTGCTTTGTTGACATCAATCAGCTGGTGCCGAGCCCGGGATTCGAACCGTGGTTGTCTGGATGGAAGGCAGGAACTTACCCACTGGACCACACTGGATTCCATATCAGTACCTTGTCAAATCATACCTATATCATGGCTATGAAGTGTCCTGTGTAGTGTAAGCCATAAGCAATGACACTGCGGCCTTTATGTTGGTGATAGGGTCTCCTGCACAGCTAAAATCCATCCAGGAGCTATAGCTCAGTGGCAAGGTCAAGTACCTTTGGTGCAGCAGGTTACCTGTGAACAGGGGTTCTAATCCCGCCAATGCCATTAAAATATCTTTTTTTATAAAAAAATGCAGCTTTTGATTTTTTTTATTTAGAAATATAATTTTGACTTAAAAAAATACAGGAACCATTTAAATATTTTTTTGGAATGACTGGCCCAAATTGACAACTTATGGCCCCCTCTACCAGCCCCTGCCTCCTAGTGCTGAAGTAGGTAAAATAGGAGCAAAGCCTTATCTTCATTTGTCAATGAATTCGTTTTTTATGCATGATGCACAGCATTAGAGCGGCTGACGTGGCTTGGTATAGCATGGCCTTGACTGGACTGGACTGGCATGGCATGGCATGGCATAGACCTGCATGGCATGCTGTGCCGTGGCTCCGGGACTGGGATTTTAAACATCCCAGTCTTAGTCTGCAGCCTTTACAATAAGCCCACAAACGCCCACCAACGCCCAAGTTCTGTATAGAGGATTACTGCAGGTAATTTTGGACCCTGCTAAGTGAGGGTGGGGTCCTTATCTGAAGGCCTTCGAGTGCAAAAGTCCTTAACCTAAGAGGGTTTGCCAACTTTAGAAATCTGCTGAAGATCATATGTTGAAGGTCATATCACAGCAGAAGCTCAGCAAAGTGAGCATGGGAGAACACTATTTGCATAGGACAGCCCCTTTCTCAATCCTATTATTGTGCTGCAGTTGCCATGTAGCATCACTAGAGGGTAGCAGTATGAACATAAATCCACAGAGATGCTTTAAATCTGCTTGCTGAACTACCTCTTGCTCTTGTTGTTTTTTTAATGAGCATGTAGAGTGGAGGACCGGAATGACTGAGTGAATGAGTATTGAGGAATGATTGGCCTGTATTTGTAGTGAAGGAGGGGCGGGATTTGGAAGGAAAACTGCAAGATAAGAAGCATGGAAGAATATTCACCCCAAAATAAATAAACTTACACCATCTCAAAGCTTCCATGTGCGATATGATGCTTTTCAGGATGAAGGATTTACCATGTTTGGTGCATAAATGTGCACAGTTGATGAGGCTTTTGCCCGAATATCAACAGCACACTCTTTAGAAGTATCCTTGCAGCCGAAATGTCAGGCACTCTTTTGGGGTTATGTGGCCTAGAAAAACCACCCAAAGAGACCTTATAACGTGTCCTGCAATGGAACAAGGAAATCATGGGGAGACCATCCCCCCAAGAATCCTAACACATGTTCCTTGTTTACCCTCTCAATACCATAACTACAGTAGGCTTGTGCAAGGCATATTTTGGTTGGTACTAGAAACGTCCAGAAACCTGATCCCCAAGTCATGTCCTCCCCCATTTGCCTCAAATATGTTGGGGTAACATGCACCCAAGGGAAGGGTGCAAGAAGCAAGAATGTGGGTAGCACCCCCAAAAAAGACAGACTGCATGAATCTGTGCCTCCTAGCAGCCCTTTCATAATGCACCCCAACATCCCTTCTGACACTGCTTCCCCACATTTGACTCCCCCACAAGATAGGAGGGCGGGCATAAAAAAGATGGCGTCCACCACCAAAACCCCCATCCTTTGTAATCACCCCATTTGTGTGCTCCGGGGTGGGCTCTGCCTGTTTGCCAGCATTGGCTCTGGTCCACTATGCTCCCCATCAGCACCCCCTCCTTCTCTCTGGCCTAGATCCCTCCTGCACCTCTCTCCCCATCCTCCTCACTCAGCCTGCCCTTCTGGACCCCTCTAGGCTCTGCCTCCTTCCCCCCTCTCAGCCTGCCCTTCTTCCTGTGCCCCCCTTCTCCTCGAAGTCCTGTCCTCTCTACCTCCTCCCCCTCTCTGAGCCTGTCCTTCTCCTAGGCTCTACCTACTACCCCTATCTCAACCTTGCCTTCTTGCTTTGCCCCCACCTTCAGCTCCTCCCCCTCTATCTGCACCTCTCTCACTCTGCCCTTCTTGCTCACCCCACCTCTGTGCTTCCTCTATTCGCGCCATCTGCCGCAGCCTTGCCCTCTCTGCGCACACTCACACTTAGCGCCCACTCTGCAATCCACCATCCAGGCACAACTCCAGCCATGCTCTCTACAGACAGACAGACAGAGTACTTACCAATTGATCAGCCATCTCCAACTTACCTCTGCTTTGTTGACATCAATCAGCTGGTGCCGAGCCCGGGATTCGAACCGTGGTTGTCTGGATGGAAGGCAGGACCTTACCCACTGGACCACACTGGATTCCATATCAGTACCTTGTCAAATCATACCTATATCATGGCTATGAAGTGTCCTGTGTAGTGTAAGCCATAAGCAATGACACTGCGGCCTTTATGTTGGTGATAGGGTCTCCTGCACAGCTAAAACCCATCCAGGAGCTATAGCTCAGTGGCAAGGTCAAGTACCTTTGGTGCAGCAGGTTAACTGTGAACAGGGGTTCGAATCCCGCCAATGCCATTAAAGTATCTTTTTTTATAAAAAAATGCAGCTTTTGATTTTTTTTATTTAGAAATATAATTTTGACTTAAAAAAATACAGGAACCATTTAAATATTTTTTTGAAATGACTGGCCCAAATTGACAACTTATGGCCCCCTCTACCACCCCCTGCCTCCTAGTGCTGAAGTAGGTAAAATAGGAGCAAAGCCTTATCTTCATTTGTCAATGAATTTGTTTTTTATGCATGATGCACACGTGGCTTGGTATAGCATGGCCTTGACTGGACTGGACTGGACTGGCATGGCATGGCATGGCATGGCATGGCATGGCATAGCATAGACCTGCATGGCATGGCATGCTGTGCCGTGGCTCCAGGACTGGGATTTTAAACATCCCAGTCTTAGTCTGCAGCCTTTACAATAAGCCCACAAACGCCCACGAACGCCCAAGTTCTGTATAGAGGATTACTGCAGGTAATTTTGGACCCTGCTAAGTGAGGGTGGGGTCCTTATCTGAAGGCCTTCGAGTGCAAAAGTCCTTAACCTAAGAGGGTTTGCCAACTTTAGAAATCTGCTGAAGATCATATGTTGAAGGTCATATCACAGCAGAAGCTCAGCAAAGTGAGCATGGGAGAACACTATTTGCATAGGACAGCCCCTTTCTCAATCCTATTATTGTGCTGCAGTTGCCATGTAGCATCACTAGAGGGTAGCAGTATGAACATAAATCCACAGAGATGCTTTAAATCTGCTTGCTGAACTACCTCTTGCTCTTGTTGTTTTTTTAATGAGCATGTAGAGTGGAGGACCGGAATGACTGAGTGAATGAGTATTGAGGAATGATTGGCCTGTATTTGTAGTGAAGGAGGGGCGGGATTTGGAAGGAAAACTGCAAGATAAGAAGCATGGAAGAATATTCACCCCAAAATAAATAAACTTACACCATCTCAAAGCTTCCATGTGCGATATGATGCTTTTCAGGATGAAGGATTTACCATGTTTGGTGCATAAATGTGCACAGTTGATGAGGCTTTTGCCCGAATATCAACAGCACACTCTTTAGAAGTATCCTTGCAGCCGAAATGTCAGGCACTCTTTTGGGGTTATGTGGCCTAGAAAAACCACCCAAAGAGACCTTATAACGTGTCCTGCAATGGAACAAGGAAATCATGGGGAGACCATCCCCCCAAGAATCCTAACACATGTTCCTTGTTTACCCTCTCAATACCATAACTACAGTAGGCTTGTGCAAGGCATATTTTGGTTGGTACTAGAAACGTCCAGAAACCTGATCCCCAAGTCATGTCCTCCCCCATTTGCCTCAAATATGTTGGGGTAACATGCACCCAAGGGAAGGGTGCAATAAGCAAGAATGTGGGTAGCACCCCCAAAAAAGACAGACTGCATGAATCTGTGCCTCCTAGCAGCCCTTTCATAATGCACCCCAACATCCCTTCTGACACTGCTTCCCCACATTTGACTCCCCCACAAGATAGGAGGGCGGGCATAAAAAAGATGGCGTCCACCACCAAAACCCCCATCCTTTGTAATCACCCCATTTGTGTGCTCCGGGGTGGGCTCTGCCTGTTTGCCAGCATTGGCTCTGGTCCACTATGCTCCCCATCAGCACCCCCTCCTTCTCTCTGGCCTAGATCCCTCCTGCACCTCTCTCCCCATCCTCCTCACTCAGCCTGCCCTTCTGGACCCCTCTAGGCTCTGCCTCCTTCCCCCCTCTCAGCCTGCCCTTCTTCCTGTGCCCCCCTTCTCCTCGAAGTCCTGTCCTCTCTACCTCCTCCCCCTCTCTGAGCCTGTCCTTCTCCTAGGCTCTACCTACTACCCCTATCTCAACCTTGCCTTCTTGCTTTGCCCCCACCTTCAGCTCCTCCCCCTCTATCTGCACCTCTCTCACTCTGCCCTTCTTGCTCACCCCACCTCTGTGCTTCCTCTATTCGCGCCATCTGCCGCAGCCTTGCCCTCTCTGCGCACACTCACACTTAGCGCCCACTCTGCAATCCACCATCCAGGCACAACTCCAGCCATGCTCTCTACAGACAGACAGACAGAGTACTTACCAATTGATCAGCCATCTCCAACTTACCTCTGCTTTGTTGACATCAATCAGCTGGTGCCGAGCCCGGGATTCGAACCGTGGTTGTCTGGATGGAAGGCAGGACCTTACCCACTGGACCACACTGGATTCCATATCAGTACCTTGTCAAATCATACCTATATCATGGCTATGAAGTGTCCTGTGTAGTGTAAGCCATAAGCAATGACACTGCGGCCTTTATGTTGGTGATAGGGTCTCCTGCACAGCTAAAACCCATCCAGGAGCTATAGCTCAGTGGCAAGGTCAAGTACCTTTGGTGCAGCAGGTTAACTGTGAACAGGGGTTCGAATCCCGCCAATGCCATTAAAGTATCTTTTTTTATAAAAAAATGCAGCTTTTGATTTTTTTTATTTAGAAATATAATTTTGACTTAAAAAAATACAGGAACCATTTAAATATTTTTTTGAAATGACTGGCCCAAATTGACAACTTATGGCCCCCTCTACCACCCCCTGCCTCCTAGTGCTGAAGTAGGTAAAATAGGAGCAAAGCCTTATCTTCATTTGTCAATGAATTTGTTTTTTATGCATGATGCACACGTGGCTTGGTATAGCATGGCCTTGACTGGACTGGACTGGACTGGCATGGCATGGCATGGCATGGCATGGCATGGCATAGCATAGACCTGCATGGCATGGCATGCTGTGCCGTGGCTCCGGGACTGGGATTTTAAACATCCCAGTCTTAGTCTGCAGCCTTTACAATAAGCCCACAAACGCCCACAAACGCCCAAGTTCTGTATAGAGGATTACTGCAGGTAATTTTGGACCCTGCTAAGTGAGGGTGGGGTCCTTATCTGAAGGCCTTCGAGTGCAAAAGTCCTTAACCTAAGAGGGTTTGCCAACTTTAGAAATCTGCTGAAGATCATATGTTGAAGGTCATATCACAGCAGAAGCTCAGCAAAGTGAGCATGGGAGAACACTATTTGCATAGGACAGCCCCTTTCTCAATCCTATTATTGTGCTGCAGTTGCCATGTAGCATCACTAGAGGGTAGCAGTATGAACATAAATCCACAGAGATGCTTTAAATCTGCTTGCTGAACTACCTCTTGCTCTTGTTGTTTTTTTAATGAGCATGTAGAGTGGAGGACCGGAATGACTGAGTGAATGAGTATTGAGGAATGATTGGCCTGTATTTGTAGTGAAGGAGGGGCGGGATTTGGAAGGAAAACTGCAAGATAAGAAGCATGGAAGAATATTCACCCCAAAATAAATAAACTTACACCATCTCAAAGCTTCCATGTGCGATATGATGCTTTTCAGGATGAAGGATTTACCATGTTTGGTGCATAAATGTGCACAGTTGATGAGGCTTTTGCCCGAATATCAACAGCACACTCTTTAGAAGTATCCTTGCAGCCGAAATGTCAGGCACTCTTTTGGGGTTATGTGGCCTAGAAAAACCACCCAAAGAGACCTTATAACGTGTCCTGCAATGGAACAAGGAAATCATGGGGAGACCATCCCCCCAAGAATCCTAACACATGTTCCTTGTTTACCCTCTCAATACCATAACTACAGTAGGCTTGTGCAAGGCATATTTTGGTTGGTACTAGAAACGTCCAGAAACCTGATCCCCAAGTCATGTCCTCCCCCATTTGCCTCAAATATGTTGGGGTAACATGCACCCAAGGGAAGGGTGCAATAAGCAAGAATGTGGGTAGCACCCCCAAAAAAGACAGACTGCATGAATCTGTGCCTCCTAGCAGCCCTTTCATAATGCACCCCAACATCCCTTCTGACACTGCTTCCCCACATTTGACTCCCCCACAAGATAGGAGGGCGGGCATAAAAAAGATGGCGTCCACCACCAAAACCCCCATCCTTTGTAATCACCCCATTTGTGTGCTCCGGGGTGGGCTCTGCCTGTTTGCCAGCATTGGCTCTGGTCCACTATGCTCCCCATCAGCACCCCCTCCTTCTCTCTGGCCTAGATCCCTCCTGCACCTCTCTCCCCATCCTCCTCACTCAGCCTGCCCTTCTGGACCCCTCTAGGCTCTGCCTCCTTCCCCCCTCTCAGCCTGCCCTTCTTCCTGTGCCCCCCTTCTCCTCGAAGTCCTGTCCTCTCTACCTCCTCCCCCTCTCTGAGCCTGTCCTTCTCCTAGGCTCTACCTACTACCCCTATCTCAACCTTGCCTTCTTGCTTTGCCCCCACCTTCAGCTCCTCCCCCTCTATCTGCACCTCTCTCACTCTGCCCTTCTTGCTCACCCCACCTCTGTGCTTCCTCTATTCGCGCCATCTGCCGCAGCCTTGCCCTCTCTGCGCACACTCACACTTAGCGCCCACTCTGCAATCCACCATCCAGGCACAACTCCAGCCATGCTCTCTACAGACAGACAGACAGAGTACTTACCAATTGATCAGCCATCTCCAACTTACCTCTGCTTTGTTGACATCAATCAGCTGGTGCCGAGCCCGGGATTCGAACCGTGGTTGTCTGGATGGAAGGCAGGACCTTACCCACTGGACCACACTGGATTCCATATCAGTACCTTGTCAAATCATACCTATATCATGGCTATGAAGTGTCCTGTGTAGTGTAAGCCATAAGCAATGACACTGCGGCCTTTATGTTGGTGATAGGGTCTCCTGCACAGCTAAAACCCATCCAGGAGCTATAGCTCAGTGGCAAGGTCAAGTACCTTTGGTGCAGCAGGTTAACTGTGAACAGGGGTTCGAATCCCGCCAATGCCATTAAAGTATCTTTTTTTATAAAAAAAATGCAGCTTTTGATTTTTTTTATTTAGAAATATAATTTTGACTTAAAAAAATACAGGAACCATTTAAATATTTTTTTGAAATGACTGGCCCAAATTGACAACTTATGGCCCCCTCTACCACCCCCTGCCTCCTAGTGCTGAAGTAGGTAAAATAGGAGCAAAGCCTTATCTTCATTTGTCAATGAATTTGTTTTTTATGCATGATGCACACGTGGCTTGGTATAGCATGGCCTTGACTGGACTGGACTGGACTGGCATGGCATGGCATGGCATGGCATGGCATGGCATGGCATAGCATAGACCTGCATGGCATGGCATGCTGTGCCGTGGCTCCGGGACTGGGATTTTAAACATCCCAGTCTTAGTCTGCAGCCTTTACAATAAGCCCACAAACGCCCACGAACGCCCAAGTTCTGTATAGAGGATTACTGCAGGTAATTTTGGACCCTGCTAAGTGAGGGTGGGGTCCTTATCTGAAGGCCTTCGAGTGCAAAAGTCCTTAACCTAAGAGGGTTTGCCAACTTTAGAAATCTGCTGAAGATCATATGTTGAAGGTCATATCACAGCAGAAGCTCAGCAAAGTGAGCATGGGAGAACACTATTTGCATAGGACAGCCCCTTTCTCAATCCTATTATTGTGCTGCAGTTGCCATGTAGCATCACTAGAGGGTAGCAGTATGAACATAAATCCACAGAGATGCTTTAAATCTGCTTGCTGAACTACCTCTTGCTCTTGTTGTTTTTTTAATGAGCATGTAGAGTGGAGGACCGGAATGACTGAGTGAATGAGTATTGAGGAATGATTGGCCTGTATTTGTAGTGAAGGAGGGGCGGGATTTGGAAGGAAAACTGCAAGATAAGAAGCATGGAAGAATATTCACCCCAAAATAAATAAACTTACACCATCTCAAAGCTTCCATGTGCGATATGATGCTTTTCAGGATGAAGGATTTACCATGTTTGGTGCATAAATGTGCACAGTTGATGAGGCTTTTGCCCGAATATCAACAGCACACTCTTTAGAAGTATCCTTGCAGCCGAAATGTCAGGCACTCTTTTGGGGTTATGTGGCCTAGAAAAACCACCCAAAGAGACCTTATAACGTGTCCTGCAATGGAACAAGGAAATCATGGGGAGACCATCCCCCCAAGAATCCTAACACATGTTCCTTGTTTACCCTCTCAATACCATAACTACAGTAGGCTTGTGCAAGGCATATTTTGGTTGGTACTAGAAACGTCCAGAAACCTGATCCCCAAGTCATGTCCTCCCCCATTTGCCTCAAATATGTTGGGGTAACATGCACCCAAGGGAAGGGTGCAATAAGCAAGAATGTGGGTAGCACCCCCAAAAAAGACAGACTGCATGAATCTGTGCCTCCTAGCAGCCCTTTCATAATGCACCCCAACATCCCTTCTGACACTGCTTCCCCACATTTGACTCCCCCACAAGATAGGAGGGCGGGCATAAAAAAGATGGCGTCCACCACCAAAACCCCCATCCTTTGTAATCACCCCATTTGTGTGCTCCGGGGTGGGCTCTGCCTGTTTGCCAGCATTGGCTCTGGTCCACTATGCTCCCCATCAGCACCCCCTCCTTCTCTCTGGCCTAGATCCCTCCTGCACCTCTCTCCCCATCCTCCTCACTCAGCCTGCCCTTCTGGACCCCTCTAGGCTCTGCCTCCTTCCCCCCTCTCAGCCTGCCCTTCTTCCTGTGCCCCCCTTCTCCTCGAAGTCCTGTCCTCTCTACCTCCTCCCCCTCTCTGAGCCTGTCCTTCTCCTAGGCTCTACCTACTACCCCTATCTCAACCTTGCCTTCTTGCTTTGCCCCCACCTTCAGCTCCTCCCCCTCTATCTGCACCTCTCTCACTCTGCCCTTCTTGCTCACCCCACCTCTGTGCTTCCTCTATTCGCGCCATCTGCCGCAGCCTTGCCCTCTCTGCGCACACTCACACTTAGCGCCCACTCTGCAATCCACCATCCAGGCACAACTCCAGCCATGCTCTCTACAGACAGACAGACAGAGTACTTACCAATTGATCAGCCATCTCCAACTTACCTCTGCTTTGTTGACATCAATCAGCTGGTGCCGAGCCCGGGATTCGAACCGTGGTTGTCTGGATGGAAGGCAGGACCTTACCCACTGGACCACACTGGATTCCATATCAGTACCTTGTCAAATCATACCTATATCATGGCTATGAAGTGTCCTGTGTAGTGTAAGCCATAAGCAATGACACTGCGGCCTTTATGTTGGTGATAGGGTCTCCTGCACAGCTAAAACCCATCCAGGAGCTATAGCTCAGTGGCAAGGTCAAGTACCTTTGGTGCAGCAGGTTAACTGTGAACAGGGGTTCGAATCCCGCCAATGCCATTAAAGTATCTTTTTTTATAAAAAAATGCAGCTTTTGATTTTTTTTATTTAGAAATATAATTTTGACTTAAAAAAATACAGGAACCATTTAAATATTTTTTTGAAATGACTGGCCCAAATTGACAACTTATGGCCCCCTCTACCACCCCCTGCCTCCTAGTGCTGAAGTAGGTAAAATAGGAGCAAAGCCTTATCTTCATTTGTCAATGAATTTGTTTTTTATGCATGATGCACACGTGGCTTGGTATAGCATGGCCTTGACTGCACTGGACTGGACTGGCATGGCATGGCATGGCATGGCATGGCATGGCATGGCATAGACCTGCATGGCATGGCATGCTGTGCCGTGGCTTCGGGACTGGGATTTTAAACATCCCAGTCTTAGTCTGCAGCCTTTACAATAAGCCCACAAACGCCCACCAACGCCCAAGTTCTGTATAGAGGATTACTGCAGGTAATTTTGGACCCTGCTAAGTGAGGGTGGGGTCCTTATCTGAAGGCCTTCGAGTGCAAAAGTCCTTAACCTAAGAGGGTTTGCCAACTTTTGAAATCTGCTGAAGATCATATGTTGAAGGTCATATCACAGCAGAAGCTCAGCAAAGTGAGCATGGGAGAACACTATTTGCATAGGACAGCCCCTTTCTCAATCCTATTATTGTGCTGCAGTTGCCATGTAGCATCACTAGAGGGTAGCAGTATGAACATAAATCCACAGAGATGCTTTAAATCTGCTTGCTGAACTACCTCTTGCTCTTGTTGTTTTTTTAATGAGCATGTAGAGTGGAGGACCGGAATGACTGAGTGAATGAGTATTGAGGAATGATTGGCCTGTATTTGTAGTGAAGGAGGGGCGGGATTTGGAGGGAAAACTGCAAGATAAGAAGCATGGAAGAATATTCACCCCAAAATAAATAAACTTACACCATCTCAAAGCTTCCATGTGCGATATGATGCTTTTCAGGATGAAGGATTTACCATGTTTGGTACATAAATGTGCACAGTTGATGAGGCTTTTGCCCGAATATCAACAGCACACTCTTTAGAAGTATCCTTGCAGCCGAAATGTCAGGCACTGTTTTGGGGTTATGTGGCCTAGAAAAACCACCCAAAGAGACCTTATAACGTGTCCTGCAATGGGACAAGGAAATCATGGGGAGACCATCCTCCCAAGAATCCTAACACATGTTCCTTGTTTCCCCTCTCAATACCATAACTACAGTAGGCTTGTGCCAGGCATATTTTGGTTGGTACTAGAAACGTCCAGAAACCTGATCCCCAAGTCATGTCCTCCCCCATTTGCCTCAAATATGTTGGGGTAACATGCACCCAAGGGAGGGGTGCAATAAGCAAGAATGTGGGTAGCACCCCCAAAAAAGACAGACTGCATGAATCTGTGCCTCCTAGCAGCCCTTTCATAATGCACCCCAACATCCCTTCTGACACTGCTTCCCCACATTTGACTCCCCCCCCCCACTCCCCCCCCCACAAGATAGGAGGGCGGGCATAAAAAAGATGGCGTCCACCACCAAAACCCCCATCCTTTGTAATCACCCCATTTGTGTGCTCCGGGGTGGGCTCTGCCTGCATTGGCTCTGGTCCACTATGCTCCCCATCAGCACCCCCTCCTTCTCTCTGGCCTAGATCCCTCCTGCACCTCTCACCCCATCCTCCTCACTCAGCCTGCCCTTCTGGACCCCTCTAGGCTCTGCCTCCTTCCCCCCTCTCAGCCTGCCCTTCTTCCTGTGCCCCCCTTCTCCTCGAAGTCCTGTCCTCTCTACCTCCTCCCCCTCTCTGAGCCTGTCCTTCTCCTAGGCTCTACCTACTACCCCTATCTCAACCTTGCCTTCTTGCTTTGCCCCCACCTTCAGCTCCTCCCCCTCATCCTGGCCTTCTTGCTTTGCCCCCACCTTCAGCTCCTCCCCCTCTATCTGCACCTCTCTCACTCTGCCCTTCTTGCTCACCCCACCTCTGTGCTTCCTCTATTCGCGCCATCTGCCGCAGCCTTGCCCTCTCTGCGCACACTCACACTTAGCGCCCACTCTGCAATCCACCATCCAGGCACAACTCCAGCCATGCTCTCTACAGACAGACAGACAGAGTACTTACCAATTGATCAGCCATCTCCAACTTACCTCTGCTTTGTTGACATCAATCAGCTGGTGCCGAGCCCGGGATTCGAACCGTGGTTGTCTGGATGGAAGGCAGGAACTTACCCACTGGACCACACTGGATTCCATATCAGTACCTTGTCAAATCATACCTATATCATGGCTATGAAGTGTCCTGTGTAGTGTAAGCCATAAGCAATGACACTGCGGCCTTTATGTTGGTGATAGGGTCTCCTGCACAGCTAAAACCCATCCAGGAGCTATAGCTCAGTGGCAAGGTCAAGTACCTTTGGTGCAGCAGGTTACCTGTGAACAGGGGTTCGAATCCCGCCAATGCCATTAAAGTATCTTTTTTTATAAAAAAATGCAGCTTTTGATTTTTTTTATTTAGAAATATAATTTTGACTTAAAAAAATACAGGAACCATTTAAATATTTTTTTGGAATGACTGGCCCAAATTGACAACTTATGGCCCCCTCTACCAGCCCCTGCCTCCTAGTGCTGAAGTAAGTAAAATAGGAGCAAAGCCTTATCTTCATTTGTCAATGAATTCGTGTTTTTATGCATGATGCACAGCATTAGAGCGGCTGACGTGGCTTGGTATAGCATGGCCTTGACTGCACTGGACTGGACTGGCATGGCATGGCATGGCATGGCATGGCATGGCATGGCATAGACCTGCATGGCATGGCATGCTGTGCCGTGGCTTCGGGACTGGGATTTTAAACATCCCAGTCTTAGTCTGCAGCCTTTACAATAAGCCCACAAACGCCCACCAACGCCCAAGTTCTGTATAGAGGATTACTGCAGGTAATTTTGGACCCTGCTAAGTGAGGGTGGGGTCCTTATCTGAAGGCCTTCGAGTGCAAAAGTCCTTAACCTAAGAGGGTTTGCCAACTTTAGAAATCTGCTGAAGATCATATGTTGAAGGTCATATCACAGCAGAAGCTCAGCAAAGTGAGCATGGGAGAACACTATTTGCATAGGACAGCCCCTTTCTCAATCCTATTATTGTGCTGCAGTTGCCATGTAGCATCACTAGAGGGTAGCAGTATGAACATAAATCCACAGAGATGCTTTAAATCTGCTTGCTGAACTACCTCTTGCTCTTGTTGTTTTTTTAATGAGCATGTAGAGTGGAGGACCGGAATGACTGAGTGAATGAGTATTGAGGAATGATTGGCCTGTATTTGTAGTGAAGGAGGGGCGGGATTTGGAAGGAAAACTGCAAGATAAGAAGCATGGAAGAATATTCACCCCAAAATAAATAAACTTACACCATCTCAAAGCTTCCATGTGCGATATGATGCTTTTCAGGATGAAGGATTTACCATGTTTGGTGCATAAATGTGCACAGTTGATGAGGCTTTTGCCCGAATATCAACAGCACACTCTTTAGAAGTATCCTTGCAGCCGAAATGTCAGGCACTCTTTTGGGGTTATGTGGCCTAGAAAAACCACCCAAAGAGACCTTATAACGTGTCCTGCAATGGGACAAGGAAATCATGGGGAGACCATCCCCCCAAGAATCCTAACACATGTTCCTTGTTTCCCCTCTCAATACCATAACTACAGTAGGCTTGTGCCAGGCATATTTTGGTTGGTACTAGAAACGTCCAGAAACCTGATCCCCAAGTCATGTCCTCCCCCATTTGCCTCAAATATGTTGGGGTAACATGCACCCAAGGGAGGGGTGCAATAAGCAAGAATGTGGGTAGCACCCCCAAAAAAGACAGACTGCATGAATCTGTGCCTCCTAGCAGCCCTTTCATAATGCACCCCAACATCCCTTCTGACACTGCTTCCCCACATTTGACTCCCCCCCCCCCCCCCCACTCCCCCCCCCCACAAGATAGGAGGGCGGGCATAAAAAAGATGGCGTCCACCACCAAAACCCCCATCCTTTGTAATCACCCCATTTGTGTGCTCCGCCTGTTTGCCAGCATTGGCTCTGGTCCACTATGCTCCCCATCAGCACCCCCTCCTTCTCTCTGGCCTAGATCCCTCCTGCACCTCTCACCCCATCCTCCTCACTCAGCCTGCCCTTCTGGACCCCTCTAGGCTCTGCTTCCTTCCCCCCTCTCAGCCTGCCCTTCTTCCTGTGCCCCCCTTCTCCTCGAAGTCCTGTCCTCTCTACCTCCTCCCCCTCTCTGAGCCTGTCCTTCTCCTAGGCTCTACCTACTACCCCTATCTCAACCTTGCCTTCTTGCTTTGCCCCCACCTTCAGCTCCTCCCCCTCAACCTGGCCTTCTTGCTTTGCCCCCACCTTCAGCTCCTCTCTATCTGCACCTCTCTCACTCTGCCCTTCTTGCTCACCCCACCTCTGTGCTTCCTCTATTCCCGCCATCTGCCGCAGCCTTGCCCTCTCTGCGCACACTCACACTTAGCGCCCACTCTGCAATCCACCATCCAGGCACAACTCCAGCCATGCTCTATACAGACAGACAGACAGAGTACTTACCAATTGATCAGCCATCTCCAACTTACCTCTGCTTTGTTGACATCAATCAGCTGGTGCCGAGCCCGGGATTCGAACCGTGGTTGTCTGGATGGAAGGCAGGAACTTACCCACTGGACCACACTGGATTCCATATCAGTACCTTGTCAAATCTTACCTATATCATGGCTATGAAGTGTCCTGTGTAGTGTAAGCCATAAGCAATGACACTGCGGCCGTTATGTTGGTGATAGGGTCTCCTGCACAGTTAAAACCAATCCAGGAGCTATAGCTCAGAGGCAAGGTCAAGTACCTTTGGTGCAGCAGGTTACCGGTGAACAGGGGTTCGAATCCCGCCAACGCCATTAAAATATCTTTTTTTATAAAAAAAATGCAGCTTTTGATTTTTTTTATTTAGAAATATAATTTTGACTTAAAAAAATACAGGAACCATTTAAATATGTTTTTGGAATGACTGGCCCAAATTGACAACTTATGGCCCCCTCTACCACCCCTTGCCTCCTAGTGCTGAAGTAGGTAAAATAGGAGCAAAGCCTTATCTTCATTTGTCAATGAATTCGTTTTTTATGCATGATGCACAGCATTAGAGCGGCTGACGTGGCTTGGTATAGCATGGCCTTGACTGGACTGGACTGGACTGGACTGGACTGGACTGGACTGGCATGGCATGGCATAGCATAGCATAGCATAGCATAGCATAGCATAGCATAGCATGGCATGCTGTGCCGTGGCTCCGGGACTGGGTTTTTAAACATCCCAGTCTTAGTCTGCAGCCTTTACAATAAGCCCACAAACGACCACAAACGCCCAAGTTCTGTATAGAGGATTACTGCAGATAATTTTGGACCCTGCTAAGTGAGGGTGGGGTCCTTATCTGAAGGCCTTCGAGTGCAAAAGTCCTTAACCTAAGAGGGTTTGCCAACTTTAGAAATCTGCTGAAGATCATATGTTGAATGTCATATCACAGCAGAAGCTCAGCAAAGTGAGCATGGGAGAACACTATTTGCATAGGACAGCCCCTTTCTCAATCCTATTATTGTGCTGCAGTTGCCATGTAGCATCACTAGAGGGTAGCAGTATGAACATAAATCCACAGAGATGCTTTAAATCTGCTTGCTGAACTACCTCTTGCTCTTGTTGTTTTTTTAATGAGCATGTAGAGTGGAGGACCGGAATGACTGAGTGAATGAGTATTGAGGAATGATTGGCCTGTATTTGTAGTGAAGGAGGGGCGGGATTTGGAAGGAAAACTGCAAGATAAGAAGCATGGAAGAATATTCACCCCAAAATAAATAAACTTACACCATCTCAAAGCTTCCATGTGCGATATGATGCTTTTCAGGATGAAGGATTTACCATGTTTGGTACATAAATGTGCACAGTTGATGAGGCTTTTGCCCGAATATCAACAGCACACTCTTTAGAAGTATCCTTGCAGCCGAAATGTCAGGCACTCTTTTGGGGTTATGTGGCCTAGAAAAACCACCCAAAGAGACCTTATAACGTGTCCTGCAATGGGACAAGGAAATCATGGGGAGACCATCCCCCCAAGAATCCTAACACATGTTCCTTGTTTCCCCTCTCAATACCATAACTACAGTAGGCTTGTGCCAGGCATATTTTGGTTGGTACTAGAAACGTCCAGAAACCTGATCCCCAAGTCATGTCCTCCCCCATTTGCCTCAAATATGTTGGGGTAACATGCACCCAAGGGAGGGGTGCAATAAGCAAGAATGTGGGTAGCACCCCCAAAAAAGACAGACTGCATGAATCTGTGCCTCCTAGCAGCCCTTTCATAATGCACCCCAACATCCCTTCTGACACTGCTTCCCCACATTTGACTCCCCCCCCCCCACTCCCCCCCCCCCACAAGATAGGAGGGCGGGCATAAAAAAGATGGCGTCCACCACCAAAACCCCCATCCTTTGTAATCACCCCATTTGTGGGCTCCGGGGTGAGCTCTGCCTGTTTGCCAGCATTGGCTCTGGTCCACTATGCTCCCCATCAGCACCCCCTCCTTCTCTCTGGCCTAGATCCCTCCTGCACCTCTCACCCCATCCTCCTCACTCAGCCTGCCCTTCTGGACCCCTCTAGGCTCTGCCTCCTTCCCCCCTCTCAGCCTGCCCTTCTTCCTGTGCCCCCCTTCTCCTCGAAGTCCTGTCCTCTCTACCTCCTCCCCGAGCCTGTCCTTCTCCTAGGCTCTACCTACTACCACTATCTCAACCTTGCCTTCTTGCTTTGCCCCCACCTTCAGCTCCTCCCCCTCATCCTGGCCTTCTTGCTTTGCCCCCACCTTCAGCTCCTCCCCCTCTATATGCACCTCTCTCACTCTGCCCTTCTTGCTCACCAAACCTCTGTGCTTCCTCTATTCGCGCCATCTGCCGCAGCCTTGCCCTCTCTGCGCACACTCACACTTAGCGCCCACTCTGCAATCCACCATCCAGGCACAACTCCAGCCATGCTCTCTACAGACAGACAGACAGAGTACTTACCAATTGATCAGCCATCTCCAACTTACCTCTGCTTTGTTGACATCAATCAGCTGGTGCCGAGCCCGGGATTCGAACCGTGGTTGTCTGGATGGAAGGCAGGAACTTACCCACTGGACCACACTGGATTCCATATCACTAGCTTGTCAAATCATACCTATATCATGGCTATGAAGTGTCCTGTGTAGTGTAAGCCATAAGCAATGACACTGCGGCCTTTATGTTGGTGATAGGGTCTCCTGCACAGCTAAAACCCATCCAGGAGCTATAGCTCAGTGGCAAGGTCAAGTACCTTTGGTGCAGCAGGTTACCTGTGAACAGGGGCTCGAATCCCGCCAATGCCATTAAAGTATCTTTTTTTATAAAAAAATGCAGCTTTTGATTTTTTTTATTTAGAAATATAATTTTGACTTAAAAAAATACAGGAACCATTTAAATATTTTTTTGGAATGACTGGCCCAAATTGACAACTTATGGCCCCCTCTACCAGCCCCCTGCCTCCTAGTGCTGAAGTAGGTAAAATAGGAGCAAAGCCTTATCTTCATTTTTCAATGAATTCGTTTTTTATGCATGATGCACAGCATTAGAGCGGCTGACGTGGCTTGGTATAGCATGGCCTTGACTGGACTGGACTGGACTGGCATGGCATGGCATGGCATGGCATGGCATAGACCTGCATGGCATGGCATGCTGTGCCGTGGCTCCGGGACTGGGATTTTAAACATCCCAGTCTTAGTCTGCAGCCTTTACAATAAGCCCACCAACGCCCACCAACGCCCAAGTTCTGTATAGAGGATTACTGCAGGTAATTTTGGACCTTGCTAAGTGAGGGTGGGGTCCTTATCTGAAGGCCTTCGAGTGCAAAAGTCCTTAACCTAAGAGGGTTTGCCAACTTTAGAAATCTGCTGAAGATCATATGTTGAAGGTCATATCACAGCAGAAGCTCAGCAAAGTGAGCATGGGAGAACACTATTTGCATAGGACAGCCCCTTTCTCAATCCTATTATTGTGCTGCAGTTGCCATGTAGCATCACTAGAGGGTAGCAGTATGAACATAAATCCACAGAGATGCTTTAAATCTGCTTGCTGAACTACCTCTTGCTCTTGTTGTTTTTTTAATGAGCATGTAGAGTGGAGGACCGGAATGACTGAGTGAATGAGTATTGAGGAATGATTGGCCTGTATTTGTAGTGAAGGAGGGGCGGGATTTGGAAGGAAAACTGCAAGATAAGAAGCATGGAAGAATATTCACCCCAAAATAAATAAACTTACACCATCTCAAAGCTTCCATGTGCGATATGATGCTTTTCAGGATGAAGGATTTACCATGTTTGGTGCATAAATGTGCACAGTTGATGAGGCTTTTGCCCGAATATCAACAGCACACTCTTTAGAAGTATCCTTGCAGCCGAAATGTCAGGCACTCTTTTGGGGTTATGTGGCCTAGAAAAACCACCCAAAGAGACCTTATAACGTGTCCTGCAATGGGACAAGGAAATCATGGGGAGACCATCCCCCCAAGAATCCTAACACATGTTCCTTGTTTCCCCTCTCAATACCATAACTACAGTAGGCTTGTGCCAGGCATATTTTGGTTGGTACTAGAAACGTCCAGAAACCTGATCCCCAAGTCATGTCCTCCCCCATTTGCCTCAAATATGTTGGGGTAACATGCACCCAAGGGAGGGGTGCAATAAGCAAGAATGTGGGTAGCACCCCCAAAAAAGACAGACTGCATGAATCTGTGCCTCCTAGCAGCCCTTTCATAATGCACCCCAACATCCCTTCTGACACTGCTTCCCCACATTTGACTCCCCCCCCCCCACTCCCCCACAAGATAGGAGGGCGGGCATAAAAAAGATGGCGTCCACCACCAAAACCCCCATCCTTTGTAATCACCCCATTTGTGTGCTCCGGGGTGGGCTCTGCCTGTTTGCCAGCATTGGCTCTGGTCCACTATGCTCCCCATCAGCACCCCCTCCTTCTCTCTGGCCTAGATCCCTCCTGCACCTCTCACCCCATCCTCCTCACTCAGCCTGCCCTTCTGGACCCCTCTAGGCTCTGCCTCCTTCCCCCCTCTCAGCCTGCCCTTCTTCCTGTGCCCCCCTTCTCCTCGAAGTCCTGTCCTCTCTACCTCCTCCCCCTCTCTGAGCCTGTCCTTCTCCTAGGCTCTACCTACTACCCCTATCTCAACCTTGCCTTCTTGCTTTGCCCCCACCTTCAGTTCCTCCCCCTCAACCTGGCCTTCTTGCTTTTCCCCCACCTTCAGCTCCTCCCCCTCTATCTGCACCTCTCTCACTCTGCCCTTCTTGCTCACCCCACCTCTGTGCTTCCTCTATTCGCGCCATCTGCCGCAGCCTTGCCCTCTCTGCGCACACTCACACTTAGCGCCCACTCTGCAATCCACCATCCAGGCACAACTCCAGCCATGCTCTCTACAGACAGACAGAGTACTTACCAATTGATCAGCCATCTCCAACTTACCTCTGCTTTGTTGACATCAATCAGCTGGTGCCGAGCCCGGGATTCGAACCGTGGTTGTCTGGATGGAAGGCAGGAACTTACCCACTGGACCACACTGGATTCCATATCAGTACCTTGTCAAATCATACCTATATCATGGCTATGAAGTGTCCTGTGTAGTGTAAGCCATAAGCAATGACACTGCGGCCTTTATGTTGGTGATAGGGTCTCCTGCACAGCTAAAATCTATCCAGGAGCTATAGCTCAGTGGCAAGGTCAAGTACCTTTGGTGCAGCAGGTTACCTGTGAACAGGGGTTCTAATCCCGCCAATGCCATTAAAATATATTTTTTTATAAAAAAAATGCAGCTTTTGATTTTTTTTATTTAGAAATATAATTTTGACTTAAAAAAATACAGGAACCATTTAAATATTTTTTTGGAATGACTGGCCCAAATTGACAACTTATGGCCCCCTCTACCAGCCCCTGCCTCCTAGTGCTGAAGTAGGTAAAATAGGAGCAAAGCCTTATCTTCATTTGTCAATGAATTCGTTTTTTATGCATGATGCACAGCATTAGAGCGGCTGACGTGGCTTGGTATAGCATGGCCTTGACTGGACTGGACTGGCATGGCATGGCATGGCATGGCATGGCATGGCATGGCATGGCATGGCGTGCCGTGGCTCCGGGACTGGGATTTTAAACAACCCCGTTTTAGTCTGCAGCCTTTACAATAAGCCCACAAACGCCCACCAACGCCCAAGTTCTGTATAGAGGATTACTGCAGGTAATTTTGGACCCTGCTAAGTGAGGGTGGGGTCCTTATCTGAAGGCCTTCGAGTGCAAAAGTCCTTAACCTAAGAGGGTTTGCCAACTTTAGAAATCTGCTGAAGATCATATGTTGAAGGTCATATCACAGCAGAAGCTCAGCAAAGTGAGCATGGGAGAACACTATTTGCATAGGACAGCCCCTTTCTCAATCCTATTATTGTGCTGCAGTTGCCATGTAGCATCACTAGAGGGTAGCAGTATGAACATAAATCCACAGAGATGCTTTAAATCTGCTTGCTGAACTACCTCTTGCTCTTGTTGTTTTTTTAATGAGCATGTAGAGTGGAGGACCGGAATGACTGAGTGAATGAGTATTGAGGAATGATTGGCCTGTATTTGTAGTGAAGGAGGGGCGGGATTTGGAAGGAAAACTGCAAGATAAGAAGCATGGAAGAATATTCACCCCAAAATAAATAAACTTACACCATCTCAAAGCTTCCATGTGCGATATGATGCTTTTCAGGATGAAGGATTTACCATGTTTGGTGCATAAATGTGCACAATTGATGAGGCTTTTGCCCGAATATCAACAGCACACTCTTTAGAAGTATCCTTGCAGCCGAAATGTCAGGCACTCTTTTGGGGTTATGTGGCCTAGAAAAACCACCCAAAGAGACCTTATAACGTGTCCTGCAATGGGACAAGGAAATCATGGGGAGACCATCCCCCCAAGAATCCTAACACATGTTCCTTGTTTCCCCTCTCAATACCATAACTACAGTAGGCTTGTGCCAGGCATATTTTGGTTGGTACTAGAAACGTCCAGAAACCTGATCCCCAAGTCATGTCCTCCCCCATTTGCCTCAAATATGTTGGGGTAACATGCACCCAAGGGAGGGGTGCAATAAGCAAGAATGTGGGTAGCACCCCCAAAAAAGACAGACTGCATGAATCTGTGCCTCCTAGCAGCCCTTTCATAATGCACCCCAACATCCCTTCTGACACTGCTTCCCCACATTTGACTCCCCCCCCCACAAGATAGGAGGGCGGGCATAAAAAAGATGGCGTCCACCACCAAAAACCCCATCCTTTGTAATCACCCCATTTGTGTGCTCCGGGGTGGGCTCTGCCTGTTTGCCAGCATTGGCTCTGGTCCACTATGCTCCCCATCAGCACCCCCTCCTTCTCTCTGGCCTAGATCCCTCCTGCACCTCTCACCCCATCCTCCTCACTCAGCCTGCCCTTCTGGACCCCTCTAGGCTCTGCCTCCTTCCCCCCTCTCAGCCTGCCCTTCTTCCTGTGCCCCCCTTCTCCTCGAAGTCCTGTCCTCTCTACCTCCTCCCCCTCTCTGAGCCTGTCCTTCTCCTAGGCTCTACCTACTACCCCTATCTCAACCTTGCCTTCTTGCTTTGCCCCCAACTTCAGCTCCTCCCCCTCTATCTGCACCTCTCTCACTCTGCCCTTCTTGCTCACCCCACCTCTGTGCTTCCTCTATTCGCGCCATCTGCCGCAGCCTTGCCCTCTCTGCGCACACTCACACTTAGCGCCCACTCTGCAATCCACCATCCAGGCACAACTCCAGCCATGCTCTCTACAGACAGACAGACAGAGTACTTACCAATTGATCAGCCATCTCCAACTTACCTCTGCTTTGTTGACATCAATCAGCTGGTGCCGAGCCCGGGATTCGAACCGTGGTTGTCTGGATGGAAGGCAGGAACTTACCCACTGGACCACACTGGATTCCATATCAGTACCTTGTCAAATCATACCTATATCATGGCTATGAAGTGTCCTGTGTAGTGTAAGCCATAAGCAATGACACTGCGGCCTTTATGTTGGTGATAGGGTCTCCTGCACAGCTAAAATCCATCCAGGAGCTATAGCTCAGTGGCAAGGTCAAGTACCTTTGGTGCAGCAGGTTACCTGTGAACAGGGGTTCTAATCCCGCCAATGCCATTAAAATATCTTTTTTTATAAAAAAAATGCAGCTTTTGATTTTTTTTATTTAGAAATATAATTTTGACTTAAAAAAATACAGGAACCATTTAAATATTTTTTTGGAATGACTGGCCCAAATTGACAACTTATGGCCCCCTCTACCAGCCCCTGCCTCCTAGTGCTGAAGTAGGTAAAATAGGAGCAAAGCCTTATCTTCATTTGTCAATGAATTCGTTTTTTATGCATGATGCACAGCATTAGAGCGGCTGACGTGGCTTGGTATAGCATGGCCTTGACTGGACTGGACTGGCATGGCATGGCATGGCATGGCATGGCATGGCATGCTGTGCCGTGGCTCCGGGACTGGGATTTTAAACATCCCAGTTTTAGTCTGCAGCCTTTACAATAAGCCCACAAACGCCCACCAACGCCCAAGTTCTGTATAGAGGATTACTGCAGGTAATTTTGGACCCTGCTAAGTGAGGGTGGGGTCCTTATCTGAAGGCCTTCGAGTGCAAAAGTCCTTAACCTAAGAGGGTTTGCCAACTTTAGAAATCTGCTGAAGATCATATGTTGAAGGTCATATCACAGCAGAAGCTCAGCAAAGTGAGCATGGGAGAACACTATTTGCATAGGACAGCCCCTTTCTCAATCCTATTATTGTGCTGCAGTTGCCATGTAGCATCACTAGAGGGTAGCAGTATGAACATAAATCCACAGAGATGCTTTAAATCTGCTTGCTGAACTACCTCTTGCTCTTGTTGTTTTTTTAATGAGCATGTAGAGTGGAGGACCGGAATGACTGAGTGAATGAGTATTGAGGAATGATTGGCCTGTATTTGTAGTGAAGGAGGGGCGGGATTTGGAAGGAAAACTGCAAGATAAGAAGCATGGAAGAATATTCACCCCAAAATAAATAAACTTACACCATCTCAAAGCTTCCATGTGCGATATGATGCTTTTCAGGATGAAGGATTTACCATGTTTGGTGCATAAATGTGCACAATTGATGAGGCTTTTGCCCGAATATCAACAGCACACTCTTTAGAAGTATCCTTGCAGCCGAAATGTCAGGCACTCTTTTGGGGTTATGTGGCCTAGAAAAACCACCCAAAGAGACCTTATAACGTGTCCTGCAATGGGACAAGGAAATCATGGGGAGACCATCCCCCCAAGAATCCTAACACATGTTCCTTGTTTCCCCTCTCAATACCATAACTACAGTAGGCTTGTGCCAGGCATATTTTGGTTGGTACTAGAAACGTCCAGAAACCTGATCCCCAAGTCATGTCCTCCCCCATTTGCCTCAAATATGTTGGGGTAACATGCACCCAAGGGAGGGGTGCAATAAGCAAGAATGTGGGTAGCACCCCCAAAAAAGACAGACTGCATGAATCTGTGCCTCCTAGCAGCCCTTTCATAATGCACCCCAACATCCCTTCTGACACTGCTTCCCCACATTTGACTCCCCCCCCACAAGATAGGAGGGCGGGCATAAAAAAGATGGCGTCCACCACCAAAACCCCCATCCTTTGTAATCACCCCATTTGTGTGCTCCGGGGTGGGCTCTGCCTGTTTGCCAGCATTGGCTCTGGTCCACTATGCTCCCCATCAGCACCCCCTCCTTCTCTCTGGCCTAGATCCCTCCTGCACCTCTCACCCCATCCTCCTCACTCAGCCTGCCCTTCTGGACCCCTCTAGGCTCTGCCTCCTTCCCCCCTCTCAGCCTGCCCTTCTTCCTGTGCCCCCCTTCTCCTCGAAGTCCTGTCCTCTCTACCTCCTCCCCCTCTCTGAGCCTGTCCTTCTCCTAGGCTCTACCTACTACCCCTATCTCAACCTTGCCTTCTTGCTTTGCCCCCAACTTCAGCTCCTCCCCCTCTATCTGCACCTCTCTCACTCTGCCCTTCTTGCTCACCCCACCTCTGTGCTTCCTCTATTCGCGCCATCTGCCGCAGCCTTGCCCTCTCTGCGCACACTCACACTTAGCGCCCACTCTGCAATCCACCATCCAGGCACAACTCCAGCCATGCTCTCTACAGACAGACAGACAGAGTACTTACCAATTGATCAGCCATCTCCAACTTACCTCTGCTTTGTTGACATCAATCAGCTGGTGCCGAGCCCGGGATTCGAACCGTGGTTGTCTGGATGGAAGGCAGGAACTTACCCACTGGACCACACTGGATTCCATATCAGTACCTTGTCAAATCATACCTATATCATGGCTATGAAGTGTCCTGTGTAGTGTAAGCCATAAGCAATGACACTGCGGCCTTTATGTTGGTGATAGGGTCTCCTGCACAGCTAAAATCCATCCAGGAGCTATAGCTCAGTGGCAAGGTCAAGTACCTTTGGTGCAGCAGGTTACCTGTGAACAGGGGTTCTAATCCCGCCAATGCCATTAAAATATCTTTTTTTATAAAAAAATGCAGCTTTTGATTTTTTTTATTTAGAAATATAATTTTGACTTAAAAAAATACAGGAACCATTTAAATATTTTTTTGGAATGACTGGCCCAAATTGACAACTTATGGCCCCCTCTACCAGCCCCTGCCTCCTAGTGCTGAAGTAGGTAAAATAGGAGCAAAGCCTTATCTTCATTTGTCAATGAATTCGTTTTTTATGCATGATGCACAGCATTAGAGCGGCTGACGTGGCTTGGTATAGCATGGCCTTGACTGGACTGGACTGGCATGGCATGGCATGGCATAGACCTGCATGGCATGCTGTGCCGTGGCTCCGGGACTGGGATTTTAAACATCCCAGTCTTAGTCTGCAGCCTTTACAATAAGCCCACAAACGCCCACCAACGCCCAAGTTCTGTATAGAGGATTACTGCAGGTAATTTTGGACCCTGCTAAGTGAGGGTGGGGTCCTTATCTGAAGGCCTTCGAGTGCAAAAGTCCTTAACCTAAGAGGGTTTGCCAACTTTAGAAATCTGCTGAAGATCATATGTTGAAGGTCATATCACAGCAGAAGCTCAGCAAAGTGAGCATGGGAGAACACTATTTGCATAGGACAGCCCCTTTCTCAATCCTATTATTGTGCTGCAGTTGCCATGTAGCATCACTAGAGGGTAGCAGTATGAACATAAATCCACAGAGATGCTTTAAATCTGCTTGCTGAACTACCTCTTGCTCTTGTTGTTTTTTTAATGAGCATGTAGAGTGGAGGACCGGAATGACTGAGTGAATGAGTATTGAGGAATGATTGGCCTGTATTTGTAGTGAAGGAGGGGCGGGATTTGGAAGGAAAACTGCAAGATAAGAAGCATGGAAGAATATTCACCCCAAAATAAATAAACTTACACCATCTCAAAGCTTCCATGTGCGATATGATGCTTTTCAGGATGAAGGATTTACCATGTTTGGTGCATAAATGTGCACAGTTGATGAGGCTTTTGCCCGAATATCAACAGCACACTCTTTAGAAGTATCCTTGCAGCCGAAATGTCAGGCACTCTTTTGGGGTTATGTGGCCTAGAAAAACCACCCAAAGAGACCTTATAACGTGTCCTGCAATGGAACAAGGAAATCATGGGGAGACCATCCCCCCAAGAATCCTAACACATGTTCCTTGTTTACCCTCTCAATACCATAACTACAGTAGGCTTGTGCAAGGCATATTTTGGTTGGTACTAGAAACGTCCAGAAACCTGATCCCCAAGTCATGTCCTCCCCCATTTGCCTCAAATATGTTGGGGTAACATGCACCCAAGGGAAGGGTGCAAGAAGCAAGAATGTGGGTAGCACCCCCAAAAAAGACAGACTGCATGAATCTGTGCCTCCTAGCAGCCCTTTCATAATGCACCCCAACATCCCTTCTGACACTGCTTCCCCACATTTGACTCCCCCACAAGATAGGAGGGCGGGCATAAAAAAGATGGCGTCCACCACCAAAACCCCCATCCTTTGTAATCACCCCATTTGTGTGCTCCGGGGTGGGCTCTGCCTGTTTGCCAGCATTGGCTCTGGTCCACTATGCTCCCCATCAGCACCCCCTCCTTCTCTCTGGCCTAGATCCCTCCTGCACCTCTCTCCCCATCCTCCTCACTCAGCCTGCCCTTCTGGACCCCTCTAGGCTCTGCCTCCTTCCCCCCTCTCAGCCTGCCCTTCTTCCTGTGCCCCCCTTCTCCTCGAAGTCCTGTCCTCTCTACCTCCTCCCCCTCTCTGAGCCTGTCCTTCTCCTAGGCTCTACCTACTACCCCTATCTCAACCTTGCCTTCTTGCTTTGCCCCCACCTTCAGCTCCTCCCCCTCTATCTGCACCTCTCTCACTCTGCCCTTCTTGCTCACCCCACCTCTGTGCTTCCTCTATTCGCGCCATCTGCCGCAGCCTTGCCCTCTCTGCGCACACTCACACTTAGCGCCCACTCTGCAATCCACCATCCAGGCACAACTCCAGCCATGCTCTCTACAGACAGACAGACAGAGTACTTACCAATTGATCAGCCATCTCCAACTTACCTCTGCTTTGTTGACATCAATCAGCTGGTGCCGAGCCCGGGATTCGAACCGTGGTTGTCTGGATGGAAGGCAGGACCTTACCCACTGGACCACACTGGATTCCATATCAGTACCTTGTCAAATCATACCTATATCATGGCTATGAAGTGTCCTGTGTAGTGTAAGCCATAAGCAATGACACTGCGGCCTTTATGTTGGTGATAGGGTCTCCTGCACAGCTAAAACCCATCCAGGAGCTATAGCTCAGTGGCAAGGTCAAGTACCTTTGGTGCAGCAGGTTAACTGTGAACAGGGGTTCGAATCCCGCCAATGCCATTAAAGTATCTTTTTTTATAAAAAAATGCAGCTTTTGATTTTTTTTATTTAGAAATATAATTTTGACTTAAAAAAATACAGGAACCATTTAAATATTTTTTTGAAATGACTGGCCCAAATTGACAACTTATGGCCCCCTCTACCACCCCCTGCCTCCTAGTGCTGAAGTAGGTAAAATAGGAGCAAAGCCTTATCTTCATTTGTCAATGAATTTGTTTTTTATGCATGATGCACACGTGGCTTGGTATAGCATGGCCTTGACTGGACTGGACTGGACTGGCATGGCATGGCATGGCATGGCATGGCATGGCATAGCATAGACCTGCATGGCATGGCATGCTGTGCCGTGGCTCCAGGACTGGGATTTTAAACATCCCAGTCTTAGTCTGCAGCCTTTACAATAAGCCCACAAACGCCCACCAACGCCCAAGTTCTGTATAGAGGATTACTGCAGGTAATTTTGGACCCTGCTAAGTGAGGGTGGGGTCCTTATCTGAAGGCCTTCGAGTGCAAAAGTCCTTAACCTAAGAGGGTTTGCCAACTTTAGAAATCTGCTGAAGATCATATGTTGAAGGTCATATCACAGCAGAAGCTCAGCAAAGTGAGCATGGGAGAACACTATTTGCATAGGACAGCCCCTTTCTCAATCCTATTATTGTGCTGCAGTTGCCATGTAGCATCACTAGAGGGTAGCAGTATGAACATAAATCCACAGAGATGCTTTAAATCTGCTTGCTGAACTACCTCTTGCTCTTGTTGTTTTTTTAATGAGCATGTAGAGTGGAGGACCGGAATGACTGAGTGAATGAGTATTGAGGAATGATTGGCCTGTATTTGTAGTGAAGGAGGGGCGGGATTTGGAAGGAAAACTGCAAGATAAGAAGCATGGAAGAATATTCACCCCAAAATAAATAAACTTACACCATCTCAAAGCTTCCATGTGCGATATGATGCTTTTCAGGATGAAGGATTTACCATGTTTGGTGCATAAATGTGCACAGTTGATGAGGCTTTTGCCCGAATATCAACAGCACACTCTTTAGAAGTATCCTTGCAGCCGAAATGTCAGGCACTCTTTTGGGGTTATGTGGCCTAGAAAAACCACCCAAAGAGACCTTATAACGTGTCCTGCAATGGAACAAGGAAATCATGGGGAGACCATCCCCCCAAGAATCCTAACACATGTTCCTTGTTTACCCTCTCAATACCATAACTACAGTAGGCTTGTGCAAGGCATATTTTGGTTGGTACTAGAAACGTCCAGAAACCTGATCCCCAAGTCATGTCCTCCCCCATTTGCCTCAAATATGTTGGGGTAACATGCACCCAAGGGAAGGGTGCAAGAAGCAAGAATGTGGGTAGCACCCCCAAAAAAGACAGACTGCATGAATCTGTGCCTCCTAGCAGCCCTTTCATAATGCACCCCAACATCCCTTCTGACACTGCTTCCCCACATTTGACTCCCCCACAAGATAGGAGGGCGGGCATAAAAAAGATGGCGTCCACCACCAAAACCCCCATCCTTTGTAATCACCCCATTTGTGTGCTCCGGGGTGGGCTCTGCCTGTTTGCCAGCATTGGCTCTGGTCCACTATGCTCCCCATCAGCACCCCCTCCTTCTCTCTGGCCTAGATCCCTCCTGCACCTCTCTCCCCATCCTCCTCACTCAGCCTGCCCTTCTGGACCCCTCTAGGCTCTGCCTCCTTCCCCCCTCTCAGCCTGCCCTTCTTCCTGTGCCCCCCTTCTCCTCGAAGTCCTGTCCTCTCTACCTCCTCCCCCTCTCTGAGCCTGTCCTTCTCCTAGGCTCTACCTACTACCCCTATCTCAACCTTGCCTTCTTGCTTTGCCCCCACCTTCAGCTCCTCCCCCTCTATCTGCACCTCTCTCACTCTGCCCTTCTTGCTCACCCCACCTCTGTGCTTCCTCTATTCGCGCCATCTGCCGCAGCCTTGCCCTCTCTGCGCACACTCACACTTAGCGCCCACTCTGCAATCCACCATCCAGGCACAACTCCAGCCATGCTCTCTACAGACAGACAGACAGAGTACTTACCAATTGATCAGCCATCTCCAACTTACCTCTGCTTTGTTGACATCAATCAGCTGGTGCCGAGCCCGGGATTCGAACCGTGGTTGTCTGGATGGAAGGCAGGACCTTACCCACTGGACCACACTGGATTCCATATCAGTACCTTGTCAAATCATACCTATATCATGGCTATGAAGTGTCCTGTGTAGTGTAAGCCATAAGCAATGACACTGCGGCCTTTATGTTGGTGATAGGGTCTCCTGCACAGCTAAAACCCATCCAGGAGCTATAGCTCAGTGGCAAGGTCAAGTACCTTTGGTGCAGCAGGTTAACTGTGAACAGGGGTTCGAATCCCGCCAATGCCATTAAAGTATCTTTTTTTATAAAAAAATGCAGCTTTTGATTTTTTTTATTTAGAAATATAATTTTGACTTAAAAAAATACAGGAACCATTTAAATATTTTTTTGAAATGACTGGCCCAAATTGACAACTTATGGCCCCCTCTACCACCCCCTGCCTCCTAGTGCTGAAGTAGGTAAAATAGGAGCAAAGCCTTATCTTCATTTGTCAATGAATTTGTTTTTTATGCATGATGCACACGTGGCTTGGTATAGCATGGCCTTGACTGGACTGGACTGGACTGGCATGGCATGGCATGGCATGGCATGGCATGGCATAGCATAGACCTGCATGGCATGGCATGCTGTGCCGTGGCTCCAGGACTGGGATTTTAAACATCCCAGTCTTAGTCTGCAGCCTTTACAATAAGCCCACAAACGCCCACGAACGCCCAAGTTCTGTATAGAGGATTACTGCAGGTAATTTTGGACCCTGCTAAGTGAGGGTGGGGTCCTTATCTGAAGGCCTTCGAGTGCAAAAGTCCTTAACCTAAGAGGGTTTGCCAACTTTAGAAATCTGCTGAAGATCATATGTTGAAGGTCATATCACAGCAGAAGCTCAGCAAAGTGAGCATGGGAGAACACTATTTGCATAGGACAGCCCCTTTCTCAATCCTATTATTGTGCTGCAGTTGCCATGTAGCATCACTAGAGGGTAGCAGTATGAACATAAATCCACAGAGATGCTTTAAATCTGCTTGCTGAACTACCTCTTGCTCTTGTTGTTTTTTTAATGAGCATGTAGAGTGGAGGACCGGAATGACTGAGTGAATGAGTATTGAGGAATGATTGGCCTGTATTTGTAGTGAAGGAGGGGCGGGATTTGGAAGGAAAACTGCAAGATAAGAAGCATGGAAGAATATTCACCCCAAAATAAATAAACTTACACCATCTCAAAGCTTCCATGTGCGATATGATGCTTTTCAGGATGAAGGATTTACCATGTTTGGTGCATAAATGTGCACAGTTGATGAGGCTTTTGCCCGAATATCAACAGCACACTCTTTAGAAGTATCCTTGCAGCCGAAATGTCAGGCACTCTTTTGGGGTTATGTGGCCTAGAAAAACCACCCAAAGAGACCTTATAACGTGTCCTGCAATGGAACAAGGAAATCATGGGGAGACCATCCCCCCAAGAATCCTAACACATGTTCCTTGTTTACCCTCTCAATACCATAACTACAGTAGGCTTGTGCAAGGCATATTTTGGTTGGTACTAGAAACGTCCAGAAACCTGATCCCCAAGTCATGTCCTCCCCCATTTGCCTCAAATATGTTGGGGTAACATGCACCCAAGGGAAGGGTGCAATAAGCAAGAATGTGGGTAGCACCCCCAAAAAAGACAGACTGCATGAATCTGTGCCTCCTAGCAGCCCTTTCATAATGCACCCCAACATCCCTTCTGACACTGCTTCCCCACATTTGACTCCCCCACAAGATAGGAGGGCGGGCATAAAAAAGATGGCGTCCACCACCAAAACCCCCATCCTTTGTAATCACCCCATTTGTGTGCTCCGGGGTGGGCTCTGCCTGTTTGCCAGCATTGGCTCTGGTCCACTATGCTCCCCATCAGCACCCCCTCCTTCTCTCTGGCCTAGATCCCTCCTGCACCTCTCTCCCCATCCTCCTCACTCAGCCTGCCCTTCTGGACCCCTCTAGGCTCTGCCTCCTTCCCCCCTCTCAGCCTGCCCTTCTTCCTGTGCCCCCCTTCTCCTCGAAGTCCTGTCCTCTCTACCTCCTCCCCCTCTCTGAGCCTGTCCTTCTCCTAGGCTCTACCTACTACCCCTATCTCAACCTTGCCTTCTTGCTTTGCCCCCACCTTCAGCTCCTCCCCCTCTATCTGCACCTCTCTCACTCTGCCCTTCTTGCTCACCCCACCTCTGTGCTTCCTCTATTCGCGCCATCTGCCGCAGCCTTGCCCTCTCTGCGCACACTCACACTTAGCGCCCACTCTGCAATCCACCATCCAGGCACAACTCCAGCCATGCTCTCTACAGACAGACAGACAGAGTACTTACCAATTGATCAGCCATCTCCAACTTACCTCTGCTTTGTTGACATCAATCAGCTGGTGCCGAGCCCGGGATTCGAACCGTGGTTGTCTGGATGGAAGGCAGGACCTTACCCACTGGACCACACTGGATTCCATATCAGTACCTTGTCAAATCATACCTATATCATGGCTATGAAGTGTCCTGTGTAGTGTAAGCCATAAGCAATGACACTGCGGCCTTTATGTTGGTGATAGGGTCTCCTGCACAGCTAAAACCCATCCAGGAGCTATAGCTCAGTGGCAAGGTCAAGTACCTTTGGTGCAGCAGGTTAACTGTGAACAGGGGTTCGAATCCCGCCAATGCCATTAAAGTATCTTTTTTTATAAAAAAATGCAGCTTTTGATTTTTTTTATTTAGAAATATAATTTTGACTTAAAAAAATACAGGAACCATTTAAATATTTTTTTGAAATGACTGGCCCAAATTGACAACTTATGGCCCCCTCTACCACCCCCTGCCTCCTAGTGCTGAAGTAGGTAAAATAGGAGCAAAGCCTTATCTTCATTTGTCAATGAATTTGTTTTTTATGCATGATGCACACGTGGCTTGGTATAGCATGGCCTTGACTGGACTGGACTGGACTGGCATGGCATGGCATGGCATGGCATGGCATGGCATAGCATAGACCTGCATGGCATGGCATGCTGTGCCGTGGCTCCGGGACTGGGATTTTAAACATCCCAGTCTTAGTCTGCAGCCTTTACAATAAGCCCACAAACGCCCACAAACGCCCAAGTTCTGTATAGAGGATTACTGCAGGTAATTTTGGACCCTGCTAAGTGAGGGTGGGGTCCTTATCTGAAGGCCTTCGAGTGCAAAAGTCCTTAACCTAAGAGGGTTTGCCAACTTTAGAAATCTGCTGAAGATCATATGTTGAAGGTCATATCACAGCAGAAGCTCAGCAAAGTGAGCATGGGAGAACACTATTTGCATAGGACAGCCCCTTTCTCAATCCTATTATTGTGCTGCAGTTGCCATGTAGCATCACTAGAGGGTAGCAGTATGAACATAAATCCACAGAGATGCTTTAAATCTGCTTGCTGAACTACCTCTTGCTCTTGTTGTTTTTTTAATGAGCATGTAGAGTGGAGGACCGGAATGACTGAGTGAATGAGTATTGAGGAATGATTGGCCTGTATTTGTAGTGAAGGAGGGGCGGGATTTGGAAGGAAAACTGCAAGATAAGAAGCATGGAAGAATATTCACCCCAAAATAAATAAACTTACACCATCTCAAAGCTTCCATGTGCGATATGATGCTTTTCAGGATGAAGGATTTACCATGTTTGGTGCATAAATGTGCACAGTTGATGAGGCTTTTGCCCGAATATCAACAGCACACTCTTTAGAAGTATCCTTGCAGCCGAAATGTCAGGCACTCTTTTGGGGTTATGTGGCCTAGAAAAACCACCCAAAGAGACCTTATAACGTGTCCTGCAATGGAACAAGGAAATCATGGGGAGACCATCCCCCCAAGAATCCTAACACATGTTCCTTGTTTACCCTCTCAATACCATAACTACAGTAGGCTTGTGCAAGGCATATTTTGGTTGGTACTAGAAACGTCCAGAAACCTGATCCCCAAGTCATGTCCTCCCCCATTTGCCTCAAATATGTTGGGGTAACATGCACCCAAGGGAAGGGTGCAATAAGCAAGAATGTGGGTAGCACCCCCAAAAAAGACAGACTGCATGAATCTGTGCCTCCTAGCAGCCCTTTCATAATGCACCCCAACATCCCTTCTGACACTGCTTCCCCACATTTGACTCCCCCACAAGATAGGAGGGCGGGCATAAAAAAGATGGCGTCCACCACCAAAACCCCCATCCTTTGTAATCACCCCATTTGTGTGCTCCGGGGTGGGCTCTGCCTGTTTGCCAGCATTGGCTCTGGTCCACTATGCTCCCCATCCAGCACCCCCTCCTTCTCTCTGGCCTAGATCCCTCCTGCACCTCTCTCCCCATCCTCCTCACTCAGCCTGCCCTTCTGGACCCCTCTAGGCTCTGCCTCCTTCCCCCCTCTCAGCCTGCCCTTCTTCCTGTGCCCCCCTTCTCCTCGAAGTCCTGTCCTCTCTACCTCCTCCCCCTCTCTGAGCCTGTCCTTCTCCTAGGCTCTACCTACTACCCCTATCTCAACCTTGCCTTCTTGCTTTGCCCCCACCTTCAGCTCCTCCCCCTCTATCTGCACCTCTCTCACTCTGCCCTTCTTGCTCACCCCACCTCTGTGCTTCCTCTATTCGCGCCATCTGCCGCAGCCTTGCCCTCTCTGCGCACACTCACACTTAGCGCCCACTCTGCAATCCACCATCCAGGCACAACTCCAGCCATGCTCTCTACAGACAGACAGACAGAGTACTTACCAATTGATCAGCCATCTCCAACTTACCTCTGCTTTGTTGACATCAATCAGCTGGTGCCGAGCCCGGGATTCGAACCGTGGTTGTCTGGATGGAAGGCAGGACCTTACCCACTGGACCACACTGGATTCCATATCAGTACCTTGTCAAATCATACCTATATCATGGCTATGAAGTGTCCTGTGTAGTGTAAGCCATAAGCAATGACACTGCGGCCTTTATGTTGGTGATAGGGTCTCCTGCACAGCTAAAACCCATCCAGGAGCTATAGCTCAGTGGCAAGGTCAAGTACCTTTGGTGCAGCAGGTTAACTGTGAACAGGGGTTCGAATCCCGCCAATGCCATTAAAGTATCTTTTTTTATAAAAAAATGCAGCTTTTGATTTTTTTTATTTAGAAATATAATTTTGACTTAAAAAAATACAGGAACCATTTAAATATTTTTTTGAAATGACTGGCCCAAATTGACAACTTATGGCCCCCTCTACCACCCCCTGCCTCCTAGTGCTGAAGTAGGTAAAATAGGAGCAAAGCCTTATCTTCATTTGTCAATGAATTTGTTTTTTATGCATGATGCACACGTGGCTTGGTATAGCATGGCCTTGACTGGACTGGACTGGACTGGCATGGCATGGCATGGCATGGCATGGCATGGCATAGCATAGACCTGCATGGCATGGCATGCTGTGCCGTGGCTCCAGGACTGGGATTTTAAACATCCCAGTCTTAGTCTGCAGCCTTTACAATAAGCCCACAAACGCCCACGAACGCCCAAGTTCTGTATAGAGGATTACTGCAGGTAATTTTGGACCCTGCTAAGTGAGGGTGGGGTCCTTATCTGAAGGCCTTCGAGTGCAAAAGTCCTTAACCTAAGAGGGTTTGCCAACTTTAGAAATCTGCTGAAGATCATATGTTGAAGGTCATATCACAGCAGAAGCTCAGCAAAGTGAGCATGGGAGAACACTATTTGCATAGGACAGCCCCTTTCTCAATCCTATTATTGTGCTGCAGTTGCCATGTAGCATCACTAGAGGGTAGCAGTATGAACATAAATCCACAGAGATGCTTTAAATCTGCTTGCTGAACTACCTCTTGCTCTTGTTGTTTTTTTAATGAGCATGTAGAGTGGAGGACCGGAATGACTGAGTGAATGAGTATTGAGGAATGATTGGCCTGTATTTGTAGTGAAGGAGGGGCGGGATTTGGAAGGAAAACTGCAAGATAAGAAGCATGGAAGAATATTCACCCCAAAATAAATAAACTTACACCATCTCAAAGCTTCCATGTGCGATATGATGCTTTTCAGGATGAAGGATTTACCATGTTTGGTGCATAAATGTGCACAGTTGATGAGGCTTTTGCCCGAATATCAACAGCACACTCTTTAGAAGTATCCTTGCAGCCGAAATGTCAGGCACTCTTTTGGGGTTATGTGGCCTAGAAAAACCACCCAAAGAGACCTTATAACGTGTCCTGCAATGGAACAAGGAAATCATGGGGAGACCATCCCCCCAAGAATCCTAACACATGTTCCTTGTTTACCCTCTCAATACCATAACTACAGTAGGCTTGTGCAAGGCATATTTTGGTTGGTACTAGAAACGTCCAGAAACCTGATCCCCAAGTCATGTCCTCCCCCATTTGCCTCAAATATGTTGGGGTAACATGCACCCAAGGGAAGGGTGCAATAAGCAAGAATGTGGGTAGCACCCCCAAAAAAGACAGACTGCATGAATCTGTGCCTCCTAGCAGCCCTTTCATAATGCACCCCAACATCCCTTCTGACACTGCTTCCCCACATTTGACTCCCCCACAAGATAGGAGGGCGGGCATAAAAAAGATGGCGTCCACCACCAAAACCCCCATCCTTTGTAATCACCCCATTTGTGTGCTCCGGGGTGGGCTCTGCCTGTTTGCCAGCATTGGCTCTGGTCCACTATGCTCCCCATCAGCACCCCCTCCTTCTCTCTGGCCTAGATCCCTCCTGCACCTCTCTCCCCATCCTCCTCACTCAGCCTGCCCTTCTGGACCCCTCTAGGCTCTGCCTCCTTCCCCCCTCTCAGCCTGCCCTTCTTCCTGTGCCCCCCTTCTCCTCGAAGTCCTGTCCTCTCTACCTCCTCCCCCTCTCTGAGCCTGTCCTTCTCCTAGGCTCTACCTACTACCCCTATCTCAACCTTGCCTTCTTGCTTTGCCCCCACCTTCAGCTCCTCCCCCTCTATCTGCACCTCTCTCACTCTGCCCTTCTTGCTCACCCCACCTCTGTGCTTCCTCTATTCGCGCCATCTGCCGCAGCCTTGCCCTCTCTGCGCACACTCACACTTAGCGCCCACTCTGCAATCCACCATCCAGGCACAACTCCAGCCATGCTCTCTACAGACAGACAGACAGAGTACTTACCAATTGATCAGCCATCTCCAACTTACCTCTGCTTTGTTGACATCAATCAGCTGGTGCCGAGCCCGGGATTCGAACCGTGGTTGTCTGGATGGAAGGCAGGACCTTACCCACTGGACCACACTGGATTCCATATCAGTACCTTGTCAAATCATACCTATATCATGGCTATGAAGTGTCCTGTGTAGTGTAAGCCATAAGCAATGACACTGCGGCCTTTATGTTGGTGATAGGGTCTCCTGCACAGCTAAAACCCATCCAGGAGCTATAGCTCAGTGGCAAGGTCAAGTACCTTTGGTGCAGCAGGTTAACTGTGAACAGGGGTTCGAATCCCGCCAATGCCATTAAAGTATCTTTTTTTATAAAAAAATGCAGCTTTTGATTTTTTTTATTTAGAAATATAATTTTGACTTAAAAAAATACAGGAACCATTTAAATATTTTTTTGAAATGACTGGCCCAAATTGACAACTTATGGCCCCCTCTACCACCCCCTGCCTCCTAGTGCTGAAGTAGGTAAAATAGGAGCAAAGCCTTATCTTCATTTGTCAATGAATTTGTTTTTTATGCATGATGCACACGTGGCTTGGTATAGCATGGCCTTGACTGGACTGGACTGGACTGGCATGGCATGGCATGGCATGGCATGGCATGGCATAGCATAGACCTGCATGGCATGGCATGCTGTGCCGTGGCTCCGGGACTGGGATTTTAAACATCCCAGTCTTAGTCTGCAGCCTTTACAATAAGCCCACAAACGCCCACAAACGCCCAAGTTCTGTATAGAGGATTACTGCAGGTAATTTTGGACCCTGCTAAGTGAGGGTGGGGTCCTTATCTGAAGGCCTTCGAGTGCAAAAGTCCTTAACCTAAGAGGGTTTGCCAACTTTAGAAATCTGCTGAAGATCATATGTTGAAGGTCATATCACAGCAGAAGCTCAGCAAAGTGAGCATGGGAGAACACTATTTGCATAGGACAGCCCCTTTCTCAATCCTATTATTGTGCTGCAGTTGCCATGTAGCATCACTAGAGGGTAGCAGTATGAACATAAATCCACAGAGATGCTTTAAATCTGCTTGCTGAACTACCTCTTGCTCTTGTTGTTTTTTTAATGAGCATGTAGAGTGGAGGACCGGAATGACTGAGTGAATGAGTATTGAGGAATGATTGGCCTGTATTTGTAGTGAAGGAGGGGCGGGATTTGGAAGGAAAACTGCAAGATAAGAAGCATGGAAGAATATTCACCCCAAAATAAATAAACTTACACCATCTCAAAGCTTCCATGTGCGATATGATGCTTTTCAGGATGAAGGATTTACCATGTTTGGTGCATAAATGTGCACAGTTGATGAGGCTTTTGCCCGAATATCAACAGCACACTCTTTAGAAGTATCCTTGCAGCCGAAATGTCAGGCACTCTTTTGGGGTTATGTGGCCTAGAAAAACCACCCAAAGAGACCTTATAACGTGTCCTGCAATGGAACAAGGAAATCATGGGGAGACCATCCCCCCAAGAATCCTAACACATGTTCCTTGTTTACCCTCTCAATACCATAACTACAGTAGGCTTGTGCAAGGCATATTTTGGTTGGTACTAGAAACGTCCAGAAACCTGATCCCCAAGTCATGTCCTCCCCCATTTGCCTCAAATATGTTGGGGTAACATGCACCCAAGGGAAGGGTGCAATAAGCAAGAATGTGGGTAGCACCCCCAAAAAAGACAGACTGCATGAATCTGTGCCTCCTAGCAGCCCTTTCATAATGCACCCCAACATCCCTTCTGACACTGCTTCCCCACATTTGACTCCCCCACAAGATAGGAGGGCGGGCATAAAAAAGATGGCGTCCACCACCAAAACCCCCATCCTTTGTAATCACCCCATTTGTGTGCTCCGGGGTGGGCTCTGCCTGTTTGCCAGCATTGGCTCTGGTCCACTATGCTCCCCATCAGCACCCCCTCCTTCTCTCTGGCCTAGATCCCTCCTGCACCTCTCTCCCCATCCTCCTCACTCAGCCTGCCCTTCTGGACCCCTCTAGGCTCTGCCTCCTTCCCCCCTCTCAGCCTGCCCTTCTTCCTGTGCCCCCCTTCTCCTCGAAGTCCTGTCCTCTCTACCTCCTCCCCCTCTCTGAGCCTGTCCTTCTCCTAGGCTCTACCTACTACCCCTATCTCAACCTTGCCTTCTTGCTTTGCCCCCACCTTCAGCTCCTCCCCCTCTATCTGCACCTCTCTCACTCTGCCCTTCTTGCTCACCCCACCTCTGTGCTTCCTCTATTCGCGCCATCTGCCGCAGCCTTGCCCTCTCTGCGCACACTCACACTTAGCGCCCACTCTGCAATCCACCATCCAGGCACAACTCCAGCCATGCTCTCTACAGACAGACAGACAGAGTACTTACCAATTGATCAGCCATCTCCAACTTACCTCTGCTTTGTTGACATCAATCAGCTGGTGCCGAGCCCGGGATTCGAACCGTGGTTGTCTGGATGGAAGGCAGGACCTTACCCACTGGACCACACTGGATTCCATATCAGTACCTTGTCAAATCATACCTATATCATGGCTATGAAGTGTCCTGTGTAGTGTAAGCCATAAGCAATGACACTGCGGCCTTTATGTTGGTGATAGGGTCTCCTGCACAGCTAAAACCCATCCAGGAGCTATAGCTCAGTGGCAAGGTCAAGTACCTTTGGTGCAGCAGGTTAACTGTGAACAGGGGTTCGAATCCCGCCAATGCCATTAAAGTATCTTTTTTTATAAAAAAAATGCAGCTTTTGATTTTTTTTATTTAGAAATATAATTTTGACTTAAAAAAATACAGGAACCATTTAAATATTTTTTTGAAATGACTGGCCCAAATTGACAACTTATGGCCCCCTCTACCACCCCCTGCCTCCTAGTGCTGAAGTAGGTAAAATAGGAGCAAAGCCTTATCTTCATTTGTCAATGAATTTGTTTTTTATGCATGATGCACACGTGGCTTGGTATAGCATGGCCTTGACTGGACTGGACTGGACTGGCATGGCATGGCATGGCATGGCATGGCATGGCATGGCATAGCATAGACCTGCATGGCATGGCATGCTGTGCCGTGGCTCCGGGACTGGGATTTTAAACATCCCAGTCTTAGTCTGCAGCCTTTACAATAAGCCCACAAACGCCCACGAACGCCCAAGTTCTGTATAGAGGATTACTGCAGGTAATTTTGGACCCTGCTAAGTGAGGGTGGGGTCCTTATCTGAAGGCCTTCGAGTGCAAAAGTCCTTAACCTAAGAGGGTTTGCCAACTTTAGAAATCTGCTGAAGATCATATGTTGAAGGTCATATCACAGCAGAAGCTCAGCAAAGTGAGCATGGGAGAACACTATTTGCATAGGACAGCCCCTTTCTCAATCCTATTATTGTGCTGCAGTTGCCATGTAGCATCACTAGAGGGTAGCAGTATGAACATAAATCCACAGAGATGCTTTAAATCTGCTTGCTGAACTACCTCTTGCTCTTGTTGTTTTTTTAATGAGCATGTAGAGTGGAGGACCGGAATGACTGAGTGAATGAGTATTGAGGAATGATTGGCCTGTATTTGTAGTGAAGGAGGGGCGGGATTTGGAAGGAAAACTGCAAGATAAGAAGCATGGAAGAATATTCACCCCAAAATAAATAAACTTACACCATCTCAAAGCTTCCATGTGCGATATGATGCTTTTCAGGATGAAGGATTTACCATGTTTGGTGCATAAATGTGCACAGTTGATGAGGCTTTTGCCCGAATATCAACAGCACACTCTTTAGAAGTATCCTTGCAGCCGAAATGTCAGGCACTCTTTTGGGGTTATGTGGCCTAGAAAAACCACCCAAAGAGACCTTATAACGTGTCCTGCAATGGAACAAGGAAATCATGGGGAGACCATCCCCCCAAGAATCCTAACACATGTTCCTTGTTTACCCTCTCAATACCATAACTACAGTAGGCTTGTGCAAGGCATATTTTGGTTGGTACTAGAAACGTCCAGAAACCTGATCCCCAAGTCATGTCCTCCCCCATTTGCCTCAAATATGTTGGGGTAACATGCACCCAAGGGAAGGGTGCAATAAGCAAGAATGTGGGTAGCACCCCCAAAAAAGACAGACTGCATGAATCTGTGCCTCCTAGCAGCCCTTTCATAATGCACCCCAACATCCCTTCTGACACTGCTTCCCCACATTTGACTCCCCCACAAGATAGGAGGGCGGGCATAAAAAAGATGGCGTCCACCACCAAAACCCCCATCCTTTGTAATCACCCCATTTGTGTGCTCCGGGGTGGGCTCTGCCTGTTTGCCAGCATTGGCTCTGGTCCACTATGCTCCCCATCAGCACCCCCTCCTTCTCTCTGGCCTAGATCCCTCCTGCACCTCTCTCCCCATCCTCCTCACTCAGCCTGCCCTTCTGGACCCCTCTAGGCTCTGCCTCCTTCCCCCCTCTCAGCCTGCCCTTCTTCCTGTGCCCCCCTTCTCCTCGAAGTCCTGTCCTCTCTACCTCCTCCCCCTCTCTGAGCCTGTCCTTCTCCTAGGCTCTACCTACTACCCCTATCTCAACCTTGCCTTCTTGCTTTGCCCCCACCTTCAGCTCCTCCCCCTCTATCTGCACCTCTCTCACTCTGCCCTTCTTGCTCACCCCACCTCTGTGCTTCCTCTATTCGCGCCATCTGCCGCAGCCTTGCCCTCTCTGCGCACACTCACACTTAGCGCCCACTCTGCAATCCACCATCCAGGCACAACTCCAGCCATGCTCTCTACAGACAGACAGACAGAGTACTTACCAATTGATCAGCCATCTCCAACTTACCTCTGCTTTGTTGACATCAATCAGCTGGTGCCGAGCCCGGGATTCGAACCGTGGTTGTCTGGATGGAAGGCAGGACCTTACCCACTGGACCACACTGGATTCCATATCAGTACCTTGTCAAATCATACCTATATCATGGCTATGAAGTGTCCTGTGTAGTGTAAGCCATAAGCAATGACACTGCGGCCTTTATGTTGGTGATAGGGTCTCCTGCACAGCTAAAACCCATCCAGGAGCTATAGCTCAGTGGCAAGGTCAAGTACCTTTGGTGCAGCAGGTTAACTGTGAACAGGGGTTCGAATCCCGCCAATGCCATTAAAGTATCTTTTTTTATAAAAAAATGCAGCTTTTGATTTTTTTTATTTAGAAATATAATTTTGACTTAAAAAAATACAGGAACCATTTAAATATTTTTTTGAAATGACTGGCCCAAATTGACAACTTATGGCCCCCTCTACCACCCCCTGCCTCCTAGTGCTGAAGTAGGTAAAATAGGAGCAAAGCCTTATCTTCATTTGTCAATGAATTTGTTTTTTATGCATGATGCACACGTGGCTTGGTATAGCATGGCCTTGACTGGACTGGACTGGACTGGCATGGCATGGCATGGCATGGCATGGCATGGCATAGCATAGACCTGCATGGCATGGCATGCTGTGCCGTGGCTCCGGGACTGGGATTTTAAACATCCCAGTCTTAGTCTGCAGCCTTTACAATAAGCCCACAAACGCCCACGAACGCCCAAGTTCTGTATAGAGGATTACTGCAGGTAATTTTGGACCCTGCTAAGTGAGGGTGGGGTCCTTATCTGAAGGCCTTCGAGTGCAAAAGTCCTTAACCTAAGAGGGTTTGCCAACTTTAGAAATCTGCTGAAGATCATATGTTGAAGGTCATATCACAGCAGAAGCTCAGCAAAGTGAGCATGGGAGAACACTATTTGCATAGGACAGCCCCTTTCTCAATCCTATTATTGTGCTGCAGTTGCCATGTAGCATCACTAGAGGGTAGCAGTATGAACATAAATCCACAGAGATGCTTTAAATCTGCTTGCTGAACTACCTCTTGCTCTTGTTGTTTTTTTAATGAGCATGTAGAGTGGAGGACCGGAATGACTGAGTGAATGAGTATTGAGGAATGATTGGCCTGTATTTGTAGTGAAGGAGGGGCGGGATTTGGAAGGAAAACTGCAAGATAAGAAGCATGGAAGAATATTCACCCCAAAATAAATAAACTTACACCATCTCAAAGCTTCCATGTGCGATATGATGCTTTTCAGGATGAAGGATTTACCATGTTTGGTGCATAAATGTGCACAGTTGATGAGGCTTTTGCCCGAATATCAACAGCACACTCTTTAGAAGTATCCTTGCAGCCGAAATGTCAGGCACTCTTTTGGGGTTATGTGGCCTAGAAAAACCACCCAAAGAGACCTTATAATGTGTCCTGCAATGGAACAAGGAAATCATGGGGAGACCATCCCCCCAAGAATCCTAACACATGTTCCTTGTTTACCCTCTCAATACCATAACTACAGTAGGCTTGTGCAAGGCATATTTTGGTTGGTACTAGAAACGTCCAGAAACCTGATCCCCAAGTCATGTCCTCCCCCATTTGCCTCAAATATGTTGGGGTAACATGCACCCAAGGGAAGGGTGCAATAAGCAAGAATGTGGGTAGCACCCCCAAAAAAGACAGACTGCATGAATCTGTGCCTCCTAGCAGCCCTTTCATAATGCACCCCAACATCCCTTCTGACACTGCTTCCCCACATTTGACTCCCCCACAAGATAGGAGGGCGGGCATAAAAAAGATGGCGTCCACCACCAAAACCCCCATCCTTTGTAATCACCCCATTTGTGTGCTCCGGGGTGGGCTCTGCCTGTTTGCCAGCATTGGCTCTGGTCCACTATGCTCCCCATCAGCACCCCCTCCTTCTCTCTGGCCTAGATCCCTCCTGCACCTCTCTCCCCATCCTCCTCACTCAGCCTGCCCTTCTGGACCCCTCTAGGCTCTGCCTCCTTCCCCCCTCTCAGCCTGCCCTTCTTCCTGTGCCCCCCTTCTCCTCGAAGTCCTGTCCTCTCTACCTCCTCCCCCTCTCTGAGCCTGTCCTTCTCCTAGGCTCTACCTACTACCCCTATCTCAACCTTGCCTTCTTGCTTTGCCCCCACCTTCAGCTCCTCCCCCTCTATCTGCACCTCTCTCACTCTGCCCTTCTTGCTCACCCCACCTCTGTGCTTCCTCTATTCGCGCCATCTGCCGCAGCCTTGCCCTCTCTGCGCACACTCACACTTAGCGCCCACTCTGCAATCCACCATCCAGGCACAACTCCAGCCATGCTCTCTACAGACAGACAGACAGAGTACTTACCAATTGATCAGCCATCTCCAACTTACCTCTGCTTTGTTGACATCAATCAGCTGGTGCCGAGCCCGGGATTCGAACCGTGGTTGTCTGGATGGAAGGCAGGACCTTACCCACTGGACCACACTGGATTCCATATCAGTACCTTGTCAAATCATACCTATATCATGGCTATGAAGTGTCCTGTGTAGTGTAAGCCATAAGCAATGACACTGCGGCCTTTATGTTGGTGATAGGGTCTCCTGCACAGCTAAAACCCATCCAGGAGCTATAGCTCAGTGGCAAGGTCAAGTACCTTTGGTGCAGCAGGTTAACTGTGAACAGGGGTTCGAATCCCGCCAATGCCATTAAAGTATCTTTTTTTATAAAAAAATGCAGCTTTTGATTTTTTTTATTTAGAAATATAATTTTGACTTAAAAAAATACAGGAACCATTTAAATATTTTTTTGAAATGACTGGCCCAAATTGACAACTTATGGCCCCCTCTACCACCCCCTGCCTCCTAGTGCTGAAGTAGGTAAAATAGGAGCAAAGCCTTATCTTCATTTGTCAATGAATTTGTTTTTTATGCATGATGCACACGTGGCTTGGTATAGCATGGCCTTGACTGGACTGGACTGGACTGGCATGGCATGGCATGGCATGGCATGGCATGGCATAGCATAGACCTGCATGGCATGGCATGCTGTGCCGTGGCTCCGGGACTGGGATTTTAAACATCCCAGTCTTAGTCTGCAGCCTTTACAATAAGCCCACCAACGCCCAAGTTCTGTATAGAGGATTACTGCAGGTAATTTTGGACCCTGCTAAGTGAGGGTGGGGTCCTTATCTGAAGGCCTTCGAGTGCAAAAGTCCTTAACCTAAGAGGGTTTGCCAACTTTAGAAATCTGCTGAAGATCATATGTTGAAGGTCATATCACAGCAGAAGCTCAGCAAAGTGAGCATGGGAGAACACTATTTGCATAGGACAGCCCCTTTCTCAATCCTATTATTGTGCTGCAGTTGCCATGTAGCATCACTAGAGGGTAGCAGTATGAACATAAATCCACAGAGATGCTTTAAATCTGCTTGCTGAACTACCTCTTGCTCTTGTTGTTTTTTTAATGAGCATGTAGAGTGGAGGACCGGAATGACTGAGTGAATGAGTATTGAGGAATGATTGGCCTGTATTTGTAGTGAAGGAGGGGCGGGATTTGGAAGGAAAACTGCAAGATAAGAAGCATGGAAGAATATTCACCCCAAAATAAATAAACTTACACCATCTCAAAGCTTCCATGTGCGATATGATGCTTTTCAGGATGAAGGATTTACCATGTTTGGTGCATAAATGTGCACAGTTGATGAGGCTTTTGCCCGAATATCAACAGCACACTCTTTAGAAGTATCCTTGCAGCCGAAATGTCAGGCACTCTTTTGGGGTTATGTGGCCTAGAAAAACCACCCAAAGAGACCTTATAACGTGTCCTGCAATGGAACAAGGAAATCATGGGGAGACCATCCCCCCAAGAATCCTAACACATGTTCCTTGTTTACCCTCTCAATACCATAACTACAGTAGGCTTGTGCAAGGCATATTTTGGTTGGTACTAGAAACGTCCAGAAACCTGATCCCCAAGTCATGTCCTCCCCCATTTGCCTCAAATATGTTGGGGTAACATGCACCCAAGGGAAGGGTGCAATAAGCAAGAATGTGGGTAGCACCCCCAAAAAAGACAGACTGCATGAATCTGTGCCTCCTAGCAGCCCTTTCATAATGCACCCCAACATCCCTTCTGACACTGCTTCCCCACATTTGACTCCCCCACAAGATAGGAGGGCGGGCATAAAAAAGATGGCGTCCACCACCAAAACCCCCATCCTTTGTAATCACCCCATTTGTGTGCTCCGGGGTGGGCTCTGCCTGTTTGCCAGCATTGGCTCTGGTCCACTATGCTTCCCATCAGCACCCCCTCCTTCTCTCTGGCCTAGATCCCTCCTGCACCTCTCTCCCCATCCTCCTCACTCAGCCTGCCCTTCTGGACCCCTCTAGGCTCTGCCTCCTTCCCCCCTCTCAGCCTGCCCTTCTTCCTGTGCCCCCCTTCTCCTCGAAGTCCTGTCCTCTCTACCTCCTCCCCCTCTCTGAGCCTGTCCTTCTCCTAGGCTCTACCTACTACCCCTATCTCAACCTTGCCTTCTTGCTTTGCCCCCACCTTCAGCTCCTCCCCCTCTATCTGCACCTCTCTCACTCTGCCCTTCTTGCTCACCCCACCTCTGTGCTTCCTCTATTCGCGCCATCTGCCGCAGCCTTGCCCTCTCTGCGCACACTCACACTTAGCGCCCACTCTGCAATCCACCATCCAGGCACAACTCCAGCCATGCTCTCTACAGACAGACAGACAGAGTACTTACCAATTGATCAGCCATCTCCAACTTACCTCTGCTTTGTTGACATCAATCAGCTGGTGCCGAGCCCGGGATTCGAACCGTGGTTGTCTGGATGGAAGGCAGGACCTTACCCACTGGACCACACTGGATTCCATATCAGTACCTTGTCAAATCATACCTATATCATGGCTATGAAGTGTCCTGTGTAGTGTAAGCCATAAGCAATGACACTGCGGCCTTTATGTTGGTGATAGGGTCTCCTGCACAGCTAAAACCCATCCAGGAGCTATAGCTCAGTGGCAAGGTCAAGTACCTTTGGTGCAGCAGTAACTGTGAACAGGGGTTCGAATCCCGCCAATGCCATTAAAGTATCTTTTTTTATAAAAAAATGCAGCTTTTGATTTTTTTTATTTAGAAATATAATTTTGACTTAAAAAAATACAGGAACCATTTAAATATTTTTTTGAAATGACTGGCCCAAATTGACAACTTATGGCCCCCTCTACCACCCCCTGCCTCCTAGTGCTGAAGTAGGTAAAATAGGAGCAAAGCCTTATCTTCATTTGTCAATGAATTTGTTTTTTATGCATGATGCACACGTGGCTTGGTATAGCATGGCCTTGACTGGACTGGACTGGACTGGCATGGCATGGCATGGCATGGCATGGCATGGCATAGCATAGACCTGCATGGCATGGCATGCTGTGCCGTGGCTCCGGGACTGGGATTTTAAACATCCCAGTCTTAGTCTGCAGCCTTTACAATAAGCCCACAAACGCCCACGAACGCCCAAGTTCTGTATAGAGGATTACTGCAGGTAATTTTGGACCCTGCTAAGTGAGGGTGGGGTCCTTATCTGAAGGCCTTCGAGTGCAAAAGTCCTTAACCTAAGAGGGTTTGCCAACTTTAGAAATCTGCTGAAGATCATATGTTGAAGGTCATATCACAGCAGAAGCTCAGCAAAGTGAGCATGGGAGAACACTATTTGCATAGGACAGCCCCTTTCTCAATCCTATTATTGTGCTGCAGTTGCCATGTAGCATCACTAGAGGGTAGCAGTATGAACATAAATCCACAGAGATGCTTTAAATCTGCTTGCTGAACTACCTCTTGCTCTTGTTGTTTTTTTAATGAGCATGTAGAGTGGAGGACCGGAATGACTGAGTGAATGAGTATTGAGGAATGATTGGCCTGTATTTGTAGTGAAGGAGGGGCGGGATTTGGAAGGAAAACTGCAAGATAAGAAGCATGGAAGAATATTCACCCCAAAATAAATAAACTTACACCATCTCAAAGCTTCCATGTGCGATATGATGCTTTTCAGGATGAAGGATTTACCATGTTTGGTGCATAAATGTGCACAGTTGATGAGGCTTTTGCCCGAATATCAACAGCACACTCTTTAGAAGTATCCTTGCAGCCGAAATGTCAGGCACTCTTTTGGGGTTATGTGGCCTAGAAAAACCACCCAAAGAGACCTTATAACGTGTCCTGCAATGGAACAAGGAAATCATGGGGAGACCATCCCCCCAAGAATCCTAACACATGTTCCTTGTTTACCCTCTCAATACCATAACTACAGTAGGCTTGTGCAAGGCATATTTTGGTTGGTACTAGAAACGTCCAGAAACCTGATCCCCAAGTCATGTCCTCCCCCATTTGCCTCAAATATGTTGGGGTAACATGCACCCAAGGGAAGGGTGCAATAAGCAAGAATGTGGGTAGCACCCCCAAAAAAGACAGACTGCATGAATCTGTGCCTCCTAGCAGCCCTTTCATAATGCACCCCAACATCCCTTCTGACACTGCTTCCCCACATTTGACTCCCCCACAAGATAGGAGGGCGGGCATAAAAAAGATGGCGTCCACCACCAAAACCCCCATCCTTTGTAATCACCCCATTTGTGTGCTCCGGGGTGGGCTCTGCCTGTTTGCCAGCATTGGCTCTGGTCCACTATGCTCCCCATCAGCACCCCCTCCTTCTCTCTGGCCTAGATCCCTCCTGCACCTCTCTCCCCATCCTCCTCACTCAGCCTGCCCTTCTGGACCCCTCTAGGCTCTGCCTCCTTCCCCCCTCTCAGCCTGCCCTTCTTCCTGTGCCCCCCTTCTCCTCGAAGTCCTGTCCTCTCTACCTCCTCCCCCTCTCTGAGCCTGTCCTTCTCCTAGGCTCTACCTACTACCCCTATCTCAACCTTGCCTTCTTGCTTTGCCCCCACCTTCAGCTCCTCCCCCTCTATCTGCACCTCTCTCACTCTGCCCTTCTTGCTCACCCCACCTCTGTGCTTCCTCTATTCGCGCCATCTGCCGCAGCCTTGCCCTCTCTGCGCACACTCACACTTAGCGCCCACTCTGCAATCCACCATCCAGGCACAACTCCAGCCATGCTCTCTACAGACAGACAGACAGAGTACTTACCAATTGATCAGCCATCTCCAACTTACCTCTGCTTTGTTGACATCAATCAGCTGGTGCCGAGCCCGGGATTCGAACCGTGGTTGTCTGGATGGAAGGCAGGACCTTACCCACTGGACCACACTGGATTCCATATCAGTACCTTGTCAAATCATACCTATATCATGGCTATGAAGTGTCCTGTGTAGTGTAAGCCATAAGCAATGACACTGCGGCCTTTATGTTGGTGATAGGGTCTCCTGCACAGCTAAAACCCATCCAGGAGCTATAGCTCAGTGGCAAGGTCAAGTACCTTTGGTGCAGCAGGTTAACTGTGAACAGGGGTTCGAATCCCGCCAATGCCATTAAAGTATCTTTTTTTATAAAAAAAATGCAGCTTTTGATTTTTTTTATTTAGAAATATAATTTTGACTTAAAAAAATACAGGAACCATTTAAATATTTTTTTGAAATGACTGGCCCAAATTGACAACTTATGGCCCCCTCTACCACCCCCTGCCTCCTAGTGCTGAAGTAGGTAAAATAGGAGCAAAGCCTTATCTTCATTTGTCAATGAATTTGTTTTTTATGCATGATGCACACGTGGCTTGGTATAGCATGGCCTTGACTGGACTGGACTGGACTGGCATGGCATGGCATGGCATGGCATGGCATGGCATAGCATAGACCTGCATGGCATGGCATGCTGTGCCGTGGCTCCGGGACTGGGATTTTAAACATCCCAGTCTTAGTCTGCAGCCTTTACAATAAGCCCACACCAACGCCCAAGTTCTGTATAGAGGATTACTGCAGGTAATTTTGGACCCTGCTAAGTGAGGGTGGGGTCCTTATCTGAAGGCCTTCGAGTGCAAAAGTCCTTAACCTAAGAGGGTTTGCCAACTTTAGAAATCTGCTGAAGATCATATGTTGAAGGTCATATCACAGCAGAAGCTCAGCAAAGTGAGCATGGGAGAACACTATTTGCATAGGACAGCCCCTTTCTCAATCCTATTATTGTGCTGCAGTTGCCATGTAGCATCACTAGAGGGTAGCAGTATGAACATAAATCCACAGAGATGCTTTAAATCTGCTTGCTGAACTACCTCTTGCTCTTGTTGTTTTTTTAATGAGCATGTAGAGTGGAGGACCGGAATGACTGAGTGAATGAGTATTGAGGAATGATTGGCCTGTATTTGTAGTGAAGGAGGGGCGGGATTTGGAAGGAAAACTGCAAGATAAGAAGCATGGAAGAATATTCACCCCAAAATAAATAAACTTACACCATCTCAAAGCTTCCATGTGCGATATGATGCTTTTCAGGATGAAGGATTTACCATGTTTGGTGCATAAATGTGCACAGTTGATGAGGCTTTTGCCCGAATATCAACAGCACACTCTTTAGAAGTATCCTTGCAGCCGAAATGTCAGGCACTCTTTTGGGGTTATGTGGCCTAGAAAAACCACCCAAAGAGACCTTATAACGTGTCCTGCAATGGAACAAGGAAATCATGGGGAGACCATCCCCCCAAGAATCCTAACACATGTTCCTTGTTTACCCTCTCAATACCATAACTACAGTAGGCTTGTGCAAGGCATATTTTGGTTGGTACTAGAAACGTCCAGAAACCTGATCCCCAAGTCATGTCCTCCCCCATTTGCCTCAAATATGTTGGGGTAACATGCACCCAAGGGAAGGGTGCAATAAGCAAGAATGTGGGTAGCACCCCCAAAAAAGACAGACTGCATGAATCTGTGCCTCCTAGCAGCCCTTTCATAATGCACCCCAACATCCCTTCTGACACTGCTTCCCCACATTTGACTCCCCCACAAGATAGGAGGGCGGGCATAAAAAAGATGGCGTCCACCACCAAAACCCCCATCCTTTGTAATCACCCCATTTGTGTGCTCCGGGGTGGGCTCTGCCTGTTTGCCAGCATTGGCTCTGGTCCACTATGCTCCCCATCAGCACCCCCTCCTTCTCTCTGGCCTAGATCCCTCCTGCACCTCTCTCCCCATCCTCCTCACTCAGCCTGCCCTTCTGGACCCCTCTAGGCTCTGCCTCCTTCCCCCCTCTCAGCCTGCCCTTCTTCCTGTGCCCCCCTTCTCCTCGAAGTCCTGTCCTCTCTACCTCCTCCCCCTCTCTGAGCCTGTCCTTCTCCTAGGCTCTACCTACTACCCCTATCTCAACCTTGCCTTCTTGCTTTGCCCCCACCTTCAGCTCCTCCCCCTCTATCTGCACCTCTCTCACTCTGCCCTTCTTGCTCACCCCACCTCTGTGCTTCCTCTATTCGCGCCATCTGCCGCAGCCTTGCCCTCTCTGCGCACACTCACACTTAGCGCCCACTCTGCAATCCACCATCCAGGCACAACTCCAGCCATGCTCTCTACAGACAGACAGACAGAGTACTTACCAATTGATCAGCCATCTCCAACTTACCTCTGCTTTGTTGACATCAATCAGCTGGTGCCGAGCCCGGGATTCGAACCGTGGTTGTCTGGATGGAAGGCAGGACCTTACCCACTGGACCACACTGGATTCCATATCAGTACCTTGTCAAATCATACCTATATCATGGCTATGAAGTGTCCTGTGTAGTGTAAGCCATAAGCAATGACACTGCGGCCTTTATGTTGGTGATAGGGTCTCCTGCACAGCTAAAACCCATCCAGGAGCTATAGCTCAGTGGCAAGGTCAAGTACCTTTGGTGCAGCAGGTTAACTGTGAACAGGGGTTCGAATCCCGCCAATGCCATTAAAGTATCTTTTTTTATAAAAAAATGCAGCTTTTGATTTTTTTTATTTAGAAATATAATTTTGACTTAAAAAAATACAGGAACCATTTAAATATTTTTTTGAAATGACTGGCCCAAATTGACAACTTATGGCCCCCTCTACCACCCCCTGCCTCCTAGTGCTGAAGTAGGTAAAATAGGAGCAAAGCCTTATCTTCATTTGTCAATGAATTTGTTTTTTATGCATGATGCACACGTGGCTTGGTATAGCATGGCCTTGACTGGACTGGACTGGACTGGCATGGCATGGCATGGCATGGCATGGCATGGCATAGCATAGACCTGCATGGCATGGCATGCTGTGCCGTGGCTCCGGGACTGGGATTTTAAACATCCCAGTCTTAGTCTGCAGCCTTTACAATAAGCCCACAAACGCCCACGAACGCCCAAGTTCTGTATAGAGGATTACTGCAGGTAATTTTGGACCCTGCTAAGTGAGGGTGGGGTCCTTATCTGAAGGCCTTCGAGTGCAAAAGTCCTTAACCTAAGAGGGTTTGCCAACTTTAGAAATCTGCTGAAGATCATATGTTGAAGGTCATATCACAGCAGAAGCTCAGCAAAGTGAGCATGGGAGAACACTATTTGCATAGGACAGCCCCTTTCTCAATCCTATTATTGTGCTGCAGTTGCCATGTAGCATCACTAGAGGGTAGCAGTATGAACATAAATCCACAGAGATGCTTTAAATCTGCTTGCTGAACTACCTCTTGCTCTTGTTGTTTTTTTAATGAGCATGTAGAGTGGAGGACCGGAATGACTGAGTGAATGAGTATTGAGGAATGATTGGCCTGTATTTGTAGTGAAGGAGGGGCGGGATTTGGAAGGAAAACTGCAAGATAAGAAGCATGGAAGAATATTCACCCCAAAATAAATAAACTTACACCATCTCAAAGCTTCCATGTGCGATATGATGCTTTTCAGGATGAAGGATTTACCATGTTTGGTGCATAAATGTGCACAGTTGATGAGGCTTTTGCCCGAATATCAACAGCACACTCTTTAGAAGTATCCTTGCAGCCGAAATGTCAGGCACTCTTTTGGGGTTATGTGGCCTAGAAAAACCACCCAAAGAGACCTTATAATGTGTCCTGCAATGGAACAAGGAAATCATGGGGAGACCATCCCCCCAAGAATCCTAACACATGTTCCTTGTTTACCCTCTCAATACCATAACTACAGTAGGCTTGTGCAAGGCATATTTTGGTTGGTACTAGAAACGTCCAGAAACCTGATCCCCAAGTCATGTCCTCCCCCATTTGCCTCAAATATGTTGGGGTAACATGCACCCAAGGGAAGGGTGCAATAAGCAAGAATGTGGGTAGCACCCCCAAAAAAGACAGACTGCATGAATCTGTGCCTCCTAGCAGCCCTTTCATAATGCACCCCAACATCCCTTCTGACACTGCTTCCCCACATTTGACTCCCCCACAAGATAGGAGGGCGGGCATAAAAAAGATGGCGTCCACCACCAAAACCCCCATCCTTTGTAATCACCCCATTTGTGTGCTCCGGGGTGGGCTCTGCCTGTTTGCCAGCATTGGCTCTGGTCCACTATGCTCCCCATCAGCACCCCCTCCTTCTCTCTGGCCTAGATCCCTCCTGCACCTCTCTCCCCATCCTCCTCACTCAGCCTGCCCTTCTGGACCCCTCTAGGCTCTGCCTCCTTCCCCCCTCTCAGCCTGCCCTTCTTCCTGTGCCCCCCTTCTCCTCGAAGTCCTGTCCTCTCTACCTCCTCCCCCTCTCTGAGCCTGTCCTTCTCCTAGGCTCTACCTACTACCCCTATCTCAACCTTGCCTTCTTGCTTTGCCCCCACCTTCAGCTCCTCCCCCTCTATCTGCACCTCTCTCACTCTGCCCTTCTTGCTCACCCCACCTCTGTGCTTCCTCTATTCGCGCCATCTGCCGCAGCCTTGCCCTCTCTGCGCACACTCACACTTAGCGCCCACTCTGCAATCCACCATCCAGGCACAACTCCAGCCATGCTCTCTACAGACAGACAGACAGAGTACTTACCAATTGATCAGCCATCTCCAACTTACCTCTGCTTTGTTGACATCAATCAGCTGGTGCCGAGCCCGGGATTCGAACCGTGGTTGTCTGGATGGAAGGCAGGACCTTACCCACTGGACCACACTGGATTCCATATCAGTACCTTGTCAAATCATACCTATATCATGGCTATGAAGTGTCCTGTGTAGTGTAAGCCATAAGCAATGACACTGCGGCCTTTATGTTGGTGATAGGGTCTCCTGCACAGCTAAAACCCATCCAGGAGCTATAGCTCAGTGGCAAGGTCAAGTACCTTTGGTGCAGCAGGTTAACTGTGAACAGGGGTTCGAATCCCGCCAATGCCATTAAAGTATCTTTTTTTATAAAAAAATGCAGCTTTTGATTTTTTTTATTTAGAAATATAATTTTGACTTAAAAAAATACAGGAACCATTTAAATATTTTTTTGAAATGACTGGCCCAAATTGACAACTTATGGCCCCCTCTACCACCCCCTGCCTCCTAGTGCTGAAGTAGGTAAAATAGGAGCAAAGCCTTATCTTCATTTGTCAATGAATTTGTTTTTTATGCATGATGCACACGTGGCTTGGTATAGCATGGCCTTGACTGGACTGGACTGGACTGGCATGGCATGGCATGGCATGGCATGGCATGGCATAGCATAGACCTGCATGGCATGGCATGCTGTGCCGTGGCTCCGGGACTGGGATTTTAAACATCCCAGTCTTAGTCTGCAGCCTTTACAATAAGCCCACCAACGCCCAAGTTCTGTATAGAGGATTACTGCAGGTAATTTTGGACCCTGCTAAGTGAGGGTGGGGTCCTTATCTGAAGGCCTTCGAGTGCAAAAGTCCTTAACCTAAGAGGGTTTGCCAACTTTAGAAATCTGCTGAAGATCATATGTTGAAGGTCATATCACAGCAGAAGCTCAGCAAAGTGAGCATGGGAGAACACTATTTGCATAGGACAGCCCCTTTCTCAATCCTATTATTGTGCTGCAGTTGCCATGTAGCATCACTAGAGGGTAGCAGTATGAACATAAATCCACAGAGATGCTTTAAATCTGCTTGCTGAACTACCTCTTGCTCTTGTTGTTTTTTTAATGAGCATGTAGAGTGGAGGACCGGAATGACTGAGTGAATGAGTATTGAGGAATGATTGGCCTGTATTTGTAGTGAAGGAGGGGCGGGATTTGGAAGGAAAACTGCAAGATAAGAAGCATGGAAGAATATTCACCCCAAAATAAATAAACTTACACCATCTCAAAGCTTCCATGTGCGATATGATGCTTTTCAGGATGAAGGATTTACCATGTTTGGTGCATAAATGTGCACAGTTGATGAGGCTTTTGCCCGAATATCAACAGCACACTCTTTAGAAGTATCCTTGCAGCCGAAATGTCAGGCACTCTTTTGGGGTTATGTGGCCTAGAAAAACCACCCAAAGAGACCTTATAACGTGTCCTGCAATGGAACAAGGAAATCATGGGGAGACCATCCCCCCAAGAATCCTAACACATGTTCCTTGTTTACCCTCTCAATACCATAACTACAGTAGGCTTGTGCAAGGCATATTTTGGTTGGTACTAGAAACGTCCAGAAACCTGATCCCCAAGTCATGTCCTCCCCCATTTGCCTCAAATATGTTGGGGTAACATGCACCCAAGGGAAGGGTGCAATAAGCAAGAATGTGGGTAGCACCCCCAAAAAAGACAGACTGCATGAATCTGTGCCTCCTAGCAGCCCTTTCATAATGCACCCCAACATCCCTTCTGACACTGCTTCCCCACATTTGACTCCCCCACAAGATAGGAGGGCGGGCATAAAAAAGATGGCGTCCACCACCAAAACCCCCATCCTTTGTAATCACCCCATTTGTGTGCTCCGGGGTGGGCTCTGCCTGTTTGCCAGCATTGGCTCTGGTCCACTATGCTTCCCATCAGCACCCCCTCCTTCTCTCTGGCCTAGATCCCTCCTGCACCTCTCTCCCCATCCTCCTCACTCAGCCTGCCCTTCTGGACCCCTCTAGGCTCTGCCTCCTTCCCCCCTCTCAGCCTGCCCTTCTTCCTGTGCCCCCCTTCTCCTCGAAGTCCTGTCCTCTCTACCTCCTCCCCCTCTCTGAGCCTGTCCTTCTCCTAGGCTCTACCTACTACCCCTATCTCAACCTTGCCTTCTTGCTTTGCCCCCACCTTCAGCTCCTCCCCCTCTATCTGCACCTCTCTCACTCTGCCCTTCTTGCTCACCCCACCTCTGTGCTTCCTCTATTCGCGCCATCTGCCGCAGCCTTGCCCTCTCTGCGCACACTCACACTTAGCGCCCACTCTGCAATCCACCATCCAGGCACAACTCCAGCCATGCTCTCTACAGACAGACAGACAGAGTACTTACCAATTGATCAGCCATCTCCAACTTACCTCTGCTTTGTTGACATCAATCAGCTGGTGCCGAGCCCGGGATTCGAACCGTGGTTGTCTGGATGGAAGGCAGGACCTTACCCACTGGACCACACTGGATTCCATATCAGTACCTTGTCAAATCATACCTATATCATGGCTATGAAGTGTCCTGTGTAGTGTAAGCCATAAGCAATGACACTGCGGCCTTTATGTTGGTGATAGGGTCTCCTGCACAGCTAAAACCCATCCAGGAGCTATAGCTCAGTGGCAAGGTCAAGTACCTTTGGTGCAGCAGGTTAACTGTGAACAGGGGTTCGAATCCCGCCAATGCCATTAAAGTATCTTTTTTTATAAAAAAAATGCAGCTTTTGATTTTTTTTATTTAGAAATATAATTTTGACTTAAAAAAATACAGGAACCATTTAAATATTTTTTTGAAATGACTGGCCCAAATTGACAACTTATGGCCCCCTCTACCACCCCCTGCCTCCTAGTGCTGAAGTAGGTAAAATAGGAGCAAAGCCTTATCTTCATTTGTCAATGAATTTGTTTTTTATGCATGATGCACACGTGGCTTGGTATAGCATGGCCTTGACTGGACTGGACTGGACTGGCATGGCATGGCATGGCATGGCATGGCATGGCATAGCATAGACCTGCATGGCATGGCATGCTGTGCCGTGGCTCCGGGACTGGGATTTTAAACATCCCAGTCTTAGTCTGCAGCCTTTACAATAAGCCCACAAACGCCCACGAACGCCCAAGTTCTGTATAGAGGATTACTGCAGGTAATTTTGGACCCTGCTAAGTGAGGGTGGGGTCCTTATCTGAAGGCCTTCGAGTGCAAAAGTCCTTAACCTAAGAGGGTTTGCCAACTTTAGAAATCTGCTGAAGATCATATGTTGAAGGTCATATCACAGCAGAAGCTCAGCAAAGTGAGCATGGGAGAACACTATTTGCATAGGACAGCCCCTTTCTCAATCCTATTATTGTGCTGCAGTTGCCATGTAGCATCACTAGAGGGTAGCAGTATGAACATAAATCCACAGAGATGCTTTAAATCTGCTTGCTGAACTACCTCTTGCTCTTGTTGTTTTTTTAATGAGCATGTAGAGTGGAGGACCGGAATGACTGAGTGAATGAGTATTGAGGAATGATTGGCCTGTATTTGTAGTGAAGGAGGGGCGGGATTTGGAAGGAAAACTGCAAGATAAGAAGCATGGAAGAATATTCACCCCAAAATAAATAAACTTACACCATCTCAAAGCTTCCATGTGCGATATGATGCTTTTCAGGATGAAGGATTTACCATGTTTGGTGCATAAATGTGCACAGTTGATGAGGCTTTTGCCCGAATATCAACAGCACACTCTTTAGAAGTATCCTTGCAGCCGAAATGTCAGGCACTCTTTTGGGGTTATGTGGCCTAGAAAAACCACCCAAAGAGACCTTATAACGTGTCCTGCAATGGAACAAGGAAATCATGGGGAGACCATCCCCCCAAGAATCCTAACACATGTTCCTTGTTTACCCTCTCAATACCATAACTACAGTAGGCTTGTGCAAGGCATATTTTGGTTGGTACTAGAAACGTCCAGAAACCTGATCCCCAAGTCATGTCCTCCCCCATTTGCCTCAAATATGTTGGGGTAACATGCACCCAAGGGAAGGGTGCAATAAGCAAGAATGTGGGTAGCACCCCCAAAAAAGACAGACTGCATGAATCTGTGCCTCCTAGCAGCCCTTTCATAATGCACCCCAACATCCCTTCTGACACTGCTTCCCCACATTTGACTCCCCCACAAGATAGGAGGGCGGGCATAAAAAAGATGGCGTCCACCACCAAAACCCCCATCCTTTGTAATCACCCCATTTGTGTGCTCCGGGGTGGGCTCTGCCTGTTTGCCAGCATTGGCTCTGGTCCACTATGCTCCCCATCAGCACCCCCTCCTTCTCTCTGGCCTAGATCCCTCCTGCACCTCTCTCCCCATCCTCCTCACTCAGCCTGCCCTTCTGGACCCCTCTAGGCTCTGCCTCCTTCCCCCCTCTCAGCCTGCCCTTCTTCCTGTGCCCCCCTTCTCCTCGAAGTCCTGTCCTCTCTACCTCCTCCCCCTCTCTGAGCCTGTCCTTCTCCTAGGCTCTACCTACTACCCCTATCTCAACCTTGCCTTCTTGCTTTGCCCCCACCTTCAGCTCCTCCCCCTCTATCTGCACCTCTCTCACTCTGCCCTTCTTGCTCACCCCACCTCTGTGCTTCCTCTATTCGCGCCATCTGCCGCAGCCTTGCCCTCTCTGCGCACACTCACACTTAGCGCCCACTCTGCAATCCACCATCCAGGCACAACTCCAGCCATGCTCTCTACAGACAGACAGACAGAGTACTTACCAATTGATCAGCCATCTCCAACTTACCTCTGCTTTGTTGACATCAATCAGCTGGTGCCGAGCCCGGGATTCGAACCGTGGTTGTCTGGATGGAAGGCAGGACCTTACCCACTGGACCACACTGGATTCCATATCAGTACCTTGTCAAATCATACCTATATCATGGCTATGAAGTGTCCTGTGTAGTGTAAGCCATAAGCAATGACACTGCGGCCTTTATGTTGGTGATAGGGTCTCCTGCACAGCTAAAACCCATCCAGGAGCTATAGCTCAGTGGCAAGGTCAAGTACCTTTGGTGCAGCAGGTTAACTGTGAACAGGGGTTCGAATCCCGCCAATGCCATTAAAGTATCTTTTTTTATAAAAAAATGCAGCTTTTGATTTTTTTTATTTAGAAATATAATTTTGACTTAAAAAAATACAGGAACCATTTAAATATTTTTTTGAAATGACTGGCCCAAATTGACAACTTATGGCCCCCTCTACCACCCCCTGCCTCCTAGTGCTGAAGTAGGTAAAATAGGAGCAAAGCCTTATCTTCATTTGTCAATGAATTTGTTTTTTATGCATGATGCACACGTGGCTTGGTATAGCATGGCCTTGACTGGACTGGACTGGACTGGCATGGCATGGCATGGCATGGCATGGCATGGCATAGCATAGACCTGCATGGCATGGCATGCTGTGCCGTGGCTCCGGGACTGGGATTTTAAACATCCCAGTCTTAGTCTGCAGCCTTTACAATAAGCCCACCAACGCCCAAGTTCTGTATAGAGGATTACTGCAGGTAATTTTGGACCCTGCTAAGTGAGGGTGGGGTCCTTATCTGAAGGCCTTCGAGTGCAAAAGTCCTTAACCTAAGAGGGTTTGCCAACTTTAGAAATCTGCTGAAGATCATATGTTGAAGGTCATATCACAGCAGAAGCTCAGCAAAGTGAGCATGGGAGAACACTATTTGCATAGGACAGCCCCTTTCTCAATCCTATTATTGTGCTGCAGTTGCCATGTAGCATCACTAGAGGGTAGCAGTATGAACATAAATCCACAGAGATGCTTTAAATCTGCTTGCTGAACTACCTCTTGCTCTTGTTGTTTTTTTAATGAGCATGTAGAGTGGAGGACCGGAATGACTGAGTGAATGAGTATTGAGGAATGATTGGCCTGTATTTGTAGTGAAGGAGGGGCGGGATTTGGAAGGAAAACTGCAAGATAAGAAGCATGGAAGAATATTCACCCCAAAATAAATAAACTTACACCATCTCAAAGCTTCCATGTGCGATATGATGCTTTTCAGGATGAAGGATTTACCATGTTTGGTGCATAAATGTGCACAGTTGATGAGGCTTTTGCCCGAATATCAACAGCACACTCTTTAGAAGTATCCTTGCAGCCGAAATGTCAGGCACTCTTTTGGGGTTATGTGGCCTAGAAAAACCACCCAAAGAGACCTTATAACGTGTCCTGCAATGGAACAAGGAAATCATGGGGAGACCATCCCCCCAAGAATCCTAACACATGTTCCTTGTTTACCCTCTCAATACCATAACTACAGTAGGCTTGTGCAAGGCATATTTTGGTTGGTACTAGAAACGTCCAGAAACCTGATCCCCAAGTCATGTCCTCCCCCATTTGCCTCAAATATGTTGGGGTAACATGCACCCAAGGGAAGGGTGCAATAAGCAAGAATGTGGGTAGCACCCCCAAAAAAGACAGACTGCATGAATCTGTGCCTCCTAGCAGCCCTTTCATAATGCACCCCAACATCCCTTCTGACACTGCTTCCCCACATTTGACTCCCCCACAAGATAGGAGGGCGGGCATAAAAAAGATGGCGTCCACCACCAAAACCCCCATCCTTTGTAATCACCCCATTTGTGTGCTCCGGGGTGGGCTCTGCCTGTTTGCCAGCATTGGCTCTGGTCCACTATGCTCCCCATCAGCACCCCCTCCTTCTCTCTGGCCTAGATCCCTCCTGCACCTCTCTCCCCATCCTCCTCACTCAGCCTGCCCTTCTGGACCCCTCTAGGCTCTGCCTCCTTCCCCCCTCTCAGCCTGCCCTTCTTCCTGTGCCCCCCTTCTCCTCGAAGTCCTGTCCTCTCTACCTCCTCCCCCTCTCTGAGCCTGTCCTTCTCCTAGGCTCTACCTACTACCCCTATCTCAACCTTGCCTTCTTGCTTTGCCCCCACCTTCAGCTCCTCCCTCTCTATCTGCACCTCTCTCACTCTGCCCTTCTTGCTCACCCCACCTCTGTGCTTCCTCTATTCGCGCCATCTGCCGCAGCCTTGCCCTCTCTGCGCACACTCACACTTAGCGCCCACTCTGCAATCCACCATCCAGGCACAACTCCAGCCATGCTCTCTACAGACAGACAGACAGAGTACTTACCAATTGATCAGCCATCTCCAACTTACCTCTGCTTTGTTGACATCAATCAGCTGGTGCCGAGCCCGGGATTCGAACCGTGGTTGTCTGGATGGAAGGCAGGACCTTACCCACTGGACCACACTGGATTCCATATCAGTACCTTGTCAAATCATACCTATATCATGGCTATGAAGTGTCCTGTGTAGTGTAAGCCATAAGCAATGACACTGCGGCCTTTATGTTGGTGATAGGGTCTCCTGCACAGCTAAAACCCATCCAGGAGCTATAGCTCAGTGGCAAGGTCAAGTACCTTTGGTGCAGCAGGTTAACTGTGAACAGGGGTTCGAATCCCGCCAATGCCATTAAAGTATCTTTTTTTATAAAAAAAATGCAGCTTTTGATTTTTTTTATTTAGAAATATAATTTTGACTTAAAAAAATACAGGAACCATTTAAATATTTTTTTGAAATGACTGGCCCAAATTGACAACTTATGGCCCCCTCTACCACCCCCTGCCTCCTAGTGCTGAAGTAGGTAAAATAGGAGCAAAGCCTTATCTTCATTTGTCAATGAATTTGTTTTTTATGCATGATGCACACGTGGCTTGGTATAGCATGGCCTTGACTGGACTGGACTGGACTGGCATGGCATGGCATGGCATGGCATGGCATGGCATGGCATAGCATAGACCTGCATGGCATGGCATGCTGTGCCGTGGCTCCGGGACTGGGATTTTAAACATCCCAGTCTTAGTCTGCAGCCTTTACAATAAGCCCACAAACGCCCACGAACGCCCAAGTTCTGTATAGAGGATTACTGCAGGTAATTTTGGACCCTGCTAAGTGAGGGTGGGGTCCTTATCTGAAGGCCTTCGAGTGCAAAAGTCCTTAACCTAAGAGGGTTTGCCAACTTTAGAAATCTGCTGAAGATCATATGTTGAAGGTCATATCACAGCAGAAGCTCAGCAAAGTGAGCATGGGAGAACACTATTTGCATAGGACAGCCCCTTTCTCAATCCTATTATTGTGCTGCAGTTGCCATGTAGCATCACTAGAGGGTAGCAGTATGAACATAAATCCACAGAGATGCTTTAAATCTGCTTGCTGAACTACCTCTTGCTCTTGTTGTTTTTTTAATGAGCATGTAGAGTGGAGGACCGGAATGACTGAGTGAATGAGTATTGAGGAATGATTGGCCTGTATTTGTAGTGAAGGAGGGGCGGGATTTGGAAGGAAAACTGCAAGATAAGAAGCATGGAAGAATATTCACCCCAAAATAAATAAACTTACACCATCTCAAAGCTTCCATGTGCGATATGATGCTTTTCAGGATGAAGGATTTACCATGTTTGGTGCATAAATGTGCACAGTTGATGAGGCTTTTGCCCGAATATCAACAGCACACTCTTTAGAAGTATCCTTGCAGCCGAAATGTCAGGCACTCTTTTGGGGTTATGTGGCCTAGAAAAACCACCCAAAGAGACCTTATAACGTGTCCTGCAATGGAACAAGGAAATCATGGGGAGACCATCCCCCCAAGAATCCTAACACATGTTCCTTGTTTACCCTCTCAATACCATAACTACAGTAGGCTTGTGCAAGGCATATTTTGGTTGGTACTAGAAACGTCCAGAAACCTGATCCCCAAGTCATGTCCTCCCCCATTTGCCTCAAATATGTTGGGGTAACATGCACCCAAGGGAAGGGTGCAATAAGCAAGAATGTGGGTAGCACCCCCAAAAAAGACAGACTGCATGAATCTGTGCCTCCTAGCAGCCCTTTCATAATGCACCCCAACATCCCTTCTGACACTGCTTCCCCACATTTGACTCCCCCACAAGATAGGAGGGCGGGCATAAAAAAGATGGCGTCCACCACCAAAACCCCCATCCTTTGTAATCACCCCATTTGTGTGCTCCGGGGTGGGCTCTGCCTGTTTGCCAGCATTGGCTCTGGTCCACTATGCTCCCCATCAGCACCCCCTCCTTCTCTCTGGCCTAGATCCCTCCTGCACCTCTCTCCCCATCCTCCTCACTCAGCCTGCCCTTCTGGACCCCTCTAGGCTCTGCCTCCTTCCCCCCTCTCAGCCTGCCCTTCTTCCTGTGCCCCCCTTCTCCTCGAAGTCCTGTCCTCTCTACCTCCTCCCCCTCTCTGAGCCTGTCCTTCTCCTAGGCTCTACCTACTACCCCTATCTCAACCTTGCCTTCTTGCTTTGCCCCCACCTTCAGCTCCTCCCCCTCTATCTGCACCTCTCTCACTCTGCCCTTCTTGCTCACCCCACCTCTGTGCTTCCTCTATTCGCGCCATCTGCCGCAGCCTTGCCCTCTCTGCGCACACTCACACTTAGCGCCCACTCTGCAATCCACCATCCAGGCACAACTCCAGCCATGCTCTCTACAGACAGACAGACAGAGTACTTACCAATTGATCAGCCATCTCCAACTTACCTCTGCTTTGTTGACATCAATCAGCTGGTGCCGAGCCCGGGATTCGAACCGTGGTTGTCTGGATGGAAGGCAGGACCTTACCCACTGGACCACACTGGATTCCATATCAGTACCTTGTCAAATCATACCTATATCATGGCTATGAAGTGTCCTGTGTAGTGTAAGCCATAAGCAATGACACTGCGGCCTTTATGTTGGTGATAGGGTCTCCTGCACAGCTAAAACCCATCCAGGAGCTATAGCTCAGTGGCAAGGTCAAGTACCTTTGGTGCAGCAGGTTAACTGTGAACAGGGGTTCGAATCCCGCCAATGCCATTAAAGTATCTTTTTTTATAAAAAAATGCAGCTTTTGATTTTTTTTATTTAGAAATATAATTTTGACTTAAAAAAATACAGGAACCATTTAAATATTTTTTTGAAATGACTGGCCCAAATTGACAACTTATGGCCCCCTCTACCACCCCCTGCCTCCTAGTGCTGAAGTAGGTAAAATAGGAGCAAAGCCTTATCTTCATTTGTCAATGAATTTGTTTTTTATGCATGATGCACACGTGGCTTGGTATAGCATGGCCTTGACTGGACTGGACTGGACTGGCATGGCATGGCATGGCATGGCATGGCATGGCATAGCATAGACCTGCATGGCATGGCATGCTGTGCCGTGGCTCCGGGACTGGGATTTTAAACATCCCAGTCTTAGTCTGCAGCCTTTACAATAAGCCCACCAACGCCCAAGTTCTGTATAGAGGATTACTGCAGGTAATTTTGGACCCTGCTAAGTGAGGGTGGGGTCCTTATCTGAAGGCCTTCGAGTGCAAAAGTCCTTAACCTAAGAGGGTTTGCCAACTTTAGAAATCTGCTGAAGATCATATGTTGAAGGTCATATCACAGCAGAAGCTCAGCAAAGTGAGCATGGGAGAACACTATTTGCATAGGACAGCCCCTTTCTCAATCCTATTATTGTGCTGCAGTTGCCATGTAGCATCACTAGAGGGTAGCAGTATGAACATAAATCCACAGAGATGCTTTAAATCTGCTTGCTGAACTACCTCTTGCTCTTGTTGTTTTTTTAATGAGCATGTAGAGTGGAGGACCGGAATGACTGAGTGAATGAGTATTGAGGAATGATTGGCCTGTATTTGTAGTGAAGGAGGGGCGGGATTTGGAAGGAAAACTGCAAGATAAGAAGCATGGAAGAATATTCACCCCAAAATAAATAAACTTACACCATCTCAAAGCTTCCATGTGCGATATGATGCTTTTCAGGATGAAGGATTTACCATGTTTGGTGCATAAATGTGCACAGTTGATGAGGCTTTTGCCCGAATATCAACAGCACACTCTTTAGAAGTATCCTTGCAGCCGAAATGTCAGGCACTCTTTTGGGGTTATGTGGCCTAGAAAAACCACCCAAAGAGACCTTATAACGTGTCCTGCAATGGAACAAGGAAATCATGGGGAGACCATCCCCCCAAGAATCCTAACACATGTTCCTTGTTTACCCTCTCAATACCATAACTACAGTAGGCTTGTGCAAGGCATATTTTGGTTGGTACTAGAAACGTCCAGAAACCTGATCCCCAAGTCATGTCCTCCCCCATTTGCCTCAAATATGTTGGGGTAACATGCACCCAAGGGAAGGGTGCAATAAGCAAGAATGTGGGTAGCACCCCCAAAAAAGACAGACTGCATGAATCTGTGCCTCCTAGCAGCCCTTTCATAATGCACCCCAACATCCCTTCTGACACTGCTTCCCCACATTTGACTCCCCCACAAGATAGGAGGGCGGGCATAAAAAAGATGGCGTCCACCACCAAAACCCCCATCCTTTGTAATCACCCCATTTGTGTGCTCCGGGGTGGGCTCTGCCTGTTTGCCAGCATTGGCTCTGGTCCACTATGCTCCCCATCAGCACCCCCTCCTTCTCTCTGGCCTAGATCCCTCCTGCACCTCTCTCCCCATCCTCCTCACTCAGCCTGCCCTTCTGGACCCCTCTAGGCTCTGCCTCCTTCCCCCCTCTCAGCCTGCCCTTCTTCCTGTGCCCCCCTTCTCCTCGAAGTCCTGTCCTCTCTACCTCCTCCCCCTCTCTGAGCCTGTCCTTCTCCTAGGCTCTACCTACTACCCCTATCTCAACCTTGCCTTCTTGCTTTGCCCCCACCTTCAGCTCCTCCCCCTCTATCTGCACCTCTCTCACTCTGCCCTTCTTGCTCACCCCACCTCTGTGCTTCCTCTATTCGCGCCATCTGCCGCAGCCTTGCCCTCTCTGCGCACACTCACACTTAGCGCCCACTCTGCAATCCACCATCCAGGCACAACTCCAGCCATGCTCTCTACAGACAGACAGACAGAGTACTTACCAATTGATCAGCCATCTCCAACTTACCTCTGCTTTGTTGACATCAATCAGCTGGTGCCGAGCCCGGGATTCGAACCGTGGTTGTCTGGATGGAAGGCAGGACCTTACCCACTGGACCACACTGGATTCCATATCAGTACCTTGTCAAATCATACCTATATCATGGCTATGAAGTGTCCTGTGTAGTGTAAGCCATAAGCAATGACACTGCGGCCTTTATGTTGGTGATAGGGTCTCCTGCACAGCTAAAACCCATCCAGGAGCTATAGCTCAGTGGCAAGGTCAAGTACCTTTGGTGCAGCAGGTTAACTGTGAACAGGGGTTCGAATCCCGCCAATGCCATTAAAGTATCTTTTTTTATAAAAAAATGCAGCTTTTGATTTTTTTTATTTAGAAATATAATTTTGACTTAAAAAAATACAGGAACCATTTAAATATTTTTTTGAAATGACTGGCCCAAATTGACAACTTATGGCCCCCTCTACCACCCCCTGCCTCCTAGTGCTGAAGTAGGTAAAATAGGAGCAAAGCCTTATCTTCATTTGTCAATGAATTTGTTTTTTATGCATGATGCACACGTGGCTTGGTATAGCATGGCCTTGACTGGACTGGACTGGACTGGCATGGCATGGCATGGCATGGCATGGCATGGCATGGCATAGCATAGACCTGCATGGCATGGCATGCTGTGCCGTGGCTCCGGGACTGGGATTTTAAACATCCCAGTCTTAGTCTGCAGCCTTTACAATAAGCCCACAAACGCCCACGAACGCCCAAGTTCTGTATAGAGGATTACTGCAGGTAATTTTGGACCCTGCTAAGTGAGGGTGGGGTCCTTATCTGAAGGCCTTCGAGTGCAAAAGTCCTTAACCTAAGAGGGTTTGCCAACTTTAGAAATCTGCTGAAGATCATATGTTGAAGGTCATATCACAGCAGAAGCTCAGCAAAGTGAGCATGGGAGAACACTATTTGCATAGGACAGCCCCTTTCTCAATCCTATTATTGTGCTGCAGTTGCCATGTAGCATCACTAGAGGGTAGCAGTATGAACATAAATCCACAGAGATGCTTTAAATCTGCTTGCTGAACTACCTCTTGCTCTTGTTGTTTTTTTAATGAGCATGTAGAGTGGAGGACCGGAATGACTGAGTGAATGAGTATTGAGGAATGATTGGCCTGTATTTGTAGTGAAGGAGGGGCGGGATTTGGAAGGAAAACTGCAAGATAAGAAGCATGGAAGAATATTCACCCCAAAATAAATAAACTTACACCATCTCAAAGCTTCCATGTGCGATATGATGCTTTTCAGGATGAAGGATTTACCATGTTTGGTGCATAAATGTGCACAGTTGATGAGGCTTTTGCCCGAATATCAACAGCACACTCTTTAGAAGTATCCTTGCAGCCGAAATGTCAGGCACTCTTTTGGGGTTATGTGGCCTAGAAAAACCACCCAAAGAGACCTTATAACGTGTCCTGCAATGGAACAAGGAAATCATGGGGAGACCATCCCCCCAAGAATCCTAACACATGTTCCTTGTTTACCCTCTCAATACCATAACTACAGTAGGCTTGTGCAAGGCATATTTTGGTTGGTACTAGAAACGTCCAGAAACCTGATCCCCAAGTCATGTCCTCCCCCATTTGCCTCAAATATGTTGGGGTAACATGCACCCAAGGGAAGGGTGCAATAAGCAAGAATGTGGGTAGCACCCCCAAAAAAGACAGACTGCATGAATCTGTGCCTCCTAGCAGCCCTTTCATAATGCACCCCAACATCCCTTCTGACACTGCTTCCCCACATTTGACTCCCCCACAAGATAGGAGGGCGGGCATAAAAAAGATGGCGTCCACCACCAAAACCCCCATCCTTTGTAATCACCCCATTTGTGTGCTCCGGGGTGGGCTCTGCCTGTTTGCCAGCATTGGCTCTGGTCCACTATGCTCCCCATCAGCACCCCCTCCTTCTCTCTGGCCTAGATCCCTCCTGCACCTCTCTCCCCATCCTCCTCACTCAGCCTGCCCTTCTGGACCCCTCTAGGCTCTGCCTCCTTCCCCCCTCTCAGCCTGCCCTTCTTCCTGTGCCCCCCTTCTCCTCGAAGTCCTGTCCTCTCTACCTCCTCCCCCTCTCTGAGCCTGTCCTTCTCCTAGGCTCTACCTACTACCCCTATCTCAACCTTGCCTTCTTGCTTTGCCCCCACCTTCAGCTCCTCCCCCTCTATCTGCACCTCTCTCACTCTGCCCTTCTTGCTCACCCCACCTCTGTGCTTCCTCTATTCGCGCCATCTGCCGCAGCCTTGCCCTCTCTGCGCACACTCACACTTAGCGCCCACTCTGCAATCCACCATCCAGGCACAACTCCAGCCATGCTCTCTACAGACAGACAGACAGAGTACTTACCAATTGATCAGCCATCTCCAACTTACCTCTGCTTTGTTGACATCAATCAGCTGGTGCCGAGCCCGGGATTCGAACCGTGGTTGTCTGGATGGAAGGCAGGACCTTACCCACTGGACCACACTGGATTCCATATCAGTACCTTGTCAAATCATACCTATATCATGGCTATGAAGTGTCCTGTGTAGTGTAAGCCATAAGCAATGACACTGCGGCCTTTATGTTGGTGATAGGGTCTCCTGCACAGCTAAAACCCATCCAGGAGCTATAGCTCAGTGGCAAGGTCAAGTACCTTTGGTGCAGCAGGTTAACTGTGAACAGGGGTTCGAATCCCGCCAATGCCATTAAAGTATCTTTTTTTATAAAAAAATGCAGCTTTTGATTTTTTTTATTTAGAAATATAATTTTGACTTAAAAAAATACAGGAACCATTTAAATATTTTTTTGAAATGACTGGCCCAAATTGACAACTTATGGCCCCCTCTACCACCCCCTGCCTCCTAGTGCTGAAGTAGGTAAAATAGGAGCAAAGCCTTATCTTCATTTGTCAATGAATTTGTTTTTTATGCATGATGCACACGTGGCTTGGTATAGCATGGCCTTGACTGGACTGGACTGGACTGGACTGGCATGGCATGGCATGGCATGGCATGGCATAGCATAGACCTGCATGGCATGGCATGCTGTGCCGTGGCTCCGGGACTGGGATTTTAAACATCCCAGTCTTAGTCTGCAGCCTTTACAATAAGCCCACAAACGCCCACGAACGCCCAAGTTCTGTATAGAGGATTACTGCAGGTAATTTTGGACCCTGCTAAGTGAGGGTGGGGTCCTTATCTGAAGGCCTTCGAGTGCAAAAGTCCTTAACCTAAGAGGGTTTGCCAACTTTAGAAATCTGCTGAAGATCATATGTTGAAGGTCATATCACAGCAGAAGCTCAGCAAAGTGAGCATGGGAGAACACTATTTGCATAGGACAGCCCCTTTCTCAATCCTATTATTGTGCTGCAGTTGCCATGTAGCATCACTAGAGGGTAGCAGTATGAACATAAATCCACAGAGATGCTTTAAATCTGCTTGCTGAACTACCTCTTGCTCTTGTTGTTTTTTTAATGAGCATGTAGAGTGGAGGACCGGAATGACTGAGTGAATGAGTATTGAGGAATGATTGGCCTGTATTTGTAGTGAAGGAGGGGCGGGATTTGGAAGGAAAACTGCAAGATAAGAAGCATGGAAGAATATTCACCCCAAAATAAATAAACTTACACCATCTCAAAGCTTCCATGTGCGATATGATGCTTTTCAGGATGAAGGATTTACCATGTTTGGTGCATAAATGTGCACAGTTGATGAGGCTTTTGCCCGAATATCAACAGCACACTCTTTAGAAGTATCCTTGCAGCCGAAATGTCAGGCACTCTTTTGGGGTTATGTGGCCTAGAAAAACCACCCAAAGAGACCTTATAACGTGTCCTGCAATGGAACAAGGAAATCATGGGGAGACCATCCCCCCAAGAATCCTAACACATGTTCCTTGTTTACCCTCTCAATACCATAACTACAGTAGGCTTGTGCCAGGCATATTTTGGTTGGTACTAGAAACGTCCAGAAACCTGATCCCCAAGTCATGTCCTCCCCCATTTGCCTCAAATATGTTGGGGTAACATGCACCCAAGGGAAGGGTGCAATAAGCAAGAATGTGGGTAGCACCCCCAAAAAAGACAGACTGCATGAATCTGTGCCTCCTAGCAGCCCTTTCATAATGCACCCCAACATCCCTTCTGACACTGCTTCCCCACATTTGACTCCCCCCCCCCCCACCCCCCCCACAAGATAGGAGGGCGGGCATAAAAAAGATGGCGTCCACCACCAAAACCCCCATCCTTTGTAATCACCCCATTTGTGTGCTCCGGGGTGGGCTCTGCCTGTTTGCCAGCATTGGCTCTGGTCCACTAAGCTCCCCATCAGCACCCCCTCCTTCTCTCTGGCCTAGATCCCTCCTGCACCTCTCACCCCATCCTCCTCACTCAGCCTGCCCTTCTGGACCCCTCTAGGCTCTGCCTCCTTCCCCCCTCTCAGCCTGCCCTTCTTCCTGTGCCCCCCTTCTCCTCGAAGTCCTGTCCTCTCTACCTCCTCCCCGAGCCTGTCCTTCTCCTAGGCTCTACCTACTACCCCTATCTCAAATTGCCTTCTTGCTTTGCCCCCGCCTTCAGCTCCTCCCCCTCAACCTGGCCTTCTTGCTTTGCCCCCACCTTCAGCTCCTCCCCCTCTATCTGCACCTCTCTCACTCTGCCCTTCTTGCTCACCCCACCTCTGTGCTTCCTCTATTCCCGCCATCTGCCGCAGCCTTGCCCTCTCTGCGCACACTCACACTTAGCGCCCACTCTGCAATCCACCATCCAGGCACAACTCCAGCCATGCTCTACACAGACAGACAGACAGAGTACTTACCAATTGATCAGCCATCTCCAACTTACCTCTGCTTTGTTGACATCAATCAGCTGGTGCCGAGCCCGGGATTCGAACCCTGGTTGTCTGGATGGAAGGCAGGAACTTACCCACTGGACCACACTGGATTCCATATCAGTACCTTGTCAAATCATACCTATATCATGGCTATGAAGCGTCCTGTGTAGTGTAAGCCATAAGCAATGACACTGCGGCCTTTATGTTGGTGATAGGGTCTCCTGCACAGCTAAAACCCATCCAGGAGCTATAGCTCAGTGGCAAGGTCAAGTACCTTTGGTGCAGCAGGTTACCTGTGAACAGGGGTTCGAATCCCGCCAACGCCATTAAAATATCTTTTTTTATAAAAAAATGCAGCTTTTGATGTTTTTTATTTAGAAATATAATTTTGACTTAAAAAAATACAGGAACCATTTAAATATTTTTTTGGAATGACTGGCCCAAATTGACAACTTATGGCCCCCTCTACCACCCCCTGCCTCCTAGTGCTGAAGTAGGTAAAATAGGAGCAAAGCCTTATCTTCATTTGTCAATGAATTTGTTTTTTATGCATGATGCACAGCATTAGAGCGGCTGACGTGGCTTGGTATAGCATGGCCTTGACTGGACTGGACTGGACTGGACTGGCATGGCATGGCATGGCATGGCATAGCATAGACCTGCATGGCATGGCATGCTGTGCCGTGGCTCCGGGACTGGGATTTTAAACATCCCAGTCTTAGTCTGCAGCCTTTACAATAAGCCCACAAACGCCCACAAACGCCCAAGTTCTGTATAGAGGATTACTGCAGGTAATTTTGGACCCTGCTAAGTGAGGGTGGGGTCCTTATCTGAAGGCCTTCGAGTGCAAAAGTCCTTAACCTAAGAGGGTTTGCCAACTTTAGAAATCTGCTGAAGATCATATGTTGAAGGTCATATCACAGCAGAAGCTCAGCAAAGTGAGCATGGGAGAACACTATTTGCATAGGACAGCCCCTTTCTCAATCCTATTATTGTGCTGCAGTTGCCATGTAGCATCACTAGAGGGTAGCAGTATGAACATAAATCCACAGAGATGCTTTAAATCTGCTTGCTGAACTACCTCTTGCTCTTGTTGTTTTTTTAATGAGCATGTAGAGTGGAGGACCGGAATGACTGAGTGAATGAGTATTGAGGAATGATTGGCCTGTATTTGTAGTGAAGGAGGGGCGGGATTTGGAAGGAAAACTGCAAGATAAGAAGCATGGAAGAATATTCACCCCAAAATAAATAAACTTACACCATCTCAAAGCTTCCATGTGCGATATGATGCTTTTCAGGATGAAGGATTTACCATGTTTGGTGCATAAATGTGCACAGTTGATGAGGCTTTTGCCCGAATATCAACAGCACACTCTTTAGAAGTATCCTTGCAGCCGAAATGTCAGGCACTCTTTTGGGGTTATGTGGCCTAGAAAAACCACCCAAAGAGACCTTATAACGTGTCCTGCAATGGAACAAGGAAATCATGGGGAGACCATCCCCCCAAGAATCCTAACACATGTTCCTTGTTTACCCTCTCAATACCATAACTACAGTAGGCTTGTGCCAGGCATATTTTGGTTGGTACTAGAAACGTCCAGAAACCTGATCCCCAAGTCATGTCCTCCCCCATTTGCCTCAAATATGTTGGGGTAACATGCACCCAAGGGAAGGGTGCAATAAGCAAGAATGTGGGTAGCACCCCCAAAAAAGACAGACTGCATGAATCTGTGCCTCCTAGCAGCCCTTTCATAATGCACCCCAACATCCCTTCTGACACTGCTTCCCCACATTTGACTCCCCCCCCCCCCCCACCCCCCCCCACAAGATAGGAGGGCAGGCATAAAAAAGATGGCGTCCACCACCAAAACCCCCATCCTTTGTAATCACCCCATTTGTGTGCTCCGGGGTGGGCTCTGCCTGTTTGCCAGCATTGGCTCTGGTCCACTAAGCTCCCCATCAGCACCCCCTCCTTCTCTCTGGCCTAGATCCCTCCTGCACCTCTCACCCCATCCTCCTCACTCAGCCTGCCCTTCTGGACCCCTCTAGGCTCTGCCTCCTTCCCCCCTCTCAGCCGGCCCTTCTTCCTGTGCCCCCCTTCTCCTCGAAGTCCTGTCCTCTCTACCTCCTCCCCGAGCCTGTCCTTCTCCTAGGCTCTACCTACTACCCCTATCTCAAATTGCCTTCTTGCTTTGCCCCCGCCTTCAGCTCCTCCCCCTCAACCTGGCCTTCTTGCTTTGCCCCCACCTTCAGCTCCTCCCCCTCTATCTGCACCTCTCTCACTCTGCCCTTCTTGCTCACCCCACCTCTGTGCTTCCTCTATTCCCGCCATCTGCCGCAGCCTTGCCCTCTCTGCGCACACTCACACTTAGCGCCCACTCTGCAATCCACCATCCAGGCACAACTCCAGCCATGCTCTACACAGACAGACAGACAGAGTACTTACCAATTGATCAGCCATCTCCAACTTACCTCTGCTTTGTTGACATCAATCAGCTGGTGCCGAGCCCCGGATTCGAACCCTGGTTGTCTGGATGGAAGGCAGGAACTTACCCACTGGACCACACTGGATTCCATATCAGTACCTTGTCAAATCATACCTATATCATGGCTATGAAGCGTCCTGTGTAGTGTAAGCCATAAGCAATGACACTGCGGCCTTTATGTTGGTGATAGGGTCTCCTGCACAGCTAAAACCCATCCAGGAGCTATAGCTCAGTGGCAAGGTCAAGTACCTTTGGTGCAGCAGGTTACCTGTGAACAGGGGTTTGAATCCCGCCAACGCCATTAAAATATCTTTTTTTATAAAAAAATGCAGCTTTTGATTTTTTTTATTTAGAAATATAATTTTGACTTAAAAAAATACAGGAACCATTTAAATATTTTTTTGGAATGACTGGCCCAAATTGACAACTTATGGCCCCCTCTACCACCCCCTGCCTCCTAGTGCTGAAGTAGGTAAAATAGGAGCAAAGCCTTATCTTCATTTGTCAATGAATTTGTTTTTTATGCATGATGCACAGCATTAGAGCGGCTGACGTGGCTTGGTATAGCATGGCCTTGACTGGACTGGACTGGACTGGCATGGCATGGCATGGCATAGCATAGACCTGCATGGCATGGCATGCTGTGCCGTGGCTCCGGGACTGGGATTTTAAACATCCCAGTCTTAGTCTGCAGCCTTTACAATAAGCCCACAAACGCCCACCAACGCCCAAGTTCTGTATAGAGGATTACTGCAGGTAATTTTGGACCCTGCTAAGTGAGGGTGGGGTCCTTATCTGAAGGCCTTCGAGTGCAAAAGTCCTTAACCTAAGAGGGTTTGCCAACTTTAGAAATCTGCTGAAGATCATATGTTGAAGGTCATATCACAGCAGAAGCTCAGCAAAGTGAGCATGGGAGAACACTATTTGCATAGGACAGCCCCTTTCTCAATCCTATTATTGTGCTGCAGTTGCCATGTAGCATCACTAGAGGGTAGCAGTATGAACATAAATCCACAGAGATGCTTTAAATCTGCTTGCTGAACTACCTCTTGCTCTTGTTGTTTTTTTAATGAGCATGTAGAGTGGAGGACCGGAATGACTGAGTGAATGAGTATTGAGGAATGATTGGCCTGTATTTGTAGTGAAGGAGGGGCGGGATTTGGAAGGAAAACTGCAAGATAAGAAGCATGGAAGAATATTCACCCCAAAATAAATAAACTTACACCATCTCAAAGCTTCCATGTGCGATATGATGCTTTTCAGGATGAAGGATTTACCATGTTTGGTGCATAAATGTGCACAGTTGATGAGGCTTTTGCCCGAATATCAACAGCACACTCTTTAGAAGTATCCTTGCAGCCGAAATGTCAGGCACTCTTTTGGGGTTATGTGGCCTAGAAAAACCACCCAAAGAGACCTTATAACGTGTCCTGCAATGGAACAAGGAAATCATGGGGAGACCATCCCCCCAAGAATCCTAACACATGTTCCTTGTTTACCCTCTCAATACCATAACTACAGTAGGCTTGTGCCAGGCATATTTTGGTTGGTACTAGAAACGTCCAGAAACCTGATCCCCAAGTCATGTCCTCCCCCATTTGCCTCAAATATGTTGGGGTAACATGCACCCAAGGGAAGGGTGCAATAAGCAAGAATGTGGGAAGCAACCCCCAAAAAAGACAGACTGCATGAATCTGTGCCTCCTAGCAGCCCTTTCATAATGCACCCCAACATCCCTTCTGACACTGCTTCCCCACATTTGACTCCCCCCCCCCCCACCCCCCCCCCACAAGATAGGAGGGCGGGCATAAAAAAGATGGCGTCCACCACCAAAACCCCCATCCTTTGTAATCACCCCATTTGTGTGCTCCGGGGTGGGCTCTGCCTGTTTGCCAGCATTGGCTCTGGTCCACTAAGCTCCCCATCAGCACCCCCTCCTTCTCTCTGGCCTAGATCCCTCCTGCACCTCTCACCCCATCCTCCTCACTCAGCCTGCCCTTATGGACCCCTCTAGGCTCTGCCTCCTTCCCCCCTCTCAGCCTGCCCTTCTTCCTGTGCCCCCCTTCTCCTCGAAGTCCTGTCCTCTCTACCTCCTCCCCGAGCCTGTCCTTCTCCTAGGCTCTACCTACTACCCCTATCTCAAATTGCCTTCTTGCTTTGCCCCCGCCTTCAGCTCCTCCCCCTCAACCTGGCCTTCTTGCTTTGCCCCCACCTTCAGCTCCTCCCCCTCTATCTGCACCTCTCTCACTCTGCCCTTCTTGCTCACCCCACCTCTGTGCTTCCTCTATTCCCGCCATCTGCCGCAGCCTTGCCCTCTCTGCGCACACTCACACTTAGCGCCCACTCTGCAATCCACCATCCAGGCACAACTCCAGCCATGCTCTACACAGACAGACAGACAGAGTACTTACCAATTGATCAGCCATCTCCAACTTACCTCTGCTTTGTTGACATCAATCAGCTGGTGCCGAGCCCGGGATTCGAACCCTGGTTGTCTGGATGGAAGGCAGGAACTTACCCACTGGACCACACTGGATTCCATATCAGTACCTTGTCAAATCATACCTATATCATGGCTATGAAGCGTCCTGTGTAGTGTAAGCCATAAGCAATGACACTGCGGCCTTTATGTTGGTGATAGGGTCTCCTGCACAGCTAAAACCCATCCAGGAGCTATAGCTCAGTGGCAAGGTCAAGTACCTTTGGTGCAGCAGGTTACCTGTGAACAGGGGTTCGAATCCCGCCAATGCCATTAAAGTATCTTTTTTTATAAAAAAATGCAGCTTTTGATTTTTTTTATTTAGAAATATAATTTTGACTTAAAAAAATACAGGAACCATTTAAATATTTTTTTGAAATGACTGGCCCAAATTGACAACTTATGGCCCCCTCTACCACCCCCTGCCTCCTAGTGCTGAAGTAGGTAAAATAGGAGCAAAGCCTTATCTTCATTTGTCAATGAATTTGTTTTTTATGCATGATGCACACGTGGCTTGGTATAGCATGGCCTTGACTGGACTGGACTGGACTGGCATGGCATGGCATGGCATGGCATGGCATGGCATAGCATAGACCTGCATGGCATGGCATGCTGTGCCGTGGCTCCGGGACTGGGATTTTAAACATCCCAGTCTTAGTCTGCAGCCTTTACAATAAGCCCACCAACGCCCAAGTTCTGTATAGAGGATTACTGCAGGTAATTTTGGACCCTGCTAAGTGAGGGTGGGGTCCTTATCTGAAGGCCTTCGAGTGCAAAAGTCCTTAACCTAAGAGGGTTTGCCAACTTTAGAAATCTGCTGAAGATCATATGTTGAAGGTCATATCACAGCAGAAGCTCAGCAAAGTGAGCATGGGAGAACACTATTTGCATAGGACAGCCCCTTTCTCAATCCTATTATTGTGCTGCAGTTGCCATGTAGCATCACTAGAGGGTAGCAGTATGAACATAAATCCACAGAGATGCTTTAAATCTGCTTGCTGAACTACCTCTTGCTCTTGTTGTTTTTTTAATGAGCATGTAGAGTGGAGGACCGGAATGACTGAGTGAATGAGTATTGAGGAATGATTGGCCTGTATTTGTAGTGAAGGAGGGGCGGGATTTGGAAGGAAAACTGCAAGATAAGAAGCATGGAAGAATATTCACCCCAAAATAAATAAACTTACACCATCTCAAAGCTTCCATGTGCGATATGATGCTTTTCAGGATGAAGGATTTACCATGTTTGGTGCATAAATGTGCACAGTTGATGAGGCTTTTGCCCGAATATCAACAGCACACTCTTTAGAAGTATCCTTGCAGCCGAAATGTCAGGCACTCTTTTGGGGTTATGTGGCCTAGAAAAACCACCCAAAGAGACCTTATAACGTGTCCTGCAATGGAACAAGGAAATCATGGGGAGACCATCCCCCCAAGAATCCTAACACATGTTCCTTGTTTACCCTCTCAATACCATAACTACAGTAGGCTTGTGCAAGGCATATTTTGGTTGGTACTAGAAACGTCCAGAAACCTGATCCCCAAGTCATGTCCTCCCCCATTTGCCTCAAATATGTTGGGGTAACATGCACCCAAGGGAAGGGTGCAATAAGCAAGAATGTGGGTAGCACCCCCAAAAAAGACAGACTGCATGAATCTGTGCCTCCTAGCAGCCCTTTCATAATGCACCCCAACATCCCTTCTGACACTGCTTCCCCACATTTGACTCCCCCACAAGATAGGAGGGCGGGCATAAAAAAGATGGCGTCCACCACCAAAACCCCCATCCTTTGTAATCACCCCATTTGTGTGCTCCGGGGTGGGCTCTGCCTGTTTGCCAGCATTGGCTCTGGTCCACTATGCTCCCCATCAGCACCCCCTCCTTCTCTCTGGCCTAGATCCCTCCTGCACCTCTCTCCCCATCCTCCTCACTCAGCCTGCCCTTCTGGACCCCTCTAGGCTCTGCCTCCTTCCCCCCTCTCAGCCTGCCCTTCTTCCTGTGCCCCCCTTCTCCTCGAAGTCCTGTCCTCTCTACCTCCTCCCCCTCTCTGAGCCTGTCCTTCTCCTAGGCTCTACCTACTACCCCTATCTCAACCTTGCCTTCTTGCTTTGCCCCCACCTTCAGCTCCTCCCCCTCTATCTGCACCTCTCTCACTCTGCCCTTCTTGCTCACCCCACCTCTGTGCTTCCTCTATTCGCGCCATCTGCCGCAGCCTTGCCCTCTCTGCGCACACTCACACTTAGCGCCCACTCTGCAATCCACCATCCAGGCACAACTCCAGCCATGCTCTCTACAGACAGACAGACAGAGTACTTACCAATTGATCAGCCATCTCCAACTTACCTCTGCTTTGTTGACATCAATCAGCTGGTGCCGAGCCCGGGATTCGAACCGTGGTTGTCTGGATGGAAGGCAGGACCTTACCCACTGGACCACACTGGATTCCATATCAGTACCTTGTCAAATCATACCTATATCATGGCTATGAAGTGTCCTGTGTAGTGTAAGCCATAAGCAATGACACTGCGGCCTTTATGTTGGTGATAGGGTCTCCTGCACAGCTAAAACCCATCCAGGAGCTATAGCTCAGTGGCAAGGTCAAGTACCTTTGGTGCAGCAGGTTAACTGTGAACAGGGGTTCGAATCCCGCCAATGCCATTAAAGTATCTTTTTTTATAAAAAAATGCAGCTTTTGATTTTTTTTATTTAGAAATATAATTTTGACTTAAAAAAATACAGGAACCATTTAAATATTTTTTTGAAATGACTGGCCCAAATTGACAACTTATGGCCCCCTCTACCACCCCCTGCCTCCTAGTGCTGAAGTAGGTAAAATAGGAGCAAAGCCTTATCTTCATTTGTCAATGAATTTGTTTTTTATGCATGATGCACACGTGGCTTGGTATAGCATGGCCTTGACTGGACTGGACTGGACTGGACTGGCATGGCATGGCATGGCATGGCATGGCATGGCATGGCATAGCATAGACCTGCATGGCATGGCATGCTGTGCCGTGGCTCCGGGACTGGGATTTTAAACATCCCAGTCTTAGTCTGCAGCCTTTACAATAAGCCCACAAACGCCCACGAACGCCCAAGTTCTGTATAGAGGATTACTGCAGGTAATTTTGGACCCTGCTAAGTGAGGGTGGGGTCCTTATCTGAAGGCCTTCGAGTGCAAAAGTCCTTAACCTAAGAGGGTTTGCCAACTTTAGAAATCTGCTGAAGATCATATGTTGAAGGTCATATCACAGCAGAAGCTCAGCAAAGTGAGCATGGGAGAACACTATTTGCATAGGACAGCCCCTTTCTCAATCCTATTATTGTGCTGCAGTTGCCATGTAGCATCACTAGAGGGTAGCAGTATGAACATAAATCCACAGAGATGCTTTAAATCTGCTTGCTGAACTACCTCTTGCTCTTGTTGTTTTTTTAATGAGCATGTAGAGTGGAGGACCGGAATGACTGAGTGAATGAGTATTGAGGAATGATTGGCCTGTATTTGTAGTGAAGGAGGGGCGGGATTTGGAAGGAAAACTGCAAGATAAGAAGCATGGAAGAATATTCACCCCAAAATAAATAAACTTACACCATCTCAAAGCTTCCATGTGCGATATGATGCTTTTCAGGATGAAGGATTTACCATGTTTGGTGCATAAATGTGCACAGTTGATGAGGCTTTTGCCCGAATATCAACAGCACACTCTTTAGAAGTATCCTTGCAGCCGAAATGTCAGGCACTCTTTTGGGGTTATGTGGCCTAGAAAAACCACCCAAAGAGACCTTATAACGTGTCCTGCAATGGAACAAGGAAATCATGGGGAGACCATCCCCCCAAGAATCCTAACACATGTTCCTTGTTTACCCTCTCAATACCATAACTACAGTAGGCTTGTGCAAGGCATATTTTGGTTGGTACTAGAAACGTCCAGAAACCTGATCCCCAAGTCATGTCCTCCCCCATTTGCCTCAAATATGTTGGGGTAACATGCACCCAAGGGAAGGGTGCAATAAGCAAGAATGTGGGTAGCACCCCCAAAAAAGACAGACTGCATGAATCTGTGCCTCCTAGCAGCCCTTTCATAATGCACCCCAACATCCCTTCTGACACTGCTTCCCCACATTTGACTCCCCCACAAGATAGGAGGGCGGGCATAAAAAAGATGGCGTCCACCACCAAAACCCCCATCCTTTGTAATCACCCCATTTGTGTGCTCCGGGGTGGGCTCTGCCTGTTTGCCAGCATTGGCTCTGGTCCACTATGCTCCCCATCAGCACCCCCTCCTTCTCTCTGGCCTAGATCCCTCCTGCACCTCTCTCCCCATCCTCCTCACTCAGCCTGCCCTTCTGGACCCCTCTAGGCTCTGCCTCCTTCCCCCCTCTCAGCCTGCCCTTCTTCCTGTGCCCCCCTTCTCCTCGAAGTCCTGTCCTCTCTACCTCCTCCCCCTCTCTGAGCCTGTCCTTCTCCTAGGCTCTACCTACTACCCCTATCTCAACCTTGCCTTCTTGCTTTGCCCCCACCTTCAGCTCCTCCCCCTCTATCTGCACCTCTCTCACTCTGCCCTTCTTGCTCACCCCACCTCTGTGCTTCCTCTATTCGCGCCATCTGCCGCAGCCTTGCCCTCTCTGCGCACACTCACACTTAGCGCCCACTCTGCAATCCACCATCCAGGCACAACTCCAGCCATGCTCTCTACAGACAGACAGACAGAGTACTTACCAATTGATCAGCCATCTCCAACTTACCTCTGCTTTGTTGACATCAATCAGCTGGTGCCGAGCCCGGGATTCGAACCGTGGTTGTCTGGATGGAAGGCAGGACCTTACCCACTGGACCACACTGGATTCCATATCAGTACCTTGTCAAATCATACCTATATCATGGCTATGAAGTGTCCTGTGTAGTGTAAGCCATAAGCAATGACACTGCGGCCTTTATGTTGGTGATAGGGTCTCCTGCACAGCTAAAACCCATCCAGGAGCTATAGCTCAGTGGCAAGGTCAAGTACCTTTGGTGCAGCAGGTTAACTGTGAACAGGGGTTCGAATCCCGCCAATGCCATTAAAGTATCTTTTTTTATAAAAAAATGCAGCTTTTGATTTTTTTTATTTAGAAATATAATTTTGACTTAAAAAAATACAGGAACCATTTAAATATTTTTTTGAAATGACTGGCCCAAATTGACAACTTATGGCCCCCTCTACCACCCCCTGCCTCCTAGTGCTGAAGTAGGTAAAATAGGAGCAAAGCCTTATCTTCATTTGTCAATGAATTTGTTTTTTATGCATGATGCACACGTGGCTTGGTATAGCATGGCCTTGACTGGACTGGACTGGACTGGCATGGCATGGCATGGCATGGCATGGCATGGCATAGACCTGCATGGCATGGCATGCTGTGCCGTGGCTCCGGGACTGGGATTTTAAACATCCCAGTCTT